>NC_044033.1:415433271-416058271 GCF_901765095.1 Microcaecilia unicolor
ACCAAGAGCGTGAAGGGAAGGGAGACGTCGGCAGCGCTCCGCTTTCACTGACGCTGCTGCGACCGGAAGTAAAAGATTTAAAGGCACCAGGGCGCGGAGGAAAGAGCAGAGAGGCATGGATGGGAGGGCAGAGAGACAGGCATGGATGGGAGGGCAGAGAGGCATGGATGGGAGGGCAGCAGCAGGGCCCAGGGAGAGGACAAATTGCTGGAAGGGGAGGGGAGAGAGGAGGATTGCTAGCTATGGATGCAGCAGGGAAGGGCAGAGAGGGACAAGGATGGACATGGGGGCTCAGGGAGAGGACAATTTGCTGGAAATGGAGGGGAGGGGAGAGAGGAGGATTGCTGGCTATGGATGGAGGAGGGAAGGGCAGAGAGGGACAAGGATGGACATGGGGGCCCAGGGAGAGGACAATTTGCTGGAAATGGAGGGGAGGGGAGAGAGGAGGATTGCTGGCTATGGATGTAGGAGGGAAGGGCAGAGAGGGACAAGGATGGACATGGGGGCCCAGGGAGAGGACAATTTGCTGGAAATGGAGAGGAGGGGAGAGAGGAGGATTGCTGGCTATGGATGGAGGAGGGAAGGGCAGAGAGGGACAAGGATGGACATGGGGGCCCAGGGAGAGGACACATTGCTGGAAATGGAGGGGAGGGGAGGGGAGAGAGGAGGATTGCTGGCTATAGATGGAGGAGGGAAGGGCAGAGAGGGACAAGGATGGACGTGGATGAGAGGACAGGACCCAGGGAGAGAGAAGAAATTGCTGGAAATGGATATAGAGCAAGAAATGAAGAAGAAAGGAGCAAAGTAAAGAAATAAATGGAAAGGACGCCCTGGAAATGGAGTTAAGAGGACAGATAGCAGCAGACTCAGATACTGGGCCATCATGATCGGAAAAAGAAAGTCACCAGACAACAAAGGTAGAAAAAAATCATTTTATTTTCATTTTAGCGTTTGGAATATGTCCACTTTGAGAATTTACATCTGCTATCTTATTTTGCAATGTATAGCAATTTGTTTCTAAGAATATTGCTGACAATTCCTGTCAGTGTGGCAAGTGGTGAGCGATCATTTTCATTGGGGAGGGTGTGTGATCATTTTCACGGAGGGGGGAGGTGATCATTTTCACGGGGGAGTCGCCAACTGATAGTCTGCAGGGGGGCGCCAGAGACCCTAGGCACGGCCCTGGGGGCCTGGGTCCCCTCAAATTTGCTCTGGACCCCTGGTTTGGCTGGCGGAGATCCCCAACCCCCAGCAGCTGAAGACTTCGTCCAGCGCTGGTCTCCAGCCCCGCCACATTTCTTACTCTGCTCTCTCTTCTCCTCATGTCCAGACTGAACTGGGCCCTTCTGTGCCTTCTAGAGACTATCTGTTAATGCTTTGGCAGAAACTTCGTTTTAAAACTGTGGGGAAAAGGGTATGGAGACTAGCTAATAAAATTTGCTTGCCTTTTTTTATATTTTAAAATTCTAACTGTGTTTATCAATATCCTACAATTCCGCTTTTAAACCCTAATCTTTAAGCTGTGGCAGAAACTTGAAACTATGGGGAAAAGGGTATGGAGACAAGCTAATAAAGTTTGCTTGCTTGCTTTTATTTTTTTCAATTCTGTGTTTATCAATATCCTACAATTCCTCTTTTTAACACCTAATCTTTAAATTACCAAGCTCAGAATAAAATAATGTCACTTACCCACAGAGATGTCCTCTTCTCTCAGAACTTATCAGAAAGACATTGCCTTATTTCCATTTTCTATTTTTAGTAACACAACTACCACGCTGCTTTATCCCAAACCTAAAATACCCCCCCCCCCCACACACACACTTTTTACAAAGACATGCTAGCAGCTGCTGATGCAGTAATGCTGACACAGTCCATTTAAAGTGAATGAGCTGTGTCAGCATTAATGCACAATTTTGTAAAAGTGTGTGTGTGTAAGTGTGTGTGTGTGTGGGGGGGGGGGGGGGAATTCATTTCTTATACCTTAGTTGTCTGGCCATTTACTTTTTCTAGTTGTGGAAACAGGATACTGGGTTAGATGGACCATTGGTCATAGAACGTAAGAGAAGCCATACTGGGTTAGACCAATGGTCCATCTAGCCCCATATTCTGTTTTCCAAACAGTGGTCAAGCCAGGTCACAAGTACCTGGCAGAAACCCAATTAGCAGCAACATTCCATGCTACCAATCCTGGGGCAAGCAGTTGCTTCCCCATATCCATCTCAATAGCATTCTATGGACTTTTCCTCCAGGAATTTGTCCAAACCATTTTTAAACCCAGATATGCATAGGCTGTTCTTTCTTTCTTATGTTCTTAAGTCTCTGGTTTCTGATTTCCTCGTTGTCTTCTTAACTCTCTTGCCAAGATTTCCTGTACCATTTGTTATTTTTTTCTTCTTTCATCTGCTTTTCCTTTCAGCTTTTTTAAATGTATTTTTCTACCTTTATCCAGATTTAATTCTTTCCTAGTACATAGTCTTCAATTTCTTTTTCTTTTCTTTTCTTTTTTTTACTGTGTCTACCTACAACTTGCCATATCTTTTCCTCACTCTGGCTCTCCTATTTCACTTCCTCAATTCTGTGGGTGGCGGTGCATGGCTATTCTTATTTGGTGGAGCTATTTGTCTAATTAATTCCGATAACGAATGAGACTCCTCTATGCTAACTAGTTATGTGACCCCCAGCATTCTTATGCTTAAAAATTAATTCTACTGGTAATGCTTCTACTTGGGGATGGTTTATGCTGGCTGTTGAAACTACTCTATACTTTGCTTAGAACAGCACAAATTGCATTCAGTTCTGGTCGCCAATCTCAAAAAAAAGATATAGCGGAATTAGAAAAGGTTCAAAGAAGAGTGGCCAAAACGATAAAGGGGATGGAACTCCTCTCATATAAGGAAAGGCTAAAGAGTTTAGGGCTCTTCAGCTTGGAAGAGAGACAGCTGAAGGGAGATATGATTGAGGTCTACAAAATCCTGAGTGGTGTAGAACGAATAGAAGTGAATCATTTTTTACTCTTTCAAAAAGTAAAAAGACCAGGGGGCACTCAATGAAGTTACATGGAAATACTTTTAAAACAAATAGGAGGAAATAGCTTTTCACTCAATGAATAGTTAAGCTATTAAACTTTTGTCAGAGGATGTAGTAACAGCGGTTAGCGTATCTGGGTTTAAAAAAGGTTTGGACAAGTTCCTGGAAGAAAAATCCATAGTCTGCTATTGAGACAGACATGGGGAAGCCACTGCTTGCCCTGGGATTAGTAGCATAGAATGTTGCTATTTGGGTTTTTGCCAGGTACTTGTGACCTGGATTAGCCACTGTTGGAAACAGGATACTGGGTTAGATGGACCTTTGGTCTGACCCAGTATGTCTATTCTTATGTTCTCTTATTTCCCAGTCTCTCACTAACTCTATCCTCTTTCTGTCTGCACCCCATCCAGCATTTCCCCCTCTCACTTCCACTTCTATCCAGCATGTGCCATTTCTCTCCCCCTTCTTTCTAATGTATGCCCTATTTTTCTCCCCTTTCCATCCAGCGTGTGCTTTCTATTCTCCCCCATCCAGCATCTGCCCTCTCTCTCTGTCCCATCTTCTGTCCAATATCTCCCCTTTCTCTACTCCCTTCTCCATGCAGCATCTTCCCTCTTTTTTTGCTTCCCTCTCCATTCAGCATCTGCCCTTTTTCTCTGGTCCCTCTCATCCAGCATCTGTCCCATCTCTGTCTCTCCCCTTCCATCCAGTGCCTGTCTCAACTCTCTCCCCTTTCAATCCAGAATCTGCCCCCTCTCTCCCCTTTCCATCCAACTTCTGCCCCTCTCTCTCCCATTTTCATCCAGTGTCTGTCCCTCCCTCCCTCCCTCTCTCGCTCCCCTTCCATCCAGTGTCTGTCCCCCTTTCCATCCAGCATCTGCCCCCTCTCCCTCCATTTAATGTCTGCCCCCTCTATCCCCCTTCCATCCAGCATTAGCCCCCTCTTTCTCCCCCTTCCATCCCTCCATCTAATGTCTGTCCCCTCTATTCCCCTTTCATCTGGCCCCTCTCTCTCCCCCTTCCATCCAGCATCTGACCTTTATCTCTCTCCACTTCCATCCAGCATTTTCTCTCTCTCTCTCCCCCTTCCACCCAGCGTCTGTCCTCTTTGACGATCCCTCCATCCAGAATCTGACCTTTATCTCTCCCCACTTTCATCCACAGTCTGGTTCCTCTCTCTTCCCAGTTACATCCAGTGTGGGACCTTTCTCTCTCCCTACTTTTCATCCAGAGTGTGGCCCCTATCCCCACTTCCATCCAGAGTGGGACCTTTCTCTATCCCCACTTTCATCCAGTGTCTTCTCCCCTCTCTCTCCCCCTTTCCATCCAGTGTTTGCCCCCTCTCCCCTTTTTCATTTGGCATCTGCCCTTTCTATCTCTCCTTCTTTCCATCTGGCATCTGTCCCCTCTCACTCCTCCCTTTCGATCCAGCATCTGCCCACTCTCTCTCTCTCTCTCTCTCCCTTTCCATCCGGCATCTGCCCCTTCTATATCTTCTCCTTTCCATCCGGCATCTGCCCTCTTTCTCTCCCCCCTCCATCCAGCATCTGACCCTTCTGTCTTCACTTCCATCCAGAGAATCTGACCCCTCTCTCTTCCCAGTTCCATCCAGCATCCTTCTTCTCAATCCCTCCCATGTCATCCAGCATCTTCTCCCTCTTCCCCTTCATTCACTATCTGCCATCTCTCTCCCCCTTTCCATCCAGCATCTGCCCCCTCTCCCTCCTCATCCAAAGTCTGTCCCTACTCTTCCCCCTACAACTAGCATCTGCCAACTCTCTCCTCCCAACCGGCAACTGTCCGCCTCCCCCCACATACAGCATCTGCCCCTTTATTTGGCCGAACCAACATCTGGCATCTACCCCCTCTCCCCCCTGGCTTTCCCTACTCCCATTCAACACCCCACTGCCGCTGCCATCACCACCACTGCTGCTGTTTCAGCAGTGGTTGCAAAAACAAAGGAAAATATTGCAGGGCTACACTATTCCTGCTCATGGCTGCCAATTTCACCCCTTCTTACATCATTTCCTGTTCTGGGACAAAGGCGGCAGCCACGAGTAGGATCCGTACAGCCCCGCAAGCTTTGTTTTTGCCAGCACTGCTGAAGCAGCAACAGCAGCAGCAGTGGTAGCCGCAGCAGCAGCGTGTTGGGTAGGGTGGGGAGAGCCTGGTGCACCCCCTGCTCCCTCCAGATTTTTTGGGTTGCTACAGCACCTTTGGCTCCCCCTGTTTTGACCTCATAATAAAAATAATAATAATAATCCTCTGCAATGCTGTTTATATGCAACAAAAATCAGATTTTTAATTATGTAGCCTGGGTCTTTAATATAAAACCTTCCATATGGTGCACACAACCAGGATGATGTTAAATATGAATATATATTCTGCAAAAAAAAAAAACAAGGGTAACACAATTTGTTCACACACCAAGGAAAAAGAACCACAGCACAGTTTATAACATCAAAAGTATTATAACTACTTTTTCTTTTGTGTTATAAACTGCACTGTGGTTCTACTTTTCTTCTGAATATGTGTACTGCATCCACAGATACCCCTCTCCCAACAGTGGGTACAGAGCAAAACTGGGACATTACTCTATAGAAATCAAAATAAAATAAACAAAGTTCAACTCTGGTGTCATTTCAGTAGCAGTACCAAGCACAGTGACACTGTGAAGTAATACAAAATCCAGCAGAACAAACAGCAGACCAACAAATGTAGAAGGTAATAGGAAAGACTTTTAATTCAACCAAATAATCACTTATGCCTGACGTGGCTACGTTTTGCCAGAAAGCTGCATCAGACGCGAAACTAGAGAGATAAACCCCAAAGCATGCTTCTCTGAGAAGTCCTTGCTATTACTTTCTATATATATTGGCCTGCTGTTTGCTCTGCTATGCTTGCATCACAGATCTTCTGCGTTTCTTGTGTTTCCTGTAATACAAAATCCTACAGAGTCACTCAGGGGGTCTTTTACTAAAGGTTAGCTTAAATTATCTGCAGCAGGTCCCATTTTATTCCTATGGGCCCTGCTGCAGATAAGCTAATCTTTAGTAAAAGACCCCCTCAGGAACTATAGAGCAAATCTGCCACCAACTTGCAAAACACACAAGGAGGCTATCCTGGTCTCAGACACACACTTGGAACATAGAAATGAATACCCAGGAAGCCACACTCCGCAAGCAGTACAACAGCAGAAAAATTGGAGATGTAGCTCCCCCCATACTGTGCAGAATGTAAAGATAACAGATGTTAATTACAAAAAATTGACATTTGAAGTGAATCACTAAATTGAAAATAATTTTTTTCTGCCTTTGTTGTCTGGTCATTGGTTTCAGTCTCTGTTTTCTCATAACTCTCTTTTTCTGGCCTCCAGTCCATCTTACACTTCTCTCCCCTCCTGTCTTCCTCACATCCTCTCTTATATCACCAACATTAATATTTACCTCTCAGTTTGCTTCCAATTAAATTTCTTTCCATATATCCACTAAGATTTTACTCCTCCTTACCATCCACTCCTCAAGTTCAATTTTTTACTGCATCTACCTACGCTTTTCATCTTTCCCTTGCCCCAGCCATATTTCCATCCTTCTCGAGATTTCCAGCATTCCTCACCCAGGTCCAGCATCTCCCTTTCACTCTCCTCTATCCAGCATCTTCCCTATCTCTCTCCCTTTGGCATGTATTTCCCCTCCCTATGTCCAGTATTTCCCCTCACTCTGTCCAGTGTTCCTGTCTGTCTGTCTGTCTGTCTCTCTCTCTCTCTGTATCTTTTCCCTGTGTTCAGCATCTGTCATCTGTTTCCTTATGTCCAATCTCTCTCTCTCTCTCTCTCTCTCTCTCTCTCTTTCTCTCTCTCTCTCGCTCTCTTTCTCTCTTTCTTGTCCCCCTATATCTAGCATCTTCCCCTCTCTCTACAGCTTTCCTTTGTCCAGCATCTCCCTCTCTTCCTCCAATTAGATCCCAATCTCTTTCTCTCTGCATCCTTATCTCTCCCTCCTGTGTCTTGCATCTGACATCCATTTCCCTATGCCCCCCTTGTCCAGCATCTCCTCTGTCTCTTAATTCTCACCTCCAGTGTCCAATATTTACACTCTTTTCCTATTCCCCCCATGTCCAGCATCTGCTGTCCATTTCCCTATGTTTTGTATCCAACATTTCTCCTCCATATCCAGTATCTCTCCTCAGTCTATCTTCCCTGTCTCCATATGCTCTCCGGTGTCCAACATCTCATCCTCCTATGTATCCTTTTCTCTTTTGCCCCATGTTCAAAATATCCCCATAATCCTCATGCCCAGCACCTCCCCTCCATCTTCATATGTCCCCATGTCCAGCATCTTTTCTACATCTCCCTATCTTATCCTATATCCAGAATCTCCTTTCTATCTCCCAATTTCCACCTCCCATGTATGCAACATCTGTGCTCATTCTCCTGATCTTTCCTCATATCTTGCATCTGCACCCTCACCTCATATCTCACCATGTCCTACATCTGCACTCTTTCCCCCATCCACTCCTCATGTCTCTACCTCTCCAGCATCTGCTGCCCTCCAATTCCCTCTTGAACCTCTATCAAGGCTGCCTCCAACCCCCCTTCCCAACACACCTCTTCCAGGTCTACTTCAGCCTCCTTTCCTTGCATCAACCTAAGTCTACTTCTCACCTACAATAAAAACAATCAGTATGGCACCTTTCAGTCTTCAACACGCTTCCAACACCCTGTCAGTCCTGCCCTCTCTGAAAGCATAGGTCAGAGGTTCATATCAGAGAGGGCAGGACCAATAGGGTGTTGAAAGTGTGTTGGAGTCTAAAAGGCCCAGTGCTTACTGTTTCTTTTTTAGGTGAGCAACAAACTTAAGGAGCTGCAAGGGAAGGGGTAGTGGAACCCCCAGAAGAGGAGAGCAGCAGACTTGGGGAGACACAATGGGGGCAGAGGCAGTCCTGGAAGAGGTGTGTGAGAGGGGTTATAGGCATACCCAGGTGTGTGTATGGGAGTGAATGGACGAGAGCAAGAAAGGAAGCAACCTGCTGGAAGCAGTGGTTGGGAGATATGGTCTGCAGCTGAAGAAGTGGGTCAAGGGTGGAAAGACTGCCATTCACCAAGAGAATATAGATGGCTACTGCAGGGAAGCCAGTGTGGCATACGTTTGGCGCCTTTGAAACTTAGTGCCCTGAGCCAGTGCCTCACCTGGTCCATGCCTTGAGCTGGCCCTGTGTGTAATGTTAACAAAAGTTGGTATGCATTTCATGTGGAGACATAATTTCAAAGCATTTAGACTTACTAAGTTCCACAGGAGGTCTTTTACTAAAGGTTAGCTCAAGTTATCTGCAGCAGGTCCCATTTTATTTCTGTGGGCCCTGCTGCAGATAACTCAAGCTAATCTTTAGTACAAGACCCCCGTGGTAACCTATGGAACTTTTTAAGTCCAAGTGCTTTGAAAATGAGCCCCTATGTAATCTCTGAATTTTCATATAGCAACCCAGCAGTGGTGTGAGCAACATATACAATCTGATTATGACTCATTAAGTCCAGGCATGTAGCCAAACCTTTGCAGGGAAATATGGCTAGAAATTATGTTATTGTCGGTAAACACTTAGCATTCACCAATACAATAACAGTAATTTGAAGTAAATGAACCATTTAGAAGACAGTCAATATTTCTCCCCTTTCAACTTCTTCCATAAAGCCCATGTCTGATATATCTTATTGTAGCTTCAATTTATTAAATTATAGATTTTATTTACAAGTCAGTTTAGTGTCTCTCTACTTATCCATTCATTTAAGTAGGGTTTGAACCCTAGCTTCCCTGGTTCTTAGTTTGCAGTTCTGCCAGCACTTAAATGTATAGGTAGCAAAATGTACTGTCTAGCTGTGTAAGTGCTGGTACTTGAAGTCCCTAGTGCAGCCACTTTTTGAATATGTTTCTTTGTGAATTGCTGTTTTATTGGTAGTTGCTGGTAAATAAACATATATTTTCCTATGGCCTCAAATGCATTTTACAAAAGGATCCATGTTCAATGAAAACAGTGAACATCTTAACTATGATGTTCCTTTTCTGGCCTATACAAAATAGGTTTTTATCAGTTTAATGAACGGTGTTCATTCTCGTATGTGTTATTGTAATTTCATACTGGATGGGTAAAACAAACAAACAAACAAACAAATAAATAAATAAACAGGTGGAAACATTATTGGCTAACTGCTGGGGCAAAGTATTAGGGATGTGTGTTTGTTAGCACATCTTATAAAATTTAGGCGCCCCTTTACTAAAATGTAGTCAAGGTTTATACTTATCATCCAGTATAGTTGTGCAGAGTCTGTGCAGTAGCTGTGTGAGGGCAAGCTCAACATCTTACTATACTAACTGTACAGAAAAAGCCTTTACCACGTAGTAAGTGTAGAGACTTCACCAGGGGCGCAGCCAGCGGGGGGAGGGGGAGCAGGATGAACCTGGGGGCCACATCTTTCTTCCCCACCCCTTCACAGCCATATAAATAATACCTTTGCTGATGAATACCAAAGCCTATGAGTTTCCAGCACATCTGAATGTAACAAAACACCCACCTCCCCCTCATGAAAGTACAGGTATCACTAGCCTGAGAAACTCCAACTCCCAGACTTCACAATCCTTACTCGTTGTTGCCCCATCATCAGCATACTCCCTCCAAGTGTCCTGTTGTGAAGTCCCCTGAAGACTGTTAGACAAACAGCAGGCTACCAGAAACCTAGGTCTGCATGATGAGAATAGAAAGATTCCCAAACATCTAACCCTCTCATAACAGACCTCACCACCCATCTGCCAACTTAACTGTTCAGTCTTTGATAAACAAAGAAGTATCCAAACATTTTGATCCCACCATGAACATGTTGCTCCTGCCACTGTCCAAATAAGCAAGGCTCCTACCCTCACGCTGCCCCATCCCCCATCACTCGCACATTCTCACTGATTCTCATATCCAAGCTATGGACCTGGCACACAACTATAGCAGTGGATAGCACTGCACAGGCATTTTAAGCTTCCAGGGCCCTTTCCTAGCTGTTTAAATCACTTTGGATATCAACCCCACTGTGAGTGCTTGCTCCACAGAGCATACAACCTAGTCAAGACAAACATACATGACAATCAAGAGATTCTAGGAGAATCAATGTTGAAAGAGAGGAGATAAGATTTAGCAATGGAGGAAAAAGAAATAAGAGAAATGGAGTTCATTGGGAGACTATAGGCAAAAAGAAGTAAAGAAAAGCTGCACTGTGAATGCAAATGAGGGTGAACAAAAGAAATTTGAAATATATGCAGAAATGTATGAGAATCCAATGTAATAAACATAAGCATATGCATCTGAACAGATAAAAATTTAAAAAATGATGATTCCATGGGAAGCCCATAAGAAGTAGGGGATAATGAAAGAATAGACAAACATTTTGTATCATATACAGGAAGAAAGGATGCAATGTTTAAAAGGAAGAAACACCCTTCAGCAGTGTTTTGAATGTGCATAGAGAAAAATAAAGTCACAACCAAGGAAACCAGAAGGCTAAGCCTATCATCCATACATACTAAAAAGGAGGAAAGGAAGAAGTGGTTTTGGTAGGAAACATAAGGTTGCCGAGTTGGCCATGTTAAGTTTAAGGTGATGGTGGAATGTTTAGGCAGATATGTTAAATAAGCAACCCAAAATTTGGGACTGGATTATTGTTGAAATTTCTGTAGATCTACGAGTCATCATCA
This sequence comes from Microcaecilia unicolor, assembly GCF_901765095.1. Lineage (NCBI taxonomy): Eukaryota > Metazoa > Chordata > Amphibia > Gymnophiona > Siphonopidae > Microcaecilia > Microcaecilia unicolor. The sequence continues at coordinate 415,444,029 of NC_044033.1, forward strand.
TAAAAGGAACAAGTGTGTAGAGAAAGTAGAAGCTGCCTAGAACTGACCCTTGAGGTGCATTGTCTGATAGATGAATAGCAGTGGGGAAGAACCACCAGAGAAAACCCTGAAACAGCAGAAAAGGTAAGGGGGAAAAAAAACAAGGTAGGACAGTCCTGATACCTAACTGAATACTAGAATTTCCTGATGTTCTCATATATAGATCCACTCCTGCTGCAGACCTCTAAGAGGACCATATACCTTTTTATGCTACAATGGACCCTAGCATTTTTCCAGATGGAGACAAAGGGTAGATATTCAGCCAGCAGAGGTGAGTGCTTTTTTAGCCACTGCCGATGTTATTCTGGGATATTCAATGCCGGGCCACGTCCGGGCTCTGGCATTGACTATCCAGGATCGTGTTTTATGCAATCCAATATGGCTGCTTAACTTAGGAGGTTATGTGCCAACTCCGCCCCTGGACTGCCCATGAAAAAGCCAACTTTGTTTAGTGGTCCATGGTGATATTCAATGGGTAAGTGCTGCTGAATATTAGCGGACAGCCCCACACAAGCAATTTAGCTGGCCAGGAGCCATTCCTGGCCAGTTAAATCACATAAGGGCCCTTTTACTAAGGCGCGTAGGCGCCTACATGCATCCAACGTTCATCACATTGGCACTGCCGCCCGGCTACCGCGTGCCCTGAGCGGTAATTTAATTTTTGGTGCGCGCCCAAAACATGCAGCAGAAAATATTTTCTGTTTTCTACAGTATGGCACTTATCTGGCGGTAATCGGCAGTGTATGAGCATTGAATGCTTACCACCTGGTTAGCGCATGAGACCTTACCACTAAGTCAATGGGTAGCGGTAAGGTCTCAGGCTAAAAATAGACACAAACTAGTTTTAATTTTGCTGCACATCCATTTTCCGGCACAAAAAAAAGCTTTTTTCCAGGAAAGCTGAGGAAATTGACCAGCGCACATCCAAAACACAAGCCTACACCAGCGCAGGCCACTTTTAGGCATGCCTTAGTAAAAGGGCCCCTTAGAATATTGACCCCATAATGTTTTGTACCTCAGAGTATACCAACGTAGTGTACTCCAGATACCATGATAATGTACCAAGAAGAAAAACCATCACTTTATGGAGGCCCCCTAGTACTAATGGGATCCTTGAAAACTTAAAACAGCTCTCTACAACTTGTGATTAATGAGCTTTCTATGACATGAAGCACCCCACTTGTTGTCAATCCCTGTTCCCTATGAACTCCCTGCTATATATCAGAAGTATACTGAGTTCAGTAATCATGCACAAGGAAAACCCCTAGCATATCATAACCTCTACCCAGATAAATTCCAAATTTATTAGGTTAGTCCTCTTATTATCCTCAGAAGGTATCTCAGTGACAAAAACTGTTTAGTAGGTTTTTCAGGGCATATTTCTCCAGTCTGTTAAGTCTAGCATGAAACCATGATTAAAAATTGCTGCCCCTCAACATCATGACTAACGTGAACCCAAGGTCCTAGAGGAACAGATCCTGGCCAGACTTCTGGGACTGAGGAACTCAAAAGGGGAGCATGTCACTCAAGCTGGTTCACCATGCAACTCTGTCCATGCTGGCCTGACGTCTGTTGTTTCTGCTTTCATTGGAACATGAAAGCCATAACTTGCAGTGGCATAGACCCAGACTGTGTGTAGTACAGAGCATGATACACTTCCTTCTTGACCCAAATCCAAAATCAGCAGTCAGTAACAATGTGTTACTTTAATCCAGAGATAGCAGACTGAGATAATGCATAGATATCCAGAATAATGAAGTTATATGAAAATGTAGTTCATTGGGAAGCAATGTAATTCTGAATAGCTTTAATCAAATTGAGCAATATTTATTAATATCAAACTTTCTGGAAGACTACATACTCTAGAGGTATGACCTATAAATCTTAATAATCTATTCAAGTACTATTGCATATAAAACATTAAGATCAGTGGATTTTATTTTTATTACAGTAATCTACATTTTATTATCTTACAGGAAATTACCAACCAAGACTAAAAGACAAAGATTCCAATTTTGGAAATTAAAATAAAATTCACTCTGTACACATATTTTGAGTGTAGAACACTAAGGCCCCTTTTTACTAAGCAGCTTTATAGGCGCGTTAACATTTTTAATGCGCGTTAACCATGTACTTGCATTAACCATGTACGTGCCTACAATATCTTTATAGGCACCTACATGGTTACGTGCACGCACATTAAAAACACTAACGCACCTTAGTAAACAGGGCCCTAAGGTAGAAATGTCAGAAGTAATAGTAAGACTTAACAGAAATAAGTTAATTTTAAAAAATGCAAATAAGCCACATTATTTAATTTGACAAGGTTACTACAGATATCTATGACTTTAAGCACAGGCCCACACATAGAGGGGCATTTTCGAAAGAAATGTCCAAGTTGCGGTTTGGACATCTTTATAAAACATCCAAATCTGGGGGCGGGGAAAACCGTATTTTCGAAAAAAAAGATGGACGTCCATCTTTTGTTTCGAAAATACCGTCAGGGACGTCCAAATCCAAGGAAGTCCTTAGATTTGGACATCCTTGGATTTGGACGTCTCTGACTTTCGGCGATTTTCAAAAGCAAAGACGTCCAAGTCAAAAACATCCAAATGCAAGCCATTTGGACGTGGGAGGAGCCAGCATTTCTAGTGCACTGGTCCCGCTGACATGCCAGGACACCAACCGGGCACCCTAGGGGGCATTGCAGTGGACTTCATAAAATGCTCCCAGGAACATAGCTCCCTTACCTTGTGTGCTGAGACTCCCAAACCGCCCCCCCCCCAAAACCCACTACCCACAACTGTACACCACTACCATAGCACTTATGGGTGAAGGAGGGCACCTAGATGTGTGTACAGTGGGTTTGTGGTGGATTTTGGAGAGCTCACTGTTTCCTCCACAAATGTAACAGGTAGGGCGATTATGGGCCTGGGTCCACCTGTCTGAAGTGCACTGCAGTACCCACTAAAACTCCTCCTGGGACCTTCATGCGCTGTCATAGACCTGAGTATGACATCTGAGGCTGGCATAGAGGCTGGTACGAAATATTTTTACAGATGTTTTCTGAGGGTGGGAGGAGGTTAGTGACCACTGGGGGAGTAATGTGAGGTCATCTCCGATTCCCTCCGGTGGTCATCTGGTCATTTCGGGCACCTTTTTGTGCCTTATTTGTAAAAAAACCACGACCGGGTGAAAACATCCAAGTGTTCGTCAGGGATGTAACTGCTTTTTTAGATTATGGATCAAAGACGTCCAAGTGTTAGGCACACCCAAGTCCTGCCTTCACTACACCTCCGACACGCCCCCTTGAAATTTGGACGTCCTTGCGACGGACTGCAGTTGGAGACGTCCAAAATTGGGTTTCGATTATACCTATTTGGACCTATCTGGAATTAAATTCTAGTCACTAATGTTTTTAAACAACCCAGAAACACAGTGTTATAGTAATCCACTTTGGATACAATTTCCCTTGGACCAACAATCTAAATTCTGCAAAACTAAAATATTTACATATTGCTCTCATCTTCTGCATGGTATAAAATAATTTCTGGACTAACTGTTTAACATGAGATGAGGTGGTCATTAAACTATCAACTTCAACTCCGAAAATTCATGAGGATTTCTCAAAAGCAAAAGAGTCCACACCGATCAGAAAACTTCGTGTAAAATTGGGTCTTGATGGTCCTAACCATAAAAATGTTGTTTTCTCACGGTTTAGTTTCAGGTGATTATTAGTAATGATTGATTAATCCAACACAACCAGTCAAGCTATCCAAAGTGGAAGACCAATCACTAGAGATTGGTAGTAACAAAGTAATATCATCTGCATATATATAGAATGGTATGTTCAGTTGTTCAAGAACCTGACCTGAGGTTGAAGTAAAATATTAAACAAAGAGGGAACCTAGCATCAAGCAACTATGATTTGAATTATTTTCCCCAATGTGCACCACTTTTGATTTGTCCACATTCAATTTCATCAGTCATGTAGATGCCCAGTTTTCCAGTATCCTAAGGATGTCCTTCATGAGTGAATAGTTTGTATCATCTGCAAATTTAATTCCCTCTCTCATTACTATTTCCAGATAATTTATAAATATGTTAAGTAGTACCAGACCTAGTACAGATCAGTGGGACACTCCTCTGTTTATCTTCCTCTATTAAGAGAATTGGCCATTTAACCCTGCCTTCTGTTTTCTTTCTATTAACTGGCTCCCAATCTTCAACAGAACATTGCCTCTTATCCTATGGCTTTTTAATTTTCTCCAGAGTCTTTTATGAGGGACTTTGTCCAAAGCTTTCTGAAAATCTAGATACACACCATCAACTAGCACAACTTTATCCACATACTTATTTATTCATGCCTTCAAAAGAAATTAAGCAAATTGGTGAAGCAAGATATTTCTTGGCTGAATCCATGTTGACTCTGTCCTATTAAATCACATTTGTCTATAAGTTTGGTAGTTTTATTCTATCATTTTGCCTGGCAGTGACAATCAGGCTTACTGGTCTTTAATTTCCTGGATCACATCTGGAACCCTTTTTTAAAAAATTGGCATTATATTGGCTACCCTACAATCTTTAGGTATCATAGATGATTTTAATGACAGATTACAGATCACTAACAACAGCAAGTTCATGTATGAGTTCTTTCAGTATAGTAACATAGTAACATAGTAGATGACGGCAGAAAAAGACCTGCACGGTCCATCTAGTCTGCCCACGATAAACTCATGTGTATACCTTACCTTGATTTGTACCTGTCTTTTTCAGGGCACAGACCATATAAGTCTGTGCAGCAGTATTTCCCGCCTCCCAACCACCAGTCCCGCCTCCCATCACCGGCTCCGGCACAGACCCCGTATAAGTCTGCCCTCCCCCATCCTAGCCTCTCAACCACCAACCCCTCTTCCCCCCGCCACCCAATTTCAGCTAAGCTTCTGTGGATCCATTCCTTCTGCACAGGATTCCTTTATGCCTGTCCCACGCATGCTTGAATTCCGTTACCGTTTTCATCTCCACCACCTCCCGCGGGAGGGCATTCCAAGCGTTCACCACCCTCTCCGTGAAGAAATACTTCCTGACATCTTTCCTGAGTCTGCCCCCCTTCAATCTCATTTCATGTCCTCTCGTTCTACCGCCTTCCCCTCTCCGGAAAAGATTCGTTTGCGGATTAATACCTTTCAAATATTTGAACGTCTGTATCATATCACCCCTGTTCCTCCTTTCCTCCAGAGTATACATGTTCAGGTCAGCAAGTCTCTCTTCATACGTCTTGGAACGCAACTCCCATACCATCCTCGTAGCTTTTCTTTGTACCGCTTCCATTTTTTTAACATCCTTCGCAAGGTATGGCCTCCAAAACTGAACACAATACTCCAGGTGGGGCCTCACCAACGTCTTATACAGGGGCATTAAAACCTCCTTTTTTCTGCTGGTCACACCTCTCTCTATACAGCCTAGCAACCTTCTCGCTACGGCCACCGCCTTGTCGCACTGTTTCATAGCCTTTAGGTCCTCAGATACTATCACTCCAAGATCCCTCTCCCCGTCCGTGACTATCAGGCTCTCCCCACCTAACACATACGCCTCCCTTGGATTTCTACTCCCTAAGTGCATTACTTTGCATTTCTTCGCATTGAATTTTAATTGCCAAACGTTAGACCATTTTTCCAGCTTCTTCAGATCTTTTTTCATGTTTTCCACTCCCTCCGGGGTGTCCACTCTGTTGGAAATCTTGGTGTCATCCGCAAAAAGGCAAACTTTACCTTGTAACCCTTCGGCAATGTCACTCACAAATATATTGAACAGAATGGGCCCCAGCACCGATCCCTGAGGCACTCCACTACTCACCTTTCCCTCCTCCGAGCGAACTCCATTCACTACCACCCTCTGGCGTCTGCCCGTCAACCAGTTCCTAATCCAGTTCACCACTTCGGGTCCTATCTTCAGCCCTTCTAGTTTATTCAAGAGCCTCCTGTGGGGAACCGTGTCAAAAGCCTTGCTGAAATCTAAGTAGATGACGTCCATAGCACGTCCTTGATTTAATTCTCCCGTCACCCAGTCAAAGAATTCAATGAGATTCGTTTGGCACGACTTCCCTTTGGTGAAACCATGTTGTCTCGGATCTTGCAACTTATTGGCTTCCAGGAAATTCACTATCCTTTCCTTCAGCATGGCTTCCATTACTTTTCCAATAACCGAAGTGAGGCTTACCGGCCTGTAGTTTCCAGCTTCTTCCCTATCACAACTTTTGTGAAGAGGGACCACCTCCGCCATTCTCCAATCCCTCGGAACCTCTCCTGTCTCCAAGGATTTATTAAACAAATCTTTAAGAGGACCCGCCAGAACCTCTCTGAGCTCCCTCAGTATTCTGGGGTGGATCCCGTCCGGCCCCATGGCTTTGTCCACCTTTAGCTTTCCAAGTTGTTCATATACACTCTCTTCCGTGAACGGTGCTCTATCCACTTCGTTTTCAGGTGTACTTTTGCCAGTCCCTCTCGGTCCTTCCCCAGGATTTTCTTCAGTAAAAACAGAACAAAAGTATCTATTTAGCAAATTGGCTTTTTCTTCATCATTTTCTACATAGCGTTTTGCTGTATCTTTTAGTCTCACAATCCCCTTTTTAGTCTTTCTCCTTTCACTAATATACCTGAAGAAGTTTTTGTCTCCCCTCCGTACATTTCTAGCCATTTGTTCTTCCGCTTGCGCCTTCGCCAGACGTACCTCTCTCTTGGCTTCTTTCAGTTTCATCCGGTATTCCTCCCCGTGTTCCTCTACTTTAGATTTTTTGTATTTCTGGAACGCTAACTCTTTAGCCTTTATTTTCTCAGCCACTTGCTTTGAAAACCATATCGGTTTCCTTTTTCTCTTGCTTTTATTTACCCTCCTTACATAAAGGTCTGTGGCCCTGTTTATTACTTCTTTTAGCCTGGACCACTGTCCTTCCACTTCTCGTATGTCCTCCCAGCCCATCAGCTCCTTCCTCAGGTATTCTTCCATTTTGTTAAAGTCAGCTCGCTTGAAATCCAGGACTTTGAGTTTGGAGTGGCTGCCATCCACATGAGCTGTTACATCAAAACAAACCGTTTGATGGTCACTGTTTCCCAGGTGTGCAGCCACTCGAACATTTGACACACTATCCCCATTCGTGAGCACCAGATCCAACGTGGCTCCCTCCCTCGTGGGTTCGTTCACCATTTGTCTGAGCAGAGCACTTTGGAAAGCATCCACAATCTCTCTACTTCTTTCCGATTTTGCAGACGGAACCTTCCAATCTACATCCGGCAGATTAAAATCTCCCAACAGCAGCACCTCTCTTTTCTTCCCCAACTTTTGAATATCAGTGATCAGATCTTTATCTAGTTCTTCCAATTGTGTCGGGGGTCTATAGACAACACCCACGTGGACCAAGGTTCTATCCTCTCTTTTTAAGGTGATCCATATTGCTTCTTCCTTTCCCCACTTCCCTGTCATTTCAGTTGCTGCGATATCATCTCTCACATACAGAGCTACTCCTCCACCTTTACGTCCCTCTCTATCCTTCCTAAAAAGATTATAGCCTGGTATGTTTACATCCCATTCATGGGAACCATGGAGCCATGTCTCTGTGACTGCAACTATGTCCAAGTCAGCCTCCAACATCAGGGCTTGAAGGTCATGAATTTTATTGCTTAGACTGTGAGCATTTGTGGTCATTGCTTTCCAACTACATTTCCTAGTATGTGTTTTGGGTTTAGTGATTTGTGAGTGTCTTTTGTCTTTGGGTACCTTCTCCTCTTTTTGTTCCCTCTTCTTTGCTTTTTCTTTTTTTTCTGCTTCAATTTTAGTTTCAGAAACATCACAGTGCTGTAGTGGAGCAAAAGAATTTTGTAGTGGCAACACTTGTGCGGGTGGATGCTTCTGTGTCACATGACGAATTCTGCCTGAGCCTACTGTGAGCCATCTGTTCCTTTGTGGTTTTATTCTCTGAGGCAGTGGTGAGAAGTTATGATTCTGCACAGTCCTATAAGTTGCTTTAATTGCATCTAATTCTTGCATTACTTTATATAGCTCTTGTTTTAAAGTAGATAGCTGAAGGCAGATAGGACAAGCTTTAAGTTTCCAGATGATTGGCCTTGAAACCAAAGCAGCACAATTCTTGCAGAGAATAAAAGTCATCCTGATTGGTTGAAATGGGTATGAACAGGTGTACTATGTTGGAGTATCCGCCTGCAAAACTGCCTGTGTATGACTGTGGAGTAAAGTTAATAAGGTTTGGTTTGTCTATAAATGAGAGGACAACCCTGGGGTGGGTGGGTTGTGGGGAGGGTGGGTGGGATTATAAGTCCCAATGGGTCAGCTTAAGTGCTGCTATCAAGGGAATTCTCTAGTTGAATGGACCAAAATGGTAGTGTCTGATCCAGCACTTTACAATTTATTATACTTTTTAAAACTGCCCTAAGATATTAATAACTTTCCTTTTAAATAAATCTAGATATTGCCAATAATTATAGCAGTGTCAGCTATGTAAAAATGCCCCTCCCCTCTATCAGAGTTTGGCACGAACAGAAAGAAAGAAAGACAGACAGACAGACAGACAGAGAGGTTTCCCAGTGCTAATTAAATTGATTAAGCAACAAGCCTTAAAAATTTTAGACAATATCAGGTAGGTTTCTCACCTAATGCCAGTCAATTTGAGAAGAGTCTGGGATTTAGGGGTCAGAATAAACCTGTCCTTTTTGTAGGAGCTTGGTTCAGTCCCAGCACCTAATGCCAGTCAATTTGAGAAGAGTCTGGGATTTAGGGGTCAGAATAAACCTGTCCTTTTTGTAGGAGCTTGGTTCAGTCCCAGCACCTAATGCCAGTCAATTTGAGAAGAGTCTGGGATTTAGGGGTCAGAATAAACCTGTCCTTTTTGTAGGAGCTTGGTTCAGTCCCAGCACCTAATGCCAGTCAATTTGAGAAGAGTCTGGGATTTAGGGGTCAGAATAAACCTGTCCTTTTTGTAGGAGCTTGGTTCAGTCCCAGCACCTAATGCCTGGGGTATAATGCCTGGGGTATAATCCTGGGGTATAACCCATCTAGTCCAGTCTTTTAGCCTTCTTTATCAGGGCTTTGCATCTAACTTTCCAGTGCTTATGCTACTTCTTGTTTTCTTTATTCAGATTCTTTTTCCATTTTTTATTATAGTTGCCTTTTTAAAAGTTCTGACTTCACTATTTATCCCTGTGATAGGTAGCATGGGATTTTGATATTCTTTGGGATTCTGCCAGGTACTTGTGACCTGGGTTGGCCACTGTTGGAAGCAGGATACTTGGCTAGATGGACCACTAGTCTGAACCACTATGGTTATTCTTATGTTTTTATAATCACCCGTTAGCTCAAATTTGATCACTGTTTCCCAGTGGACCCAGCACTGTTATCTTTTACACTAAGTCCTACGTTCCACTAAGAACCAAATCTAAAATACCTTTCCCTCTTGTTGGTTCATGGACCAGTTGCTTCAAGAAGTAGTCATTTATTTTGTCTAAGAATTTTACCTCCCTTCCTTGTCGATGTTTAATTACCTTTCAAATGCAGAGATACAGGGGCGTAGCCACAGGTGGGACTAGGCCCACCCAGTTTAGGTCCAGGCCCACCCAGCAGTGGAGGCAGCGGAGCGGAGGGAGCAGGCTGCGCTCCGATCCTGCCTCCATCTCTCTGACGGCAGCGCTTCCCGATCGCAGGATCTACCTCCTCCCTCTGCAGAGGAGACGCTTCCGGGTTAGACGCAGGAGGCAGCGTGTTTGAATCGCTACCGCTGCTGCTGCTGAGACAGAGGGAGGAGGTAGATCCTGCGATCGTGGCGGTGGTAGGCAGCGTCTGCAGAGCAAAGATGACGTAAAGAGAGCCTTTTTACCATATTTACTCATGGAGCTGCCTTTGTTTCCAGCTTCTAAAGCTTAGTCTTTTTCTTAAGAACCAGTGAACTCTAATGGAACCTTAGCAGCACTACATGTATAGTAAGAAAAATGGCTATAAACGGCTATGCTCCAGAAGAGAGAGAGAGAACAGTAGGTAGGGAAAGAAGTAGAGAGGGGACAAGCAAAAGAGACAAAGAGGACAGAGGCCAAGAAAGTGAGAGAGGAGGGGGAAAGAGAGATGCGCCGGGGGGGGGGGAGGGACTTGGGTGATGCGCCGAGGGGGGGCACTGACAGCTGATTCCTAGGCCTGGGTCGCTGTTTCCTATTGGATTCTCTCAGCAGTGTCATTGTGACGTCACTGATCTACGGACGGAAGCTCACCACCTCCAAGGGATCCACGGTCCAAGGCAGCTTCAGAACATTGGAGGTGAGAATTATTATATAGGATTTTTTGTGTAAACTGTGTTACAATGTGGTAAAAGTTTTCCTTGTTCAGACCCTTCAATCAGTTTAACAATCACATCAGAAGAGCTCCTTACTCGTGAGAATGCAACATACAGTTGCCCATGTGAGAGACTGAGAGTGACAGTGTGTTTTACAGTGTAAGAGAGAGATACACAGAGCGATTGAGTGTGTGTGTGTGTGTGTGTGATGTCTGCGAGTGACAAAGTGATTCAATGTTTGTCTTCCCTTCTGTTCTGTGCACTTGCGTCCACTGATGTTCGTACCTCCCTGTATATGATTGTTTGTTAGAGATTCGATCCACTCCACTTCCCTCCTCCAAGTTCCGTTCTGTCTGATTGGTTCTTCGTTCCTGTGATGTCGCGTTTGTTTGCTTGGCAACTATGCAGCGTTCCGTTTCCTCGACGTGAGGGCGGGGACAGTGAGAGCCAATGAAACGCTGAACTACAGACTTACGAACCCTACACTGCCACAGTGCCACAGAATCAGCTTCAGAATGTTGGAGGTGCTTATTATTATATAGGATTTTGATCCTTCTCAGTTAGAACCCTCTCCTTTGGTCAAAGAAAAGGAAAAAGAGGGAAAAAAGCAAGGTCAATAATTAATGGATCATTGTTATGGATAAACTAGTGGAACCAAGCCCGTTTTGTCAACAATGAAATGGGCCCTAGGAAGGCTCTCATGTAAGCGTCTTTTCTCTCTCCCCATGCCCTCCCCTCCATGTCCAGCGATTTTCTTCTTCCCTCCCCTCCCAACTGTGCCTCATGATTTTATCCTCTCTTCTCCTCCCATCCCATCCATGTCCATCGATTCTCCTCTGCCCTGCCCTCCCCTGCTCTCCCCTCCCCTTGATGTCCCGTGATTCTCCCCTCCCCTCCATGTCCAGCGATTTGTACCTGAACGTTCTCTGGCTGGCTGGCTTCCATACCGTTCGTAACATCCTGACATCAGCTCACCTCCAGTGTTCCCTTCCCTCTCACTGTCCCGCCCTCCTCTGATGTCATTACGTCGTTACGCGAGGGCGGGACAGTGAGAGGGAACGCTGGAGGCTTGCTGACGTCAGGAGATGTTACGAACCCAGCCAGCCAGCCAGCCAGCCAGCCAGAGAACGTTGGAGGTACAAATTATTATACAGGATATTATTAGTGTTCTCTCTCTCTCTGCTCCTCATGGTGTGTGAACTGGTTAATCTTGTAATTGTATTTTGCTACATAAGTACATAAGTAATGCCACACTGGCAAAAGACCAAGGGTCCATCGAGCCCAGCATCCTGTCCACAACAGCAGCCAATCCAGGCCAAGGGCACCTGGCAAGCTTCCTAAACGTACAAACATTCTATACATGTTATTCCCGGAATTGTGGATTTTTCCAAGTCCATTTAGCAGCAGTTTATGGACTTGTCCTTTAGGAAACCGTCTAACCCCCTTTTAAACTCTGCCATGCTAACCGCCTTCACCACGTTCTCCGGCAACGAATTCCAGAGTTTATTTACACGTTAGGTGAAGAAACATTTTTTTCTCCGATTTGTTTTAAATTTACTACACTGTAGTTTCATCACATGCCCCCTAGTACTAGTATTTTTGGAAAGCGTGAACAGACGCTTCACATCCACCTGTTCCACTCCACTCATTATTTTATATACCTCTATCATGTCTCCCCTCAGCCGTCTCTTCTCCAAGCTGAAAAGCCCTTGCCCCCTTAGTCTTTCTTCATAGGGAAGTCGTCCCATCCCCGCTATCATTTTAGTCACCCTTTGCTGCACCTTTTCCAATTCCACTATATCTTTCTTGAGATGCGGCGACTAGAATTGAACACAATACTCAAGGTACGGTCACACCATGGAGCGATATAACTGCATTATAACATCCTCACACCTGTTTTCCATACCTTTCTTAATAATACCCAACATTCTATTCACTTTCCTAGCCGCAGCAGCACACTGAGAAGAAGGTTTCAGTGTATTATCGACGACGACACCCAGATCCCTTTCTTGGTCCGTAACTCCTAACGTGGAATCTTGCATGACGTAGCTATAATTTGGGTTCTTTTTTCCCACATGCATCACCTTGCACTTGCTCACATTAAACGACATCTGCCATTTAGCGGCCCAGTCTTCCAGTCTCGTAAGGTCCTTCTGTAATTTTTCACAATCCTGTCGCGAGTTAACGACTTTGAATAACTTTGTGTCATCAGCAAATTTAATTACCTCGCTAGTTACTCCCATCTCTAAATCATTTATAAACATATTAAAAAGCAGCGGTCCTAGCACAGACCCCTGAAGAACCCCACTAACTACCCTTCTCCAATGTGAATACTGCCCATTTAACCCCACTCTCTGTTTCCTATCCTTCAACCAGTTGTAATTGTATGAATATAAACTTAAAGTTAAAAAAAAATTACCTCCCTATTATTTTCTGACATGACATCCAATCAATATTATGGTAATTACCAATCCACAAAAACAAAACAAAACAACAACAACAACAAAAACTTCTGCTTATGCCAATATTGAATGCTTTAGCAGAGTTAATACAATGAAAATCTCATCAACATAATAAACAAGTATAGGGGAAGTCCTCAGCAATCAAGCACTTCTCCAAAATACTGGTGGAAAAACTAGCAATTGTACAATTCCAGTCATTGGATTAAAAAAGTCCTGTCAAAAATGTTTATGAGAATATTGCAATATAAAAAATAGTGTAGTTCCACTATATCCAAACCTATGCTTACATTGCAACACCCATTGGTTGCCCTCCTCCCACCAGGTGTCCGAGATGCTTATTATATCTACCTCTTAATTTAGTGCAATTTACTCTAAATGTGCAGTCTTATTTTTTTAGAATTTACAAGCTGCTTACAAGTTAACAGGGATCATTTCCATTTTTACTCTGCTCTCCCCTTAAAAGTTCCTTGCTTACTTTCCGCCATTGTTGCAAACTGTTCATCAAGATTTTTCTAAATTTCCTGTTTTGATAGTATGTTTAACAATTTTTCAGTTTGAATCATGCACTCCTGAGGACTGTTGCCCCCCCCCCCCCCATTATAGTTAAGAAGCTGATCTATATCCTTTTTAGTGCTAGCAGCCTGGTTCCATCACAGGTATGGTGGAGTACATCCTTTCAGAATAGGTGTGTCATCATGCAACACACACATTATATTATATTACACACTGCACTTCTATACCTCTTTTCACTTCCAGGTTCTAAGCGGTTTACAACAAAAGAAGTCAAGTCATACTCTTGGGAAATTAATTAAGATACAAATTTGCTAATAAAAATGGAAAATACTTATACCCCCGATAGAAATTAAACAAAGAATGAGTTACAAGCCTGCTTATTTTCGAACGAGAAGGCCGGCCATCTTCTGACATAAAACAGGAGATGGCTAGCCTTTTCCTAAAGCCGACCAAATCGGTATAATCGAAAGCCGATTTTGGCCGGCTTCAACTACTTTCCATCGCAGAGCCGGCGAAAGTTCAAGGGGGCGTGTCGGCAGTGTACTGAAGGCCGGACGGGGGCGTGGTTAAGAGATGGCCAGCTTCAGCCGATAATGGAAAAAAGAAAGCTGGCCCTGACGAGCATTTAGCCAACTTTACTTAGTCCCTTTTTGTTCATGACCAAGCCTCAAAAAGGTGCCCCAACTGAACAGATGACCACCAAAGGGAATGGGGGGTGACCTCCCCTTCCTCCCCCAATGGTCACCAACCCCCTTCCACCCAAAAACAAAATATAAAAAACATTTTTTGCCAGCCTCTATGCCAACCTCAAATGTCACATCCAGCTCCATGACAGCAGTATGCAGGTCCCTGGAGCAGTTTTAGTGGGTGCAGTGCACTTCAGCCAGGCGGACCCAAGCCCATCCCCCCTACCTGTTACACTTGTGGTGGTAAATGGGAGCCCTCCACCCCCCCCCCAAAACCCACTGTACCCACATGTAGGTGCCCCCCTTCATCCCTATGGTAGTGGTGTGCAGTTGTGGGTAGTGGGTTTTGGGGGGATTTGGGGGGCTCAACACACAAGGTAAAGGAGCTATGTACCTGGGATCAATTTGTGAAGTCCACTGCAGTGCCCCCTAGGGTGCCCGGTTGGTGTCCTGGCATGTGAGGGAAACCAGTGCACTAGAAATGCTGGCTCCTCCCATGACCAAATGGCTTGCATTTGGTCGTTTCTGACATGGGCGTCCTTGGTTTCGATTATCGCCGAAAATCAGAAACGACCAAGTCTAGGGATGATCAAATCTAGGGATGACCAAATTTCAGGATTTGGATGTCCCTGACCGTATTATCAAAACGAAAGATGGACGTCCATCTTGCTTCCAAAACCCTGGATCGGGACGTTTTGCAAGGACATCCTCATCAAAACTTGGAGGTCCCTTTCGAAAATGCCCCTCTTTATAGAATTGCCCCTGTAATACTTATATGCAAGGGGACATATGCAGGGGTAGAACATGAGTGGTGTATGGGTAGGGATCCCACTTATTAACTAATTTACAGAATACTGTAAGTTACATAGGTATCTGTAGCACTTAGACACTAGCACCAGCTCACATGAAATCTGATTTTGCATAAGTTGTATAAGAAGAGAAAGCGACAAGTTGAGGCCTTTGTAAAATGCCTGTAAAGCCATGGAGAGAACATATGTATTTGATGCCACATATTATACATCAGGAATAGATATTTTACAAAGAAGCATGCTAAAGAAAAGTGGTCTCAACCAAAACTTTAAATGAGTAAGTGGTGGCAATTACACATATAAGTGGCAGAGTTCACTTTTTACGCATGTAAGCACTGTCATATAAGGTGCCTCCATTTAAGCACCCCAAAGACAGATGATGGTAGCCTCTTATATGATGGCATTCAGGTACCTAGATTCTATTACAAAGTATTAGACGTATACGGTCTGTGCCAGAGCCGGTGGTGGGAGGCAGGGATAGTGCTGAGCAGACTAATATGGTCTGTGCCAGAGCTGGTGGTGGGAGGCGGGGCTGGTGGTTGGGAGGCGGGGCTAGTGCTGGGCAGACTTGTACGGTCTGTGCCCTGAAAATGACAGTTACAAATCAAGGTAAGATATACACAAAAACTAGCACATATGAGTTTGTCTTGTTGGGCAGACTGGATGGACCGTGTAGGTCTTTTTCTGCCGTCATCTACTATGTTACTATGTTATGTTACTTGGGATTGGATTACCTAATATTTGCGTGCCCACAGTTACAACTACCATAGATCTGGTATAACTGCAGGCATATAAATACAGCAGGGATACAAGTCATTTATAGGATTTTTATAAATTAAACGTGTAAGCAGATGCCCTGCCCATGTCCCACCATGCTCCATCCATGTATTCACCCCTCATTGCATTAGCACAATATTGTGCTTATTTTCAAAGCAGAGAAACGTCCAAAAAGTAGATGGATGTTCCTTTTGCAAAAACATCCAAATTGCTATTTTTGAAATCCTTATTTGAGATGTTTTTCTACGCAGTTCATCTCCAGTGCATCCAAATCACAAGGGGGTGTCGGGGGGGGGGGGGGGGGGGGGTGATTTGGGCGCTCTCAAAACTTGGACATTTTTCTGTCATAATGGCACAAAGCAAAAACGTCCAGGGCTAAAAGTTGGATGTTTTGGTCTGCACCTGTTTCAATTACAACTGTCATAAAAAAGGTGCCCTAAATGACCAGATGCCCACTGTAAGGATTAAGGCATGATACCTCTTTATTCCCCCAGGGTCACTGACAACCTCCCACCCCCAAAGATGTGGAAAAACAGTATATTCCGGCCTTTATGACAGCTTTAGATGTTATGGCCAGTCCTATTAGCACAGCAAGCAGGTCCCTGGAGTAGCCTAGTGGTGGGTGCGTGCACTGCACAGAAGGGAGACCCAGGCTCATATCCCACTCTAATTTTTTTTTAATTTATCATTTTACTTAATTACATTCACATTTATCGCATAAATGTAAGGAAAAACAGAAATTAATATAAAGGAAAAAGAATACATTTTCTCTCATCAATATATATTATATAATTGTCCACAATTGGGAGATCCAAGATCAGGACAACAATCTCAAAGAAAATAAGAAAAACTCAAAATGGTTAATCTTACAATTCACATTTTCTGAGGGAGGAAGGTTAATCGGTAATTACAGCCAGTACAGTGGTAACTAAAGGAAGTTGCTGCAGAGGGTTCTTCAACTGTTCTTTCAACTCCACAAACTCTTGTAATTTCTTAGGTTCAACAAACAAGTAATAAAGAAATAAAACACTTACAAGGGAATCGCACTAGGAAGGTCCCACCCACTCTAATGTACACTTGTGGTGGAAAGTGTGAGCCTTCCAAAACCCACCACAAACCTACTGTACCCGCATATAGGTGACACCCACAGGTATATGGACTATACAATTGGGCACAGTAGGTTTGTGGTGGGTTTTGGAGGGCCCATCATACAACATAAGGGGGTAATGGTGAGATGTGTACCTTAGTCCTTTTGTGTGAAGTCTACTGCAGTGACCCCTAGGATGCCCCACTGCTCTGCAGGAATGTCTGTGTGTCCAGTTTACTAAGAATGCTGGCTCCCCCCTTATCCCAATGGCTCCATTTTGTGCATTTTTCTACTTGAACATTTTTCAAAAATGGTCACAAAAGAAAAATGCACTAAGCACAAAACATCTAGGAAACGGCCATTTTTGAAACAAAAAGATAGACTTGTTCAGGTTCAAAATGGCCATGTTCACCACTTCATTTTTGGACATTTTCAGCAAAACATCCAAAATCGGCTATAGATGTTATATTAAAAAATGCCTCTCCTTGTAAGTTAGGGACATCATTACAGAATAGATAATCTGTTGGCACTTTTGTAGATAAGTATACACTTATGCACATAAGTGCTAGTATTCTAGACATTTATGTTTGCAAGCAGCATGTACACATGGGTGCCTAGTATATAGAAGTGCCGTTGTGACTAGGTGCTCACTGTTACATGCCCCTTTGTATATGGAACTGCAGGGGAAAATAGGACTTACACAAGGTGCCCTAAGTGCTATTCTATGAGGGTGTGCATGCTATAGCATGCAACTGCAAGTGGGGTGTGCATGTGGGTGAAGCATGGGAGAACATGGGCAGGCTTCCCAGATAAATATGTAGCTTACAGTATACTGTAAGTTACATGCATCTCTGCCACATTTGATTGCCTATGAGAGGTCTATGACTGGTTTAACTGTGGACACCTAAATATATGGTGCGTAGATGCCAGGTTATGATAGTATTCTATAACATAATCCATTAGACACCCAGATCCATTATAAAATAGGCTTTCACCACATGGCATTTGGGCATCTAAATGGGGGCACCCACTCATAGAATTGCCTCCTTAATGTATAAATGCTGGATTTCACAAAACTTCCTGGACAAGTTTATTGGAAAAAAAATATATATATTTTTTTCAGAACATGTGATCCTTTTAAAAACTGTGAATTACTACTGTATATTTATGTGTACTAGCACCTCTAAAGTTGCTTCTTAAACATGTAGGGCTATTAAAATGTGTAAACCTGCTGTTTAGATCTGAAAATACCATACAAGCCTTCTAGAATGACCTGTTTAGGTTAAATTATATTGTACTTTTCCACTTTCCTTGAAACCATTCTCAGCCCAATGCAGTTGATGGTGCCCCTGTGTTCAAAATTCCAGACTACATATTGTACCATCAAGTCAAAGTATTTTGGGAAGCCAACAATATATTTTAGACCTAAACAGGTTCTGATATATCTTACCATAAAGAGAATTTCTGTTCATGGTAGCAGCATTCAATTTTTGTTACAATGATAGAGTACTTATCTTTATCTTACCACTGTGGGAAGATTTATGAGTCTTCTTGGAAGTATTCTATCAAAGAATTATGACAAATGGTTCTGCTTCCATCTTGTGATTTATTTCACTACTTCTGCCTTTGCTAGAAGCAAACCTCTCATATATTAACAGGAAGCACTTCTTTGTGTTTTAGTGTCATTTTAGCAGTACCAGGGCAAACGAAGTTAGCAAATCAATGGAAAGGTTTTCTGTTTCATTAATCCCTCTGTGGAGGTTATCATGGCTTAATCATATGATACATCACTTATTAAAGAACGTTACTTTTTACTGAGGACTCTTAATAGGACCATGCATCTTTCATTAATCAAAAGCAAATGTATGCCATAGACACTGCAATGGCTAGCTTTGAAACACTCCATGTAAATGTTTCTTTAGTTCATAGAATCTTGATGAGGTAAATTCCATTGTATACAACAATTTTAATGTAGTATAAGATAAAGAGATCAGTTTTGCCATTTCTGTTCAATAAATTACCTATGAATTTTCCCTTACTTTGTATACAAATTCACAAAAGAATAGGCATGGCTGTTTATACATCACTTAACATTTGAGGGCTGATTTTATAACTCCCCACATTGATGAAAAGCATGTATATATTTTTCCACAGGAATTTTTATACGTTTTGACATGACATGAAAAGCATAATGTAACTGACTTGTCTCATTTCATTTCAAATGAAAGCAACATTTTTCCTTTTCATTTTGCTTCATTTCATTATTTTTATCAGTATTTGCAAATAAGTTAAAAAAACTTCAAATAAAAATTTGCAAGTACTTTCAGTGTGAAATTTGTCTCTATAAAGTACACAGATTTACACCTATCAACTTGAGCATATAATTTTTCAAAGACAAAGCGCTTGCATGCTTTTGGAAATGCAAATGTTTGTGCACAGATCCAACCCCACATCAGCTTTGCTCCCAGGAATACCTGATAGAGACCAATTCACTCTGCACAGTTTTCAGGTCTAAACTGCAAGGAATATAGCTCAACAATCAGCAACACAAACTTGATCTCTTGTAGTATATCATTCAAAATCTAAGTTATTTTTTTATCTTCTACAATACTGTGAATCTAATTTTTCGTTCTTTCTTCCTTATTTTAAAATACATTTTCAACAAGCCTTAATAACAGACAAGTACGTCTCTATACAGCTGTTTAATGCATTCCAAAACATTAAGATTCTTTTTTTGAAATCTAGATATTTTGGACGGTGTTTTCAGACTCTCCTGGAAAGGAAAGCATTTTGCCAGGTATTCATATGAAAGAGGTAAAGAAAGTTATTAAGATCTCAGCTTACATAGAAACAGAGAAAATGATGGCAGATGGTCTATCCAGTCTGCCCATCAATATCATTTACTAGTCTCTACTATCCCATACTCTCCCTTAGCATAACTTGTGCAGTTACTCAAAAATTACTCAGAAATCAGGTGGAATCTTGGTAGTGTAATGTATGTCTGTTTATGTAGTGTAAGCAGGTAATCTCATGATTTCCTCTGGAGCTGGCAGAAAGTCCAATCAGGCTATAAGAAATATTGGTCTGATAGTGGAGTTTTGCTGCTATTCTGCAACCATCCCTTCATGGGCCCCTTGGCCCACATAGGCTACCCACTATACTATTTTATTAAAATGAAAAGGGAAAAGTCTACTTTCAGTTCTAAAGGGGTATTTATTTACTTGAACTGACAGTATTGAGCCTTGGTGACACTGGTGACAAAATTACCCCTCTCCCCCCCCCCCAAAAAAAAAAAAAAAAATCAAATCCCTAGCTTAGATAAAGGGAAAGGAGTAACTTACAGTAACAATTAAACAGGAATACTGCTCTTTATTTCTTGGGTGTGGCTTCAGTCATTGTGATATCAACGCTATTTTGCACAGCAGGTGCTCTTGCCATGCTCTGTGACAGACTACTGTCTCTTCCTGAAGTCATTCAGTAGTGACACTCTCAGTTCTATTTTCAGAGTGCTCACTCAGATTTGTCAGTCATAAGAACATAAGTGTTGCCCTACTAAGATAGACCGAAGGTCCATCAAACCCAGCATCCTGTTTCCAACAATGGCCAATCCAGATTACAAGTTCCTAGCAAGATCTCAAAACAATACAATATATTTTATGCTGGTTATCCTAGAAAAAAGTAATGGATTTTCCCCAAGTCCATCTTAATAATGGCTTATGGACTTTTCTTTTAGGAAGTTATCCAAACCTGTTTTAAACCATGCTAAGCTAACTGCTTTTACAACATTCTCTGGTAATGAGTTCCAGAATTTAATTACTCATTGAGTGAAGAAATATTTTCTCTGATTTGTTTTAAATTTACTACTTTACAGTGTCATTGCGTGCCCCCTAGCCCTAGTATTTTCAGAAAGAGTAAACAAGTGATTCATGTCTACCCATTCCACTCCACTCATTATTTTATAGACCTCTATCATATCTCCCCTCAGACGTCTTTTCTTCGAGCTTTAGATTTTCTTCATAGGTAAGTCGTCCCATCCACTTTATCATTTCCGTCACCCTTCTCTGTACCTTTTCTAATTCCACTATATCTTTTTTGAGATGCAGTGACTAGAATTGCACACAGCATTTGAGGTGTGGTCACAGCATTGAGCAATACGACCTCATGTTTGTTTTTCATTCCTTTCCTAATAATACCTTACATAGTAACATAGTAACATAGTAGATGACGGCAGAAAAAGACCTGCACGGTCCATCCAGTCTGCCCAACAAGACAAACTCATATGTGTATACCTTACCTTGATTTGTACCTGCCTTATTCAGGGCACAGACCGTACAAGTCTGCCCAGCAGTACTTCCCACCTCCCAACCACCAGTCCCGCCTCCCATCACCGGCTCTGGCACAGACCGTATAAGTCTGCCCTCCGCTATCCTCCCCTCCCAACCACCAACCCCTCTTCCCCCCACCTGCTCCGCGATCCAATTTCGGCTAAGCTTCTGAGGATCCATTCCTTCTGCACAGGATTCCTTTATGCATATCCCACGCATGTTTGAATTCCGTTACCATTTCATCTCCACCACCTCCCTTGGGAGGGTATTCCAAGCATCCACCACCCTCTCCGTGAAAAAATACTTCCTGACATCTTTCCTGAGTCTGCCCCCCTTCAATCTCATTTCATGTCCTCTCGTTCTACCGCCATCCCATCCTCGGAAAAGATTTGTTTGCGGATTAATACCTTTCAAATATTTGAACGTCTGTATCATATCACCCCTGTTCCTCCTTTCCTCCAGGATATACATTCTATTTCCTTTCTTAGCCACCGCCGCATACTGAGCAGAAGGTTTCAATGTATCATCAACGATTACACTTAGACCCCTTTCCTGGTCGGTGACTCCTAATGTGGAACCTTGCTTCACGTAGCTATAGTTCAGGTTCCTCTTTCCTACATGTATCATTTTGCACTTGCTCACATTATCTGCCATTTGGATCCCAGTCTCCCAGTCTTGTAAGGTTCTCTTGTAATTTTTTCAGAAACCTTTTGTGATTTAACAACTTTGAATAACTTTATGTTGTCAGCTAATTTAATTACCTCACTAGTTACTACCATCTCTAGATCATTTGTAAATATGTTAAAAAGCAGTGGTCTGAGCACAGACCCCTGTACCCCACTATCTACCCCTCTCCATTGAGAATACTGACCATTTAACTCTACTCTCTGTTTTCTATCTTTTAACCAGTTTTTATTCCACAATAGAACATCACCTCCTATCCCAGTTACCGCTGGAGTCTTTCATGAGGTACTTTGTCAAATGCCTTTTGAAAATCCTTATATACAATATCGACCGGCTCACCTTTATCCACGTTTGTTCAACCCTTCAAAGAAATGTAGTAGATTGGTGTGACAAGATTTTCCTTCACTAAATTAATCTTGGCTGTGTCTCATTAATCCATGCTTATGAATATGCTCTGTAATTTTGTTCTTTATAATAGTGTCTACCATTTTGCCTGGCATCAACATCAAGCTCATCGTATCTATAATTTCCCAGATCCCCTCTGGAACTGTTTTTAAAAATCATTATTACATTGGCCACCCTCCAGTTTTCTGGTACCCTGCTTGATTTTAAAGATACATTACATATAACTAACAATAGTTCTGCAAGTTCATTTTTTCAGTTCTATCAGTATTCTGGGATGAATACCATCCAGTCTAGGCAATTCATTACTTTTCAATTTGTCAAATTGCCCCATTACATCTTCCAGATTAACAGAGATTTGATTTAGTTTCTCTGACTCATTAGCTTTGAATACCATTTCTGGCACTGGTATCTTTCCCAAATCTTCCTTGGTGAAGATCAAAGTAAAGAATCCATTTAATCTCTTTGCTATGGCTTTGTCTACTCTGAGTGCCCATTTTACCCCTCAGTCATCTAGTCTTGGTGACTTCAAGATCAGCTCCTTCAACAGTGTCTCTGAGGTTCTCCTGCTCTAGGCACTTCTCTGAGCAAGACACTCACTCTAGAAGTGTCTCTGTTTCTCAGATTTTCTATAGTTTTGCAGGCAGTCTTTCTAGTATCTTCTGGGTTGTATCTTTGGGAGTTCTCTTGGATAGACTTTCCCTTTTTTCTCTTGCAGACAATTTCTCTCTCATGTCATAGGCTATCTTCATCCAGGCTGAGAATGAGGTAAAAAAAACCCCAGTTAGATTAGCAGGGTTTAAAAAAGGGTTGGACAAGTTCCTACATGAAAATCCATAAACCTTTATTAAGATGGACTTGGGAAAGTCCACTGCTTGTTCCTAGGATAAGCAGCATAAAATCTGTTTTTACTCTTTTGGGTTATTGCTAGGTACTGGTGACCTGGATTGGCCACTGTTTGAAACATGATACTGGCCATGATGGACCTTTGGACTGACCCAGTATGGCTTTGCTGCTGTTGTTTTCTGTCTCTGCTGTTCCATGTTGGCCTGCTTCATCCTGTGCCTTTTGCAGTATCAGCATAGACACAACTTTCCTTCCTGCAATTATTGGAAGCATCAGGATGCAGGGTGTGGACTAATGAACAGGATTTTAAATGCAATTAGTAGCCAATGTAGACAAGGCACTAGAAGGGTGATATGATAATATTCTGTGCATAAGAGAACATTTGAACTACTATAATTTGGATGGATTACAAATACTTAATCAAGTTATTTGGTAGACCGGCAATAATCAAGTCTGGTAGTAACTTAGGCATGAAGAAGACTAGGCAACAGGATCGTCTAAGTAACAGTGTAATATACAAAAAAAGATGCAAAGGCAAAAACCTGACATACCTACAGAAACAACTCAAGTATCAAACGTTAACTGTTAACCTAGATAGACGCTGAGATACTTAAAAATATCCACTAGTGTCACTGAGGCTCTGCTGATCATGGGGGAAACTAAGGGGTGAGATGGATGACCAGGAATCCAAGATGCAATAGTTTTGCCTGTATTCAAAATGAGACAGTGTGTGGAAAGTCAGTCAATAACAGAATAAAGACAACGCTGTATTGGAGCAAGATCTAAATGACAAGGATCGTAAGAGACTAGCAAGATATCTGCATAACAGTATGCTGAGACAGTACAGTCTTGAATGAGAGTTGCTAGTGGACTAAAAATATTAAACAATAGAGGTACCAGAACAGAGCCCTAGGGGACTCCAGAGGCAGATTATGTAAAGAAGAGGAAGAGGATAGGAGTGAAACAGAAAACATGCAACTTGTCAGAAAAGAAGTATACCAATGAAAGACTATGCCAATCATTCTTTTGCTGTGTAGCTCAAAAGATGTTTGAAGGCAAACATTTTGTAGAGGCTCCTGAATTGTGTCTTTTGTTTTTAGACTATTTAAACATTGATGTGTATGTTTAAATGGAACTTGCTTGGTATATTGTAAGATTATGTATGTTTAGAGTGTAACCAACCTAGAATTGTCTGAAAGAGCTGGATACAAATTTTTAAAATAAATAAATAAAATAAAATATGTCTGAAAGTGTGGTAAGAAGCAACTCATGATCACTCAGATCAAATCCTGAGGTAAGGTCTGAAGAAGTAACCAGAGCTACAAGACTATTATTCAAGAAGAGCAGTTCAACAAAAAAAAAAAAAATGAAAAACTCTACTGAAAACATTAGTCTGGATTTTGGGTCTTGAGTCCTGGGTTTCATCATTTGGTTTATTGCCTTTCCCACTTAGTTGTACCTTGTTTGATTCCTTTCCTATCTTATTGAATGGCATTACTTTCTAGCTATGACTAATTTGTTATTTTGTAAACAACTTGGAACTGCTCATCAGATAAGGCGGTATATCAAATAAGCAATAATTAAAAGCACTATGAAGCTCACTGAGAAATCCCCTGAGGATAGGCTCAGTTTTATGTCCAGGCCTACACCCAGATTACCTATGATGTAATGCATTGGAATGCCCCACATGTTGGAATAATTGTGTGAAGACTAGCTTCTCAGTTAGTTTAGACTTGAAATTGTTCTGCAGTTCAAAGGAATATAATGATCCAGAGAATATTTTTTTTTCCGAATGGGTTGAACTATCTCTCTTTTCCAAGAAAAAGGGTCTATTCCAGAAGAAAGACTATTGTTGATAATTATTAAAGCAAGAGGTGTCAGACCATGAATTGCAAATCAAAACCAACTGAAGGGGATTGGATCTAAAACACAAGCCATAGTTCTCATAGATGAAATGATCTTTGTAAGAGTGATTGCTAGATTAATTGAGAACATGAACTTCAAAGATTGTTCTGGGACAGTTGAATAGACTCTGGAGTGTGACAGGAAAGGCAGGAGATATTGCCTTAAATTAGGGAAGGAGAAGATGTCACTTGAAATGAGGCAGATGAAAAAGAGAGAGGAAGATTCAGATTTTATTCTGTAAAAAAAAAAAATGGGAGGCCAGACTTAGACTTTCAACTGTATGTTCTGGAGACATTATATGTGATAATTTGGTTGTCCAGAGTTCAAAGACAACACTAAATATTTGTTTTAGTCAATTAGCAGCATTATTTATAAGAGTAGCATAATATGACTGCTTGGCATTGATTTTCCCTGGGATAATATATTTATTGATGGCCAATAATTTTGAATTAGTACATGGTACACAATGTCTAGAATCTGGAATATAGTCTATCAATGTTAAATGCCGAAATTTTCGATGTAAATTTGGGTGCACAAGTTACAGAATAGTGCCGATTGCACACCTAATGTAATAGTTAAATTAGGCACCAATTGGCCTAAATCACCAAAATAGCTCTTAAGTAGCATTAACTGGTGCCAATTGACACTAATTTGCAATACTAAGATAAGTGCTAGACACTTTATGATATACAAACATACAGCAGATCGAAAATTTACACCATAGTTTGTATAAAGGAGGTTTTTTCAACCGATGAAGATCCTACCCCGTAAAATCAGAATATAACAATTTCTGGATCGGGGATACAGAGGCTTTTTCCTTCATCAGAATAAGATAATTGAAGTCTCATCATTTACGTCCACTCTTTTGAATTTAAGTAACATTAATATTAAATATTGTGGTCGAGTCCAATTGATTAATACATGCAGTTATGCACATTCCCCCAATAGCATGACCAAAATTATGCATACAAATCCAGTCATATTCTGGATTTGCACACACAATTTAATTACTTAACAAGCCAATCAGTGTTGATAATTGCCACTTAACAAGCAACTATTGACACCAAATGGCATTAATTAGAATTTACGCAACTTGCAAAGCATATTCTGTAAAGTGGTGCGCAACAATTCTAAAGTTTGCTGCCAAAACGGGGGCATAGCCATGGGCGTGGAATGGGTGGGCTGTGGGCATTCTGAAAAGCTACATGCAGGATTATATACTATATCTGTTCTGTACCTAACATAGGCACTGGTATTTACACCAATTTTTACTAGAGTTAGGCGCAGGCTTAGCCACTAGGCGTATTCTATTAACCACTCCTAAATCTAGGTGCAGTTTATAGAATATGCCTAGGTGGAAATATTTTGGCGCCGATTTTTCAGTTTCCATATATGGAACCCAGTATAAAATGCCTAAATGCTATCGTGCACATGGGAGGGTCAGGGGTATGACTTTCAGTTGTGTACAAAAGTTATAGAATACTATGACTTACATGAACAACTACCAGCTTTAGGCACAAACATTTACACTAGCTTTTGACATGGCGTAAATGCTTGTGCCTAAAGTTAGGTGCACGCAAACTGATGCATTCTATTCTATAATGGAAATTTTGCATGCATTTGGCAATATAGAATTGGTGCTTAGTGCCCATATTTTTCATACCTGATACTTGGCATACTTTCTTGAATCTACCCCTGTATGACCACAATTCTAGGTACCGACCCCTGTGTTTCCCCTACCTACAACTGTAGATTCACATTAGCCTCCTCCCCCCCCCCCCCCCCCGAAAAACTGGAAGTATCTCACCCAGATGCTTCAACTGTCCTACTTTGTTGCTGCTCAAGGGCTTCACCATTCGTGCTTGTTTGGTTCCTTCTACTGGGCTCTGGAGTTCCTCAGTCTTCTGGCAGGGTCTCATAGACATCTTCTTCATCCTGTTGCAACCTGAGCTCTTCTGGCTTGTGCAGTGGATTTTATAGAAGGTGGGTAGGGCTTTTTGGGGGTCAATTTCCCCGTTCTAGCCTAAAAAATGAGGTTTACCAACAGTAGAAAACTGTTCCTCTTGATAAACTTCTTGTATGTATTGTAGTTCTATTCCTTCTATACAGTTTTTGTGCTCCTGCTTACTCTTTCCATAAGGTTTATTATGCCCCTACTGTATACAGTTGAACTTTGTCCCAGTTCTAGCTTCACTTCTAGTTGAACCTTAACTAGAAATTTTCCTACCCCTTCAGTTCCCCTCCTTTCTCTTGAAAAAAGGGTCCTTATGAATACATGAACTGAGGTTGCAGGAGGGACAATTTAGGAATAACACCAGGAAGTACTTTTTCACGGAGAAGGTGAATGCCCTCCCGCAGGAGATGGTAGGAATGAAAACAATAATGGAATTCAAAAATGTGTAAGATAAGCACAAAAGAATCTTGTAAGGAAAGAGAATGGAACCACAAGCAAGTGGTGCTTAGACAACTACTCCAGTAATTAAGAAACAAAATCAATGCCAGGCAGACTTCTAAGGCCTGTGCCCTGATCATGGCTGGACATGGGTTGGAGTGGAGATTTGATGATAGCTTTGGTAGTTGAGGAACAAAGCCAGTGCTGGGCAGACTTCATATGGTCTATGCCCTGAAAATGGCAAGAACAAATCAAGATCAAGTACACATATGTAATATCGCTTCATACTATATGTTATGTGTTTATCTTGGGGGGGACTGGATGGACCGTACAGGTCTTTAACTGCCATCATCTACTATGTTACCGTGTATATATGTTACTATCCAGCTCATAATTGAAAGTGATCGCCGGCTATTTCCCGACACAAATTGGGAGATGGCCGGCGATCTCGGGAAAGCGGCGAAATCGGTATAATCGAAAGCTGCTTTTTTTGACAGCATCGCTGCTTTCCTGTCACCTCGCCGGCGAAAGTTCAAAGGGGCGTGTCGGCGGCGAAGTGAAGGCGGGACATGGGCGGGTATGGGCGTGGCTACCAGATAGTCGGCTTTCACCGATAATGGAAAACAAAAATACGGCGTTAAGCAGTATTTCGCCGGGTTTACTTGGTCCTTTTATTTTCATGACCAAGCCTCAAAAAGGTGCCCAAACTGACCACATGACCACCGGAAGGAAGCGGAGATGACCTCCCCGTACTCACCCAGTGGTCACTAACCCTTTCCCACCTAAAAAAACCCACTTTAAACACTTTTCCCAGCCTGTATGCCAGCCTCAAATGCCGTACCCACCTCCATGACAGCAGAATGTGTTCTGTCCTCCGACAGCCTTTTCCTGCTTGTGATGTGGCTCTGGGGTGAGTGTGACACCTTTTCTGTTATTTGCACTGCAGAGTCACATCAGCAATGCATTGTGGTGGGTGTAGGTATTGGTAGTTGGTAGGCTCTACTCCCCTGGTGCTTTCCCCCTGCTTACTGGGTCAGAGTGTGCCCTGTTTTGTTTCCTGTTATAGTCCATACGGTAGTGGCCATTTTTGTAAGCCAGTTTTAGTTCCCTTTCCTGTGTTACCCACGTTAGAGAACGTAGTTCTTACCTTGAATGGTACTGAAAGAGGGCATTGTACACCATTGTGCCAGCTCTGACCTACTACTTATCTTAGTACCAGGGGACTCTTTGCCAGTGGGGCACAACCTCTCATCTGCAGTTAACTGTGAGTAAACGTGCTTATTCAAATAAAGGACTTTTTCAAAGAGATTACTCTTCAGTTGTCAACTGGTGTGCCAAAGTTATACAGCAGCAATAAGTCCTAGAGGCTGTATGCAGGTCCCTGGAGCAGTTTTAGTGGGTGCAGTACATTTGTGGGTAGTGGGTTTTGGGGGGGGGGGGGGGGGTTGGGGGGCTCAGCTCCCAAAGTAAGGGAGCTATGCACGTGGGAGCTTTTCTGAAGTCCACCGCAGTGACCCCTAGGGAGCCTGGTTGGTGTCCTGGCATGTCAGGGGGGCCAGTAAACTAAAAAAAAATGCTGGCTCCTGGCCAAATGCCTTGAATTTGGCCGGGGTTTGAGATGGCCAACATAACTTTCCATTATCGCTAAAAAACGACGCCAGCCATCTCAAACCCTAGCCAAATCCAAGGCATTTGGCTGGCCGGAACCGTATTATCGAAACAAAAGATGGCTGGCCATCTTTTTTGAAAATACGGGTCTGGCCAGCTGTTTGCGGCACCGCCAAAATACATCACCAGCCATGTATTTTGCCGGCGCCGTTCGATTATTCCCCTCCAAGTTACATGCCATCAGATTCCTAAAACCTGCTGAAAAATCCATGAGAAAGCTTTTCTTAGAACTTATAGGAAATTATCATGCTGCAGGCTTCCACTGTTCTTAAAAGGGAACAGCTCTGCTAATTCAAAGTTCATTATAGCAGATATATTTCTTTTAAAAAAAAAACAATTCAGAGAGAATATATATTTATTTAATTATCTCTAAGTTCTCATTTGTTCTGCCCCCCAACAGCCCTAAAATAGTCTCTATAGCATAGCTCTAAAATGTGTTTAATGCTTTGATGTTATTCTCACTTAGAATTTTCACTGCTGTGGTCACTTCCTGTCATAATATGTGAACAATGCATTGTGTGTAATGTAGTCTCATATGTACTGCAGCCACCCCTGCTTGTTTGTATAAGCTTTACTGATAGTGGCCTGTTCTCCTGCAAAGGCCTCCCCTCTTTCTCAGCCGAGCTAGATTCCGTTGTTTATCTGCTGTCATTTCCTGACTATCTCTACTATCTTTGCTATGATGGGTCAGCAAAGGTATGACCTTTCTCTCCACAAGGACTGCCCTCTATGACTACCTCTGCTAACTGGTTTCAGGTCTTGTGGGTGTTCTTGGTCTCTTTGTCCCCACAAGCCCAGACTTTCTCCATCTTGTCTCAGATGCACATGTCCCTACTCCCCTGCAGTGAACTTGTCTTTTTATCTCTCTCTCACAATATTGCATGAACACAGTAACTCATCTCTGACTGCTTTCATCTATCTGACCACTCTCCCCATCTGCCAAAAAGTTTCTTTTTCTTCAAATCTCCACCTCCACCCACCAGTACAGCTTTCAGAACTATGATTTCTCTTGCCCTGGGGCAATAGCTTCTGAGAATCTACTAACTGTGAGTAAAATAGTTATATTTATTCAGTAAAAAGTAAATTTCTGAAAAAAATAAGAGGAGTGGCCTAGTGGTTAGGGTGGTGGACTTTGGTCCTGCAGAACTGAGGAACTGAGTTCAATTCCCACTTCAGGCACAGGCAGCTCCTTGTGACTCTGGGCAAGCCACTTAACCCTCCATTGCCCCCTGTAAGTCGCTTTGAGCCTGCCATGAGTGGGAAAGCGCAGGGTACAAATGTAACAAAAATTTAAAAAAATAAATTAATTAAGACTTCTGGTGTTTGCTGATATGCTGCAGTTATACTTCTTGGATGTTAAAACTTTAAGGATATTACACTTTAAGAGGCCTTCTAGCTGTTTGTATGTTCTTCATAGTCACATTTCTTTCTCAGATTTATTTTAGCTGGTTTTAAAATGCACAAGTTCTAAACAGTTCAAGAGGATTTCTCTCTGCCTCTCTCCCCTTCAGCATGGAGCATCAGAGCTATCAGTGTGGGAACCATTAAGATGTGTTATTATAGCATAGGTTCCATTTTATACAATGAGACCTAGTTACTTAATAACTGGGATTGACAGTAAAACAATGTCTTAATGGTAGCCCATTAACTGATAAATACTCCTCTATGTATTGCTTACAAAAAACAATGATAATTTTGTCATGATAGCAAACATTTCTTGCAACAAGGATTTTGAGACTTTTATACATCAAATTATGCATATATTGCACTTCAGATTTTAGTTGGTGGTTTCTAAACAAATACAATTAGAATTCCTTTGCTTTTTTTTCCCTATGAAATCTACTTGTCATTAACAAAATTATCACTACTAATACTTTTTTGATGGCACAAGTTAAGACAATGAAGTCACCCTACTATCACTGTGGAGAAAGAAAAGAGTACTTTCAAGTGAAAACAATGCAGAGGCTATTTCATACCTCATCAGGTTGCCTAATGATAGCAGTTAATTGCATACCATTAGAAATGCATGCATGCAATAGGCTGCATAAAGCTGCAGTCTACTTACTTGAATATTATACTATGCAGTGAATGTGAGCTTCTGAAAGGAGAAAACTGTATGTCATTATATGATAGGATGTGTGAATGTTGTCAAATTAAATAAATAGTGATGAAAGTGTATAACAATGTATTCACAGGAACAGGATTAGAATATCACAAGAATGAGTAGCAAAAAAAATCTACTTGAAAAAAGTGGAAGAATAATAAGAATCTAGAACTATAAATCAAAAATGTATAAAATCAATCATGTGAAAGCAATTCTCTGAATTAGGCACTAACATTTGCATGCCCATTGCATATATATTTAGAATGCTAGCATAAACACATGCTCTACCCAATGTTCTTTCATGTAGGCCCCACCCGCAGGTCTCACCATGACCTCCTTGCTGTTTCTGTCCAGCATCCTCCAGTTATTAGCCCTGTGGAGGAGTAGCCTAGTGGTTAGTGCAGTGGCCTAAGAACCTGGGGAACTGTTTGATTCCTACTGCAGCTCCTTGTGACTCTGGGCAAGTCACTTAACCCTCCATTGCTCCAGGTACAAATTAGTACCTGCATGTAACATGTAAACTGCTTTGACTGTAACCACAGAAAAGCAGTATATCAAGTCCCAATCCCTTTTCCCCCACCTGGGCTGCACCCAAGTGACGTATCAAATGTCAGTATTTAACTCCACCAGTAGTAATGTCCACATTCGCTGTCATTGTATTTTTATTTATACTTGCTGCTGTTAAATTCCTGCTTTGCTGTGCTTGATTTCAGACCTCCTTGCTGTCTTCTTTTGTTCTGCTCAGCATCCATCCCATGTTAGCCCTGCTTCCAGGTCACACCAAGGTGACATCATCAAATAACATGACCTGTACAGTCCATCCAGTCTGTCCAACAAGATAAACTCATTTTACATGGTAGGTGATACATTATATGCAGTGCTTTTTTTGTGCCGGTATGCGCCGGTACAGTGTACCGGCACCTTTTTTGTGAGGCCCGGCTCACCCATAGGCGCCAACTCCGGAAGTTCGCTCCCTCCCTCCGAGTTCCAGGGTCATCATCCCTCCCTCCCTTCGAGGTCCAGGTCCCCTCCCTCCGAATTTTAAAACTCATCTTGACTTACCTCGTCGGGGTTACGGCGGCCGGCAGCAGCGGTAAAAAGCGTGCAGGCTCGGCACTTACTTCAGTTTTCCCTTCTCTCTCTCTCTCTCAGCTCTGGTCCCGCCCTCATTTCCTGTTTCCGTCTGAGCAAAACAGAAAGCTACTTCAGGCAGCCACAGTAAAATGAAGAGGCGGGTGCTGGTGGTGACAGTGCAGCTTATGGTGACCAGGTAAAATGCCGTGAAGCCCCACTCTGAGATGCCGCTCTTAAAGAGTGCCACCTGAGGCCCCCGCCACAGGTGGCCTAATGGTTGGGCTGCCCCTGTACTATACTATAAGATCATTAATGTACAGAAGTAACACAGGGACCCTTCCTAGGAAAACATAGAACTATAAAAATTGCAGTGGGACCTAGAACATTGGAAAATTGAACCCTGCTCTCCTCCTTCTTTTCTTCCACCCCCACTCTCATGTATCCAGCACAACGTCTTCTTCACTCAGCTCCATCCCAGTCCTTCAAACCCTTCTCTTTTGCAGACAGTAATCGTGATTACATGCAGTTTGGGCTAACACTGGATCCTTCCTTCTGCCGTGTCCTGCTCATGTATGAACAAGGAGGGAAGAGTAATGGGATAAGGACAAAGAGAAGAGTATTAAGTGGGGTTAGGATAGGAACATTCTTGCAACAGAAAGGGAAAAGAAGGTAGTGTGAGTGAGAGGGTGTGGGAAGAGAGAAGGTAAGTAGACAGCAAGTTAAGGGGCACGGGAGTGTGGAGAATGGATGGGAGACAAGAATGGGGGGCAGTGCAAGGGCTAAGAGAGAGGGGGGGAGGAAGAAGCTGTTAGATACAGTTTATATCGGAAAAGAGGATTGGGAAGTGATATGAGTGGTGTTTTGTTGGGGTCACCCAGTCCCACTATCTCTGCTGGGAGTGGGAACTGTTATTTTGGGGCTATTAAGCCCCTCTTTGTTTGTTCTATGAACATGGGAAGTAGGGGCTTCTGAGACCCTCTTGTTTGGCACATTTATTGAATCACCTGCTGTAAATGTCACCACACATCACTGTGCTGATGTCATATTCGCCTCTCTATCTGAACATATGCAGACTTTGCACCCTCCCTCCTGAGCTTCCCTTACTGCTCCGCTGAGTCCAGCTATGGTCAATCAAAGGAGAGCAAAGAATGCAAACTCTCTGACTGACCTCTGAGTTCTCTTGCTTTTGATTAGTCATTTCAAATTATAGTCCAGCCCCAGCCAGGTTCAGACACTAATAAACCCACAATTATAACTGTATGTTTAAATATATTTAAAGTGTAAATTATATACAGAAGGCTTCTGTCCAGTTAAATAGTGATGTGCAGGTTGGGAGCAGATATTCAGGAGCTGGAGAGTGCTGCTGCTGCTGCTGCTGCCTCCGGTTACTGCCAGAATAGTGTTGAGGCCGACCAAGAAGTTATCCAGGGACTGCTGATGTTCAGTGTTGATGCCCAAATAACTATGGGGTCCTTTTACCAAGGTACGCCGAAAAATGGCCTGCGCTAGTGTAGGCACATGTTTTGGATGCGTGCAGGTCCATTTTTCAGCGTGTCTGCAAAAAAGACCATTTTTTTAGCTGAAAATGGACGTGCGGCAAAATAAAAATTGACGCTCGTCCATTTTGGGTCTGAGACCTTACCGCCACCCATTGACTTAGCAGTAAAATCTCACGCATTAATTGGGTGGTAATCATCAGCACATACACTGCTGATTACCGCCCGGTTAGCACCACGTGCCAGAAAATAAAAAATATTTTCTGGCATGCGTATTGGACAGGCGTAAAAATTAGTAAAAGGGACCCTGTCTGTGCACACAGGACTGCAATAATACCAGTCCTAATTTGCCTAGTTGTCCAGATACTGGCACTAAAATATTGATCAGAACAGGAAAATTCCAAGTGGCCACAAAAGTCCTGGATATTCAGTGTAAGTACTTAGGCCCAATACTGAATTTTGGGGACCAATTCAACTTTCAGCTAAATATTCAGTGATAGCGTATAATTATTCATTTGTATCAAACATTCCCAGACTAACAAATAAAACTTCACTTACAATGGGTGTAGAGCAGAAGGATCATGCAAAAAACATTCTATTCAAATTCTCATGTTACATCAGTGATAGCAATGCAAGCTATCTTCATTACCAGACATTGTGTGAAGTAAGATAAAACCTTGCAGACACTTAGAAGCTTACTATACCATATAAATGTAACCTTCAAGAAATCAAAATGCACCAACATTACCTATGAAAAGTCAACACTGCCAATAAACTAAAACATCAGATGGGAAAAGAAGAACAAGCCAGATTGCTACAGATTCCTACACAGAAACTAATTGTTAATAGAATTGCTCACCTCAGTTACACGTAGAAAACATAGAGCAACACCTAGTAAAAAGTGAGAAACTACAAATTAGAAGCAAACATATGCCGACAACAAGTGAAGCAGAAACCTCAAGAAACCAGACTCTGTGAGCAAGTGGAATACTGAAGAAAGAAAACATAAAGTAATACATTTCTGGATAGACGGGGGACGGGGGTCCAAGATGGCGGACGCTGCTCGTTAACGCTCATCGAGGCTCTGCGGACTCTTATTCCTATTTTCCTGAATGTACTTTTAAACTACTAACTATGCCCCATACAAAAAGGAAAGGGTTGGTTAGGGGCTTACCGACTGCGCCAAGAGCCTCCCAAGCAGTCCAGCGGACCCTTGATGGATTCGCGACGAGTACTCCATGGGATAGAGAGGCGAGGAGCCCTGCTGTGGGAGCGGTCGGAGGAGTGGCGGCTCCCCTGGGGCTAGAGACGACGCTCTCCTCGCCCGAATTGAACCCGCCTCCATGTCCAGCAGAACTCCGTGGGGAGGGGGAACCTTCGGAGGCGTCCGGAGATGGCGCCGAGGAGAGTATCGCGGTCAGAACCTCCCCCGGAAATGCTGTTGAAGGTTTTCATCAGGATCTAGGAGCCCGCGTGGAGGTTTCCCTGGAAGGCATTTGGGCAATGCTACAGAATCTTCATAAGACAACTTCGAAAGCTGCCTTGGACACGGCTTCATTAGTGACTAAGGTAGATTCTTTGCATGACTCTTTTGAAAACTTCAAACTAGATTCTGAGAAGCAAAAGGCTTTATTTCAACAAGAACTTACCTCATTAAAAAATACAACTGAAAGTTTGATTAAGGATAAGATTATCCTACATAACAAGTTAGATCAAATTGAAAATTTCAACAGACGCCTCAACTTGAGGGTATTAAATTTTCCAATAATGACAGAGTTGGCCCAATGGAGTTATTTAAAAATATCTAATTGAAGTTCTCCACTACTCCTCTGATTGTATTCCTCCGATTAATAAAATATACTATCTCCCAATTCCACGAAAAAATGAGGAGCAGCAGAGAATGAAGGTTCAACAGGATTTACAACCTTCAGGACTACAGGATTTGACAGCATTTCTTGAGAAATCGTTGACTGAGATCCAATCTCGTGCTACTTTATTGGTATCTTTTATTTTTGAGCCCGATGTTAATTCAATTATGCAACTATTCTTTAAGAACTCTCAAAAATTATTCTATGGTGCTCGAGTATGGATCTATCCGGATGTTATAAAGTCCACCCAAGAAAAGAGGCGGAAGTTTTTGTTATTGAGAGAGGATGTTAAAAAGCTAGGAGCCAGCTTTCTGCTGGCTTATCCTTGTAAATGTCTTATAAAGTATCAGGAAAATAAGTATACTTTTTTTGAGCCTGAGCAATTGAGAAGTTTTGTTGAATTAAAGAAGCTTGCTAAATGACTTTCCAGGATTAGGGTTCAAGATAGTGTTAATATACCTGTGGTTAGGTCTAGGTCCTAATTTCTATAAAGTATGATTGTGTTAAATTTCTCCTCAATTTTTCTGACCCCCTTCCTTATAGTTGCGGTCTAAGAAAAGGAGATTCGTTTTTTTTTTCCTGTAATTATTTACTTGATTCTATATGATTTATGTCTCTGTATTACCTAAAGCAAGGTTATCTTGTATATTATTGTTTGAAATTATAAATAAAAAAAAAATAAAGTAATACATTTCATCTTGTACTAAACAAAAAAAACAGATGCACATTTTCAAAGTTCACATATTTCAGTTTCTAAAAACTGGAAATACATTTTTTTTGTATCTTTTGTTGTTGGATCATTTTATTTTTCCAGTTGGGTTAGAGCTGGTATCTCTTTACCACTTCTTCTTCTTGTTGATTTTCTCCTAAGTCATTTTCCAGGATTTCATTCCTATTTTCTGTTTCTTCACTCTCCCTGTATTCTTTCCTTTCTCCCCAACAACTACTGTATCTCTGATGTTGATCATTCTATTTCATTTTTTTCTCCATTTTTCTCATCTGCCTTTTTATCTACCTGTAGCTGTATTCCATTCCTTCTCCTTCAGTCTCTCTTTTTTCATCTTTCACCTACTTACCAGCTTTTTATTTCCTACTCTTAATTCCCTAGTCCTCCCTTTCCCACTACTCTCATTCCTCTCATTCATTCTTGAGCCTCATATTCTCCCTTTCACCCACTTTCTAATCCCCATTTCCATACTCTATACTCACACCCTCCCTAGTCTCATCTACCTTCCTGTGTATGTCATCCCTTCACTGACCCAAGCTTCTTCCCTGCCACTCATTTCCTCCTATATGTAGTCTCACAGCCCTACTATAAATCTACTACTATAAATCATTTCTATAGCGCTACCAGTCATACGCAGCGCTTCACAATTGAACATGAAGAAAAGACAGTCCCTGCTCAAAAGAGCTTACCATCTAAATCAGCCCTACTCATAACCCTCAGCCAATCATCTAGTCCTTCATTGTCCTCTTAATCCCTGCTCAGTTTCTTAGTCTCCACTATTCAAGTCTCCTTTCTTCTAACCTACCCAGTTTATAAGTGTACACCCACAGTCTAAATCAAGGACTGAGACCTATTTACACTTTCAGTACCCAGTCAGTGAGTCTGTCTTCTGGTCTCCCAGCATGCTTTCCCATATCTCCATGTCCTCAGTATCTGCTCTCATGCCTCTTTGTATCCTTACCCCCAGCATACTTCGCCCCTGCCAGTTACCCCTATCTCCTTTTCATCTCACCCATCACCCATTCAATTCCTTCCTCAATATTCAGTAATACTGCTTTTCTTCCTCCTTACCTGTGCCCCTCCTTTCCCACCTTCCCATGCATGTGCCCCAGCTTCTTCCCTTGCAATATCTGTTCTCCTCTCCCTTCTCATTCTATCAGCATCTGCCAGCAACAGACTCATTCTCCACGCCCTTTTATCACCCTCTTTCTCCCAGCATCAGTCTCCTTCTCCCAAAGTGGAAATACTCTCTTTTGTTATATTTTATCATTAGCATTCAAAGGAATTCACATTCCTATTCTATAATAAACTTCCCCTGCATTTCTTCACAACCATTACCACCTTGTCCTATATCCATTTGCCCGTTCATGCTGAACCTGGGTTTGTTTTTGTACAATATTAGCATTATAAGTTGCCTTTAGAAAGAAGACAATACGTTTGTTGGCATGTCTTTTCTTTTAATCTGAAATCCGGCTTATGGATAATTCCTTTACTACTTAGCTATCACTGTAAAATCCTCTTTCATAAAGATCAGCACCTTTTAGAGGCACATATTTGTGAATGTTTTTTGCCTCACAGATTTTCTCACGGCTGTTGAGACTGATAAAACAAATTAATATAATAAAGAGGTATCACTAAATCAGCACCACAACACTACCCTACCAACTACTCACAAAAGGAACACTACGGAGGAAGTTTTTAAAAGGCAATTACAAGCATATTTGTATAACAGTATACATGTTTAAAAAGTCAGTGATAAGATTATACCATGACTAAAAATATGTGTGATGAGTCACCTAAAAGTACACATGTTCTTGTCAAGTGTAAGTGTTTGTTCAGGGTTGACTTTGGGTAGAGCATGGGTGGAATCATAATTTACATGAATATAAGGATTTTGCAGGCAAAAAAGGGTTTTCTTTGGTTTCCTGTGTCATTTGCAGTTTTTCTTTTAAGTTCAAACAATTTTTATTGAATTTTCAAATAAAGAGAACAGCAGCTGAATTAGCCAATACAATCAAAACAATAAATTTTTGTTTTAGGATAATTTTAATTAAGATGTGGCTGTAACTGCTGTCCTAAATGTAGCTTATAGCAAACCACCTCCCCAACTTCAATCAACCTGAGCCCCCAATTACAACCCATATCCCACTATGAACATCACACAACGCTCCTGAGACCTCTGCAGATCCCATTCCCTCAATACAAGCATTAGGCAATGAATTAACACTCCCCAACAAAACAGCTAATTCCTCTGGCCTAGCTCTTACCAGGGATTTCAATGTCAAGACAGGAGCACTCCTAGCTCCATTGCATTAAATCAAAGGCATTTGGAGTCTTGGAAGCAGGAAATACTAAAGCAAAGTAGGTATAACCTAGAGTGAAATATCAGTTGAAATTAGGGTTGCCTAGATCCAGATTCGCCTCACAGGATCGATCCAGTCCTGGCCTTACCCCATTGCATTCAGGGACTTGTGGTTCTGATATTTCCCTATTGGATTACCCAAGAAACTCCAGGCTACAAGTCCCTGCATGAATTGGGGGTAAGCCCAGGACTGGATCAACCCTGTTGGGTGAATCTGAAGCTAGTTGGCAACCCTTGAAATCTTAGAAGCAGGTGGCTTTGAAACATAGCCTAAAATAACATATTTAGGAATATGTGGAGCAGGTAAGGTCATTCCAAATCTGAGGGTCATGGTAGCTGCAGTCTTTCAAATGGCATGGAAATGGCCTCTTCTTATCTAACAAGAGTAACCCAGAATAAAATCTTTCCTTTTAGGACCAAGCAAATGAAGTCCACTTGGGTTTGGCCTGGAAACACTTCATATGGAGTGGCCTAGTGGTTAGAGTACCAGTCTTGACATTCAGAGGTGACCAGTTCAAATCATACTGCTGCTCCTTGTGACCTTGGGCAAGTCACTTAACTCTCCATTGCCTCAGGTACAAACTTAGGGGTCATTTCACTAAGCCGCGTTGGAGCCTACACATGCACAACACATGTCAATTTGGAAATCCTGCGTGGCCTGGGTGGTAATTTTTATTTTCCAAAGCGCGGTGCTAACCTGGCGGTATTCAGCAGTGTGTGTGTATGTGTTGATGATTACCGTCCGGTTAACGCATGAGACCTTACTGCTAAGTGAATGGGTGGCGGTAAGGTCTCAGACCCAAAATGGATGCGCATCAATTTTTATTTTGCCGAATGTCCAAATTTCCATACGGTATATAGAATATGCCAAGCGGCTTGCCATGTGACTAAATTTGGTCGCGTCCATTTAGGCCACGTTTTACTTGGTGTAAATCCCGATGCCTAAATTAGGTGCAGATCGGATGCATTCTATAATAATGTGCATAGATTTTAGAAACACCCATGTCTCACCCATAGCTATGCCCCCTTTTCAACTATGCGGCTTAGAATTTAGGCACGCAACATTATCGAGTGCACTGAGGGCCCTGTTTACTAAGGCACACTAGTGTTTTTAGAGAACGCTGAAATTTAGCATGCGCTAATGCTAGAAACCCCCATATATTCCTATAGGTGTCTCTAGCATGAGCTAAAAACAATAGCACACCTACAGTGTGGCTTAGTAAATAGGGCCTTTAGCGAGCTGTGCACGTAAATCTCAGTTAATGCCAACTATTGCTGATAATTGCTTGTTAACATCCAACTAACAGCGCTGATTAGCTAGTTAGCCAATTAAGGTATATGCATTGTTATAGAATACACCTTGGTTTCTGCACGGATTTTCAAGCGTCATATGCAGAATCTGGGGGAAATTGGGTGAGTGCCTGTCATGTCCCCTACCTCAACGTGAGAGGTGTCCTCGGGCTGCGCAGGGTCCCGTCGACATGCACACTTGACTGGCACTGCCTGAGCCATGTCTGTTTAGTCCTCTCTGGGTTTGTTCAGAGATCGGTGGTTGCAGGCTCCTTAATTGCTTTGCTTCTATGCACCTGTTTCTGCTCTCTCTCTGCCTGGCTTCCAAGCTCCTTGATTGGTTTGCTTCCACCCACCTGGGTCTGCTCTTCCTCTGCCTGGCTTCCCTTGCTTCTCTCCTATTGGTCTTCCGGTTCCTCCTTCCCCTGCTCTTGTCCTATGGCTGTGCCCCTTCTCCCTGCTGGTCCCTGCTGATGTCAGACGCCAGCACTTTATCACATGGGTGTAGATTGGGGGGGGGGCGAGGGGGGGCATTGCCCCCCCAAACGAGATGCACCAGCAAACTGGCGGGGCTTAATTGTGTCTTCCCTGCTGGCGCTGCCTCGGCCCCTGACTCCCTGTAGCATTTTTGTCTTCACCCGTCCTGTACCCGTCGCCGTCAGCGCTGCCATTCATTCTCTCACAGGCAGCCTCGTTCCCACTCCCCTTTGCCGCGTCCACTCCTCCTGCTCTCTCTGATGCACTTCCTGTTTAACAGGAAGTGCATCAGAGAGAGCCGGAGGACGCGGCAAAGGGGAGCGGGAACGAGGCTGCCTGTGAGAGAATGAATGGCAGCGCTGACGGCGACGGGTACAGGACGGGTGAAGACAAAAATGCTGCAGGGAGTCAGGGACCGAGGCAGCACCAGCGGGAAAGACCGAGGCAGCATGCTGGCTGGTGGCAGGGAGACAGCGAGAGACAGTCACAGGAGCACTGTTGGGGTGATGGGGTAATGCTAGGTAGAGGTGAGCGAGAGAGGTGGGGAATGTTGGTGGGGGGAGATGCATGGGGGAGAGAGAGGGAGAAATAATGCTGGATGTGGAGGAGGAGGGAGGGACAGCAAGAGAAAAGGGGAAATGTTGGCACATGGAAGTGGGAGGGAGGGAGACAGAGAGAGATGCTGTATGGGGATGGGAGGGATGCTAAAAGGGGAAGAAAGAGAACGAAAGAGATAGATGTTGGGCCCAGGGTGCAAGGAAGGGAGATACTGAGAGTGATGTGGGCAGTGGAGAGAAGAAGGAGGGAAGAGAGGTTGTACATGGGGATGGATGAGAGGGAGGGATAGATATACACTAGAGGGGAAAGAGAAAAAGAGGGAGATTGTGGATCCAGGGATAGAAGGGAGTGAGGGAGAAATGCTGGACAATTGGAGGGAGGGAAGAGAGAGAGGAAAAAATGCTGGACCACGGGGGGGGGGGGGGCTGGAAGATACTGGGGTGTGGGTGTGTGTGTGGAAGGGACAGGGAGATATTAGGCTACAAGGGGAGAAAGGGAGCAGGCGTGCTGGGCTAGAAGGTTGGAGGGAGGAAGATGCTGCAAATGGTGGAACTATTCGGGAGAGGCCAAAGGGGAGGTGGGAAGGAAACAAATGAGAGGATGATAGTGATGGGGGTGGGGGCAGAAATGTGGTAATGGAGAGTTGATTAAAGATGAAAGGAAATGGAAGGTTGGAGGAAGGACTGAGAAGAGGAATGGGGCAGCTAGTGGGTGAGAGAAGAAAATGGAATTTGATAGCTGAAAACTAAAAAGGAGAAGGATGAGGATGAGGACGAGGACGAGGGTGAAATTTAAGTGAACAGAGAGGCAGCAAAGAAAAAAAAAACAGAGAGGAAACAGCTAAAAAAGAAATAATGTGTCAAAGGTAGGTGTAGTGAAGGAATGGAATAAGACAGGAGAGAAGAGAAAATACAAATGGACAGCAAGCAGTTGAAGGAGAATTACTGTAGCAGAAAGACAGGAAAAGAGGAAATTGGAACCAGCATGATGGAACAGTAAAATGTCCAGACAACAAAGGTACAAAAAAGTATTTTATTTTGAATCTATTAAATGGAATATCAAATGGAAAAAAGACACTGCATAAAACAGAAGACACTGGGACCAAAGCGAATAGAAAAACTAAATGATCAGACAACAAAGGTAGAAAAAAGTATTTTATTCAGAATTTATTAATTGGAATATGTCAGCTTTTTGAAATGTGTATCTATGAAATTTTGCATGTAAGTTTCAATTTTTCTGGTATTGCTGCCTGCTGAGTCTGACTTCTTTAGTTAACTTTCCAGTTCAGTATTTTGCCTTCATAATTTTTGCTTTCTAGTTCCTTGTGTCATGTCTGTTGTGTCATGTGTTTTTCATGAGGTAGTGTATTGGTATTTTAGAGCCTGGTGTAATTACAGTTCTGCCTTTTCACGCATAAGGTTGCAGCTCGTCCTGTCCTTGGAATTAGTGCTGTTATGGTTTAGTAAGGTTATGCCTGTGTTTTTGCACAAGTTTGTGTATAGTGTATTGCAGTGGAGAGATTGTGTGTTGGCTTTACTGAGGTGGCACCAAAACATCAGAAAGGGTGTAGAGCCTAAATCATGACACACTACCTCTTGAAGGATCTACATATAGAGCTTATGCATTTCTAAGGTCAACACTGGCATGGTATGGGAAAGGGGGTGGGGAAATACTACTGGAGTGGAAGAGGGAGTGCTGGGTAAGGAGGAAAGAAAGAAGGAAGGGAGAAAGAGCTGGCTTGATATCTCATACATATTCATTATGGTTATTCCCCAAAACAGCTAGCTCTTTTTCCCTTCCTTCCTTCCTTCCTCCCTCCATATTAGCATATTCATTTGCATATGTATATATGCAAATGAATATGCTAATATGCTCCACCCCATCCTTTGCCCCCCCCAAATGAAACAGTCAAACTACGCCTATGCTTTATCAGCTGAGCTCTCCCTGGACTCCATGCTTCGGCTTCTACTTTGGTAGGTGTTTCTAACTCTGTAGTCTGCTTCTAATCTACTGGTCCC
This sequence comes from Microcaecilia unicolor, assembly GCF_901765095.1. NCBI lineage: Eukaryota > Metazoa > Chordata > Amphibia > Gymnophiona > Siphonopidae > Microcaecilia > Microcaecilia unicolor. The sequence goes on from NC_044033.1 coordinate 415,486,928, forward strand.
TTGCTGCTGACTTTGCCTGTACCTGGATTACCCTTCTGCCTGCCGCCTGCCTACTGACTTTTGCCTGCATCTGGATTACTCTCTTGCCTGCTGCCTACCTACTGACTTTTGCCTGTACCTGGATTACTCTCTTGCCTGCCACCTGCCTACTGACTTTCCACTAAAGTGTGCTGCAGCCAAACCCAAACCTATGAGATGATATCGAAAGAAAGGGGGGGAAGGGAAAAGGGATGTTGGGCAGCACCCTCCTGTGATCCAAAGAAATGTAGCCAGCACGTCACACACACATACCAAACACATTGCAGTAGCTATGAAAGTGTAAATAAACTGTAACCAGAAAGAACCACAGTGAGACTCAAACACACGTCTCCTGTATTGAGGGCCCATAGCCCTAACCCCTACATCACACATATTCCTGACAAAGCGTGTGCAAAAAGGACAATACACTGACCATAGAGAGCTATGAGGGCACAAGTTGCCACCCAAATGGATGGTCTCACAAGGACCAGACCCCACATTGACTGTATAATGTGCACCCACTGGCATCTGTGAGGGTCCCAAGCCAGCTAGCCTGATTACATCACAGATAGGTGCCACCAAAACTAGGTTTCCCATCTTGTAGTATGTAAAATGTCATTCTCAAGGGAGTCCCGACAAATGTGACCTGAAGGATGGGAGGATCAAACAGCCTCCCTTGTAATCTCCTAGTCAGCTGTAGGTAACATAGGTATGGGAACGAACACACACCCACATCTCTGACAAGGATATAACAATTGTCCCAGCATACTACTTCTCAGCCAGTGTCTGGTCACCCAGAGTCTTCCAGAAGGGCGCGGACCCATCTTGCATGGCTGTAGGGAGACAACCTTTTCAGAGTACAAACATCTATAATATTCTTGGCTCTGGGGTTCCCTGCTATGTCATCTAATTGGTGCCACAGATCAAAGATGTCCGCAAACTGTAGTTGTCCCTGCCCTGCCTTCCAATAGCCAGCTGCACCACTATGCAAGCCATGTAGGATGTGTTGATCTCAACTGTAAAGTATTCATGGACCCTGACTCCTGAGAGGTGTCCCACGATAAAGCCAAACCCAACAGGGGGATGCTAAAGAGGCAGAGGAGGATCTCTGGAGGGACATGCCCCCACTGGAGGGGGAAAAAGAGGCAAACCTTTACCATTTTTGTTGCCTTCCTCTGAACCACCTCAAGTCTTTTTATGTCCTTGGACATATACAGCCTCCAAAACTGAACACAATACCCTTAAGTGGGGCCTTACTAATGACTTATAAAGGGGCATCAACACCTTCTTTTTTCTACTGGTTATGCCCCTCTCTTTGCAGCCTAGCATTCTTCTGCCTACAGCCACCACCTTGTCACATTATTTCACCACCTCATGATCCTCAGACACTATCATTCCAAGGTTCCAGCAGGACCCCTAAGTGCTATTCTTTAAGGGTGTGCATAAGTGACAAAGGTGGCAATTCTGTAAATTGCCAGTGTTATGAAATTAGCGCCAACTCTATAACAGCATCTTGGCACCTGTATAAGTCAGCATGACTATTTATACCAAGATTATTTAATATCATCAACATCAAACCATGATCAACTACATCAAATGCACTTGACAAGTCAAATTTCATGATAAGGGACTTATCAAACTTGACAAGTACTCAACCAAATGAAAAGTGGCCAAGCCCTCCATAAACTTTATTCCATTACGTCCCAAGGATCAGTCCAGACAAATGGGTTGTGACTATCCGCCAGCAGGCGGAGTTAGAGAGTTGTGCCTCATAAGCTCCTGCACTTAGCAACCAAGCCAGTATTCTCTATCTCCAGCAGGTGGGATAGTAGCTCCTGTGCATGCACTGTGGTGACTTCTGTGTGGCCTCCTGACCTGCTTACAGGTTCAGTTGAGTTTGGGGTTGAGAATATCCTGTGTCTCAGGTCTAGGTCCTTCACTGCTCCCGCATTACCACTTTATATCTTTTAATCTCAGTATTCCATCTTTTTCCAGAGAGTTCTATTCTGCAGAATACGCTTCCCTGATACTGTTGAATGTGAAGTGCATCCTTATGTGCTATCTTACCGCTACCAATGCTTTCAGGCAGTCTGATCATATTTTTGTCCTCCTTGCGGGACCCCGGAAGGTTTGCTGGCCTCCAAAGTGACAGTGGCTTGATGTCTTAAGGAGGCTATTTCTTCGGCTTACATTCTGTGGGGTAGATCTGCTCCCATTCATGTCAAAGCTCATTCTACCAGGTCTTTGGTGACTTCTTTGACAGAGTCTAGGGCAATTTCATTGGCAGAGATCTGTCAGTCAGAGACATGGTCTTCTTCCCATTCCTTTGTTAAGCATTACCATTTGGATGTATCTACTCGAGCCACGGTTCTTACTGCAGGGATGTCACAGTCCCTCTTCTCTTAAGGATTGCATTTGTACATCCCATTTGTCTGGACTGATCCTTTGGAAGTAATGGAAGGAAAAATTAGTTAATTACCTGATAATTTTCTTTCCTTTAGCCCCAAAGGATCAGTCCAGAGCCTGCCCTTCTATAATGTTTTCAGTTTTTCCAGGTTCTATGCAATTTCGAGTATTTGTTTTGTTCTAGTTCCATTATTTCTAGGGTATGAGTTTTGCCCTTTATTTTATAGTTCTTTTGGATCTGTCAGATTCTCTTGATCCAGACTAGTCACTAACGGAGACAGGGATGTTGGGCTTATTGGACCTTGGTCTGATTTAGCAAGGCTTACATTATGTCTTTATGATATTCAGTACTGCCTACCGAAAATTAACCAAATAAGTCTGATTGCTGAAGAGGGCTGACCTAAGGTTACTCAGATAACTTTAATAAGATATATTCAATGGCCAACTTTTCAGCTAAGTTCTGCTAAATATGCTATTAAATTCAAGTAGATAATTTTTTGAAAATAATTTTTACTACTCTCCAGATTGCTGAATATTAACCTCTTGCTTTACTTAGTAGAGCTAATTTTAAGCTATTACCTTACCACTATCCCTTTATAATTACTAGTGATTTCTTGTGGTTTTGAAAGTTGGCTGCACACATTTGCCCCTTTCAATGAAATGATCAGTTACAAACAAGTTGATGCATTTGTTTTTGGGTGACATGAACTATATTAAGAACAGTGCAACACATGGAGGCATCTGGGTGTCGTCGTCGATAATACACTGAAACCTTCTGCTCAGTGTGCTGCTGCAGCTAGGAAAGCAAATAGAATGTTGGGTATTATTAGAAAAGGTATGGAAAACAGGTGTGAGGATGTCATAATGTCGTTATATCGCTCCATGGTGCGACCGCAACTTGAGTATTGTGTTCAATTCTGGTCGCCGCATCTCAAGAAAGATATAGCAGAATTGGAAAAGATGCAGTGAAGGGCGACTAAAATGATAACGGGGATGGGACGACTTCCATATGAAGAAAGACTAAGGGGGCTAGGGCTTTTCAGCTTGGAGAAGAGACGGCTGGGGGGAGACATGATAGAGGTATATAAAATAATGAGTGGAGTGGAACATGTGAATCGTCTGTTCACGCTTTCCAAAAATACTAGGGCTAGGGGGCATGCGATGAAACTACAGTGTAGTAAATTTAAAACAAATCAGAGAAAAGTTTTCTTCACCCAACGCATAATTAAACTCTGGAATTCGTTGCTGGAGAACGTGGTAAAGGCGGTTAGCTTGACAGAGTTTAAAAAGGGGTTAGACGGTTTCCTAAAGGACAAGTCCATAAACCACTACTAAATGGACTTGGGAAAAATCCACAATTCCAGGAATTACATGTATAGAATGTTTGTATGTTTGGGAAGCTTGCCAGGTGCCCTTGGCCTGGATTGGCCGATGTCGTGGACAGGATGCTGGGCTCGATGGACTATTGGTCTTTTCACAGTGTGGCATTACTTATGTACTTATGATTCAAAGGTTGTGAACATCATCCCTCAAAAAATAAATAAACAAAACAACAAACAATTGCTCCCTCCCCCCCCAAAAAAGAATGATTTCTTTAGAAAAAGTGCTAATCCAGGAGCTAGTGTTGATCATTTTTGAACAAGAAAGGGATTTTTTTTTCTTTTTTTTTACTATAGAACTAGTTAGAAGGCAACCAAAACTGCATTTTGGGGTTTTTTGGCTGAATATGAATCTGCAGCTGAAATTCGACACTGGGTTTCAGCCGAAACTGAAACCAGCCCAACTCTGAATGAGAACAGCCCCCACTCCCTCCCTCCTTTGCCATAACTCTCCCCACCCCTGAACTGAAAGAAAGAGCTCCAAGTCCTAATTTTCCTCCCCCACCCTAAATTAGAATCAACTCATCATGGTGCTTTTTTCTTTGTGGTATGACATTTGTGTAGGCTGAAGACATGGTTGTTCCAGCAGGTTTTTGTTAAGCATAACGTATAATCAAACAGGGAGGGCATTGTATTGCCTGGGAGAAAAAGTGAATGAGAGTGTGATGAATGTCTACACTGCTATCTTCTGGTTGATTCTATTTCTTTCATATTTTATATTGTTGTTGTTGTTTTTCTACTCTTTTAAATTTAGTTTTGTATTTGTTGACCGCTTTGTTCTGTTCATCAGTTAACGTGGTATATCAAGTCTCAAATAAATAAATATGAAGCCCCGTTCTTGATCCACACTTAGTGGTGAGTTGGGCCAAGGCCAATTCCTACTCGCTCCTGTCCGTCTCCACAGTCAAATTATCTGCCACAACCTCCAACAGCATTCTTGCAAGATTGCTGAGACCTCAAGCAGCAACCATTTTGAGATTGCAGCTGGTATGAGTAGGAGTGACTGCAGAACACTCCTGCCCGTGCTGGCTCCAATCTCCAAATGTCTTCTGCGACCTCCAGCAGCAATCTGGTGAGACTGCGGCTGGAAGTCATGACAAGTCATTTTGACTATGGAGATGGCATGGCAAGGACTGCGTGGAGATCTCTCCTGCCCTGATTCACCACTAGACCACCACAGTGGTATAGTAGGCCTGGGGGTGTAGCCTATGTGTAGGTCTCGGAGGGGGTTTCTTCTGTCTGGGGGGAGGGGGAAAATGAGGGAGGGAGTAGGAGCTCTCTCAGTTTGGGAGGGGAGAGAAGGAGGATAGCCAGAGGGCCAGTGCTTTTTTTGTAGAAAAAAAGGTGCCGGTACTCATTATGGGTGGGGTCACCACATATGGCTCCACCCCTATGATAGCCACACCCACATTAGCCACACCCCTTATACCAGCTATGGCGCATATAAACAGGCATCATTGAAAATATACTAGTATAGGAGATAAAAATAACGTGATTTCTTTCATTAGAAATAATTTCTGTAAGCTAATACAGCTCCAGTATACCCAGTGAAAAATAAGACAGCAGATGTAAATTCTCAAATTGGACATATTTCAAACACTAAAATTAAAATAATTTTTTTTTACCTTTGTTGTCTGGTGACTTTGTTTTTCTATGCATATTGGTCCCAGTCTCTGATTCTGCTGCTCTCTATCTGTTCCCTTAACTCCATTTCCAGAGCTTCCTTTCCATGTATTTCTTTACTTTCCTCCTTTCTTCTTCATTTCTTGCCATACATCCATAAGTAAAAGCTGTGTCCTCCTCCATGGAATTGACTGGAGGAATATAACGTGGCTCCAGCTTTTGCCTATTTTCTCCTCTCTTCCCTTTCCCTCATCTCCATCCATGTGCATCTTTTTTCTTTCCATCCATATCCAGCACTTCCCCTCTCTCCCCTGCCCTCCCCTCCCATCCATGTCCAGCGATTCTCCTCTCTCCCCTACCCTCCATGTCCAGCAATTCTCCTCTCTTCCCTGCCCTCCCCTCCCCTCCCAGTCCAGCAATTCTCCTCTCTCCCCTGCCATCCCCTCCCATGATGTCCAGTGATTCTTCTCTCTCCCCTGCCCTCCCCTCCCATCCATGTCCAGCAATTCTGCTCTCTCCCCTGCCTTATTTTGAGTTAGTCTTCACTGTACAAACTTGCTTTTATTGTGCCATCTGGATAGGCAGTGTCTTAAAAGGTGGTGGAGGATAAAGGATTTATTTTTTGTACATTTTTGTGTCACACATTATCTCAAGCAAGCTCAGGTTCAATGTGGCTTGGTTACATTTGAAAATACAGTAAGACAGAATAATAGAATTCAGTTATATCATGGGAGCAAGTACATGGATATGTCAAACATTTAGCAAAGATGAGATTATTACCACCACATATATCCAGCTGGGCATTTAAAAGTCTACCCTTTAATGTGTAGAACAAATTAGTACTCTAACCTATGGAACCAATACGTCTCTGTGAGGTGAGAGGGAAGGTCAGGAGAGAAGATCAGGAGGTGAAAGGGAACAGAGCGAAGGAGGTGAGAGGGGAAAGTCAGCAGAGAAGAAGTTAGATGAGGAGGTGAGAGGGGAGAGAGAGAGATCAGAAGTTGGTCAGAAGGTGAGATCAGAGGAAGAGTGGGCACTGCAGCAGAGAGAGGTCAGGAGGTGGAAGATCAGGAGAGAAGATATTGGGGGAAATGCAGGGCTCCATGGACGCCCTGATCTCTATGCTGCCCATGCAATGGGCCCCTTTGAGCTCCAACTAGCACCAAGGATGGCACAATCCAGAACGCACCACCCTCAGTACCAGCAGCATCTGGCAACGGAGGGTGCATCAGCCAGGGTGGCATGACTGCAAACATGTCAGGTGTGAGAATGGCACCAGATGCCAAAATGTCTCATCTAGATCACATAGGAGCGAGAGCCAGTGTGTCCCACACCAAGGCAGTGCCCATAGGCCTGAATAGAGTGCTGTGCTGGCAGCAGCTGCAGAGGACCTGCAGCCTCTATCAAGTAGACCAATATTGCAGCATCTGCAGAAGCTCCATAGAGGAGGGTTTGAACACTCCCTCACATCCTGGGTGATGTGGACCAGCACCTGGAGCCAGAGGATTCAGGAGGTGAGGGGAGAGAGAGAGAGATCAGAAGTTGGTCAGGAGGGGAGATCAGTGGAAGAGTGGGCAGCAGGGAGAGGACAGGAGGTGAGAGGGGAAAATCAGGAGAGAAGAAGTTAGATCAGGACTCATTAGACGACGACGTCGACGAGGAGCGTGTGAGGCTCCTTGTCGATGTCTAATGAGTAAATGCAACCTCCTATTAAAAAGAAAGGAAAAAAAAACAGCATCCTGCCAGCAAAGACTCACCCAAGTCACCAAGGGGCTTTCCAGAGCTGCAGGAGCTCTGAGATACTGACATCCATCGTGTCCGTGGAGAGAGGAGCACAATTCTTCCAGTTCCAGCAAAGAAACTTGCAGCTCAGCACGCGAACACATAACCTATGGCAGAAGCGCGGGACCGTGGCTCTCTGCCTGCCGCTACTGCTTCCTGTGCCGACCCGGACGTTAACCTCGCACAAGAAGCAGTAGCGGCAGGCAGAGAGCCATGGAGATGGGATAAGACAGGATGGGAGGGACAGTGGGGTCCGAGAAAGATTGCGGATGCGGGACAGAGGAACTGCAGGACTCGCCGGGAGGGAGGGGTCACTGGAAGGGGGGGGGGCAAAAAAAAGGTGCCAGTACGCCGTACCGTTGCGTACCGGCACAAAAAAAGCACTGCAGAGGACATAGATCAAAAAGGGCAAATGCAAATTTTGGCCTGTTTCAGTGCCTAAATCTAAATCATAACCGGAATTTGGTTGGCCTCTAGAACTAGTTACAGAAACAAAGAAATGAGTTTCTGTCCTTCTCTAAATTGACATAGACCAGCAGTTCTCAGTTTTCTGGTAAACAGCCAGCTGGTGGAGTTTTCAGGATATCTAAAACAGATTTGCATGTAGTTCTTCCCTTTTTATTCAATTTTTTTTCATGCATTATACATTATGGATAGCCTGAAAACCTGACTGGCTGGGTGTTAGACTGGGATGAAAACCACTGCCATAGAGGAAGAGATACAAAGGCAGAGAAAAAGACAAAAAGATAAAATCACGTAAATATGAAACTATTTTAAACTGGAATTTGAACATATTTGATTGTTGTTGGTAAATCACAGGTTAATCATCCCTCTCACAAAATGTATTTGAAATGTTCTGAACTGAGAAACATTTGAGACACATATAAAATTGGAAATGTAGTTTAAATGGGGAACAAATTGACATAATGATATCAGCATCCAGAAATGATGATAAAAAAAGATTTGTTGAAAAACATGATATTTTCAACACATAAATCTTTGGGCAAAAAATAGCCAAAGGACTCATCTAATTTTGCAGCACAATGACTAGAAATGTTCTAGCTTTGCCTCAAGTACATGATGTCTGTCTAAGGAAACCCACCCTTTCCGTCTACAAAACAAATGGATAAAGAAATGAAAGCACAGTTCACCTTGAAGGCAGAAGTCTGCAAAATGACTATTCATTTCAAGTATGTTCTCTCCATATCAGAAGTAGAACATACTGTGAAGATGAACTAGAAACAATTTTAAATTATAGATCATTTAAAAAATGAAGACAAATTGATTTACCAAAAAAAAAAAAAAAAAAGTAGCATAAAGGACCTGATTCAGGGACTCATTTTTGAAACAGAAAAAAACATCTTAAAAATGTCATAACAGGCAGATATATGATTTTCTCGCAGGAAAACATCTGAAGTGAATAATCAAACAAAAAAACATTTTCAAGTCTGCTAGTCGTCTAAAAGAAAATGTTCCTAGAGGGGGCATTTTGTGGATGTGACATGGGTGGTGTTACGTGATGAACCTTTTCTGCCCATAATGGATAGTAAAAAGACTTCTTAGAGATGGAAAGAAAAATGTCCTAAATTAGACTTGCTTTAAAAGCATCTCAAGTAAGGGCAAACCTATCTTTAGACACATTTGTGATTTTGCTAATTTGAATAGTAGAGAGGAAGAAGTGGTCTTTTGAGAGAGAGAGAGAGGAGAGTTAGAATGTAAGTGTTGCCATACTGGGGCAGATCAAAGGTCCATCAAGCCCAACATCCTGTTTCCAGGGGCGTAGCCAGCCTTCCGTGGGAGAGGGGTCCAGAGCCCGGGGGGAGGGGGCACATTTTAGCCCTCCCCCGGTGCCACCCCCCCACCGCCGACATTGCCGCCCCCCCCTCCCGCCGCGAACCCGCCGCCGCCGCTGCAGCCTACCTTTACTTTTGCTGGCGGGGGATCCCACTCACCGCCAGCCGATGTCTTCTTCTTAGTCGCTTCCTGCTTGCTGACGTTCTGCACGTTGTGCATGCAGGACGTCAGACTCAGAGAACAGAACTGTTCTCTGAGTCTGACGTCCTGCACGTACAATTACGTGCAGGACGTCAGCAAACAAATTGAAGAGCAGGAAGGACTGAGAAGACGTCGGCTGGCGGGGAGTGGGATCCCCCGCCAGCAAAAGTAAAGGTAGGCGGCGGCGGGGGCGGGTTCGCCGGGAGGGGGGTCCTGGGGTGAATCTGCGGGGGCCCCGGCCCCCTCAGGCCCCACGTAGCTACGCCACTGCCTGTTTCAATAGTGGCCAATCCAGGTTACAAGCACCTGGCAAGATCCCAAAAGAGTACAATACATTTTATGCTGCTTATCCTAGAAATAAGCAATGGATTGTTTGGCTAGCTTCCTAAAAGAAAAGTCCATAAGCCAATATTTAGGAAGCTAGCCAAACCTTTTTTAAATCCCACTAAGCTAACTGCTTTTACCACATTCTTTGGCAATGAATTCCAGAGTTTAATTAACACATTTCAACCATTCCATTAATGTGAAATTGTTGGTCAAATCATATTGCTTCACTCAACAAAAATATTGAAAGGTTTCCTCTAAGTTGAGAGTTGCTGAGTGCTTTATTACTTTTGTGTGTTTGCCTTGAATCCCCTGTCTCACCTCAACTCCTTGCCCATTCCTGCTAGTCCCCAGCCACACCCACCCCTTTCTCTGTATCTCACCCCCTTCCCTCACCAAACCCTCACTGTCCCTAAACTCCCACACTTCCCATTAGACCTTCCTACCTGGCTGTCCTCTGTCTCTCATTCTTCCTTTGTTTGTCCACTCCCAGTTTGTTACTGTCCTCTGTGCTGCAGCTGTGTGTGTGACAACTGTTTGCCAGTGGTGGAAGAGTGAGTTCTTAGTGCTGCAGCTGTGTGTCAGGACTGTTTGTAGGTGGTGGGAGAGTGAGTGTTTTGGGAAGCTGGTGTGTGCCTCACTGCTGTGTGCTGGTGCAGGGGCTGATGCTGGGTCTCAAAAGGTGTAGTAGGCGAAGGTGTCTAAAGTAGTGTTTCCGGGGGCAGTGGGTTGTGCCTGTGGTGGTGGTACACCTGCACGCCAACCATTGATGCACTAAATGCTTTGGTAGCTCATGTCTTGCTGGAGGTGAGTCTTCAGGCCCGGCACCTGCTTCCTGGATTTCACTGACCAGGAAGACCTGACTAGGTTCCACTTTTATAGGGATGCCATACTGCACCTCTGTGATCAACTACAACTCCTCCTCCAGACCAGGACATGCAGGAATAATCCTGTGCCAGTCCACCTAAAGGTCACTGCCTCCCTTGCCTTTCTGGCCACAGGCACCTTCCAGTCAGTGCTATCAGTCAATGCAGACCTCACCCAGCCTGCCATCTCCAACTGCCTTGCCCAGTTCCTTGATGCCTTCATTGCCCACACCTCACACTATATTACTTTCCCCTCTACCTACTACTACTACTACTACTATTTAGCATTTCTATAGCGCTACAAGGCATACGCAGCGCTGCACAAACATAGAAGAAAGACAGTCCCTGCTCAAAGAGCTTACAATCTAATAGACAAAAAATAAATAAAGTAAGCAAATCAAATCAATTAATGTGAACGGGAAGGAAGAGAGGAGGGTAGGTGGAGGCGAGTGGTTACAAGTGGTTACGAGTCAAAAGCAATGTTAAAGAGGTGGGCTTTCAGTCTAGATTTAAAGGTGGCCAAGGATGGGGCAAGACGTAGGGGCTCAGGAAGTTTATTCCAGGCGTAGGGTGCAGCGAGACAGAAGGCGCAAAGTCTGGAGTTGGCAGTAGTGGAGAAGGGAACAGATAAGAAGGATTTATCCATGGAGCGGAGTGCACGGAAAGGGGTGTAGGGAAGGACGAGTGTGGAGAGATACTGGGGAGCAGCAGAGTGAGTACATTTATAGGTTAGTAGAAGAAGTTTGAACAGGATGCGAAAATGGATAGGGAGCCAGTGAAGGGTCTTGAGGAGAGGGGTAGTATGAGTAAAGCGACCCTGGTGGAAGATGAGACGGGCAGCAGAGTTTTGAACCGACTGGAGAGGGGAGAGGTGACTAAGTGGGAGGCCAGCAAGAAGCAGATTGCAGTAGTCTAAACGAGAGGTGACAAGGGTGTGGATGAGGGTTTTGGTAGAGTGCTCGGAAAGAAAGGGGCGGATTTTATGGATGTTGTAAAGAAAGAAGCGACAGGTCTTGGCAATCTGCTGGATATGAGCAGAGAAGGAGAGAGAAGAGTCAAAGATGACCCCAAGGTTTCGAGCTGAGGAGACAGGGAGAATGAGAGAGCCATCAACAGAAATAGAAAACGGGGGGAGCGGGGAGGTGGGTTTGGGGGGGAAAATGAGAAGTTCGGTTTTGGTCATATTTAATTTCAGGTGGCGTTGAGACATCCAGACAGCAATGTCAGACAAGCACGCTGAAACTTTGGTTTGGATGCAAGGTGAGATATCAGGGGTAGAAAGGTAGATTTGAGAGTCATCAGCATAGAGATGGTAGGAAAAGCCATGGGATGAGATTAATGAACCAAGGGAAGAAGTGTAGATAGAAAAGAGGAGGGGACCAAGAACAGAACCCTGAGGTACGCTGACAGGCAGAGGGATAGAAGTAGAAGAGGATCCACCAGAGTGAACACTAAAGGTGCGGAGGGAGAGATAGGAAGAGAACCAGGAAAGGACAGAGCCCTGGAATCCAAGTGAGGACAGGGTATCGAGAAGTATGCTGTGATCGACAGTGTCAAAAGCAGCGGAATGATCAAGAAGAATGAGGATGGAATATTGACCTCTGGATTTAGCCAGTAATAGGTCATTGGAGACTTTAGTAAGCGCAGTTTCGGTTGAGTGGAGAGGGCGAAAACCAGATTGTAATGGGTCAAGAATAGCATGTGAGGAGAGAAAATCAAGGCAGCAGCGGTGAACAGCACGCTCAAGTAATTTGGAGAGAAAAGGAAGGAGGGAGATGGGTCGGTAATTAGAGGGACAAGTAGGGTCGAGTGAAGGCTTCTTAAGGAGAGGTGTGACCACAGCATGTTTAAAGGCAGCAGGGACAGTCGCAGTGGAAAGTGAGAGGTTGAGAATGTGACAGATAAAAGGAATAAGAGCAGGAGAGATGGCATTAAGAAGGTGGGTGGGAATGGGATCAGAGGAACAGGTGGTACATTTTGAGGAAGAAAGGAGAAGTGTAGTTTCCTCAATAGTAACTTCAGGAAAGGAGGAAAGGGAATGAGGGGAAGGAGAGAGAGGGGAACAGACTAGTGGAGGGAGAGGTGGTGAGGTAGAGAAAGCAAGGTTTATGTTTTGAACCTTGTTGTGAAAGAATTCAGCAAGGGTCTGAGGAGATAATGAAGGGGGAGTTGAGGGAGGGGGCACCTTGAGGAGAGAGGTCAATGTGGTGAAGAGAAGTCGAGGATTAGAGCCAAGAGAGTTGGTCAGTTGGATATAATAATCCTGTTTGGCACGTAAAAGAGCAGATTGGAAGGAGGTCAGCATGAACTTAAAGTGTAAGAAATCAACAAGGGCCCGAGATTTCCGCCAGAGGCGTTCGGCGGAGCGGGTACAGGAACGTAGGTAGCGGATATTAAAAGGTTGGGGTTTTGTACGCCTTACAGGGCGGGTCATCAAAGGTGCAAGAGTGTCTAAGGCAGAGGATAGAGTATTGTTGTAAGAAGAAACAGCCTCGTTGACAGACGTGGATGGTGCCACAGTAGAGAGGAGGTTTGAAACATGGGAGGATAGAGATGAAGGGTCAATATCATGAAGATTCCTAGATAAATTAGATAAGATAGGACGGGACTTGGAGGGAGGAGATTTAAGTGTGAAAGTTATAAGATGGTGATCAGAGGAGGAAAGATCAGAGGCAAGGAAACTACAGGGTGAACAGTTGGAGGAGAAGATGAGATCAAGACAGTGACCATTTTGATGAGTGGGGGAGGTGGAGCATAGTTGGAGATTAAAGGAGGACGTTAAAGCGAGTAACTTGGAAATATAAGAGTTGGAAGGATCATTAGCAGGAATATTAAAGTCACCAAGGATGAGAGAGCGGGAGGAAGGATCATGGAAGAAGGCAAGCCAGGCGTCAAAGTCACTGAGAAAGGATGAAAGGGACTTATCAGGGGGACGATAAATGACCGCTATTCGAAGAGGCAGAGGAGAGAAAAGGCGGATAGAGTGGACTTCAAAGGAGGAAAAACAGTGAGATTGAGGTGGAAGAAGGGGTTGAAATCTGGAGGAGGGAGAGAGAAGTAGTCCAACACCGCCCCCACGGCCAGCAGGGCGAGGAGTATGTGAAAATAGATAACCGTCATGGCACAGGGCTGCGACTGAAGCAGAGTCATCAGGGCAGAGCCAGGTTTCTGTTATGGCGAGCAGATGGAGGTGACGTGAGATAAAGAGGTCCTGGATATAGGCGAGTTTGTTACAGATAGAGCGGGCATTCCATAGGGCGCAAGAGAAGGGCAGAGAAGAGGAGGGGAGTAGAGAAATAGAGATGAGGTTAGAGAGGTTGCGGTGAGATCTGTAGAGTTGGGATAATAGTTGGTGAGGGGGGCCAGGATTGGGATTGATGTCACTGGCTGAGAGTAAGAGAAGGAGTAAAAGAGAGCGGAGGAGAGTAGGAGAGGTGTGGCCACGAAGGCGTCGAAGGCGAGAGGTATTTAGATGGAATGGGGAAGGCAAAATGGACGGAAGAAAGAGGCGGGGATTAAAAGCCAAGAGGGAGGAAGAGGGTAGGAGAGAAGGTGAGGTGATGAAGTCGATGGATGGGCAGTGAGTTCCTGTAGCAGAGAGAGGTAGGGGGTGAGGGAAAAGATTAGGAAGGGACAGGGCTAGGAAGAGAATGTGAATAGGGGCCATAAATGACTGAGGTACTTTAGCAACTGGGAAGAAGGTGGCACCGCTCAGGCACTCTAGAACAACGTGGTTCAGTTCTATGCCATAGACCACTTTCCCTTGGAAGTGCATCTGTAAATAGGAAGGCAAAAGGAAAAATAATTCTATGAAATAAATTCAAACACTGCACCCCATAAAATGCCCACCAAGAAGGCTGATAAGCTAATTACCAAAGGCATGCGTAAAAAGAAACGTTTACCCAAAATGTTTGTAAAAAGACATTTTTAGCGCTGATTAAACCTTTGATTTTTATGTCTCTACTACTAAAACATTTCTCTTCTGGGCCTGTTCCATTAAATTTGAGGGTTTCCTACACTGGTAACGAATGCAATCAAACCAAAAATGGAGTAGTTCTCTCCCATCTATGACTATCTACATAAGCACATAAGTACATAAGTATTGCCACACTGGGACAGACCAAAGGTCCATCAAGCACAGCATCCTGTTTCCAACAGTGGTCAATCCAGGTCACAAAAACCTGGCAAGATCCTCATAAAAGTACAAAACATTTTATGCTGCTTATCCCAGAAAAGTGGTTTTTCCCCCAAGTCCAATTTAATAATGGTCTACGGACTTTTCCTTTAGGAAGCCGACCAAACCTTTTTAAAACTCTGCTAAGCTAATTGCCTTTACCACCTTTTCTGGCAACAAATTCCAGAGTTGAATTACACGTCGAGTGAAGAAAAGTTTTTTTAATTCGTTTTAAATTTACTACTTTGTAGCTTCATCGTATGCCCTCTAGTCCTAGTATTTTTGGAAAGCGTAAACAGATGCTTCATGTCTACCCGTTCCACTCCACTAATTATTTTATAGACCTACTACTACTTATCATTTCTAAAGTGCTACTAGACATAAGCAGCGCTGTACACTTGAACATGAAGAGACAGTCCGTGCTCGATAGACCTTACAATCTAATTAGGACAGACAAACAGGACAAACAAGAGATAAGGGAATATTAAAGTGAGGATGATAAAATAAGGGTTCTGAACAAGTGAATAAGGGTTAGAAGTTAAAAGCTGGATCAAAAAGGTGGGCTTTTAGCTTAGATTTGAAGACAGCCAGAGATGTAGCTTGACATACCAGCTCAGGAAGTCTATTCCAGACATATGGTGCAGCAAGATAAAAGGAACAGAGTCTGGAGTTAGTAGTGGAGTAGAAGGGTGCAGCTAAGAGAGATTTATCCAGTGAACGGAGTTCTCGGGGAGGAATGTAGGGAGAGATGAGAGTGGAGAGATACTGAGGAGCTGCAGAGTGAATGCACTTATAGGTCAATAAGAGGAGTTTGAACTGTATGCGGAAATGGATAGGAAGCCAGTGAAGTGACTTGAGGAGAGGGCTAATATGAGCATAACGACACTGGTGGAATATTAGTCGTGCAGCAGAATTTTGAACAGATTGAAGAGGAGAGAGATGGCTAAGTGGGAGAGCTGTGAGAAGCAAGTTGCAATAGTCTAAGCGAGAGGTGATGAGAGTGTGGATGAGGGTTCTGGTAGTGTGCTCAGAAAGGAAAAGGCAAATTTTGCTGATATTATAGAGAAAGAAACGACAGGTTTTAGCAGTCTGCTGAATATGTGCAGAGAAGGAGAGGGAGGAGTCAAAAATGACCACAAGGTTACGAGCTGATGTGACAGGAAGGATGAGATTGTTATCCACAGAAATAGAGAATGGGGGAGGAGGAGAGGTTGGTTTAGGGGGAAAGAAGATGGCACTGAGACATCCTGGCAGCAATGTCAGACAGGCAGGCTGATACTTTGGTCTGGATTTTGGCTGAGATTTCTGGTGTGGAGAGGTAGATATGGGAGCCATCAGCGTAAAGATGATATTGAAAACCATGGGATGAGATCAGAGTACCAAGGGAAGAAGTATAGATGGTGAAAAGAAGAGGTCCCAGGACGGATCCCTGAGGTACACCAACTGACAGTGGGATAGAAGTAGAGGAGGATCCACTAGAGTATACACTAAAGGTACGCTGGGAGAGATACGAAGAAAACCAGGAAAGAACAGAGCCCTAAAATCCAAGTGAGGACAGCATATCAAGGAGTAGGCTGTGATCAACAGTGTCAAAAGCAGCAGATAAATCGAGAAGGATGAGGATAGAATAGAGTCCTTTGGATCTGGCCAGGAACAGATCATTGGAGACTTTAGCAAGCGCTGTTTCAGTTGAATGAAGGGGGCGAAAGCCAGATTGAAGTGGATCAAGAATAGTTTGAGATGAAAGAAAGTCAAGGCAACGGCGGTGAACAGCACGTTCAAGTATCTTGGATAGGAAAGGGAGGAGGGAGATGGGGGCGATAGTTGGAAGGATAGGTAGGGTCCAATGAAGGTTTTTTAAGGAGTGGTGTGACTACGGCATGTTTGAAGGCATCAGGAACAGTCGCAGTGGACAGTGAAAGATTGAGGATATGACAGATAAAAGGGATGACAGTAGGAGAGATAGTGTTAAGTAGATGGGTGGGAATAGGATCAGAGGAACAGGTAGTTAATTTTGAGGAGGAAAGAAAATGTGTAATTTCCTCTTCAGTGATTTCAGAAAAGGAAGAAAAGGAGGCAGGGGTTGGAGGGTTGAGAGAATGAACTAAGGGAAGGAGAGTTGGAGGTGACCTGGTTGAGAATTCAAGTTTAATCTTGTGAACCTTATCATGAAAGAACTCAGCCAGAATCTGGGGAGAAAGTGAAGGGGGAGTTGGAGGTGAAGGCACTTTGAGGAGAGAGTTCAGTGTGGCAAAGAGACATTGAGGGTTTGAGCCAAGAGAATTTGTCAACTGGATGTAATAGTCCTGTTTGGCAAGTAAAAGAGCAGACTGGAAGGAGGTCAGCAAGAATTTGAAATGTATTAAGTCAGCATGGGCACGGGATTTCAGCCAAAGGCGTTCTGCAGAGCGGGCACAGGAACGTAGGTAGCGGATTCTAGAGGTCAGCCAAGGCTGGGGTTTGGTACGTTTTACAGAACGGGGAATGGGAGGAGCGAGAGTATCCAGAGCAGAGGAGAGAATAGTTGTTACGTCTGTGCTTTCCTCGCCCTCTGGTGGCCAGAACGGGTGGCTGCTATGGACCATCACCCGTTCCAGATTTATGCTTAGTCCAGTCCGGATCTTCCAGGCTGCCAGGTTTGCTTGTGTTGTTTTAGCCTGCACAGCACCCGTAGCTGCCTGGTGATTGCAGCAGCTGAGTTCCAGGGGCTGCTGGGTTTATTAGCCATTTTGTTACTCTCAGCCCTGGCCTTTGCATCATCCTAGGCCCTGGTACATGGGTGCTTGTGCACTTCTGCCTGAGAGACTTTGTCTGGACCTGATCCTGCTTTTGCTGGTTTCCTGCCTTTTGAACCTTGCCTGATCCTGGACTTTGCTTTGCTTGCCACCTGCCTTTTGACCTTTGTCTGGACCTGGACTTTGACTGTGCTTGCCTTCTGGACTTTTCTTCTGCTTGCCACCTGCCTAGACCCGGAGTGTTACTGGACTATTCTTCTGTTTGCCACCTGCCTAGACCCGGAGTGTTACTGGACTATTCTTCTGCTTGCTGGCTGCCTTCCTAGAGACCTAGCCTGGATTTGTCGGTACGTCTGTTCTGCCATGCTTCTGGTGGCAGGTTTTGCCTGCCACTGCTGCTCCTCGGCAGTGGCCCAAGGGCTCACTATCCAGTGTTTCGTGTGAAGTGTGACAATAGTATTATAGGAAGAGACAGCCTCATTGACAGACTTGGATAACGTGGAGGGGCATAATCGAACGTCGCCGGCAAAATAGATCGTCGGCAATCTATTTTTGTGGTGGCGCAACAGCTGGACGGAACTGTATTATCGAAAAAGATGGCCGGCCATCTTTTTTTTCGATAATACGGTTTAGCCCAGCCAAATGCCAGAGTTCGCCGGGTTTGAGATCGCCGGTTTTGTTTTTCAGCGATAATGGAAAAACTGCCGGCCATCTCCAACCCGGCGACATCCAAGGCATTTGGTCGTGGGAGGAGCCAGCACTTGTAGTGCACTGGCCCCCCTCACATGCCAGGACACCAACTGGGCAGGCCTCTAGGACTTGTTGCTGCTGTATAACCTTGGCACACCAGTTGAGACCTGAAGACTAATCTCTTTGAAAAAGTCCTTTATTTGAATAAGCACATTTACTCACAGTTAGCTGCAGATCAGAGGTTGTGCCCCACTGGCAAAGAGTCTCTCTGAGATTAGCAGTAGGTCAGAGCTGGCACAATGGTGTACAATGACCTCTTTCAGCCACATTCAAGATAATAACTAAGTTCTCTAACGTGGGTAACACATGAAAAGGATCTAAAACTGGCTTACAAAAATGGCTACTACCTCATGGACTACTGGAAACAAAACTGGACACACTCTTACCCAGTTAGCAGGGGGAAAAGCACCATGGGATTGTACAGCGCTGCGTAACCCTGGCAGCGCTATAGAAATGTTAAGTAGTAGTAGTAGTGGGAGGAGCCCACTAACCTACACCCACCACAATGCATTGCTGATGTGACTCTGCAGTGCACCTAACAGAAAAGGTGTCACACTCACCCGAGAGCCACATCACAACCAGGGAAAGGCTGTCAGAGGATAGAACACATTCTGCTGTCATGGAGGTGGGTACAGCATTTGAGGCTGGCATACAGGCTGGCAAAAAAGGTTTTTATTTTTATTTTTTTAGTGTGGGAGGGGGTTGGTGACCACTGGGAGAGTACGTGGAGATCATCCCCGATTCTTTCCTGTGGTCATCTGGTCAGTTGAGGCACCTTTGTGAGGCTTGGTCGTGAAAATTAAAGGACCAAGTAAACCCTGCGAAATACTGCTGAACACCGCTTTTTTTTGTTCCATTATCGGCGAAAGCCGGCCATCTGGTAGCCACGCCTATGCCCACCCATGTCCCGCCTTCACTAAGCCGCCGACACGCCCCCTTGAACTTTTGCCGGCGAGGTGACGGGAAAGCGGCGATGCTGTCAAAAAAGCCGCTTTCGATTATACTGAGTTCGCCGCTTTTAAGAAATCGCCGGCCATCTCCCGATTTATGTCAGGAAATGGCCGGCGATCACTTTTGAAAATGGGATTGATAGTGGTAGAGAGGAGATTTGAAACACTGGAGGACAGAGTAGAAGGGTCAATAGCCTGAAGATTCCTAAATGTATTGGTTAAGATTGGACGGGACTGGGGAGGAGGGTGTTTAAGTGTGAAAGTTATCAAATGATGGTCAGAGAGGGGAAGAGTTGAGGCACAGAAACTGGAGAGTAAGCAGTTTGAGAAGAGGATAAGATCAAGAGAGTGGCCATTCTGGTGAGTGGGGGTAGTGGAGCACAGTTGAAGATTGAAAGAGGATGTTAAAGCAAGAAACTGAGAAGCATAAGAGTCAGAGGGATCATTAGCATGAATGTTAAAATCCGCAAGAATGAGGGAAGGAGATGAAGGTTCAAGAAAGAAGGAAAGCCAGGCATCAAAGTCAGTGAGAAAGGAAGAAAGGGACTTATCAGGGGATCGATAAATGACTGCTACTCGAAGAGGCAGAGGAGCGAATAGACGGATGAAGTGGACTTCGAAGGAAGAAAAACAGTGAGACTAAGGTAGAAGAAGAGGTTGAAATCTACAAGAGGGTGAAAGTAGTAGCCCGACACCACCTCAGCGGCCAACCGGGCGAGAAGTATGGGAGAAAAGATAACCTCCATGGCATAGGGCCACGACTGAAGCAGAGTCTTCAGGGTATAGCCAAGTTTCAGTTAGGACAAGCAGATGGAGAGTACGAGAGATAAAGAGGTCATGGATGTAGGAAAGTTTGTTACAGACAGAGCGGACATTCCACAGAGCGCAAGAGAAAGGCAGGGAAGGAGGGGAGAGGAACAGAAATTAGATTGGAGATATCACAGTGAGACCTGCACAAATAGGATGAGAGCTGATGTGGAGGACCAGGATTGGGATTAATGTCCCCAGCAGAGAGCAGGAGAAGGAGCAAGAGAGTACGGAGAAGAGTAGAAGTACGACGACAGTGACGAAGGCGAGATGTACTCAGATAGAAAGGAGATGGATGAATGGAAGGAAGGAAATGTTGAAGGTTGAGAGCTGAGAAAAAGGAAGAGGAATAAAGAGATGGGGAGATGATGAATACAGAGGGTGGACAATGTGTTCCTGCAGTGTACAGTGGTTTCAGATGGAGAAACAGATTAGAAAGGGACAGTACCAAGAAGAAAAAGTGTACTGGAGCCATAAATAGTAACTGGGAGGAAAATAAATGTAAAGAGAAAAATGCCCCTAGAGCGGAGGCCCTGAGTGGATCGGAGTGGACCTGGGAGTCACCCCGGATACAGCTGTGAGGAAATGCAGAAGGGCTTCAAGTCCTCCACAGCACCTGGTGGGAGTGCTGGGCACCTAGAGCGGAGGCCCTGAGTGGAGCAGAGTGGACCTGGGAGTCACCCCGGAGAAGGCTGTAAGTGATATGCAGATGAGCTGCAAGTCCTCCACAGCACCTGAAAGGCAGCTGGTGGTAGAGCTGGCACCTTTCAGCTGAGGAAAGGCTTACCAGGGGTTAGGCCGAAGCCAGCATTCCTCTTCCTGAGGGTCGCCTGATCCTCTATCATATCTCCCCTCAGCCGGCTTTTCGCCAAGCTGAAGAGCCCCAGCCGCTTTAGCCTTTCCTCATAGGGAAGTCATCCCATCCCCTTCATCATTTTCGTTACCCTTCTTTGCACCTTTTCTAATTCAGGCTTATTTTTGAAAGAGAAGGACGCCCATCTTTCAACACGAATCGGAAGATAGGCGTCCTTCTCATAGGGTCGCCCAAATCGGCATAATCAAAAGCCAATTTTGGGTGTCCCCAACTGTTTTCCGTCGCGGGGATGGTCAAATTTCCTGGGGGTGTGTCGGAGGCATAGTGAAGGCGGGACTTGGGCATGCCTAACACATGGGCATCCTCGACACATATTGGAAAAAAAGGGCCTCTCTGACGAGCATTTGGACAACTTTACCTGGTCCAGTTTTTCTTACGACCAAGGCACAAAAAGGTGCCCGAACTGACCAGATGACCACCGGAGGGAATCGGGGATGACCTCCCATCACTCCCCCAGTAGTCACTAACCCCCTCCCACCCTCAAAAAAGAACTTTAAAAATATTTTGTGTCAGCCTCTATGCCAGCCTCAAATTTCATACTCAGGTCCATCGCAGCAGTATGTAGGTCCTTGGAGCAGTTTTAGTGGGTGCAGTGCACTTTAGACAGGCGGACCCAGGCCCATCCCCCCCTACCTGTTACACTTGTGGTGGAAAATGTGAGCCCTCCAAAACCCAACAGAAACCCACTGTACCCACATCTAGGTGCCCCCCTTCACCCGTAAGGGCAATGGTAGTGGTGTACAGTTGTGGGTAGTGGCTTTGGGGGGCTTTAGGGGGGGCTCAGCACACAAGGTAAGGGAACTATGTACCTGGGAGCTTTTTATGAAGTCCACTGCAGTGCCCCCTAGGGTGCCAGGTTGGTGTCTTGGTATGCCAGGGGAACCAGTGCACTACGAATGCTGGCTCCTCCCATGAGCAAAGGGCTTACATTTGGTCATTTCTGAGATGGGCGTCTTTAGTTTCTATTATCGCCGAAAATGACCATCTCTAGGGACGACTTAAATGTCAAGATTTGGGCGTCCCCAACCGTATTATCGAAACGAAAGATGGACACTCATCTTGTTTCGATAATATGGGTTTCCCTGCCCCTTCGCTGGGACGTCCTGCGAGGACATCCTCAGGAAAACGTAGGTGCCCCTTTCGATTATGCTCCTCCACATCTTTTCTGTGATGTGGCAACCAGAATTGATCACAATATTCGAGGTGTGGTCACAGCATGGAGTGATACAAAGGCATTATAATGTCCCCATTTTTGTTTTCCAATCATTTCCTAATAATACCTAACATTCTATTTGCATTCTTAGCTGCTGCAGCACACTGAGCAGAAGGTTTCATCATATCATCAACGACATCTAGATCCCTTTCTTGGTCGGTGATTCCTAACGTGGAACCTTGCATGATGTAGCTGTAATTTGGGTTCCTCTTTCCCACATGCATCACTTTGCACTTGCTCACATTAAACATTGCGCCATTTAGACACCCAGTCTCCCAGTCTCCTAAGGTCCTCTTGTAATTTTTCACAATCCTCCCATGATTTAACGACTTTGAATAACTTTGTGTCATCAGCAAATTTAATTACCTCACTAGTTACTCCCATCTCTAGGTCATTTATAGATATGTTAAAAAGCAGCGGTCCCAGCACAGACCCCTGGAAACCCCTCTAACTACCCTTCTCCATTGAAAATACTGACCATTTAACCCTACTCTCTGTTTTCTATTTTTTAACCAATTTTTAATCCACAATAGGACACTACCTCCTATCCCATGACTCTCCAATTTCCTCTGGAGTCTTTCATGGAGTACTTTGTCAAATTCCTTCTGAAAATCCAGATACACAATATCAACTGGCTCACCTTTATCCATATGTTTGTTCACCCCTTCAAAAAAATGTAATAGATTGTGAGGCAAAAATGTCCTTCACTAAATCCATGTTGACTTTGAGGGGCATAATCGAAAGGCACCGGCGAAATCGCTGGCCGGCAATCTTCGGCGCCATAAGAGGGCGGAGCCAACCGTATTTTTGAAAAAGATGGCCAGCCATCTTTTTCTTCGCTAATACGGTTGGGCCCGGCCAAATGTCAGAGATCGCTGGGGTTGAGATGGCCGGCCTCGGTTTTCGGCCATAATGGAAAAAACTGCCGGCGCTCTCAAACCCGGCAAAATCCAAGGCATTTGGTCATGGGAGGAGCCAACATTTGTAGTGCACTGGCCCCCCTGACAAGTTTTTTTTTTTTGGGTAGGAGGGAGTTGGTGACCACTGGGGGAGTAAGGGGAGGTCATACCCGATTCCCTCCGGCGGTCATTTGGTCAATTGGGGCTCCTTTTTGAAGCTTGGTCATGAAAAAAAAGTAAAGCCAGCAAAATGCTCGTCAAGCCTGGCTTTTTTTTTCCATTATCAAGCGAAGCCAGCCATCTCGTGAGCACGCCCCCGTCCCGCCTTCTGTATCCTACCGACACTCCCCCTTGATGTTTCGCAGGCTCCACGATGGAAAGCAGTTGAACCCAGCCAAAATTGACTTTCGATTATACCGATTTCGCCGGGTTCAGGAGATTGCCGGCCATCTCCCGATTTGTGTCGGAAGATGGCCGGTGATCACTTTCGAAAATGAGCTGGTTTGTCTCATTAATCCATGCTTTTGAATATGCTCTGTAATTTTGTTCTTTATAATAGTCTCTACCATTTTGCCCGGCATCGATGTAAGAATCACTGGTCTATAATTTCCCAGATCTTCCCTGGAACCTTTTTAATAATTGGCATTACATTGGCCACCCTCCAATCTTCCAGTATCACGCTCGATTTTAAGGATAAATTACATATTACTAACAAAAGCTCTGCAAGTTCATTTTTCAGTTCTATCAGTACTCTGGGATGAATACCATCTGGTCCAGGAGATTTGCTAATCTTCAATTTGTCAAATTGCCCCCTTACACTCAGTTTCTCTGACTCGTCAGCTCTGAATACCATTTCTGGCACCGGTATCTCTCCCAAATCTTCCTCAGTGAAGACCGAAACAAAGAATTCATTTAATCTCTCCGCTACAGCTTTGTCTTCCCTGATCGCTGCTTTTACCCCTCGGTCATCTAGCAGTCCAACCGATTCTTTTGCCAGCTTCCTGCTTTTAATATACCTAAAAAAAAATTTACTATGTGTTTTTGCCTCCAATACAATGTTTTTTTCAAAGTCCCTCTGTGCCTTCCTTATCAGCGCTTTGCATTTGACTTGACATTCCTTATGCTGTTTCTTATTATTTTCAGTCGGTTCCTTCCATTTTCTGAAGGATTTTCTTTTAGCTCTAATAGCTTCCTTCACCTCACTTTTTAACCATGCCGCCAGTCGTTTGGTCTTCAATCCTCCTTTTTTAATATATGGAATATATTTGGCCTGGGCTTCCAGGATGGTGTTTTTGAACAGCATCCATGCCTGATGTAATTTTTTGACCCTCAAAGCCGCTCCTCTAAGGTTTTTTTTCACCGTTCTTCTCATTTTATCATAGTCTGCTTTTTTTAAAGTTAAACGCTAATGTATTGGATTTCCTTGTATACTTACTTCAAAGTTAATAACAAATTTGATCTTATTATGATCACTGTTATCAAGCGGCCCCAGCACCATTACCTCCCACACCAGATCATGCGCTCCACTAAGGATTAGGTCTAGAAGATGGACGTCCTTCTCACAGGGTCGCCCAAATCGGTTTAATTGAAAGCTGAATTTGGGCATCCCCAACTGCTTTCCGTCAGGGGGATGACCAAAGTTCCCAGGGGGGGTGGTGTCGTACTCATCGTCAAGGCGGGTCTTGGGCATGCCTAACACATGGGCATCCTCGACCTATAATGGAAACAAAAGGGCATCCCTGACGAGCATTTGGACGACTTTACCTCCCGATAGTGAGGTTGCAAAAGAGACCATAGTAGATCAAGAGGGGCATAATCGAAAGGGGTGCCCAAGTTTTCCTGAGGACGTCCTTGCAGGATGTCCCAGCGAAGGGGCGTGGAAACCCATATTATTGAATCAAGATGGGCGTCCATCTTTCATTTCGAAAATACCATCAGGGACGTCCAAATCCTTAAATTTGGTCGTCCTTAGAGATAGATGTCCCTAGACATGGTCGTCTCTGATTTTCAGCGATTTTCGAAACCAAGGTCGTCCATCTCAGAAACGACCAAATGCAAGCCATTTGGTCATGGGAGGAGTCAGCATTTCTAGTGCACTGGTTCCCCTGACATGCCTGGACACCAACCAGGCACCCTAGGGGGCACTGCAGTGGACTTCATTAAAAGCTCTCAGGTACATAGCTCCCTTCCCTTGTTTGCTGAGCCCCCCAACCCCCCCAAAACCCACTACCCACAACTGTACACCACTACCATAGCCCTTACGGGTGAAGGGGGGCACCTAGATGTGGCTATAGTGGGTTTCTGGTGGGTTTTGGAAGGCTCCTGTTTCCTCCACAAACATAGAGAATAAGCCAGCAGATCAGTATAATATCCAAAATATTTTTTTGAAGATATCGTATGTTAGACAGTTGCCAGACACAGGCCGTGTTTCGCCCAAAAAAAGGGCTGCGTCAGGGGCTAGTCCGTATCTTTCTTAAATAAAAACAATTGCAAATTGCATATCAGGACAAAGATAAACGGAATTTTAAAAAACCAGCACAAGTAGCACAAAACAGCGTCTCCTGTTCTGTTGCCAAGTGGTCGGTAAAAAGTCTACTGTCAAAAGCTTTTTTTGGGCGAAACACGGCCTGTGTCGGGCAACTGTCTAACATACAGTATCTTCAATAAAATATTTTGGATATTATACTGATCTGCTGGCTTATTCTCCACGTTGGATTTTGCAGATCGTTTGCCTTGCTGTTTTCTGGGACCTCCACAAACGTAACAGGTAGAGGGGGGATGGGGCTGGGTCCGCCTGTCTGAAGTGCATTCACCCACTAAAACTGCTCCAGGGACCTGCATACTGCTGTCATGGACCTGAGTATGACATATGAGGCTGGCACAAAATATTTTTAACAATGTTTTTTTGAGGGTGGGAAGGGATTAGTTACCACTGGGGGAGTAACGGAAGGTCATCCCTGATTCTCTCCGGTGGTCATCTGGTCAGTTCGGGCACCTTTTTGTTCCTTAGTCGTAAGAAAAACACGTCCGGTGAAAACGTCCAAGTGCTCGTCAGGGACGTCCTTCTTTTTTTTCCATTATGGGTCAAGGACATCCAAGTATTAGGCACACCCAAGTCCCACCTTCACTATGCCTCCGACACACCCCCTTGAACTTTGGCTGTCCCTATGACGGAGTGCAGTAGGGGACATCCAAAATTGGCTTTCGATTATACCGATTTGGACGACCCTGGGAGAAGGACGTCCATCTTCCAATTTATGTCAAAAGATGGGCGTCATTCTCTTTTTAAAATGAGCCCAATTGTGTAATTTATTTAGTGTTTCCTTCTTACATGGTAATGAAATGTATTTAAACCTCTGTAAGAGCACTCCTTGCTTGTTATCCTAATTACAATAACTGACTATAAATGAAGAGTGGTCCTAGGGGTGGGCGGGAAGACTAAACTAGATCCGGCAGTGCCTGATAGAGGCTATCTGTTAATGCTGTGGTACAAATTTGAAGTTTTAAAACTAAGGGGAAAAGACTATGGAGATTAATTGATAATTTTTATTTTGCCTATTACTAACCTACAATTCCTCCTTTAAACTCCAATCTTTAAGTTCCCAAAGCACAAATCAAAATAGTGTGCACTTACCAGGGAAATGTCCTGTTTTTTCACAACTCCTCAGAAAGAAAGTTCAGTGGGACTTTTCCTCTTTATATAGTTTTGATTAGTTTTTGTATTACATTTGTGTTCTAGTCACAAATCTTCCAGAAATACCTAAATTAACTATATTAAAATAATAAAAGTGTGAAATAATGACTTACACTCTTTTTTTTTTCAAATTATCTTTTATTTAAAAAGATCTAATTTGCCCTTCAAGACAAAAGCTATAGAAAGCTTTACTATTTACAAGTTCTACTTGATTCCCCACGGCAGATCCACAGTGACACCCAGAACCTTCAAAGTAGAGAATGACACAGGGACAAAATTTGTCCTCGTCCCTGCCCCGTCTCTGTGGGTTGTCTCCGTCCCCACCCCATCCCCACAGGCCCCATCTAAATCCCCATCCCTGTCTCTGTCCCTGCAGGTTCTATCCCGGTCCCCACCCCATCCCCGTGGGCTCTGTTCTCGTCTGCAGAAGCCTTGGACACATGATTTTTTATTTAAATCTTTTTATTAAAAGTATAAAAAGGAACAATATGCTGTGCAACTGTTGTGTATAAATTACAAATAGAAAACAATAATAACAACTAGCAGCTATAATAACCCTCCCATCACCACCACCCTCTACCCTTCCAACTCCAACAATAGCTGACTTCTACTACCCCAAGGAATCCTAATCCATCCTGTTAAATTGTCCAGGGGTACAAATTATAACCCATTCTGTATGCCCTAGAGGGGAGAAATATGTCCTATGATTTTTTAAATCTGTGGATGAATAAGAAGTCATCAACAATCTCAGGATTCAGTCTAGCTCTCCTGTCTTCCACAGTCCCTCCTGTAATAGAAGATGTCTTCTTGGAAGATGTGCTGGTAGCAGGTGTCAGGATTGCAGGAGGTCAAAATTATTGCTGGACATACTTATATTAATATGAAATCAGTTTGACAATATTAAACCACCTTCTGACCTCTGATAAACTCTCCCCCCTCTCCTGCAGGATCCATTGAGTCAAAATTATTGCTGGACAGCAGGATGTACAGGATCCCCCATGCAAATTTTGCTAGCTGTGGACAGAATGTTTGCTTGTTTTTCCAAACGATAAAAATATTGTTGTCTGCATCAATCAAACAGAAATAACCATCCAGTTCATTAACAGGCTTCAAAGTAGAAAATGACAGAGGAACAAAATTTGTCCCTGTCCTCATGGACTCTGTCCCCATCCCCGCCCCATCCCTGCGGGATCTGTCCCCACCCTATCCCCTCGAGCTCTGTCCTCATCCCCCATCCCTGCGGTTACTGTGGGTCCCGGTCCCCGTGTCATTCTGTACTTCAAAGTTTTAATGCATAGAATTTTGGTATCAGATAAACTAAAATTTTTATTTGGCATATTTTGTTCCAAACCACTCACCCACCTCTACTTAATTATCTCAGGATTGATTTTTAAATTTCTATATGCAAATATTAGCAGACCTGAAGTAGAGTTGAGACCTGCAAGTGTACTTTATAAAAAACAAGCATGCATGCATGCATAGAGTACATGCACAAATTTATACCTGCTAAAATTTGACAAAATGACATTTTTTTTATATAAGAATATGAGCTTTGCATGTATCAGATATCTTTACTGAGTGGAAATAGAAATGTACACATTTTTCAATATGGCTCTGTATTTCCAGTAACCTATTTTTGCTGAATTTAACATGTTAATTCTATACATCTATGGCTAATCGTGCAATTTGACCTAATACTGGTAACTTGTTAAGGTTAAATTCATCTGCTACATTTTGTTTCAAGCAGTTTAACTGCCTACTTGAGTGAAAAATAAATGTCATCTCATTCTCTTCTTCCATTAATCTCATTCATCATTGACCCAAGTTGACCCCTCTAACTTAGAAGCTTCCCTGTTCACTGTGTAAAGTTCAACTAGATTATATGGATGAATAAATCTAATGAAATATGACCAGAGTCACCTTCTTGCATTATTCCAAAAAACCCCCCAATATATTTCAAAGTTGTATGAATAATTTATTTCTTTCTCATTTCTTAAGACTCATTTGAAACCAGTTTCAACCATTCCATTAATGTGAAATTGTTGGTCAAATCATATTTTAACTGCGTCACTCAATAAAAATATTGAAATGTTTCCTTAAGTTATTGAGACAGATATGGGGAAGCCACTGCTTGCCCTGGGATTGGTAGCAAGGAATGTGCTTTGCTAGTGTTTGAGTCCTTGAGTCGGTTACTTTGGATGGCATTGCCATGCTTTAAACT
This sequence comes from Microcaecilia unicolor, assembly GCF_901765095.1. NCBI lineage: Eukaryota > Metazoa > Chordata > Amphibia > Gymnophiona > Siphonopidae > Microcaecilia > Microcaecilia unicolor. The sequence goes on from NC_044033.1 coordinate 415,515,638, forward strand.
TTCACGTAGCGACAGTTCAAAATCCCCAGAAGCAGATCTTTGGATCGAAATGCTGTATTTTCACTATAAGTGTCAGCATCAGGTGAAACAACTCTTTAGCCAGTGCTGAGCCTGCTAATGCAGTAGAAGTCGTCACTAATTTTCTTTACTTTTCTAATTTTCTCTTTTTACTTTGTGAGTGTTTGTGTTGATCAAATGAAGTTTTTATATTATTTATTTATTTATTTATTGCACTTGTATCCCACATTTTCCCACCTATTTGCAGGCTCAATGTGGCTTACAAAGATCTGTTATGGCATCGCCATTACAGGGTAATAAATACAATTGGTGTGACATAGAGATCAAGGATGTCATAAAAGAATTAGCAAACAGTTATAGAAGGAGGTCATTCAGAGTGGAGTGGTGAAGTGTAATAGTTATACTATGGATTCTCGTGGTAGGCCTTATTGAAGAGATAGGTTTTCAGGGATTTGCGAAAGTTGGTTATTCCGCTAATTGTTTTCAATTTTGTTGGTAATGCATTCCACAGTTGTGTGCTCATGTAGGAAAAGTTGGTAGCATGTGTTAGTTTGTATTTTAATCCTTTACAGCTAGGGAAGTGTAGATTAAGAAATGTGTGAACAGATCTTTTAGCATTTCTTGGAGGTAGGTCGACAAGTTCTAGCACGTAAGTCATGGCATCTCCGTAGATGATTTTATGAACTATAGTACATATCTTGAACGTTGTTCGCTCTTTCAGTGCGAGCCAGTGCAGTTTTTTTCTTAGGGGTTTTGCACTTTCATAATTTGTTTTTCCAAATATGAGTCTGGCTGCGGTATTCTGGGCTGTTTGAAGTTTCTTGATAGTCTGTTCTTTGCAGCCAGCGTAGAGGTCTTTTTAGAAAGCTTATTCACAATTTTCATGTGTAAATTGCATCCATGTAAACATCATTTTAGAAAGATAGTGATATACACATGGCTAGGTAGGCCATGGCCATTTTTCTACTTGTAAAAAGGAAGCATGTTGGTAGTGTTTTGTGAGCAGTGATGTAGTCTACACTTGTAGAATGTATTTCACAAAGCAAGTTGACATGCAGGATGGCACATTTAAACACTAGCATTTACAACAGCTATATATTATGCACAAATGTTGATCTCAATTGTCTTGTGGGTCTGATTGAGGTGTTGCTGACTGGAAGAGATCTGATTGAAAGTCTCTGACCTGATTGTCATCTGAGCAGTGGCGTTCTGACCCTAGCTGACACCCGGGGTGGAACGCCGATGCGCCCTCTCCCCCGTGTGCAGCGTGACCCCCCCCCCCCCCGGCGAAATGACACCCCCCCTGGGGGGGGGGTTCCGTGGTGTGCGCCTGTTGCCCTGACTCCGAGTTCACAATTCGCGTGTGTTCATTGCTCCCTCTGAGTCTGCCCCGGAACAGGAAGTAACCTGTTCCGGGGCAGACTCAGAGGGAGCAGTGAACACAAGCGAATTGCAAACTCAGACTGAGACAGGGCAAAAGGCGCGCACCACGGCACCCCCCCCCCCCCCAGCGCGGGGCGGACTGCCCCCACCGCCCCCCCCCCCTTGGTACGCCACTGCATCTGAGTCCACATTAGTCTGTCTTTGGCTACTTATTAGTCCCCCTGCTCAGTGTCCTATCCTTAGCATTACCTCTTGTAGACTCTCCCTCAAATATGTGTGCTTCAATCCCCAACCCTGCTCTCCTCAGATGTGCTTAGTTCAGGACTTGCTGTATCTGCTGTTCTTGCTAGAAGGTTTCACAGAGTTCTGATGGAAGGATCCAGAAGACAGGAGTACCATGAATGATTGGTCTGTGCAGGACATGCATCATGATGCATACAAGGAACAGAGGAGGGCCATAATGAGGTATCCCTTTCATAGGAATTATAGGCCTAAAATCCACTTCCTAGATGTCACATATACCAGTGTCTCACCAGGTTTGTTTTGACAAGGCTGTCATCTACCATCTCTGCCAGGAACTAGAGTATTTCCTCTCCTCCACCATAGAGAGGGGACAATGCATGTGGGTTTACCTAAAGGTCAGCACAGCCTTTCCCTTTTCATTACTGACAATGTCCAGGCTTTTTTGGCTGCCACATGGGCCTCAGTCAATCTGCCATCTCACAGTGCCAGTTTCTGACGGATTTTCTTATCTCACCTCTGATTATTCTTCCCTGAGAGTGTGCAGTAGAAGTATCAAACCATAACCCAGTTCTATGTAGTGGCCCAATTCCCATCTGTCTTGAGGATCATAGATTGTATACATGTGCCCATCAGGCCCCTTCAATGTAGGGAGAGGACTTAACAGAAAAGAAAGGTCTTTCACTCCCTCAAAACACAGGTAATCTACAATGCCCTGGGTAAAATAACAGGTAAAATAGCTGTTTTTGTCAGATTCCCAGAAAACTCTGGACTCTCTGAGTAAACAAGTATAAAAAATGTACACAAAGTACTGTGACAATAGAAACTTTCCTACGTTTAGTAGGAAATAATTTTATAAAGTATGGGGGTAATTTTAGAAAACATTTCCATATGTAATCCAATGAATAGTGGATTACATATAACAGGGGAGATTCTATATATGGTGCCTGGAAAATCCGCGCAGAAACCATTTTTGCTTAAGAATATTCTATAAGATTTAGGTGCTGTATATAGAATATGCTTAGTTGATATTCCAGCACCTAAAACTACATGCATCCATTTACACCATTGAACACCTGGTGTAAATCCCTGCATGTAGATTTACATGGACTGGGCCAAATTCTATAACAATGCATGTAAATTTGGGAACACCGAAGAAATGCGCATTTCCCTTCTCATAACCCTTTTGAACTGCTTGCTTTAGAATTTAGACGCAGTTCATTACAGCATACACTTAGCGAGTTATGTGCATAAATTCTAATTATTACCAATTAGTGCTCATTATTGCTTGTTAAGTGCTGTTAATAATGCTGACTGGCTTGTTAAGCCAATTAAGTTATGCGCATTGTTATGGAATACGCTTAGATTTAGGCGCAATATATAGAATCCGGCAGAATATGACTGACAAATAATATTCGGTATTCAACTGCTTATCTCTTAAGTGGCCTAAACCATTCAAGGTGTATTGGTTAGTTTAATTGTAAGTAATAAAAAAAGTCAGTTTATAAGTCACAGAAAAATAGAAAATGGCAGAAGAAAAAGATTATATGACCTATCCAATCTCACCATCCAAACCAAGAGCCTGGTGTATACAATGCTTGTCCCATATTATTTTGAGTATCTGTATCGATATAGATAGATATATTTTCAATTTATTTTAGGTTTAAAATCTTTAAAGACTTATATTTGTTCCAAAATATAAATCTGGATTAATTCAATTTGAAAATGTTATGAAGGAAACACCACAAAACCAGGTGGTTTATGAGGAAACATAAATTGTGCATAAACATTGAAATGAAGATGACCCCTACAATCAAAATTTCTATTACCAGTCCTAGGAAGTAAAGACACAGCATGCAATGGGGAAAATAAAAACAAGAAGCAGACAAAGAACCTTGTCTATGCCTCACTTGCCAACATTTATTCACTGGTTTACAATTGTTTCTATTTATGGACCTTAATGTTTATAATTACATACACTGATGAGAAATAAATGAATGCACAGTGCATGCTGAAATTATTCCTTATATAAAGTATGCACCAGTTTTATTTATAATGTAAAATCTGAACCAGTTTGACTAGTGCCTTATGCAGTACAGAACAATACTCTAATATTAAAATATGAGAATAAATCTGTTTGTTTCAAAACAGTGACTCAAACTCTGCTCGTGCCTACTCCTAGGTAAATATGGAGGGGCATTTTCAATATGACATTAAATGGGGGAAAACAACGTGCAAAAAACAAAGTCTATAATGAAAGAGGTAAATAAATATTTTCCCATATTCAAAAATAAATTTACAAAATGGGCAATAAAAGGATGCATTGCAAATAACACAGACATTCAAGATAATAGTCTCTGCCAATTGGAAATACACTACAGAAAACGTGCAACAGCAGTAGTGGTCCCCACGTCAAAAAAAACATTTGCGCCAATGATAGCATTTTCCTTTCATGTGCAAATCTGTGCATGGAAAGGCATCCCTCAGTCCGAGCAACATGTCTGTCAGGAGAAAGCTCACATAACTCGCTAAGTGTATGTTGCAATGAACTGCGCCTAAATTCTAAAGCATGCAGTTCAAAAGGGGCATGGCTATGGGCCTGTAGCTTGGGCCCTGCATGTGGAACGGGGAGCAAATGAAAAGAAGCGCATAGGAATTTAAGGGGCTTTCTCTCATTTGCTGCACCTAGAATCAGTAGTGCGGCTATGTAAAAGAGGCCCTATTTTTGTTGAATGTCATTCTTTTACTTGAATTAATATCCTTTTTTATATTTTCACAGTAATAATATTCTATACTTGCTGATCATGGAAATTATTCATTCCTGTGTTTATGAAATCATTGAGGGTCGATATTCAAGGCAATTTGAATAGCCAGGAGACGCTCTTGGCTGTTTAAATCATTTGCCCAAAGCTAACTGGGATATTCAGTGGTACTTAGTACCTAAGCTGAAATTGGCTATTTTGTAGGCAGTCCGGGGATGGAGTTGGCAGTTATGCGGTTAAGCACCGATAATCAGCACTTAGCAGGACATGTTAACCAGATAAATATTACCGAATATAACACAGTCCAGTTTTTATATAGTTTCCCTTATGTGGTTAAGTTCTGATTAATGCACTTCACTGGATAAGTGTTATCTGGCTATATATAACTGGATGATTCAAGCCAATGCCTGGACATGGCCCGGCATTGAATTTCCGGCGATACTACCACCAGCTGAATATTGACCCCATTCTGAACTATATTCAGGACTATTGCTGACTGTAAGAATGTTTTTTTTTTCTCTGATGCTACCATGCAGGGGCGTATCTGCGTGGGGCCATAGGGGCCTGGGCCCCCGCAGATTTCACCCTGGACCCCCCTACCACAGACCCTCTCCACCTCCCCCTCCTGCCCGCCACCAACCCGTCGCCGATCTTTGCTGGCGGGGGACCCCAAGCCCCCGCCAGCCGAAGTCCTCTCTTCCATGCAGGATGCAAGTTTCAACGCTTCCTGTTCTTCTGAGTCTGACGTCCTGCACGTACAACGTGCAGAACGTCAGACTCAGAATTTGGAATTCAGTCTGACGTCCTGCGCATTGTACTTGCAGGACGTCAGACTCAGAAGAACAGGAAGCGTTGCAACTTGCAGCGGCGCAGCCTGCATGGAAGAGAGGACCTCGGCTGGCGGGGGGTTGGGGTCCCCCGCCAGCAAAGGTAAGTGACAGCAGTGGGGGAGGGTGTCATTGGTGGTGAGGGGGGAGGTCCGGAAATGGCGGGGGGGGGGGGGGGGATCGGTGGCGCCGGGGGGGGGGGGGCTAAAATGTGCCCCCTCCCTCTGGCTCTGGCCCCCCCTACCGGCCGAGTCCAGATACGCCCCTGCTACCGTGTGGTCATTGACTCAAGCATGGGCCCTGGGAAAAAAAGAAATTGATTTAAGGACACCCAACATAGACTGGGCTCCTTCCCAGATCCCTGAATTTAGGACCTATGGCTCTGGGTAGAAGAGAGCTCTAGTCATCTAAATAGAGAAGTGCATGTATAAATATTTTGGTTCATATTCTGTTCACTTTTTAATTCTTTCTCTGATTTTTGGACATTTTTGCAGTTTGTTTTACACATTCATTGTAATAAAAATGTTTTTAACATTGGTATTCACACATGCCTCCTGTTAACACACTCAGAAAAAGCATTCATACCACATACTAAAATAGCACATAAAGGTGGATGAAGTGGAACAAAAATTTGGCTGCAGCTTTAATCTTTTTGTCCATTAATATTAAATCTTACAACTCAGAATTAACTCACAATACAGCATGTAACACTCCAATGTGTTTTCCCCAAGCCCATGGTGCTATTCAGCATCAAAACTAGCTCACATTTGCATAATATTTGCCAAGCAAACATTAGCGTGACTCATGGCAATGTTGAGCCACGCCTCGGCTCGTGGTGGTGCTGCCCACAAGTGACATATTTCTATCCATAGTTATCCCAGAAAGTACCAAAATCATAACCGTAACTGAGGTCAATATTCCCATATTGTGCCACAAGCAGTGACAGCCTGGAACTTGTCACTGCTCCCCCCTACCTAAATCTGTGGCCAAACCACTTCTGAGACAACCTCCAAAAGGTCCTGTATAGTACTAAGAAAATGTCTCTCAGTAGCCACTACATTTTTTGTTACTTTCCAAGCCCTGTGAGGGATCACTTGAGACCAAACAAAAGAACAAACCACAGACAAGAAATCCCACTTCATTTGTCGTATCAAGTCAACCCCTTTGATGGTGCGTAAAACATTACCCCCCCCAGCCCAATGAATAACAATCAAAACAGATGAGGAGAAAAGCTTGGCTTGGAAGAGAGTTGGAAGCAGCTGGTCCCAACACATGCCACGTAGATCCAGATATTGAATCCTGATGACATGCTCCACCAGTCTCAAATTAGCTCCCCAGCAAGATTCCCGGGCATGCTTGTGAGCCCAAAAAACATATGTGTCCAGAGAGCCATACACAGTTGTCCAGCGGCAAAGAATCTGAAATAAAAACTGGCATATTTTCAGTCAACCTCACATATCCCTTGAATTTATTTGAACATCAATGCCCCAATCAGCAAATAAAGTCAGAGGAACCCCCATGAGCTACTGCATATGATGTGGCCCCAGTTCTGAAGGAATGAGTGCCATAGTCCAGTGGATCATACCTAAGAGCCTGCAAGCCCCTTTTAAGTACAGCCGAAAACTGAAAATGCATTAAGGGGGTCCCATTATCATGCACAAGTCAGAATAGGCCTCCCGCTGGACGAATTGAAGTATACTCTTGAGCACAGCGTACTGGACTGGCAACTAAATTGTGACAATCTCATAAAGTAACCCACCTCTAGCCTCCTGGTCTATCTTGGAATGTCTAATATGTAAACGAAGACAGTGCTCTTCTAGGAAAACATCACTCGATATGAAGCCAGTGGACCCAGCCGCCGGTAGAGAAGGTGCCATCAACTCATCGATTTGATAGGCTACATAAAAAGTCATGGAAAATGCTCTTTTAAATAACTACTTCAAAACCAGATAAGGAAATATCTGGCAATATACCAAACAACTTGACCACTCTCTCATACCAGATAGGCAATTGCACTAAACAAGGGCGGTAGAGGATATTCACACATTAATTTCCTTACAACAACACTAACACCACAGTTTGGACAAAAATGACATACAAGCAAAGGCCTGCATAACCATGCCAAAAGACCAACTTTTAGACTAGGCAAAAGTCAGGAAATCACCCACTAACTGTTCCTGAATTGGGAAGGAGCAAATTAACATAGTACGTGACGGCAGATAAAGACCTGAATGGTCCATCCAGTCTGCTCAACAGTCCCATTAATTATCAATTCAAGATTAAAGCAACAATGAACATGATATTATATCATAATATTGATCATGGTCTTTCTTTGGCTTTTCTGGGACATAGGCCGTAGAAGTCCACCCAGTTCTGTTCCAACTACTGGAGTTTATGTCAAAGCCCACTCCAACCTATCCGAATCCATCTTATCATTTGCAGGACACAGACTGTAAAAGCCTACCTCGTACTGTCCTCGCATTCCAAAATTACTGGAGTTTCCATCAAAGCACTCTCCAACCCAACCTAAACCAGATTGCTATATGAGGGACTCAGACCGTACAAGCCAGCCCAGCACAGGCCTTAGTTGATACAGCCAGAGTTGCCATCAAAACACCACTTGACATGCAAATATATATGCAACCCTTTAAAGTTTTGTTTTTTATACCATTCATTTTCTAATTAGAGATCCTCTGAGTTCATCCTACGCCTTTTTGAATTCTGTCACAATTTTTGTCTCTACCATTTCCCTCGGGAGGGCATTCCAGGCATCACCGTCCTCTACGTGAAAATTCTTCTGACATTACTCCTAAGTCTACAATCCCATAACCTCAGTTCTTATGTCCTCTAGTTTTACCATTTTCCATTCTCTGGAAAATATTTGTTTCTATATTAATACCTTTCAAGCATTTAAACATCTGTATCTGTCCCTTTTCTCCTCTAGGGTGAATCAGTATAGTCCAAGAATTGCAGAAAACACGCCCAAACAGCCCCATAACTCTTCCAAGTATTAGGAGCTAAAGCCCTCTGCAAAAGATCTCAGCCACTTCCCAGAACCAGGTCCATAATGAATATATCATCTTCATAGGCAGTAGATCGACAGCTAGGGCCAATGCCCGGAAGTGAGCCCACTGAAAATGAGAAAGGACATCAGCTAACTCATTGACCACTCCAGACACATGCCGCGCAGACAGACAGACATTTAAATGTAAGCAGCACAGTGCAAAGAAGTGCAGCAACTCCACTAAAAACAGACATGGTTAATAGCATATACAACTGCTGAATTATCAGAAAAAAGAGATTACTCTTATACTTCTCAGCCTTTCACCCCAACAAGACCACCCAAAAAGGAAACAATTCCAATAGCACTATATTATGGCACCAACCACAAACCCTCCAACAATCTGGCCATGGCTGGGCACAGCATGCTCCCCCAAAATAGGTCCCAAACCCCAACTCACTGGGTGCATCTGTGAACATTTGTAAATCGACATTGGAAACTGGAAGGTTTTTCTTGAGGTGCCATACACAAACATCATTGAAGGAATCCAGAAACAAATACCAAACTCTCAAATCTTCCAGAACTGCCCTAGTAAGCCGGACTTTAAAATGTGACCTCCGCAGCCCAGCAGACCAGAAGGCAAGACACATGAAGAAAACATAACCCAAAATGCAAAATTAAAATGACCAGGGATTGTATTTCTTTTAAACTTATATTCTGCTTCCCACAAGCAGCCAAGATTGCCTCCTTCAAAGCATTCACTTATTAGTAACCTGAGTTACATATGTACCGAGCCCAATTCAATACCCAGAAAAAATAAAGTAGTGGCTGGCTCCTCTGCGGTTTCATCCAGCAAGGGAAACCCCAACTCCTCTGCGACACAGTGAAAGTCATACATCAAACTGGAGTATTGAAGGGAATTCATGGACACCCCCCCCCCCAAAAAAAGAAAGATGTCCAAACAATGCACAATCATATACATTCCGCTAACTTGCTGGACCACCCAGAGAACAAAAGTAGCAAAGATCTCAAAATAATAACAAGAAATTGCACACACCATTGGCATTTATTTATTTGTTACATTTGTATCCCACATTTTCCCGCATATTTGTAGGCTCAATGTGGCTTACATGGTACCAGAGAGGCGTTTGCAGACTCCGGTGAGAACAAATACAAAGTGATGCTATGGTAAGATAAATTTTGTGTGGCACAGCCATAAATGGGAGTCGTACTGCAGAAGGGTTGAGTTATGTCCATTACGTGCTTTAGTTTTGTTGTGTCGCAGGGGTCAGACATTTAGGTTGGGTCGGTAGGGTATGCCTTTTTAAACAGGTTAATTTTAGTGATTTCCGGAAGTTTAGGTGGTCGTGCAATGTTTTCAAGGCTTTTGGTAATGCGTTCCACAATTGTGTGCTTATGTAGGAAAAGCTGGTTACGTAAGTTGATTTATATTTGAGGCCTTTACAGCTGGGATAATGCAGATTTAGGTATGTTTGTGTTGATTTTGATGTGTTCCTAGATGGTAGGTTGATCAAGTCTGTCATGTAACCTGGGGCTTCACTGTAGATAATTTTGTGAACCAGGGTGCAGATTTTGAAGGCGATGCGTTCTTTGATTGGGAGTCAATGCAGTTTTTCATAGAGGGGTTTTGCACTTTCGAATCGTGTTTTTCCAAATATGAGCCTGGCTGCTGTGTTTTGAGCAGTCTGAAGTTTCTTTAAGGTCTGTTCCTTGCATCCCACATACATTCCATTACAGTAGTCTGCGTGGCTTAGTGCCATTGATTGTACCAGGTTGCGAAATGTTTCCCACGGGAAGCATTGCTTCAAGCATTTGAGTTTCTACATTGAGTGGAGCATTTTCTTAGTTGTGGATGCCACTTGACACTCTAGCATTTAAGTTACGGTCTATTGTGATGCCGAGGATTTTCAGGCTGTTTGAGATAGGAAGGGTGTAGTCTGGGGTGTTGATAGTTGTAGGGTTGTCCGTGCTATGTTGGGATGAGAGGATGAGGCAGTGTGTTTTTTCTTTGTTGAGTTTTAGTTTGAATGCATTTGCCCATGAGTGCATGATGTTTAGGCTGATCTTGATTTCGTTGGTAATTTCAGACAGATTGGATTTGTACGGAATGTATACTATGACATCATCTGCGTATATAAAAGGGTTAAGGCTTTGGGTGGCTAAGGATTTGGCTAATAATAACCCTCAAACTGAAATCCAAAAAAGTGAAATGAACTGGAGTGCACAGGTAACAAGCGAAAAACAACTTCTATGTCAGCTTTTCCCATCAGAGCCCTAGGACCCAACTGTCATAACAAAGAGATCTCCTCATCAAAGATGCATACTGCACTCAGCACAACTGAGGGTCAATAAAAGAATTCACATTTCAACCCTCCAGAAAGGATAAGTTGTGTATTAATCGGAAACTACAGGATCCTTATTTGGAATGACACTTAGCAGTGAAACAACAAACTCATCTGAAGGAAGATCCTAAAAAGGTCCAGCAATATAGCTGAGCTCAGGCTCCTTTCTTAACTTATCGTCAACCACACCAAGATGAGCTGACACTAAAGACACACTGCCAGATCAGACATCCTATATTATCCATGCACCACACAGCTCCCTCCTACACCCCAACTCCTAACAACAATCCCACATTCAACCCCATCCCTTTCCTTTATAACCAATCCAGTGGTGTGCTGGTAAATGTTTAACAACAGGCTCTCTCCCCGGTCCACCTCTGCACCCCTTGTCTACCTCTGCGCCCCCCCCCCCCCCAATTGCAGAGCTGGCTATAGCCGGGGAGAGAGCCTGGGGGGGGGGGGGGGGACAATGCATTACTCCAGGAAACAAAAATTAAATGATCTCAGGTTCCAATCTAATTCATGTTTAATGTAGGATAAAATGCCATAAATAAGTAAATAAATATAAACTTTTAATGTTGAGCACCTGATTCTCAAAGTGGACATATTCCAAACACTATAATGAAAATAAAATGATTTTTTTCTACATTTGTTGTCTGGTGACTTTGTTTTTCTGATCATGCTGGCCCAATATCTGATCCTGCTGCTATCTGTCCTCTTAACTCCGTTTCCAGGGCTTCCTTTCCATTTATTTCTTTACTTTCCGCCTTTCTTCTTCATTTCTTGCACTACATCCTTAAGTAAAAGCTGGATCCTCCGCAGACTTGACTGTCCAGTGGATCCAGCTTCTGTCTATTTTCTTTATCCATGTACAGTTTTTCTCCTCTCATCCTTTTCCCTCATCTCATCTCCTTCCTCACTATTCCCTCCCCTCCATCTATGTCCAGCATTTCTTCTCTCTCCCTTACCTCTCCATCCACCCATGTCCAGCAACCCTCCTCTCTCTCAGCCCTCCCCTCCATCCACCCATACCCAGCAATTCTTTTCTCTCGCCTGCCCCCCCTCCAGCCACCCATACCCAGCAATTCTCTTCTCTCCCCTGCCCCCCTTCCAGCCACCCATATCCAGCGATTCTCTTCCCTCCCCTGCCCTCCCCTCCACCCACCCACCCATGTCCAGCAACCCTCCCCTCCCCTCCCCTCCCCCTGTCTTCCCCTCCATCCACCCATGTCCAGCAACCCTCCTCTCCCCTGCCCCCCTCCAGCCACCCATACCCAGTGTTTTACTACTACTACTACTACTACTACTACTACTACTACTACTACTACGCATTTCTAAAGCGCTACAAGGCATACGCAGATTACCTCTGTCGAAGCGGCCACGTTACTGAAAGCCCTGCCCATCTCTAGCCTTCGCTTCGTGAGTTTGTTCCCTCAAAGTCCCGCCCTCGCGGAAAGAGGAAATGATGTCAGAAGGCGGAACTCTGAGGGAACAAACTCACGAAGGGAAGGCTAAAGACGGGCAGGGCTTTCAATGACATGTCCACTTCGACAGAAGTAATAAAAAAGATTTAAAACCCCCCAGGGCAGCGCAGGCAAATGAGGTAAGTTACTTGTGGTTTTCTTAAAGTGTTCAGTGAGAGACGAGAGGGAGAGAAAGAAAGAAACAAAAAGACACCTGTATTGTGTACTAAATGTATTATTCTTTTAATTTATATTTATAAAAAAAGATGCAAAGTAAAAGGAAGTTAAAGTAACAACATAGTACTAGAAAAAGCCCCAAATGTAAGGTTCCTTAAAAAGCAGAGCAGCCTCTCCTTCTGTCCTCCTCCAGGGCTTTCAGTGAACCCTTTCCATGTGCCGGCTTGTAAAACGAGACTTGATCTATTGCCAGCTAAAGAGGTTTGGGAGAGCAAGGGGTTAATGGTTTAGCAAAGGCCACCAGTATGATACAGACTTCAATCAGAGTAAGCAGCCCCTCCCCACACAGCCTGCCCTGGGCTCTGTCTCAAGAACTAAGAGGAAGAAGGTGTTGGGTTCAGAGAAGAGAAGGGGAGGGGAGGGGGTGCGAGAAGAGAAGACTCTTATTCTGACAAAGCTCCTTTCTTGCAGGCTCTTTCTTGCAGGCTCGGCTCTCAAATCACAGCATCACCTCGGTGACACAAAGCCAGTGAGATATCCAGTGGTGGGACATGAGCATAGCTTGTGGCGCCCTCCTGCCATGCTTACCTCGTTTACTGGAGCCGGCTCGCCCTGCAGAACAACCAGCACACCACTGAACCAATCCCAATAATCCTTACAGCCTTTAACTATTCCCTTCAATGCTAAAACTTTCTAAGATATCCTACTATCTCCCTTTTCTTATCCCACCCCCTCTCCCCACAACCCTCCCCTAACCTTCCCCCTGCTCCACCCAATTAACCCTTTGCCATCTCACCCTCTAACAGAGGCCAGGCTCAGCCAATATTATCAAACCCTCCCCCCCCCAGCTTAAAAACTGGGTGGGGCTCCTTTAACATAGAACTTTTTAAAATGTGTTAATTGGCTCAGTGTGCATTAATTCATAGGTTAATGTGCATTACAATTTAACATACACTTTAACAAATTCATATCCCAACAGTGGAAGGTATAGCAGTCCATTTCCTTTCTTGGGAAAGCATGCCCCTGATAGGTGGAAAAGACTTTGGTTACAAAAATATTTGTTTAACACTTAAGCTTTTTCATTATCATCCTAGAGCAGTGTTTTGCAAGTCCGGTCCTGGAGTACCTCTTGCCAGTCAGGTATGCATGAAAGATATTTGCATATAACGGAGGCAGTGTATGCAAATCAAGTTCATGCATATTCATTGTGGATATCCTGAAAACCTGACTGGCAAGGGGTACTCTAGGACAGGACTTGGGAAACACTGCCTTAGAGGATGAACAAAGCCTAACAGGACAGAGAGAAAATTAGCAAGAAAATAAGAGATAGAGAAAAAAGATGAAGAAGAAAAGAGACTGGTTAGCAAGATGTGGGAGGATACCTGTTTGATGAGCCGATGCTCAGAACTCGGTGCTATCTGGAACAGCGTCCAATCAATATTGCGGAAGCAGCACTGAAAAATAGCTCCTCAGTGCTCAACTTTAAATAGATGCACATGACTGAAAGCAAGGGGGAGGAACATGCCTGGTGCATGTGCACGAGTTTTGTGATAAGCTCAGCTCTTGTGTGCATGTGTCAGGCAAACCCGGAAGCAAAGCACACATCGGCACCAAGGCCAGCAAGAGGGGGGCAGAGGGGGTAAAATTCCCTGAGCCTGGTCTCCAAGGGGGGGCCCTTGCTGGCAAGCTTCTTCCTGCCTACTTCCAGGTCTGTCCTCTCCTGATCCTGTGTGCCGCCCAGAACCCGGATGATTATATTAACGCGATATCGGTTTAAGTAATTTATATGCTCATCTACCATACATGACCATCAAAGAGAGACAAAGACAATTGGACAGACTTGGAGAGTCAATTGGTCCTCTTCTGTTTTCATCCCTTATGTTATAATTTTAAGACGCTTTTCAACCCAGAGAAATGTATGCATATGAATGGTGCTTTGTATAACAATAACACAGAAAAATTATTCAGTCTCCATTAAATTTTCTGAAATTACTGGTTTTCAGCAATGCAAATCAAAGTCAGATCTGTCCAATTTTAGTAGTTTGTAGTTTCTTAACTTTTGATTGGCATTTGTATAAAGGAGTCTTTCTGAGAAATAATTGGTTAGGTCTTTTATAATTGCAAACTGGATATTACCATAAACCAACTAGACAGAACTTCTGCCTTTTAATATAATGGTAAAAGCGTTAATAAGACACCATTATAAATAATAATGATAGGAAGGTGTCACCATGTTATTGTGATGTTCATCTCCAGATAATTAAAAAATTACATATAGTAGTTACATTTTGAACTGAAATGTTTGTGACTATGAGATCCTTCTACCAAGTGGCGGTAAAAGGAGACATGCGGTGGCGTCAGCGCACGGGTTTGTGTGGGCCGATGCCCCATTTTACCGCAACCCAGAAAAAGGAAATTCCAGGCTGTTTGTGCGGTAAATGAAACATTTGCTGCACAGCCAATTCCTGGTACAGCCCTTACCATCTCCTATTTAGGAGTAAGTAGTAGTAGTAGTAGATGGTGGGGGCTCCAGCGGTAGCCCGGCAGGAATCGAGCAGCATGCAGGACTGCCTGATTATCGCTGGGCACGCCCCTGGCACAAAAAAATACAAAAATATCTTCTAGTGCCCTAGTTCCTGCACGCCAGAAGCTGGACGGCGGTAGGCCCAATTTGGTGCACAGCAATGTGGAGGTACAGGAACTGTTGCTTTGTAAAAGGGCCCTACATGTCTTCTTTTAAAATTATTATAAGATCTGAACATGTGAATTTTCTGTTATGCTTTTTAACTGCCATAGAATCCAATTAAATGCTTGAGTATTATAATATTAGCCTATTTTAATTGGGATTACAGTATTGAATTTGGGGTCTTAATTTTCCTTGGAGTATACAAGACATATAAAAGAAAACATTATTTGCTACACTAAAGTACTTAAATGAACCAGACTGCCTTTTCCATTTGGTTTTGAGTGGAGGAAAGGTATGTTTCTGCATGCAGTGAATGGAATAGTTAAGTTATATGGAATTTAAGGTCCTGGAAGGTGGAATGAGAGTCTGTATGCAAAAGGACACATGGCTGCCTACCCTGGTAAGAGTGAGAGAGGCTTTGATTTCTGGTGGGAATTGTACTACATGAGAAAGCCTAAAAGTGTGTAAGGATTTAAAGTGTGACACAGGGGAAGGACTGAGAGGTTAATTGGATTTTTGAAAAAAAGAAGACATTAAGCTGTGTCTGTGGGGAAGGTGTGTTGTTTGTGAGAGTTCTGAGTTCAGTGCAAGCAAGGTTTGGAATCTGACTTCAGAATAAAGAAAATCCAGCACTGCCTGTGTATGAGTGTGCTGTATTTTTCAGATCTGATAGCTGTGAAGGGAAATGTTATGTTTTTATGTGAAGTCTGTGAGATGGAATGTTGAATCCTGCTGGATCATTTTAGACTAGGGAAACAACAGTGAGAAATAGGTTTTTGTAGTGAGAAAACCTTTAACTTATTTTATTTCAATTAGAGACTGTGGCCACAGTATTGAGAACTGATTGTCACCAGAGTAGAGTCCGTTCCTGATCCAGCTCAGGCAGTTCTAAGGTTTTGCTTCCCGAATTATTTTCTTTATAAGTGAGGTTTAGGGAGAAGAGATTGGTGAAATATTCCTCTTCAGAATGTCCGGCTGAGCTCCAACGCAAGAAAGACCTCACCTAAATAAATTCAACCACAGCTAAGTGACATTTGCAAAGGGTGTTGAAGGAGATATAAGGTTTTTTTTTGTTTACAACATTTTAAGGGAAAACTAAAGAACAGAACAACATCAAATACAAAAAAAAATCCATGTTTTCCTGACATGCTTAAGTGTTCTGGGTTCAAGTGAGATCCTTGCACAAACAGCTATAATACCCATAAAGACTCAAATTCTGACATCAATAGCAAGGAAAGAGTATTAAAACAAATATCTGATTTTGACAAAAAGACAATTTAAATATTTATCTGAAAAGGAGGTTCTTTTCTGCCTTTATAGGTGATTTTGTTGAAAGAAACAGAAAAAGTTAAGGGTATACATGTAAAACTACATTTGAATGTTGAATATGTTATTGCAGTTCTATTAAGCCACACACTAATTGTGAATTTGAGTTTATTTGAATGAAAATTTGCTTGCATTTGTATTCAATAAAGAAAAAGATAATTTGTAAATCTGAAAGTTTGGTCCTTCCATTTCAGGAACAAATCCTAAATTTAGATTCTTTTCCTCCTTTATTCTTTGAGAGTAAAGGACGAGGTTAGTTTATTTGTTCTACTCCCTCGGCTGTGAGTGTGTGTTCTCTGGATATTCGCCAAGACTACAAACAACAGGTATCTGGGAGCACATCACTACAGTCCAGCCAAGAGGGGTGGCAACATTAGGCCACAGCCAGGCAGGTGGTAGGGGAAGGAGTCCTGGCTGGCAGCAGGTGAGTTGACCTTAGATGCGAGGCGGAATTGGGTGACTCTAAAAAGAACCCTTGGGGGCAGGCCTTTCAAACCAGGACTTGGGTGGCCCTGAAAAGAGTCCTTGGGGGCAGGCCTCATGAACCAGGATCTGTGTGGAGCTGGAGGCAGGACACTGAGCAGGACTGTAGGCAAGGACATTGGTCAGGATTGGAGGCAGGATGCTGGGCAGGACTGAGGCAAGATACTGAATGGGACTAAAGGCAAGACACTGAGCCGGACTGGAGACAAGATGCTGGATGGAGCCGGAGCCAAGAATTCTAGTTTGGACTGAAGATGGAATGCTGAGCAGGAACCACATGTTTTGAAAGCAGTGAATGTAGAGCCCCGTTAACCTTAAATAGGCTGGGAGGACCTGACCTCAGCGGGGAGGACCTAGCTGTCTCCCACTGCAGGACTTCAAAGGCCCCACTGGTGCGTGTGTGCACCTAGAGCCTCCAGTGGGAAGAATCGCTGTTCCAAAATACCAGAGGCTGCTTCATCATTGGTTCCCTGTGTTGGGCCTTAGACCTGTCCCCATTCCCCAACCTGGTCTAAGGGTGTCAGGATGTGGGCATATGGCAGGGCCTGGAGCCATGACAGTACCCCCTCCCAAAGGCCCCTTACTGCAAGGCCATGGTTTGGGTTTGTGAGGAAACAGATGATGAAATCTGCACAGGAGAGCTGGTGCATGGGCTTGGGTAGTGGGTTCCCAAGAATTCTCTTCAGGTCTGTAGACTTCCCAAGCAATGAGGTATTGGAGTTTACTGTGTATCTTCCACTTATCAAGGATGTCCTGAACGTCAAATTATGTTAGGCAGCAATCCAGTGAAGTCAGGTCCAGGCAAGAGGACAGGTCAAGCAGCAATCCAGCGAAATTAGGTCCTGACAGGAGGTCAGGTAGAAAGCCGGCAGAAATGAACACAGGCAGAGAAGAGCACCAACAGACGAGCAAGTAACCTGTTGCTGAAGCATTCAACTATCCAGACAGCTTGAATATGAAGGGCTGAGGGCATCTGACATCACCCCACTGCCCTGGCATCCCAGCTGCACCCTGGAAGCATGACAGGACCCAATCATACAAGACAGACATCAGCAGACAGCCGCACTGCTGCGGAACGCACATCTGAGGGAGAGGTGCCAAGGCCAGGTGTGCCGCAATGGAGAACGCCGCTGAGGGGCAGACAGGGAAGGGCGCTGGTAGACAGCTGTGAGGCAGCAGATATGCCACGAAGAGGAAGTCTGAAAGCCTCAATGCACACCACTGAGGTAAGGCGGCGTGACACTCATACACATGAAATGTGTCGTGGATTCACAGAGTACTTGGTAACTTCAGTTCCACTGGTGGCAATAGGCATGGCTGGAAGGACTCTTTTCAGAGACTTCCAGTACCTCCTCACTTCTAGGGGTGACTTGCCTGCCTCCAGCAAGGACTCCTTCTACTACCACCTGCCCGGCTGCAGTTTAAGGGTTCACCCTCTCAGACCTGTGACATTTATGATCAGAAAACAAAACAGATTGTTGTCACTTATATTAATTTTTATTTTTGTTACATTTGTACCCTGCACTTTCCCACTCATGGCAGGCTCAATGCAGCTTACATATTGTATACAGGTACTTATTTGTACCTGGGGCAATGGAGGGTTAAGTGACTTGCCCAGAGTCACAAGGAGCTGCCTGTGCCTGAAGTGGGAATTGAACTCAGTTCCTCAGGGCCAAAGTCCACCACCCTAACCACTAGGCCACTCCTCCAATCATATTTTGTATAAAATATGATTGGAGTGTAGCAAATAATGGTTTGCTTTATTTGTCTTCTATACTCCAACAGCTGGCACTCCAACTCCAGCAACTTTCAGGTATGGTCCTG
Source organism: Microcaecilia unicolor (assembly GCF_901765095.1). Lineage (NCBI taxonomy): Eukaryota > Metazoa > Chordata > Amphibia > Gymnophiona > Siphonopidae > Microcaecilia > Microcaecilia unicolor. The sequence goes on from NC_044033.1 coordinate 415,534,191, forward strand.
GATCTGACCTTGCATATGGACCTTCACTCTTGGTAGTCAGTCCTGTCTTAACAGCTACCCTGGCAGCCTACAGAATCTGACCTGCATCTCCAACCCGGTATGATGGGAATCCTAAGACCTGCATGGGGTTTCTCAACCAATGCCAGATAAACTTTGAGCTACAGGCATGGGACTTCCTCTCTGACAGAGCCTGAGTGACATAAATCATCTCACTTCTCTCAGGTCCAGCCCTTGCTTGGGCTTCTCCACTATGGGAGTGGAATGATCCTGTATTGAACAACTTGAATGAATTTCTGGGCCAATTTCAGAGGATCTTTGAGCAACCTAGGAAGGCATCTTCTGCAGCTTCTGAAATTTTGAACCTGCAACAAGGGTCACAAACACTGAGCAATTATGCAATCCAATTCCGGACTCTGGTGTCAGAGCTGGACTGGAATAATGAGTCTGGCTGCCATGTTCTGGCCGGGACTGTCACCCCCAGATTAAAGATGAGCTGGCCTTGTGAAACCTTCCTACATTGTTGGATAACCTTATTCACCTGTGTACTTAGGTGAACATCCAATTTTGGGAGCGGACTGAGGAGAGGCAGTCCTTTTGCAAAATGGTCTTCCTGGCACCTAGTTTTCAGTATGCTCTCTGCACCCCTTCTAAGACTTCCTCACCTGCTGATGTCGGGGAGCCCATGCAAATGGATCGATCCACCTTCTCTGACCAGGAGAAACACAACGCTGATCCCAGGGCCTGTATTTGTATTGTGGGGAGAAAGTCCATTATACTCTCAAATTCTCCAAAACACTGGGAAACTAGCCTTGGCCAGGAAACAGAGCTAGGCCTCCATGTATGGATTGCCCACACTCAACTTCTGGTTCCCACTTCCCTAGAACTGGATGAAGCATCACCTGCTACATCGATTCCGGAGCAGGAGGGAGCTTCATTGATGAGGCTCTTGTCTGACACTACAACATCTCAACCCAAGAACTCCCCAAGCCTATACCAGTCTACTCAGTATAGGGGATCATACATGGGCATATCAAGGCTAAAACAGTGCCTCCACACCTGAGAATTGGAGTCCTTCATAGAGAAGCCATTTCTTTGTACGTCCTTCAGATGGCGCTTACCTGTATTATTCTAAAGACTCCCCTGGCTTCAATAAAATAATTCAGGAATTGACTGAGACAAGGGGGAAGCTCTCTGCCTGGAGTGTGTTCTGCCAACATCATTGCCTCAATACAGTGCTCTGTATGGATTACTTCCCTGTTAGGTTGGCTCTCAAGTAAAGCCCTCTTCTGTTTCTCTGTGTGTGTTGTTCTGCTTTAAACCTGTATGGATTACTAGCCTATTAACTTTGCTTCCAAGCAAAGCCCTGTTCTGTTTTTCTGTGTGTGTTGTTCTGCTTAAAGCCCTCTTCTGTTTCTCTGTGTGTGTTGTTCTGCTTTAAACCTGTATGGATTTCTAGCCTGTTAACTTTGCTTCCAAGCAAAACCCTGTTCGGTTTTTCTGTGGGTGGTTCTGGTTTGAACCTGAATAGATACCTTTCTTATTATTTAGGCTCTCCAGCTTAAGTCTGTTCTGTTTCCTTGTGTGGATTCCCTTGTTACCTTTCACTGTTCAGAGAGCCGGTTGTTGTCAGCCAGCTGCTTTCCTTGATTATCTTGCTCCCATGCAGCTGGGTGTGCTCTGTCTCTGCCTGCCTTTCCTTTCCCTTCCTGGCTGAGTTCTGGTAAGAACATTGTTTGTTTTCCCTTTGTTTGCTTTAAACCTTTGACTGCAGTGTAAGCCCTGCTTCTTTCTGATGTGTTTTAGAAGCAGCCCTTCCCGTTAGCCTGCTTTAACTCTTTGCTATGTTTGTCTCCTGATTTTTGTGAGCATTGCTCCTTATCTGATCTGTGTATGTAAAGGCAGCTTTCCCTGTTTGCTTACTTTCCCCTTTGTCTCTAGTGTCTGTTATTTGTCTCTGTGACACAGCCTTGTGTATTCCTATAAGCAGCTTCCCTTTACCCTTGTGTCTTGTGTGGCTATCCTTGTGTATTCATATGAGTGGGTTCCTTTTACTTTTGAGTCCTGTGTGGCCAGCCCTGTGTATTCATATGAATGGCTTCCCTTTTCCATGAGTACTGTATGGTACAGCCTAGAGTGTATTTCTTAAGTTGGCTCCCCTTTACCCTTGAGTGCTGCTTGGCCAGCCTTGTGTATTTTTATGAATGCCTTCCCTTTTCCCTTGAGTGCTGTGTTGCACAGCCTAGTGTATTCCTATGAGTGGTTCCCTTTTCTCCTTGAGTGCCTAGTGGCACACCCTTGAGTATTCCTTTGAGTGGTTTCCCTTTTCCCTGTGTGCTGTATGGTATAGCTTAGAGTGTTCCCTCATGAGTGGCTTCCCTTATCCTTGAGTTCTGTATGGCATAGACATGAGTGTTCCTCTGTGTAGCCTTGTCTTGAGTTTTTCCTGTGTGCTTTCTGTTTGAGTTTCCTTTGTGAGGTTTCTGGTTGTGTTTGAGTGGATTGCTTATTCGTTTAGCTATATCTACTAGCACAGTCCTGTGCATCCTCTCTGTTTGATTCTGTTTAAGTGGATGGTTCTTCTGTTTATCTGGGACTACTAGCCCAGCCCTGTGCTACCTCTCTGTGTGATTTCTGTTGACTTGGTTAGGATTATTCATTTATAGCTGTAGATCTAGCACAGACCTGAGTGTCCTCTCTATTTGTGCTTGAGTGGGTGGATCTTCTGTTTAACTGGGACTACTAGCCCAGCCCTGTGTATCTCTCTGTGCGATGTTTGTTTGACTTGGTTAGGACTTGGTTAGGCCTTTTCGATTATAGCTGTGGTTCTAAGCCCAGTCCTGTGCTGCCTTCCTGTGTGGTTTTCTTATCTTTTACTTGTGGTTTCTACCATGTGAGTCTAAGTGGGGTTGTCTTTTCCCCTTCAGTTTCTTTGTGCCTATGTGTAAGGTCTTTTGGCCCCTTGTTTGTAGCTCTGTTTAGTGCAGTGTGTGTGCACTGCTTGAGTAGTACTTGCTCAAGAGATTCTATTCTGTTTCATTTCCCTTCCCTCTGGTATGGTTCGGTTCCAATGCGACCGTGAGGCCCGTATGCTTGGACTCTGTACAAGTGGGTTCCGGTTGGGCTGTGAGGCCCACCTGAGTGGTCTATCTCCCTTTTCTGGTGGTGCTTGTTTTTTGTCTTGAGTGTGCTATTTGCCATGTTTGGTATCCTGTGTGTATTCAGTGCCTGGTTCACCTCTGCTCTGCGCCTCCCCAGAGGACTTGCCTGGCTGCAGCCCAAGGGCTCACCAACCCAGGTTCTGTGACAAAAATATGCATACTTGAACCAGATCCATCTTTGCCATTTTTGGGACAAAGACCATAGAACTCTACCCAGCACTAGTCTTACTTCCCAACTGCTGGAGTTGATGTCTAAGCACCACTAAGGGGGGAATTCATCAAGGTGTGGTAAATGTTTTCCTTTTATTGAGTTCCAAGTTTATTTCATACTTGATATACCACTCAAAAGGAGCTTATAAGAGTGGTGTGCAGTTTCATAATATTGAGAAAAAGGGAAAACTACAGTAATATAAAAAAGGAAAGATAAGAGGAGCAAAGACTAACACTACTGCACATCAGATCACTCCCCACCCCCTTTCTACCAGACAGTGACCAGGTGCCTAAGTCCCCAAATCTTGGCGGAACAAATGAGTTTTAAGTTTAATATTAAAGTCAATCAACGATTGATCAAACTTAGGTTCAATTGAAGAGCATTCCATTGAATGGGACCCTGCATGCTAAATTATTTCTTCCTAATAGAAGAATAGTGAATAACAGTACTTGAGGGAACCTGAAGTAAATGAACCTGAGATGAATGGAGAGATTCTAAGGGATTATAAGGCTGCAAAAAAATGAGAAAAAGAGTGTGCATGCAGAAGAAAGAGTCTTAAGGACTAGGAGCACAGGCAAAGATGGGGGGGGGGGGGGGGGGCACAAGGAGAGCAGTTCCTCCCCAAATGGATTTTAAAGAAATCGGTGCCTACACTGATGCTAGCTGTTGTCAATCAAGGTTTTAAAAAATTGCAGTATTGACTTTCTCCCCTCCCCACCCCACTCTACCGTGTAACCGGCAACCTTCCCTCCCTGAGTGCAACACTTCTTTCTGTTCTTCTGGTCAGATCCTTCCCTCTGCATGTCCTGCCCTAGCGGAAATAGAAAGTTGTATTCTATAATGAAAAGTATGCATCTACTTTTCTTTATAGAATACTAACTTAGCAGCACCAATTGATGCATATAATTAGGAATGAACACTTACCCTAGCCATAATGCTAGTGTAAATGCTCATTACTACATTGCTAAAAATATGCATAAATTATTGCATTCTATAATTTATGCATATAACTGTGTGCCTTATCAGGTTCTATCAGACTCCGTCCATGTGTACTGCTACTGTCAAACTACGCACTATCATATTTAGGCATCATGCTACAGAATAGTGCATAGTTGGAATATTGGTATTCCATATGTGCACACATACATGCATATACACTGGTATACTGGTCATTTACACATGATCTTGCCATCTAAATATTGGTGTTCTCTTTATAGAATTATTCCTTAAGGTGGTTATTCCAGAAGTTCTATTCTTGTTTTGAAAGTCTGAACACTGGCATTGAGATGTTCATATTGCATGGACATCCAAGCCCAATTATACGAAGCCAGGATATTGATGCCTAACACTCCAATACATCCATATGACAAGGAGACATGGTCTAGATGTATTTTGGGTGGGACTAGGGAAGGACCAAAATATGGACATTCAACTCTGATCACAGAAGGGGAAGGGACATCTATGTCTAAAAAAGATGGATGTCTAGGTTACATAAAGGTACTCTGAGTGGCTGTCCACTGGTGAGATTAAGGCATGACATTTCCTTAATCTTCCAGAGGTTGCTGTCCCCTTTCCTTCAAACGTGGGGAAAAAAACCCTCCATTGACAAACCAACATTTCTTTGTTGTGCTCTTCTTATATGTGTAAACCCCCACTATGATGTCATGCATGCTCACTTGAAGGAACAGGCCCTGAAAATGTCACAGTGCTTTTCCCCACAACAAAAAACTACCAGAGCCTCTGTCAAATCAAGGTAAATGTGACAAATTAATGTTTATTTAAAAAACTAACAAACTATTCTAACATCCTAATTTTCAAGTAAGTAATTTATAAACTAGTCTTTTAATCCTTTTCTAGATTCATTTCCAATGTTCATGTAAAAATGCCACCAATACTGACATTTGCTTTTAAAAATGAAAACTGAGTGTGCACACACACACAAAAAAATATGTATTAAAAGAACAACTTCACCGGCTCCGTCACTTTCTTGCCGTGGGTATCTTAGGTTCTCAGCAGCTGGTTCAGTCTCTGGATCCCCTCCTTGGATCTTTAGGGTGTCTTCAGAACCTACTAACCTTCTCAAAGAAATCAAAGAAGAAAGACCCTGACTCCCTGTGTGTGCAGCTGAATCAGTGTCTTCTTTGGCAGAAAAGCCGTGTATACTAACTAATTCTGAAAATAAAATATAATTATTTGTCCCTGTGCTAATATCCCAAAATTCCCATAAGGTCTTTTAATGCACGCTACGCTCTCAACAGTGCTCCACACAACAATGCAGCACCCAAACCTTTCTCACTGTAGAACCCATAAATTCTACAACATGTCAAGTCTCAGATTTTGTCAGTCACTAAGCAGCTTCCAGCACTTATCAGATTCCAAGCTGCCTCTTTAGTTCCAATGCAGCACTGAATAGTCTATGCTGGTTCCAGCACTGCTCCCTATGCAGACCCCAACATTCTAAAGCTGCCTCAAGCTTAAGGTCACTTCAGCTTCAATACAGCACTGGGCATTCTAAACTGTTTTTCAGCTCTGCTTTTCTCTTTCTCCCCAGCAAACTCAGGAAAGCAATCAGAAATTACTAAACAAAAACCCACAGTATTCTCTGAAGTTACTCTTCCCTGAATCTGTTTTTTTTTAAGCTTTTTTCCTTTAAAACCAGCCTCTCAAAACACCAGTTCCCTTTTATAATGAAACTATGAAATTAATAACTTTCTCTTTTAATCCCATGTCATATCCCTTAAGAGAACATTGTTTCTCTGAAATCCCAAGCTCTTCAAACTCTTTTCAGAGCTCTGACATCAACTAAAGTAAATTTCTGGTTTCCAATGTTCTTCTCATCCCCTGTAAACAGAAGTTTTCTTTCCCCTTTTCCTCCAAGACTACTAAAAATCCTGAAACTAGATAACCTTTTTTTATCTCTAAATTGTGCCTAAAACTCAGACTGCAGCCACACTTGCCTCTGTCTCTCTTCAGGTTTTCCAACTGTCTCATACAACTGAACTTTTCTGATGACATCACTCATTATACCAGGCTCCTGCATGTGAAGGTTCTAAACCCTGCACATGCCACAACTCATTGCACAAATAAACTCTATCTCCTCTTAAAGACAGACACAGTTTCCTAGTCCTTTTTCCAAACCACAGCAGTCACTCTGCCTAGCAGTATTTATCTATTAATTTTACTGAGTTTACATATGGTCACATCATCTTTTGGTTAAGTATCTCTGAAGCAAAATAAGCAGTCTTTTTTTTTAGCTTTGCTGATGATTAAAATGGATGTTTCAGAACAAAATGGAGTCTGCTCACATATGCCACTTGATGTTCACAGCCTGGGGTAAACTTCAGTTTGGAACTCTCCATCCCCTGTACCTACTCTGTTTTCTGGTGCAGTCAGGGAGAGCCTTGTTCTGGGAAGATCATGAGACACCAGCCCCTTTAGGATCCCAGGAGCATCGGGCTGTGTGTTAATGTCCCAATACTCCCAGAGATGAAAAACACCACCGGCTCAAAGCTGGCATTTTCGCATGATGTGAAGTTCAACAAAAAGTTGTGTTATTTAATTTGCATGAACATCATACATTTGCTTGCATTGTATCTCATTATTATATTGTGTACCTTGCTGTAAACTAACAAACAATGCTGTAAAATAATGCAGTTTTGTCATGTAGTGCATTTTAAGTAGCAAATATTGTGTTATTCCGTTAATGCACATTAGCAGCTGTGCCCTTTAGTCTCATTCTTCTGACCCTATTCCAGATATACTGACAAAAATACAATAAAAAAAAGTACGTAAGTAATGCCATACTGGGAAAAGCCCAGCATCCTGTCCCCGACAGCCAGGGCCGTGCCTAGGGTCTCCGGTGCCCCCCTGCAGTTGGCCCCCCCCCCCGAAAACGATCGCTATACTACCCGCCCTCTTCTCCCCAGATCCTTTTCCTTTTTTTTTGTTTAAATTTACCTCTGTCCGGCGGCAGCGTAGCATTAGTGAGAAGGAGGCGGCGCTCCCCCGCCCCGACGTGTCAGTCTTCCCTTCGCTCAGTGTCCCGCCTTCTTCTGATGTCATTTCTGATGTCAGAAGAAGGCGGAACTGAGCGAAGGGAAGACTGACACGTCGGGGCGGGGGAGCGCTGCCTCCTCACTAACGCTACGCTGCCGCCGGACAGAGGTAAATTTAAACAAAAAAAAAAGGAAAAGGATCTGGGGAGAAGAGGGGGCAAGGTAAGCATGGTGCGGCGGGGCGCCCCCCAGAGGATGGCGCCTTCCTGCCATGCTTACCTCACTTACCGTGTTGGCACGGCCCTGCCGACAGAGGCCAATCCAGGTCAAGGGCAAGCTACCCAAAAAAGAGCAGGACAAAGAATATGGATCTGCCATCATGACTGAACACCCTCACTTATGAGGTGTGCAACATCCCTCTGAAGCTAATTTTGATGATGGGATGCTCAAAACCAGTGTAGAACTTGTACTTCCATCTTTACAACATATAATTGTAAGCTACACTGCACCCGCAAATAGGTGGGAAAATGTGGGATACAAATGCAATAAATAAATAAATATACACATCTAATTTAGGCAAAATATGGGCTTTCCTTTCTAAACAGAAGTTCCTCTAACAAAATTATAATAGTGAAAGTGATATGATGAGTTCTAAAGATGAGCAAAATCAGCTGGGAATTAACCAAGAAACACCTACACAGCATGAGCAAACATTCAATCAACCAAGCAAATTGCTGCTTTTCTCTGGCAGTGAAAAATTCAAATGAATGCACAGTAGTTACAAGTGAAGAATGCTGATTGATTCATGTTGGGACCATTTAGTTTTATCATCACCCTCTAATGTCTGAAATACATTTAACCATGAAAAGCACTCTTGACAATCTCTGTCAAGGATATTGCAATATTAGTTAAAATGCTTACCAGAATTAATTTTAATGTTGGCATCTAAGCAATAAGAGATCATTCCATACTTGGCAAATGTGATTATGTAACAATTAATCTAAACTGTAGGTTGTATCTGGGAAACTGGATATGACCAAGAAGGGAAATTGCATATGTTCATCATCCTTATGTTAAAAACATTATTATGTTTTTTATTAACCAACAATAAATCAGCAAGTAAACAAATACAGACTTTAATTTTCATTTCTCCCCCCCACCCTTCCCCAAACCCCCCTCACCCACCCTACCCTCCCTCCCCTCTCCCAATAAAAAATAATGTTTAAAAAAAAAAAACATTATTATTATAATTAATGAGTTATGTGGATTAATGTTGGCATTTCCTTTATAATGAGATTAATAAAACATTATAAGCTAAAAAAAATATGCATGTTAAAGGTGGTTTTATCTTATAAAATGTCTCAATTATGATGTACTTCCACTTGGGAACTAGAAAAAAAAATCCATGGAAGTATGGGATTGATATAAAATGGACTTATGTTGTTAACATCAGGGGTTAAGCAGGTAAGTCTAATGCTGAGTGCCCAATGCACAATTTTTGGCCATGCATCTTGATGTCCTGCCCCATTTAGAACTAAGGGACGGAACAGGATGGAGAAAGGGATAGGAGGTAAGAGGAATGGAAAGAAGGTCTGGAGAACTTTTAAAAATGTTTAATGCTTGGGTTTAGTTGCAGAGGTATAGTTAGGTGGTACTACTACTACTTATCATTTCTATAGCGCTACTAGATGTACGCAGCGCTGTACACTTGAACATGAAGATACAGTCCCTGCTCAACAGAGCTTACAATCTAATTAGGACAGACAAACAGGACAAATAAGAGATAAGGGAATATTAAGGTGAGGATGATAAAATAAGGGTACTGAACAAGTGAATAAGGGTTAGGAGTTAAAAGCAGCATCAAAAAGGTGGGCTTTTAGCTTAGATTTGAAGATGACCAGAGATGGAGCTTGATGTATCAGCTCAGGAAGTCTATTCCAGGCATATGGTGCAGCAAGATAAAAGGAACAGAGTCTGGAGTTAGCGGTGGAGGTGAAGGGTGCAGATAAGAGAGATTTACCCAGTGAACGGAGTTCCCAGGGAGGAGTGTAGGGAGAGATGAGAGTGGAGAGGTACTGAGGAGCTGCAGAGTGAATGCACTTATAAGTCAATAAGAGGAATTTGAACTGTATGTGGAAATGGATAGGGAGCCAGTCAAGTGACTTGAGGAGAAGGCTAATATGAGCATAGCGAGATTGGCAGAATATAAGTCGTGCAGCAGAATTTTGAACAGATTGAAGAGGAGAGAGATGGCTAAGTGGGAGACCTGTGAGAAGCAAATTGCAATAGTCTAAGCGAGAGGTGATAAGAGTGTGGATGAGGGTTCTGGTAGTGTGCTCAGAAAGGAAAGTACGAATTTTGGGGGATACTATAGAGAAAGAAACGACAGGTTTTAGCAGTCTGCTGAATATGTGCAGAGAAGGAGAGGGAGGAGTCGAAGATGATCCCAAGGTTACAAGCTGATGAGACAGGGAGGATGAGAGTGTTATCCACAGAAATAGAGAATGGGGGAAGAGGAGAGGTTGGTTTAGGGGGGAAGATAAGAAACTCAGTCTTGGTCATGTTTAGTTTCAGATGGTGCTGAGACAGTCAGGCAGCAATGTCAGACAGGCAGGCTGATACTTTGGCCTGGATTCCTGCTGAGATTTCTGGTGTGGAGACGTAGATCTGGGAGTCATCAGCGTAAAGATGATACTGAAAACCATGGGATGAGATCAGAGTACCAAGGGAAGAAGTATAGATGGAGAAAAGAAGAGGTTCTGGACAGACCCCTTAGGTACACCAACTGACAGTGGGATAGAAGTAGAGGAGGATCCACCAGAGTATATACTAAAAGTATGCATGAAGAGATAAGAAGAAAACCAGGAAAGAACAGAGCCCTGAAATCTAAGTGAGGACAGCGTATCAAGGAGTAGGCTATGATCAACAGTGTCAAAAGCAGCAGATAGATTGAGAAGGATGAGGATAGAATACAGACCTTTAGATATGGCCAGGAACAGGTCATTGGAGACTTTAGCAAGCGCTCTTTCAGTTGAATGAAGGGGGCGAAAGCCAGATTGAATTGGATCAAGAATAGCTTGAGATGAAAGAAAGTCAAGGCAACAGAGTTTAAGTGTGAAAGTTATCAGATGATGGTCAGAGAGGGGAAGAGTTGAGGCACAGAAACTGGAGAGTAAGCAGTTTGAGAAGAGGATAAGATCAAGAGAGTGGCCATTCTGGTGAGTGGGGGTAGTGGAGCACAGTTGAAGATTGAAAGAGGATGTTAAAGCAAGAAACTGAGAAGCATAAGAGTCAGAGGGATCATTAGCATGAATGTTAAAATCCGCAAGAATGAGGGAAGGAGATGAAGGTTCAAGAAAGAAGGAAAGCCAGGCATCAAAGTCAGTGAGAAAGGAAGAAAGGGACTTATCAGGGGATCGATAAATGACTGCTACTCGGAGAGGCAAAGGAGTGAATAGATGGATGGAGTGGACTTTGAAGGAAGAAAAGCAGTGAGAATGAGGTGGAAGAAGAGGTTGAAATCTACAAGAGGGTGAAAGTACATAAGTACATAAGTAGTGCCATACTGGGAAAGACCAAAGGTCCATCTAGCCCAGCATCCTGTCACTGACAGTGGCCAATCCAGGTCAAGGGCACCTGGCACGCTCCCCAAACGTAAAAACATTCCAGACAAGTTATACCTAAAAATGCGGAATTTTTCCAAGTCCAAGCCCAACACCACCTCTGCGGTCAACCGGGTGAGGAGTAAGGGAGAAAAGATAACCTCCATGGCACAGGTCCGCGACTGAAGCAGAGTCTTCAGGGTAAAGCCAAGTTTCAGTTAGGGCAAGCAGATGGAGAGTACAAGAGATAAAGAGGTCATGGATGTAGGAAAATTTGTTACAGAGCGGGCATTCCACAGAACTCAAAAGAAAGGCAGTGAAGAAGGGGGGAGAAGAGGAACAGAAATTAGTTTGGAGACACCACGGTGTGACCTACACAAATAGGATGAGAGCTGATGTGGAGGGCAAGGATTGGAATTGATTTTCCCAACGGAGAGCAGGAGAAGGATCAAGAAAGTATGGAGAAGAGTAGGAGAGGTATGACGACAGCGATGAATGTGAGATGTACTCAGATAGAAAGGAGATGGATGAATGGAAGGAAGGAAGGAAATGTTGAAGGTTGAGAGCTGAGAAGGAAGAGGAAAAAAGAGGTGATGAGATGATGGAAACAGAGGGTGGGCAATGTGTTCCTACAGGGTACAGTGGTTTCAGTTGGAGAAACAGATTAGGAAGGGACAGTACCAAGAAGAGAAAGTGTACTGGAGCCATAAGTAGTAAGTGGGAGAAAAATAAATGTAAAGAGAAGATGCCCCGCTCGCCGCCAGGCGCACGACACCTAGAGTGGAGGCCCTGAGTGGATTAGAGTAGACCTGGGAGTCACCCCGGAGAAGGTTGTGAGGATATGCAGATGAGCAGCAAGTCCTCCACAGCACCTCAAAGGCAGCTTGTGGGAGAGCTGGGCACCTCTCAGCCAAGAAAAGACTTACCAGGGGTTAGGCTGAAGCCAGCATTCCTCCCCCTGAGGGTCACCTGATCTTAGCCAAAAAGCACCTGGAAAGCCTGGGCACCTGGAGTGAGGGCCCTGGAAAGATCGGGTTGGACCTGGGAGTCACCCCGGAGAGAGTTGTGAGGATATAGGGGGAGCGGTCACTCCTCCAAACAGATTTTCAAAGAACATGGTGCCTATTGCCACAGGCTAAGTCTCCCCTGCCAGTTTCCCTCCTCCACCAACCATGATGTAAGGAAGAGGGTGAAAGATGGGGGGAGGGGGGGAATTGGAGACTGTGGAAGGAGAGATATAGAGGAGCAAAAGGAGTGATGGAGAGGGAATGAGAAGGAGATGGGAAAAGACAGTAGGTAGAGGACAAGTGAAAAGGAGACTAAGGGCTAGAAGGTGAGAGAAAGAGAAAATACAAGTAAAATCAAATAGATGGGATAGAAACACAGAGAAAAGTGTGTGTGTGTGTGTGTGTGTAGGATGGGGGGCATAAAATTAAAAATTAGTGCCAGACAGTTGCAGAGAGGGATAGGAAGAAGACAAGAGGAGAAAGAAGAAATAGAAAGGACACAATGGAAAATAATTTGGGAGAAGACTGACTGGTAGAAAATTGAAAAGAGACTGAGACTAGCTCAATTAGAAAAATAAAAAGCCCTAGACAACAAAAGAAGAAAAGAAAAAAAAAATATTTTTATATATATTACATTTTAAGGACTGAGATGTGCCTGCTTTGTGAAATGTACATTTTTTCTATTTTTATTTTGCAAAGTACAGGGGAAAATTCATTTCTGTTTCTCTTTTTCCAATATTGTTCTGCTCATAGAGTCTGGTTTTCTTGGGGGGGGGGGGGGGGGGGGGGGGTCTTCATTTCAGGTTTTGTCTGCACGTTTTTGTGTCCCCTATTTTGTATCAGATTAGGGTCTGCCCATATTTTGCATGTGCGAGTGAGGTGAAGCATTCTGCTAGCATGTAGTGTTTGTGTAGGAATCTGTAACAGTCCAGCTTGTTTCAATTTTCCAGAACCATATATATTGGTGCTCTAAGACCCAGTGTAATATTTATATCACTGTCTTTTCAAAGGTGAGTTAGGGCTGTCATGGTGTGGTAAGTTTTCAGTATAGGTTTTGTGTGCATTTTTGGGTTATGACTCCCATAGTCCACCTCCAAAATGAGGTGGAGGAGGAGTACAACAAAAGGCATAACACCATCACAGAATGGATCTTTGGCCAGTTCAAGAATCACTTCAACTGTTTGAACTGTTCTGGAGGGAAGCTCCTCTACAGCCCTGAAAGGGTTGCCAAACTTTTTATGGCCTGCTGCATGCTGCACAACCTGGCTCTCCAAAGAAGACAGGCCTTGCCAGAGGAAGGACAACAACCATAGCGGCAGCTGCCAGACCCACAGGATGATGAGCCCCCCTCCCCCCTGCTCAAAGAGCTGATCAGGGAGCATACCAGTTGGGGGTCTAAACCAGATAAAGACACATTTTGACCAATTTTCAGTAAAGATAAATATACTATTTGTGTGCAGCACCTCTGTAACGCCCCCCCATCACCCCCTCTCCCACCCTCTTTCCCCAGCAAATGATCCCTTCCCCAGGAAGTAATCCTCTCCCCAAGGAAACAATCCCCTCCTCTTGCATACACACACACCCTCCACCTGCAAATACGCCTCCACCTTCCTCTCCCCAGCATACAACCCCATCCCCCTGCGCGCACACACACACACACACACACACACACACACACACCACCACAGTCTACCTCATCCTCCCCTCCCCCTCCCCTTCTAGACCCTGCGCGCACACACACACACACACACACACACACACACACACACACACACACACCACCACAGTCTACCTCATCCTCCCCTCCCCCTCCCCTTCTAGAACTTCCTCTCCCACCCCATCTCCAAGATGCTGGCTATGGCTCGAGCGTTGCAGGATCAGAAAATGTGTTAGAGTCCTCCCCTGTGGGGCTCTCACAGTCATCAGTCCATCCTGCTGCCTCTGTTGCACCCTGGAAATCTGACCACCTGATTGGCTAGGTGGCTGATCTTTTGCTGGTCCTAGAACCTAGCAAGGGAGTGTGTGCTGTCCGTGAGGGACCTGGCTTCACAGTTGTCTCACTGGCCTGGGATGCTGTTGGTCCTATCCTTGAATGTTTGGATGGTGGTTGCGGCTCTGCAACCGAGGTGGGTGCTGTGAAGTTTAACTGGGTGCTGTGGCCACTGGTGCCACTTACAGCTGGTGTGGAGGGTGTTGCTTCAAGACTGGTGGCCTCACTGATTCCATTTGGAGGCTCAGGTGCTTGCTGTGTGGGCAGTGTAATCAACAAGGATCCTGTGTAATCCTGGAGATCTTACCAGATCCCCAGAAGGTGCTGCTAGATATTCTGGGCTGCCACCCATCTCTTTTGCTGCGTGGTCTGTGGCAGCTAACCACATTCTTGTTGGACTTGTAGCCCCTCACACAGCAGCTGTAGCTTCTGCTGCTGGTCATCTGCCAGCTGCAAATTCTGCACCTGCTGCATGTGGCGGTAGGGACCTCCATGGACTTGCTGTGGCTCCTCATCAACATTTTTGTAATGAAAGTAAATAAAAGTAGGAGAAAAAGGAGGCCACTTTGGTTCTTAAAAATCATAGCTGAAAAGGTAAGGAAAAAAAGGTTAGCATTTATAAACTACAAGAGATTGCAGAAAGAGAGAAGACATGAGATAATATCTGGAAAAGCTTAGAGAAGCTGGTAAAGTAGTAAGGAAAGCAATGATGCAAATGTAAGAAAAAATAGCCAACATGATAAAATGGGGGGACAAGGCCTTTATTTTTAAAGATATATTAGTATTAGGAAGAAGTGCAAAACTGACATTGTGAGACTCAAAGGTGAAGGGAAGGATTATGAAGAAGCTGATGAAGATAAGGCAGGATTATTAAATATTTCTGCTCAGAGTTCACAGCTGAAGGGCTGAGAGCAGGACTGAAGAAGATAAACACAAATAGGAATGGATGGGTGGTAGTCCCTGTATGATTTTTCGATGACTGTGAGGAGCAGATGATACCAAAATCTCATTAGGGTAGACACTCCTGATGGTGTGGATAACATGAGGAAGGACTTGGTGAAAGCTAGAGGAATGGTCTGGAATTTGGCAGCAAAGATTTAATGCTAAAAAATGCAGGGTCATGCATTTATGTTGCAAAATCCCAAGGGAATGGTACAGTTTTGGGGGAGAAGTAATTCTGTGCTCAAAAGGGGATCAGGACTTGGATGTGATGAACTTAAGGGGGCCAAACAGGTAGAAAAGGCGACAGCGAAAACTAGAAGGAAGCTTTAGTTCATAGGGAGAGGAATGGCCAGTAGGAATAAGTAGGTGATGATGCCCCAGTATAAGACTCTGGTGAGACCTTATTTAGAATAGTGTGTATAATTCTGGAGACCGCGCCTTCAAAAAGATATAAACAGGATGGAGTTGGTCCAGAGGATGACTACTAAAATGGTCAGTGATCTTCATCATAAAGTGTAAGGGGACAGACTTAAAGATCTGAATAAGTATTCTTTGGAAGAAATACAGGAGAGGGGAGATATGATAGAAACCTTTAAATACCTATGCAGCATAAATGTACAGGAGGCAAGTCTCTTTTAATTGAAAGGAAGCTCTGGAACGAGAGAGCATAGGATGAAGGTGATAGGGGATAGACTCAGAAGTAACCTAAGGAAATACCTCTTCATGGAAAGGGTTGTGAATTCATGGAACGGCTTCTCGGTGGAAGTAGTGGCGGCAAAAACAGTATTTGAATTCAAGAGAGCCTGGGACTCTAAAGGAGTGATAGGGAGAGTAGATGGCATGGATGGGCAGATGGATATGCCATATGGCCTTTATCTACCTACATTTTTCTCTGCTTCTCCTCTGTCTCTATTTGGCTATCTGCAAATGCCGCAGGTGGTGTGGTAGGTTCCACCACTAATTGCTCCTGCTCTTCATCCCTTGCAGGCAGATACCCATGATGCCCTCCTGTGAGTCCTACATAAGTATTGCCATACTGGGAAAGACCAAAGGTCCATCAAGCCCAGCATCCTGTTTCCAACAAGTGCCCAATCCAGGTCACAAATACCCGGCAAGGTCCCCAAAAAGTACAATACATTCTATACTGGTTATCCCAGAAATAGTAGATTTTCCCCAAGTCCATTTAATAATGGTCTATGGACTTTTCCATTAGGAAGCCGTCCAAACTAACCGCCTTTACCACATTCTCTGGCAACTAATTCCAGAGTTTAATTACACGTTGAGCGAAGAAACATTTTCTCCGATTCATTTTATATTTACTACATTATAGCTTCATTGCATGCCCCCTAGTCCTAGTATTTTTGGAAAGCATAAATAGACGCTTTACATCTACCCGTTCAACTCCACTCATTATTTTATAGACCTCTATCATATCTACCCTCAGCCGTCTTTTCTCCAAGCTGAAGAGCCCTAGCTGCTTTAGCTTTTCCTCATAGGGAAGTTGTCCCATCCCCTTTATCATTTTTGCCGCTCTTCTCTGTACCTTTTCTAATTCCACTAAATCTTTTTTGAGATGCAGTGACCAGAATTGAACACATTATTCAAGGTGCAGTTGCACCATGGAGCGATACAAAGGTATTATAACATCCTCATTTTTGTTTTCCATTCCTTTCCTAATAATACCTAACATTCTGTTTGCTTTCTTAGCCGCAGCAGCACATTGAGCAGAAGGATTTAACGAATCATCAACAACGACACCTAGATCCCTTTCTTGATCTGTGATTCCTAACATGGAACCTTGCATGACATAGCTATAATTCGGGTTCCTCTTTCCCACATGCATCACTTTGCACTTGCTCACATTAAACGTCATCTGCCATTTAGACACCCAGTCTCCCAGTCTCGTATGGTCCTCTTATAATTTTTCACAATCATCCGTGATTTAACGACTTTGAATAACTTTGTGTTATCGGCAAATTTAATTACCTCACTAGTTACTCCCATCTCTAGGCCATTTATAAATATGATAAAAGGCAGCGGTCCCAGCACAGAACCCTGGAGAACCCCACTAACTACCCTTCTCCATTGAGAATACTGACCATTTAACCCTATTCTCTGTTTTCTATCTTTTAACCAGTTTTTAATCCACAATAGAACACTACCTCTTATTCCATGACTCTCCAATTTCCTCTGGAGTCTTTCATGAGGTACTTTGTCAAACGCCTTCTGAAAATCCAGATACATAATATCAAATGGCTCACCTTTATCCACATGTTTGTTCACCCCTTCAAAGAAATGTAGTAGATTGGTGAGGCAAGATTTCCCTTCACTAAATCCATGTTGACTTTGTCTCATTAATCCATGGGCTTTTGAATATGCTCTGTAATTTTGTTCTTTATAATAGTCTTTACCATTTTGCCCAGCACTGACGTAAGACTCACCGGTCTATAATTAACCGGATCTCATCTGGAACCTTTTTTAAAAACTGGCATTACATTGGCCACCCTCCAATCTTCTGGTACCATGCTCGATTTTAAGGATAAATTACATATTACTAACAATAGCTCCGCAAGTTGATTCCTTATGCCGTTTCTTATTATTTTTAGTCGGTTCCTTCTTCCGTTTTCTGAAGGATTTTCTTTTAGCTGTAATAGCTTCCCTCACCTCACTATTTAACCACGCCGGCTGTCGTTTGGTCTTCCGTCCTCCTTTTTTAATACATGGAATATATTTGGCCTGGACTTCCAGGATGGTGTTTTTGAACAGCATCCACGCCTGATGTAAAGTTTTGACCCTCGCAGTTGCTCCTCTAAGTTTTCTTTTCACCATTCTTCTCATTTTATCAAAGTCTCCTTTTTTAAAGCTAAACGCTAACATATTTGATTTCCTATGTATACTTACTTCAAAGCTAATATCAAATCCGATCATATTATGATCACTGTTATCAAGCGGCCCCAGCACCGTTACCTCCCACACCAGATCATGCGCTCCACTAAGGACTAGGTCTAGAATTTTTCCTTCTCTCATCGGTTCCTGTACCAGCTGCTCCATAAAGCTGTCCTTGATTTCATCAAGGAAGTTTACCTCCCAAGCGTGTCCCGATGTTACATTTACCCAGTCAATATCGGGGTAATTGAAATCACCCATTATTATTGTGTTACCCAATTTGTTTACGTCCCTAATTTCCTTTAACATTTCTGCATCCGTCTGCTCATCCTGGCCAGGCGGACGGTAGTACACTCCTATCATCATCCTTTTCCTCTTTACACATGGAATTTCAGTCCACAGTGATTCCAAGAAGTGTTTTTTTTCCTGCAGAATTTTCAATCTATTTGATTCAAGGCTCTCGTTAATATACAATGCTACCCCTCCACCAATTCGATCCACCCTATCACTACGATATAATTTGTACCCCAGTATGACAGTGTCCCACTGGTTAGCCTCCTTCTACCAGGTCTCAGAGATGCCTATTATATCTAATTTTTCATTTAGTGCAATATATTCTAACTCTCCCATCTTATTTCTTAGGCTCCTGGCATTCGCATATAGACATTTCAAACTGTTTGTTGCTCCTATTTACATCATGCTTAGTACTTGACAGTACTAATTTGCAATCTTTTGTCTGATTTTTATTTTTTTTAGGGACACCTGATCTACTAAGGTCTCTTTTGCAACCTCATTATCAGGATACCCTATCTTCCCTGTTTTGGTGATATCTTTGACAGATACCTTATCCCGATCCATGCACTTCTGAGCGACTGTCGGCCTTCCCCCCGTTTCTAGTTTAAAAGCTGCTCTATCTCCTTTTTAAATGCTGACCAGAATAAATTATTTTTTATGTATTATTTTATATTCAGTTAATATTCTGCCTTGTCCCAAGGTAAAGACACCACTGTGCTAACTAGTTTGTATGAATTGTCTAAGAAGGGCAGTTAACAATCCAACATGTCACACAATACTCTATAATTTTGAATAAAAATGATAATTTTGGGGATTTTTCACATTCAAAGGTACTTTTACACAGGTAAAAAAGCTTTCCTAAAATTACCTAAAATGTAAAAGTATGCAAGCTTTTGAGAAAAGTGGCGTTTGCTGGGATTTCTGTCTCTGCACTGAAGGTCTCCCAATGTTCTTCACAAGAAGTAAATGAAAGATTTAACTAAAAGGAGGAATAACACCTCCGAATACCTAGAATCATTAAACAAAAACAGTTCTAGCAAGGAAAGTTCAGCACACAAAGGTTCAAAGACTTTACAGAGTTCCCCAGATGAAATAACTTATTCTGATTTGCAGTTCTGTTTTGTATTAAAATCACTGAACAGCTGTGGTGCTTCAATTTCTTAAACTAGTCATCGTGGAAATATATACTTGACTCTTGTATCTATATTTTGGAATTTATATGTATCATAAGATGAGTCAACATAGAAATAATTGTACCAGGAAAGCTGCCACACTCCATAAACTGTCCAGAGCCACAGAACTAACCTCCAGAAACGGTTTAGGCTTTATAGAGGGGCATTTTCGAACGGGGATGCCCATCTCTAAGGGCGGCCATCTCCGAGGACGGCGCCACGAAGGGTGGGGCCAACCGTATTTTCAAAAAAATTGCCGGCCATCTAGTGGTTAGTGCAGCACACTTTGATCATGGGGAACTGGGTTTAATTCCCGCTGCAGCTCTTTGTGATTCTGGGCAAGTCACTTAACCCTCCATTGCTCCAGGTACCTGTATGTACTATGTGAACTGCTTTGAATGCAGTTGCAAAAACCACAGAAAGGTAGTATATCAAATCTCAGTCCCATTCCCTTTCCCCTTCTCTACAGAATAAAATATATTATGAATGCAAGTGACTTTCACTAAGAGCACATCACTTTCTTTGATTTATTACATAGGCAATTTCTTCTTCAACACACTCACACAATCTGCATATTATATTTAACTTTTCTTCTCAGAAAAAAAATATTCTGGCAATATCCTTAAAATCTAATCTAATTTCTCAATTTCCTTCCCCCTCTTTCTCTCTCGTTTGGATCCTTTTACTAAGCAGTGGGGAAAGGGGCCCTGTGGTAGTGGTGGGGGATGTTTTTCCCACATGAAAGAGCCCTTTTAACCGCAGCAGGTAAAATGCCCCCCTTCCAAAATGGTAAGATAACCCGTACCGCTTGGCCATGCTGTGGGGAGCACTTACTGCCACCCATTAAGGTGGCGGTGAGAGCTTTCACGATCAGGGCAACCGAGGGGGGGGGGGGGCGTGAGAGACAAAATTCCCTGGGCCCGGGCCTCGAAGGGGGGCCCGGCGCCACAGTCCCACCCACCCTTCGTCATCGACCGTCTGCCACCGGGCCGGGCCCCCTGCATTGAAATCACAGCGCCTCTCACCTCCGTGTGAAAGCGCTGCAGGCAGCAGGGCAGCAGATCACTTCCCTTCGGGCCTCCTTCCTTCCCTGTGTCCCACCCTCGTCTGACGTAACCTCCGCGAGGGCGGGACACAGGGAGGGAAGGAGGCCCGAAGGGAAGCGATCTGCTGCCCTGCTGCCTGCAGCGCTTTCACATGAGGGTGAGAGGCGCTGTGATTTCAATGCAGGGGGGCCAGGCCCAGTGGCGGACGGAGTGGGGCGGGTGGAGGAGGGAGCGGCGACCTCAGAGGGGTGGTGGTGGGGGCGGGGCCCCGGCCCAGTCTCTCGGCGACCCTGTTCACGGTAACCCAGCAGTAACCGGGCAGTGCACAGAAATGCCCAATCCTGCGGGGTTAGCGCCATGCTTCAGAAAAAAAAAGTCTGGAGCAACGGAAATGGTGTGCGCTCCAGCTGGAACTACCACTGGTGGCCATGTTTGGTCGGCAGTATTTCCAGATTACCGAGCAGTAAACCCGCATTGGACTTACTGCTGCTTTGTAAAAGACTCCCTTTGTTTCCCTCAAACAAAAGACTCCACGGCCTTTATTTGCATATCAAAGAGGTCATTTTGGAAGAGTTAGGTGCCATCTGAACATGTAATGTCCACACACATGAAAATAAGAAATTTTAGAAAAGCTGCTACTTTTAAGAAATCTATCCACACCGTAGAATTTCTTTGGTTATTCTTTCTTTATGAAATTGATCTAATGCGGTAATTTCAGTTGTTTATCACCTTGATGTGAACTACAATATTTGTAATGTGAGGGAAATGACTTCTTAATTTCCTTTGAAATAGTTCATACATTTCAATAAAAATGAAAAACTGCTGCTTGCATATATACAGTACTGTGAAAAAGTTTTGCATCACCTAAGCAAAACTTCACATTTACATGTTTTGTTGGCTCACAGTTAAAGTGTCACAGAAACATATTCATTTTGGGTGTTTTTATGAAATATTATGATACTTTATACATGTTACACCAGTTGTATCATAGAGTTTGTAGAAGGCATGGATTCTGCACCAAACTTAGGGCCCTGTTTACAAAGGCACTAGTGTTTGTTAGTGTGCAATAAAAATTAGCACACGCTAACTGTGTAGGTGCCCATAGCAATATTGTGGGCGCCTACACAGTTAGCGTGCACTAATTTTTAGGGTGCGTTAATGAACACTAGCGCGCCTTTGTAAACAGGGCCCTTGGGTTGAAGTCAACCAATCAAATAATAGGATTGTCTTCCAACATAAATGCAGAACATGTAGCCAATCACACTGCAGCTAGAAGCACAGTTCAGACTGTATCAATTCTGGTGGGAATTACCAAAACATTTAGGGCTCCTTTTACAAAGCGGCGCTACCGATTAGCATGCGCTGAATACAAAGAAGCCCATGGGAACTGAATGGGCTTTTTTGCATTCACACACACTAATTGGTAGTGCCGCTTCGTGAAAGGAGCCCTTATTGATTGTTGGCCGGTCTGGAAAGTGATTCAAAAATAAAAACAAACTCAAAGTACAGGCCACATTTGTCTCAGGAAGGCTGGGTTCATGTAGTTATGAGGAGGGGTATTCTAGTTGTGAGATTGCTGCAAAGATTGGATGTAATCAAAGTACAGTAGTTTGATCTCCTCTACTGTCTACCTGGTTGTAATAGGCATTACATTAAAAACGTTTATTAATATTATGTAAAGACCCTCATGTGGAAAAGCATTTGCAAGCCAGTTTTTTTTTTTCAAAAAAAAAATGTACAATAACCACATAACTAAGATGAGCATTTTTCTTTTCCTGCCAGCTCCATAGTGCAAGTGTTTTTGTAGAGCTCATTTACATCTGTAGCAAGCTCAGAAGGAAATCCCATGAGTTAGCATACTGGCCCTCTAAGTTGCCATATTCTAAAACTGGCCTTCTTGACTCACTATGAACAGGCCTCAGGACAAGTGTACTTTAAGCTGGATTGTGAGAAGGTGTCCTGGGAATATTTTTAGACTGAAGGGAGGAAAATAGCTTATATACATGACACTTTTCAAAGTAAGCATGTTACTTTACCCCTGCACTAAATACCAGATATAAACCAGGGTACTTTTAGCACATGTGCCTAAGAATAAGTTTGAAAGAGAAACTACACAATTGTATCTTCTGACAATTAATATGTTTTATTAGAATGCCTATGTGCTTAGGAACTATGCAGGCTATTTGAAAATTTCCCCTAAATGAGTACAATTCTGATATAGACATGTTCTATGTTATTAAAAAATAAATCTTCTCCATGTAATCTATATCCCTTCCAATTGCACAGTTTTTTAATATGGCGCTGTAAGGTTTTAATGACAGCTAGACAAACAATATCCCAGTTTAATTAGATTTAGAGCAAAGAATGAACTAAAAAAGGAGCTTTCAATTAAAAATAAAATCAAATACTAATATCTACTATAATAAAACGCACCCTCAACATTCTGAGGACACTGACGTCACTGAAGTCACTCAGACTCCCAGAACGGTTCGTGGATTCATGGTGGTGAAGCCACCCCACTGACCCGTGCCCCGCCCTCGTGTCAAACATTATGACGTCGAGGGCGGAAAAAAATGTAAGTAAACAAACAGATCGCACCCACGCAGGGGGAGGAGGAGTACCTACTCCTCCCCCTGCCGACCCACCCGCGGAAAGGGAAACCACCTCCTAAGCTCGACTCCGGAGACCACTGTTCCGACATCCAACATCCCCCCCCCCCCCGCCCGCGCGCCAAACCTCAAAACGTAGAAGCCCCGCCCACAGAATGGTAGATCCGTCCCCCCGCCCAGCCCCCCCCCAAAGCTGCAGGTCAAAAGAAGAGGTCCAACACCCCCCCGCAACAACCCCCTCCTAAGCCACCCACCTTCACGTTGCTTTGCCGGCGGGGGACCTGAAACCCCGCCAGCAGAAGTCCTGTCTGCTGACTACGGCGTCATCTTCGGCGTTGCTAGCCCGTGCAGGCAGGGCTTCTGTGCGTCTGACGTCCTGCACGTGCAGGACGTCAGACGCACAGAACCCCGCCCTGCACAGGCAAGCAACGCCGAAGATCGCTGCAGTAGTCAGACTCACTCAGCACACACAACACAGGACTTCTGCTGGCGGGATTTTGGGTCCCCCGCCAGCAAAACTACGCGACGGTGGGTGCGATAGCCACGGTGGGTGGGATGGCGGCGGCCGGGTGCATCGCCGTGGGTGGGATGGCGGCGGGAGGGGGGGCATCGCGCGGAGGAGGCGCTTCATTCCTTCTTCTTAAAAGCAGGATCCTCCCTCCCCCCCAAAAAAAAACTGAACCATACAACAAACACACACACACACACACTCATCTGGCAGCGCTTCCTCAACCCCCCCCCCCCAAACTTACTCACTCTCATTTGGCCACACTTCCTCAACGCCCCCCCCCCCCCCAACACACCCACACTCTCTCTCTCTGTCTCATCTGGCAGCGCTTCCTGAAATCCCTGCCCCCCACACACTCACTCATGTGGCAACCCCCCCCCCCCACCACACACACATACACACTCAGTCTCTCATATCGCACTGCTTACTGAACCCCCCCCCCCCCCCCCCCACACACACACACACTCTCGCTCATCTGGCAGCGCTTCCTGAAGACCCCCCCACACACACACACACACTCATGTGGAAACACTTGATAAACCGCCCCCCCACACACACTCACTCACTCATCTCGCAGCACTTCCAGACCCCCCCCACACACCCCTCTTCTTCCAAGCTGAAACCCCCAACACACACACACACCCACACACCCCTCCAACACACACACACACACACACACACTCTCACTCTCATCTGCCAGCGCTTCCTGAACCCCCCCGTCAGACAAACAGAACCCCGCCCTGCACAGGCAAGCAACGCCGAAGATCGCTGCAGGAGTCAGACTCACTCAGCACACACAACACAGGACTTCTGCTGGCGGGATTTTGGGTCCCCTGCCAGCAAAACTACGCGACGGTGGGTGCGATAGCCACGGTGGGTGGGATGGCGGCGGCCGGGTGCATCGCCGTGGGTGGGATGGCGGCGGGAGGGGGGGCATCGCGCGGAGGAGGCGCTTCATTCCTTCTTCTTAAAAGCAGGATCCTCCCTCCTCCCCCCCCAAAAAAACTGAACCATACAACAAACACACACACACACACACACACACACTCATCTGGCAGCACTTCCTCAACCCCCCCCCCAAACTTACTCACTCTCATTTGGCCACACTTCCTCAACGCCCCCCCCCCAACACACCCACACTCTCTCTCTCTGTCTCATCTGGCAGCGCTTCCTGAAATCCCTGCCCCCCCACACACTCACTCATGTGGCAACCCCCCCCCCACCACACACACACACACACTCAGTCTTTCATATCGCACCGCTTACTGACCCCCACACACACACACTCTCGCTCATCTGGCAGCGCTTCCTGAAGACCCCCCCCACACACACACACACACTCATGTGGAAACACTTGATAAACCGCCCCCCCACACACACTCACTCACTCATCTCGCAGCACTTCCAGACCCCCCCACACACCCCTCTTCTTCCAAGCTGAAACCCCCAACACACACACCCCCACACACCCCTCCAACACACACACACACACACACACACACACACACACACACACACACACACACACACTCTCACTCTCATCTGCCAGCGCTTCCTGAACCCCCCTTCCCCCCACAAACACTCTCTCTCTCTCATCTGCCAGCGCTTCCTGAAACCCCGTACATACACACACTCACTCACTCTGTCATCTGGCATCGCTTCCTGAACCCCCCCCCCCCCCCCACATACACACTCACTCTCTCACTCGCATCTGGTAGCGCTTCCTGAACCCCCCGCACCCCTCTTCTTCCAACCTGACCCCCCCCCCCCCAACACATCCCCCCTCCCCCTCCTCCAGCAAAGCAATTGCTTGGGTGCAGTGGCGGGAATCTCAGACACCAGAGACAGGGGGAGGGGGGCTGACACCACAGAGACACAGGAAGGGAGGTATCTCTGTCACACACACACACACACTCTCTCTCACATACAATGTCTTTCTGACTCTCACTCTCACACACTCTGTCTCACACTGTATCACATTCACTCTCTATCTGTCACACAGTCACTCACACACTCGCTTGGTCTCATACACTCACTCTCACAGAGAATCTGTGTCTCACACACACTCTCTCTCTCGCACACACACACACACACACACTTTCTCTCACACTGTCTCTCACATACGCACTTGCACACACTCTCATTCTCACACACACACTCTCTCACAGACACACTCACACCCAGACTCACTCTCTCTCTCTCTCTCACACACACACACTCACACTTTCACTCTGTCTCTCACACAGTCACTCTCACATACACTCTCCCAAACATACACACTCCGAGGAAAACCTTGCTAGCGCCCGTTTCATTTGTGTCAGAAACGGGCCTTTTTTACTAGTCTCTTTATAAGTCACATAAAAAATCAGTACAAAAGGGTATTCTTAATTTTATTAATGGAACCCCAGCTATGGCTTGATTTGAGCCTTTTACAACATGAGAAACTTTTTCAATAAATATATCTAAATCAGGTTCCTTCTCTCTGAAACTCATAACACTCCATTCCAAATTTTATATTACTTTTTGAAACACATACAATCTTTCTTCTAATCTCATCTATTAATTTCTGCATGTAGAAAAAAGATAAAAAAATCCAAACAGACCTTCATACAATAGATGAATCTATCTATCTTAGGGACTGTTTTAATGAGCTATAGTACATATTTTGTACATATTTTATTGATTTTATTTTTGGTGCTGTATGTATTTTACTTTGTATGTTTTTTTTTTTAAATAGCTTTGATTTGAGCATCTATAAATGTGTTAAATAAATAAATAAGCAAGCAAGCTGCAGGATGGATTCCCACTGCGGGTCTATGTGACTCTGAGCAAGTCACGTAACCCTCCATTGCCCCAGGTACAAATAAGTACCTGTATATACTATGTAAACTGCTTTGAATGTAGTTGCAAAAACCACAGAAAGGTGGTATATCAAGTCCTGTTCCCATTCCCATTAATGCACACGATGCAGCTTAAAATGCCAAACATACCCTAAAAATATTTTTTGAGGGGGCATGTCAGTGGACAGAGAGTGGGCATTTCTGTGCTATTCAGCACAAATACACTACCGCATGCTAACTGGTTAGTGCAAAGATAGCACATGAGTCCTTACCATCTACAAAATGAGCGGCAGTAAGGGCTCATGCGGTAAATCTTTTAAATGGCTGTGCACTAACAATAAAAAGGCCATTTTATGGCTGCTGTAAAAATTGCCTTAAGCATACAGGAAAAACTCACCTAAGGGTGAACTAAGGACATTTTTTATTGCAGCTTAGTAAAAGTGTTCCATAAACACTTGTGTACCATTCATCTACCAGTCGGGGTGGTTTAAACTAGATCCCCTAAAACAATTGGAAGTATTGGACTAAATTTTAGAGATCAGTTCTCAGTAGCTCCTGTTGTACGTTCAGTGATTGAAACAGTAAAATCAGTGTCATAGCCAGACTTCCAATTTTGGATGGACATGAGTCCAAAGTGGGTTTTCTCTGTCCACACCTTACCCCCACTCTCCACTCCTCCCCTGGCAATCCCAACTCAAATTATAAATACTTTAGCTGATGAGCATCCCAAACTCTGCCTGATGAATACTTCCTCTGAAGGAGGCCAGAACACCCTTTTATCAAGTTTGGCAGGCGGCAGCAGCAGCAGTGTCCTAGAGTCACTGGTGCCAGCATCCCATGCGTGCTTAGTTTTTGGTGGCTCAAGGATGCTGCTGCCAGCTACAAAGCATAATAGCAAGGAGTTTTGGCCACCTTTGGAGGAGGTCCTCAGCTGGCGCAATGTTTGTGGATCCCCACCAGCTACAGCAAGGGTCAGGGCCAGTGTTAGACATGCTGGGGCCCAGGTCAAAAAATAGAGAAGGTCCCCTGATATACTCTCCTCCTTGTCTCCCTTACGATCTCCCACCTGCCATTATTATCATACCAAATATCGATACAAAAAAAAATCCCCGTATATGCACTTACTGTTTCTTTATAGATTGTGGCAGATTGAACCCAAGTCCCTGAGGCAGAGTTTATCAAAACCCCGCAGTGTCGGGCATCAGGAGTGACACTGCCAGTGGAGGTAACCAGCACATATGGAAGCTCCAGTAGTTTGAAGAAGAGCTGTACTGCAATGGCGGCTGGGTGGGGTAAATGCACTCGACAGCCCTGAGATAAGTGTTGCTTTCTTATTTTTCACATAAATCATGATCAAGAGAAGTATGTACAAAATAATGCTTGTGTTTTATAAAATGTATGGGGAACATGTCATGGAGATTAGGTAGCAATGAGTATATGACAGAGAGGATATATTGTACTTATGCTGCAATTAATACATTGAGTACATTTTACTATATTTATGGAGCATTGTGATTAATGGGGCACAAGGTGTGCTTGAAATTGGAAAAATAGGGTGAATTCAATGATTGAGGGGGTCTTTTACTAAAGCTTAGCTTGAGTTATCTGCAGTAGGGTCCATAGGAATAAAATGGGCCCTGCTGCAGATAACTCGAACTAAGCTTTAGTAAAAGACCCCCCTGAGAAACGTATTCACCCTTTAAGGTATTTGCCTATGAAAGTGAGCATCCCTGATCGGGTGAGTTATGACTCTGCCAATCCCCTTTTAAATAATCTTAATTGCACATATTAGATGTGCTTTTCTATGAGGTTTATATGTTCCATAAATGTAGTTTGATTTTTTTTGTCAGCTATTAAACAATAAAAAAATATTTTTTAGTACATGTTCTCAAAATATTTTTTGGCAGTAATACTCTGGTTTGGTATTGACATTACTATCACACAAACAGACCCTCATGAAATAAAGAACAAGGGATCACAAATTAGAAATAAAAATATGGAAACAAAAATTGAACTAGGATTCCCAAGAAGTTAAACTTGGCATGTATTGCAACACTAGAGAAATAAAAATAGAAATGCATTTCCTTTTCTACTGAAAATAATACAAAGACATCTGCAATGCACATTTCCCCAAGTTAACATATTCCATTTAATACATTCAAAATAAAATGTTCTTTCTATCTTTGTTGTCTGGGAATTTTATTTTCCATCATGTTAGTTTCCAGTTTCTCTTTTCTGCTTTCCTGTCTGTCTGCTGGTAATTCTCCTTTGAGCGGCTACTGCCCATTTGTATTTTCTTCT
This sequence comes from Microcaecilia unicolor, assembly GCF_901765095.1. Classification (NCBI taxonomy): domain Eukaryota; kingdom Metazoa; phylum Chordata; class Amphibia; order Gymnophiona; family Siphonopidae; genus Microcaecilia; species Microcaecilia unicolor. Next base: position 415,562,752 of record NC_044033.1, read on the forward strand.
CTCTCTGTCTTATACCATTCTCCCACTACACCTGCCTCTGACATATTGATGTTTCTTTTTTAGCTCTTTTTTTTCTGCTGTCCACTCAAATTTCACCCTCTTTCTCACTTGTCTCCTTTTTTTTTACTTTTCTGCTATCAAATTTCCATTTCCTTCTCTCACTCACTAGCTCTCCCATTCCCCATCTCACTCCTTCCCCAACCTTTCATTCCCTTTCATCTTTAATCTACACTCCATTACCATATTTCCATCCCCTGTAATCCTTATCCTTTTCTCATTTATTTCCTTGCCACCTCCTCCTTGGCTTGTCCCTGTCCCTTCCATTCTACTCCCTCAGCATCTTTTTGTCTCTTCTTTCTTCCCCCCTGCTCCCCCATGATCCAGCTCTTCTCCCTCTCTCTTCCCACACTCCCATTGTCCAGCATCTTTCCCTCACTCCCTTCTGCCTCTGGATCCAACTTCTCCTTCTTTCTCTCCACCCCACCTGTTCATCTCTCCCTTCCTGCCCTCCACCTCCATGTCCAACATTTCTCCCTCTCTTGCCTCTCTCTCTCCCTCTCCCATGCAGCATCTTTCCCTCCCTCTCCTCCACTCCAAATAGTTCTCTGTCTCTCTTCCATCCCCCAAATTCAGCACCTCTCTTCCATTTCCTCCCCAAAACAATTATCATTTTATTTTCCTCCCCCACATGCAGCATCTCTTTCCTTCCTTCCTTCCTTCCTTCCTTCCTTCCTTCCTTCCTTCCTTCCTTCCTTCCTTCCTTCCCTCCCTCCTGTTCTCCAGCATTTCTCTGGCAGATCCCCAGTGTGGATTTTCCTCCATCAACCTTAACAAGTACATAAGTATTGCCATACTGGGACAGACTGAAGGTCCATCAAGCCCAGTATTATGTTTCCAACAGTGGACGATTCAATTCACAAGTATTTCTCTTCAAAGGGTTACCAGCAGCAGCAGCAGAGATTCCCACATGCTACCTGTAGCTGACCCAGAAGCCTTCCCTCTGCCACATCCCACCCAGGCAGAAACAGGAAGTTGATTCAGGGGTATGGACATGGCAGAGGGGAGGTTTCTGGGACAGTTACATGTTTGCTTTAGACTGGCTACAACCATTCTAGAGCAAATGTTCATAGCATGGTAAGCTTTGTGCACCAGGCCTTTAGCTCTTCCACTTCTTTCATGAGGGATTCAGCTGCAGAACCAGCCCCTCTCCTTGGATCACATTTATCTGTCTGCACAAAGGCAGAAGATATAACTGGGGCAGCATCTTTAGTGACTATGGGGCCCTTTTACTAAGCCGCATAACTGCCAAAATGGAGTTACCACAGGGTAATTTTGATTTTGCTGCACATCCATTTTTGGGGAAAAATAAAAAAAGGCCTGTTTTACAGGCATGCTGAAAATGGATTGGCGTGTGCCCAAAACCCGTGCCTACACTACCGCAAGTCAGTTTTCTGAGCACTTTAGTAATAGGACCCCACAATGTTTCCCAGCCATACTACAGTTGCAGAAATATTTGTAAAAGAAAAAAACAGAAAAAGCTCTACCAAGCCTCTACCTTTTCCTCCACTGTTGTGTAGGTTAAGAGAAACAACTATCCTCGTTTGTGTCAGTTGTAACCCTCAGAAATATGGGGACTTCAAAAGAGATTAATCATGTCACCACTCCTTTTGAAATGGAGGTTAAAAAAAAAAAGAAATCCTAGAACAAGCAAGCAAAGAAGCTCCTTAAAGAGAAAAATAACCTGCCTTGCAATGGTGTCCTGACAGTTTTGTGCATTTCAAAAATAGGACATCCGTGTCAAAGATGCCAACATAACAGCTATTAAGTTACCCAGTTGCAGGCAGGCTGGAGATTTAGGGATAGTCCTGGGTTTCTGACATCTCTCTCCCCATCATGGTGCATTATGGGACTTGCAACACTGATTTTAATGGACAATATCAGGCACTACAAATCCCACACTGCTTTGGGATGTAAGTTCAAAACCAGGTCTTGCAAAAAGTCTCCAGTCTGGAACTGGGCAATTTGGCATCTATGTGACAGATGGTTAATTTGCACCAGAGCCAGTTCCATGTCTTATTGTCCAGATTCTTCTTACGTTCACTCTCCTAAACGTTTTCAATGGCTAAACAACATCTGTGGTACCTATTCAACATAGCTTATAAAATGTGGAAGTGAGCCCAAGGATGACAGCACTTTTTTTCACACGTGAACATAATATCTGATTCATCTTCCAAATCTTGAAGGCGTCATGGCATCATGTATGCAGTGTACCAATTGCAGCTTTTGACTGAGGTTATTTTGGCATCATTTTAAGCCCAGAACACATCTTTCAGTATGCATTCAGTGCACTCCCCAAGTTGCATTTTGCATCTCATTATTATGCAACCCGCGGTGACCTAAATATCATCAGGGCAAGACAACCTGTGTTAGAGCCCCTTAAGTCATTTTAAGGGGCACATAACGTGACTTAAGACCCTAATGCAGCTTGATAATATCCAAGAAATCCACCAGAGTGACTAAAGAACAACTGTGTCCCACGGCTAATCTCAGAAGCAAAAGAGGAGTGGGAACGGAACCAGACTCTTCAATGAACAGACCGGAGACATTCAAAATGCGAAGTATAACTTATTAAATGAAGACTCTACAAGGTACCCTGTTTTGGTACTGCAACTGCCTTCCTCAGGAGTCTTGGTACTTTGTCATAAGGAGTTAGCGGACAAAGAGGGGCATAATCGAAAGGGACACCCAAGTTTTGCTGAGGACGTCCTCACATAACGTCCCAGTGGAGGGGCAGGGAACCCATATTATCAAAACAAGATGGACGTCCATCTTTCGTTTCGATAATACGCTCGAGGATGCCCAAATCTTGAAATGTAGGTCGTCCTTAGAGATGGTCATCCCTAGATTTGGTCGTTTCTCATTTTCAGCAATAATGGAAACCAAGGACGCCCATCTCAGAAACGACCAAATGCAAGCCCTTTGGTCGTGGGAGAAGTCAGCATTCGTGGTGCACTAGTCCCCCTGACATGCCAGGACACCAACCGGGCACCCTAGGGGGCACTGCAGTGGACTTCATAAATTGCTCCCAGGTACATACCTCCCTTACCTTGTGTGCTGAGCCCCCCAACCCCCCCCCCAAAACCCACTACCCATAATTGTACACCACTACCATAGCCCTTACAGGGGAAGGGGGGGCACCTAGATGTGGGTACATTGGGTTTGTGGTGGGTTTTGGAGGGCTCACATTTTCCACCACAAGTGTAACAGGTGGGGGGGGGGGGGCCTGGGTCCACCTGCCTGAAGTGCACTGCACCCACTAAAACTGCTCCAGGGACCTGCATACTACTGTGATGGACCTGAGTATTACGTTTGAGTCTGGCATAGAGGCTGGCACAAAATATTTTTAAAGATGTTTTTTGAGGGTGGGAGGGGGTTAATGACCACTGGGGGAGTAAGGAGAGGTGAGCCCCGATTCTCTCTGGTGGTCATCTGGTCAGTTCGGGCACCTTTTTGTGGCTTGGTCGTAAGAAAAACAGGACCAGGTAAAGCCATCCAAGTGCTCATCAGGGACGCCATTTTTTTCCATTATGGGTCGAGGACGCCCATGTGTTAGGCACGCTCAAGTCCCACCTTCGCTAAGCCTCCGACATGCCCCTGTGAACTTTGGTCATCCCCACGACGGAAATCAGTTGGGGACGCCCAAAATCGGCTTTCGATTATGCTGATTTGGGCGACCCTGTGCGAAGGACGCCCATCTTCCGATTTGTGTCGAAAGATGGGCGTCTTTCTCTTTCGAAAATGAGCCTGAAAGCGTACAGAATAGAGTCGCTGTGAAAAGAGTACTAGCGGCGTTTAGTTTCACATCCTTTATTGTACCCCAAAGGTCTTTTTAAGACCACATGTTCACTGACAAGCGACTCTATTTTGTACACTTTGTCCGCTAGCTCCTTAGGACAAAGTATCAAGGCTCCTGAGGAAGGCACTTGCAGTGCCGAAACAGGGTACCTTGTAAAGTCTTCATTTAATAAATTATACTTTGCATTTTTAATGTCTCCGGTCTGTTCATTGAAGAGCGTCGCTTCATAATATCTCCCTTAAGTCTCCATGTTTAATAGCAGAGAACCTACAAATTGAGTAAATCTACAATGCATATTTGCTGCTTTGATATTAATTAGATGAATCTATAAGCCTCTCGCAGGTTCATAAACTAGTTCACAAACTTACATGTTTTTCTATCTTGCAAATCGTAAATGCTAACAGTGAAAAGCTGTTTTACCTGAGCTTTGCAGATCTTACAAATACAATTAATAAGGCATAACATTTAAATTCATCCCATGTTAGCACTTTTGGAATAAATATCAAAGACTGACATTAAGTATTACTCAAGCTTACTTTGGTAATCAAGTAGTGATTGCATTATATTGTGGTAATATTGCAAACACAAACCTTGATTAAAGCTCATAGCAGAAAATGAACATACTTTTCCCAATTTCACACCCACTAAGACCATTTATTTTTCTTTGAAATGACATTTAATTCAAAGGTTTTTTTTTATGTTTAAACGACATGAATACTCACAGAATTGCAAACTTAGTAGAAAACATGTGAGTGTCACAGATCAGGATGTGAACAGATGTGTTATGTTTTTTGGAAATAATGATGCAATTTAAAAAATAAAATCAAATGTTTTACTTTTTTGTTGTCTATGACTACTGCGTTGTGTAGCACTGCACACTGAGATTTCTCATCCTGATAATACATGTGCAAAAATCTAGTCTCCCACTTCTCATTCTAACACTGACTTTGACTTACTTGTCGGAGGTGAGTCAGCAGTTTTACTTTGCACTTGTATACACACACATGGGGCCTGTTTATTAAAGTGTGCTAAGAAGTTAATGTGTGTTGTGACATGAAGAAGCTGTCAGCTCCCTGGGACTGGGACAAAGAGAGGCAAAGAGCCAGGAAACCCTTAGTCTGATGCTTTTCTAAAGACCGCGAGCAAATGGGTAAGACATGCCTGGAAGGAAAAGTCTCCCTGTCTCACTTTCAAGAAAAGCAGTTAAATGTTAGGGCTAGTAAACATTGCAAAAGGGCAAACTCACAATATTAACCTTTAGAAGTCGTTTGAGAAAAGAAAGGAATTGTACACATGAGGGAAGGGAGGTCTGTGAGCTGGAACTTCCTGTCCATTCAGGGCAACCTGGAGATCTCTCAGTTCTCCAGCAACTATGGGGATGGACGTGGTATGAAGATCACATACATAGGCGGTTGGTGACTCAAATGTTTGGGGAGGCTAAGGTGAGGCGGGGCTGGGGTGGGACTAGGGTGTGGCAATATGGGGTGTGGTGTCCAAGTTAAAATCCTTGGGGTGTAACACATTCAGCCCTGTGTCAGCAGTAAAGGGACAGTGGGGGCACTTTTGAACACAGCTACCTCCTCCACCCCACCTAGTAACTCTGTTACTGATGGTATTATACACACTGAACACACTCCAGGGAATTATGTGCCAAAAAAAAATCAAAGTACCTCACCAAAATAATAATAACGTAAAACAAAACAATATTTGCAACATTCTGGAAATATAATGAGATACTTTAACACTTGGCTCCCAGTCAGCTCTAGCTTCCTATTCCAGCACCTTTCTGTTGTCCATGGGATCAGTGAGCTACAATTGAGAATGACATGAGCTAAATCCAAAGCCAATATCTAGTATTAGGCATAATGGGGCCCTTTTACAAAGTGGCAGTAGAGCCACCCTTTTATAGCACACCAATCTGGCATTATTGCCAGCTCACCGCAGGAGCCTGTGGTAGTGCTGTCCCTACCGCTCGCTGGAAATGATTTTTTGTTTTTTTTCTGCCAGGGGCTTACCCAGCGGTAATTGGGCAGCGCTGTGCACTGCTCAGTGACCACCCGGTTAGCTTGGGAGCCCCCCTACTCCTTCAAAATAGGAGACGGTAAGGACTCACCCAGGAAATGGCTGCACGGCAAGTATCTACTTACCGCACAGCCATTTCTTTTTTTTTTTCCACAAAAACCTTGCTGAGGTAAAAGAGGGCTCGGTGTGTGGCAAATCCACATGCCGAAGACACCGCAGGGCCCCTTTTAAGACAGCATAGTAAAAGGCCCTCAATGTGAATTAATACAAAACCTCAAAGTCACACAGGACCAATAAAGAGAAAGGGATTGGGACTTAATATACTGCCTTTCTGTGGTTTTTTGCAACTACATTGGCATAGTACATACCAGGGGCGTATCTGCGTGGGGCCATAGGGGCCTGGGCCCCCGCAGATTTTGCCCCGGACCCCCCTACCGCCGTTAACCCTCCCTCCCTCCCTCGCCTACTGCCGTCACCTACTCCGAGGTCCGCTTCCTCCGGCTTTTTAAAATATTGCTTCAGCTGGCGGGGGTCCCCAAACCCCCGCCAGCCCAGCCGCGATCTTTAACTTTTCATCCTCGTCGTGCAGCTCGCTGTGAAAGCTGCATGCATCTTTAGATCCAGTTGGATGGAGTCTGTCTGACGTTGCAGCACGTTGACGTTACAATGTGCTGCTACGTCAGACTCCATCCAACTGGAACTAAAGATGCATGCAGCTTTCACAGCGCGCTGCACGACGAGGATGAAAAAGTTAAAGATCGTGGCTGTGCTGGCGGGGGGTTGGGGTCCCCCGCCAGCTGAAGCAATATTTTAAAAAGCCGGGGTAGGTGACGGCGGTAGGCGGGGGAGGGAGGGAGTGTTAACGGCGGGGGGGGGGGGGGGGGTTTGACGGCGGTGGGGGGGGGGCTATAATGTGCCCCCTCACTCTAGCCCCTGCCCCCCCTACCGCCGAACCTCAGATACGCCCCTGGTACATACAGGTACTTAGTTGTGCCTGGGGCAACGGAGGGTTAAGTGACTTGCTAAGGAAGGGTCACCAGGAGCTCCAGTGGAAATTGAACCCAGTTCCCCAGGCTCAAAGTCTGCTGCACTAGCCACTAGGCTACTTCTCCACTCCAAACGTACTCTCCCATAATAAGACTTACATCCAGAAGTCACACAACAAGAGCCTACCTAGGAAGGTAATGCTGTATTAGTGGACACAAGAACATTAATATTCCTACTAAACAAATTGAATTAGTAGAGATCAATTCTACACAAACATTCAATGCTATCAGAATAACTGGTCTCTTTCACAAATGTAGAACCTCGCCAAGGGGCCCTTTTACTAAGGCACGGTAGGCTTCATTTGACCATCAGCACGCGCTACTCACGCAGTAAAAATATTTTTAATTTTTTGCTGTGGGAGGTGCAGTCTGGGGGCAGAGAGTAGGTGTGCCTATGCTGATCAGGTAGCACAGTCAAATTACCGCATGCTACCAGATTAGCACAGGAGAAGCATGGGAGCCCTTACCGCCTCCTAAATGGGTGGCATTAAGGGCTCTTTGCAGTAATGGCCACATGCTAATAGGGAAATTAGCACATGGCTATTAACAAATACCTGACTACAACCATTTTTCTGCCATAGTGGTCATAGTGCGCAGCAAACCCATGAGCTAATCGCAGTTCCAGTCACTTTCTAGCGCAGATTGATAAAAGGACCCCCAAGTATGGGATAAGTAACTACAAACTGAAAATAAAAATATGTACACAAAAATTAAACCGAAACCCCAAGATGCTGGACTCTGCATACATTGTGACACAGAGAAGTAGAAACAGTAGTGCATTTCCTTCCATACTGTACAAAACAAGACAGCAGATGCAAATCTCACTAAATTAAACATTTGTACATAAAAATAAAACTAAAATACAAAATAAGGTTATACTTTTTATTGGACTAATTTAATACATTTTTTGATTAGCTTTCAGAGGCCAAAACCTCCTTCCTCAGGTCAGGATAGTTTACTTACCTGAGGAATTTAGGTTTTGTCCTGGTATCGTTTTATTTTCTGGGTTTTTTTTTTTTTTTGTTTTATTTTATTTTTATTTATCAACTTTAATGTGGGCTAACATGGCTTCCACATAATTTCACCCTAAATTTAATAATAAAATTATTTTTTCTACCTTGTCTGGCCATTCAATTTTTTTAATTGTAGGTGACAGTCTCTGGTTACTGTTTTCCTATCTTCCCTTAACTCGTTCCAGGGCTTCCTATCCAGTTGTCATTTTTTTTCTCTCCTCATATCTTTTTCACCTCTTCCACATCCGTCTTCAGATATTGATATTTTCCATTCAACTTTCTTCTATTTTATTGTCTCACTGTCCACTTAGATTTCATTCACGCTTAGGTTACAGTCTTCGATCTACCTACAGCTTTCCATCTCTTTAACCTCACCCAGGTCCTCCCAGTCAGCTTTTCTTATTCCCCAGTCTTTCACTAACCGTTCCCTCTCTTCCCCCTGCCTTGCAGCATCTCTTGTCTATATCTCTCTTTCCTCCCATTTATGCATCTTCTCTCTGTATTTCTTTTCTTTCTCCCCAGTCATGCAGCATCTCTTGTATCCCCTCATGCAGCATCACCTCTCATCTCCTCTCCTCCTGAACCATGCAGTATCTCTCTCTTCCTCCATCCAGAATCTCCTGTTTGTCTTTCTGCCTGCTATACGCCATCCTCTTTTTTTTTCTCTCTCTTTGCCCCTTCCCCCTGCACTTGTCCCGGCCATACAGGATCTTCTCCTTTTTTTCTCTCTCTCTCTCTCTCTCTCTCTCTCTCTCTCTCTCTCTTTCTTCCTCACTCCAGCCATCCAGGATTTCCTCTCCCTCTCTCTCTCCCTCTACCTGCCATGCAGTATCTCCTTTCTTTCTCCCCCCCCCCCCCACACAAAAGCCATCCAGGATCTTCTCTGTTTCTCTCTCTTGCCCCCACCCAGCATTGTCCCTATCTCTCTCTATCCCCTCTCCAGCATTGCTTGTCTCTCCCTCAATAGTCCTTCTCTCTCTTCTCTCTCATGAGTATCATCCCTCACCATCATCCCATCTCATCCTCTCACCCCACATTTGTCCCATCTTTTTCTCTCCATCCACTCCCCGTTCACTCACTGATATCTCCGTCAGGTTGATGCCTACCTGAGTCCATGGTGGCAAGAACAAATAGGAACAGTGATCTTCCTTTCCCTTCCCTGATGCCCACGTGATGTAACTTCCTGTTTCGGGGAGGAAGGAATAAGCAGGACCAGCAGCAGCATTCACAGGGCTCCGGCCCCGTGAATGATTTAATTTTCTTTGCAGCTTCCGAGTCAGGGAGACAAAGGCTGGGAAAGGAAGGGAAGATCACTGTTCCTATTTGTTCTTGCTGCCACAGACTCAGTCAGGGAGGGGAAGTTAGTGCTAGGGACTTGGGAAGTTTAGCCTCCCCAAGCCTCTTATACAGGGCAACTATGATCACGTACCAATAAATACTACAACTGAGCAGACAGAAGAGTTAGGCTCCCAAAAAGGAAACAGGGTCCCACAGAGAAGAGGATCTCTGTGTGGTCAGTCTTCACTCATATTCAAACTATCAACTCACTAATCCCTGTACTGCCCAATTCCAACCCAATATTCTCCCTTTTGCTCTCTCCCCCGCAAATCTTCTTGATCATCAAAGCCATCTGTCTTCCCAGCTCCCTCTCCACAGTTCCTGTCTCTTCCCCCCTCCCATCCTCTCACTCCAAATTTTAATCCCTCTCTGTACAAGTGCCAGTCTGTGTGTGTGAGTCAACCTGAGTGTGTGTCGCTGCCACTTTGTCTGTTTGTATATGTTTGAGCATTTGGATGCGTCCCTGTGCCACTTACCAAGCTGCATTGGTGAGTGGGTTTGCCGCATGCCAAGGTCCCCTTTTACTGCAGTGGGTAAAAGGCCTTAAAAAAAAGATAGTCATGTAGTAAGTTAACCACTTGCCATGATGCGGCCATTTCCTGGGGGAGCTCTTACTGCTACCTGTTTAGTAACCCAGAGGTAACCAGGCAGATAACCTGGTGCTAACCCCCCAAAAAAATTCTGATGCGCCAGAAATGCCACACAGTTGGGGCAGGCACTACCGCCGGGTTCCAGTGGTAGTGCCAGCTTGCCGCACATTAGTAAAAGGGTCCCTATGTGTTCATATTTTGCAGTGTTTGTATTCCTCTGCTTGTCTCTGTGTATGTGTGTGCCTGTGCCATAGCTGGTGGTGGGTGCTGGGAGTCGGTGGTGCTGGGTGCTAGGCGCTGAGTATGGTGAGAGGCATAAGTGGCATTAAGATATTGCTCCTGTTGGATTGCAGGAGAGACTAGAGAAAGAGAAGGACCCTGTGCAAAGGATATACAGGATCATAACACAGTTCACTGAAATAACAGAACAGCTATGTCTGCACAGAATCAGATTTATACCTGCACAATAAGCTGGAGGCAGACCTAGAACCCACTGCATGGTGGGGACAAGCCCTTTTGATCCTTCCAGACATTCCTTGGGGTCACAGCAGGCATTAGCCAGTCACCTCATGGTGTATTATTCAGTTTCTATAGGCTTATTCTCAGGAGAGACACTCAATATATTCTTTCCCCTAAACAAGCAAAACCAAACCATGACAGAATTCTGTGAGCTGGAACAATTCCCCTACGTGCTAAAGGCCATTGTGTGCACAAATGTAGCCATAAGGCCACCTGCAGGCAAAGAAGCTAGCTATAGGAATTGAGATTCCTTCCATTCCTTTAACATGCAGGTGGTCTGCAATACCTTCAATATTATTACAGATGTACATACTTACTAGCATAAGTTCTCGCAACTAAAGTTAGATGCGTAAACGCAGACTTACACTAGTATTCTATAAATGACAGTTGCACGCACAACTGCCATTCTAGAATTTACACTTAGTGCACATTGTCGTGGCCCCTAACTGTAGGCAATCTATGGAGAATTACCCCCATTGTGTGTTCTCCTTCTCTGATTTTAATCCCTCATTCTATAGCAAGTCACCTAAAGTTAGGTGCTCATTGCATGCATAAGTTATAGAACGCACATGAATGTTACAATTACACACATAAGTAACAAAGACATGCAACCTGCTTAGTGCGTAAATGCAAGGGGGTGTTCTTGGCAAGGCACAGGTAGGTCCCACATTTAAGCGCGTAACTTAAAGAATACTGTAAATTACACACTAAAGTGCCACATTTAGGTGCGTGTATTTACGCCTGTTATTGATGGCATGAATGGGTGCCCCTAAATGTTGGCACATAAAAGAGAACTTAAGCTAGTATTCTATAATGGAATCTGAGCCCCCAAATGTCATTATAGAATTAGCGCTTAACACTCTGCATCTTGGCACCTAACATTTGGTGCTCTGTATAAAATTGTCCACTATCTGTTTAGATCTCGCTCATCTTAACTTACGGCCAGATGCACTAAACCTAACGAGCCAATAACAAGTCAATAACAAGCCATTAACGAGCAAGTAGATTACCCTGGCATGCACTAAAAGCCATTTTCTGATGGCGGTAGCAGCTAACGAAAATGGAATGTAAATGAGCAAACAACTATAGTAATGTGAATGTGTCACGATGCACTATCAATACCAAAGAACGCACAAAAGGAATCTGAATCCTTTTCCGTGATATATGGAACGTGTGGTCAGAGGCTGCTGGTAAAGTCCAATGCAGTCATAAAGCACGTCATAACATGTCCATGTAGTACGTGCAATGTTTCGACGCGCTATATATGCGTGGGTACGTGCGTGTGCACACGTCGGAGAAGTTATGGTTGCACGAGGGAGAAAGCCTAACTTCTCCGATATGGACGTGCTGTGGCTGGCACAGCTGTTTACAATTAACGAGAAGTGCCTTTTTCCCTGTCCAGGGAAAAGGCGCAACATCCTAAGGATGGACAGAGGCTGGAAGGTGTTGCAACGGCTACTCAATAAGCGTTGCTCATACCCCAGATCCGCAAGTATTGGCAGTATAGTGACGTTTGTATGTGCGTGCTAAAACATGTGTTTCGCTAATGACCATTTGTGTAATGGCCGGCAGTGTTCGTCATTTTTCTTTATACTGCCAATATGAACGCTCATTATGTGCGTGTACAAAAAAGGTGTTTTCTAGAGGGTGGGGTGGAGCTAATGTAATGAACATAACAGAACATCATTGATATATTTCTTTTCACCTGATTGCCCGTCTTCTTGTTTTACAGGTTGAGGAGCTGAAAAAAAGGGCACAGTCCTTAAGGAAGGACAATGCAGAATGGCTCCAGGAGGTCAAGGATAACCTTGACAACAGCCCAGGTATTTGTTGGTTTCACATGAGTCTATAACTGCAGCATGAGATTTGATAATGCCCTCGGGGGTATTATATGATAACTTATTTTGTCTCTGCAGAAATGTCATCTTCTGAGGCTGAGGGGGAAGATGATGGTGATGATGAGGGCAATGAGGGGTCCCTGGCTGGTGCTGCTCCTCCCCCCCTTCCAGTCTACCCCTGGTCTCCACCCCTTGCCTTATGCCCTTGTCCATCCCGGCCCCTCCTCTGGTCCTCCCCCAGCAAAGAGATCCCGACAAACGCCACTGATGCGGTTCCCTGCCCCAAAACACGGCCATTTTCACCTTTCCTCTCCTCCTCCCCGAGCAGACATAAGCCCCCTTGCCTCCCCCCCCCAGCCGCACACTCCCACCAGCCCTCCTCTCCCCCTGCCTCCCCCCCCCAGCTGCACACTCCCACCAGCCCTCCTCTCCCCCCTGCCTCCCCCCCCAAACTGCACACTCCCACCAGTCCTCCTCTCCCCCCTGCCTCCCCCCCAGCTGCACACTCCCACCAGCCCTCCTCTCTCCCCTGCCTCCCCCTATGGTGTCCCTCCCCCTTTCCCAACGCCTTGCCGGGGCCTCCACCTCTGCCTCTTCTGAGGAAGTCACCCCCCTCCTGGAGCGATTCCAGATGGAGGTGGTACTAGTACATGGTGAGTTTCCAAAGGATTATTATTTATTCTTATACATCTTCCATTTTGTTTACCTGCTGTATACGTCGTGCTAGTTTATTCATTTTTATTAGTTTTATGTTTATCATATCATTCTCCTTGTGGGATGGAAGTAACATTATATTTTGTACTGACTTTTTGAATGGATGCTATATGTGAGGAAGCTTTCCAACAGTCCTTCTTTTGTCTTTACTGGCAGGTGCCGTAGTAGTGGACCTCACAGGGGAGGACATTGAAGAATTCCCCTCTTCCCCCCCTCCCCTCCCCCTGCAACACTTCACTGCGCTGTCTCCCCCATACCCCCTGCTCCCACCCTCGCCAGATCTACCTCCCCTATCCCTCCCACTCCTACCTTCGACCGATGTACCTCTCCCATTCCCCCTGTTCCCACCCAAACCCGATCCACCTCTCATATCCCTTCCACCCTTGTGGACCACGCCTCTTCTCCCATCCCTCTTGCCCGTACCCACCTTTCCCCTGAGGATCTCCAGGAGATGGCCCACACCCTGCACCTGGGAGGAGAGGCACTGGAGGACCTTTCCCAGGTGCTCCAGTATCTGTCTTCCCAAGTACAGCGTCCTTGAGGCCATCTCCTCCCCCTTTCCCCCCAATCCCAATGTATATAGTTCCCCTCTCCAAAATATATTTTTGTTTAACATTAATAAAGATTTGTAAAGATTTATACAGGTGTGCGTTATCAATATTCTGTGTGTTCTTGTTGGGGTGTTTTCCAAACAGGTTGTGTGGGGGGTGGAACATAAGTACATAAGTACATAAGTAGTGCCATACTGGGAAAGACCAAAGGTCCATCTAGCCCAGCATCCTGTCACCGACAGTGGCCAATCCAGGTCAAGGGCACCTGGCACGCTCCCCAAACGTAAAAACATTCCAGACAAGTTATACCTAAAAATGCGGAATTTTTCCAAGTCCATTTAATAGCGGTCTATGGACTTGTCCTTTAGGAATCTATCTAACCCCTTTTTAAACTCCGTCAAGCTAACCGCCCGTACCACGTTCTCCGGCAACGAATTCCAGAGTCTAATTACACGTTGGGTGAAGAAAAATTTTCTCCGATTCGTTTTAAATTTACCACACTGTAGCTTCAACTCATGCCCTCTAGTCCTAGTATTTTTGGATAGCGTGAACAGTCGCTTCACATCCACCCGATCCATTCCACTCATTATTTTATACACTTCTATCATATCTCCCCTCAGCCGTCTCTTCTCCAAGCTAAAAAGCCCTAGCCTTCTCAGCCTCTCTTCATAGGAAAGTCGTCCCATCCCCACTATCATTTTCGTCGCCCCTCGCTGTACCTTTTCCAATTCTACTATATCTTTTTTGAGATACGGAGACCAGTACTGAACACAATACTCCAGGTGCGGTCGCACCATGGAGCGATACAACGGCATTATAACATCCGCACACCTGGACTCCATACCCTTCCTAATAACACCCAACATTCTATTCGCTTTCCTAGCCGCAGCAGCACACTGAGCAGAAGGTTTCAGTGTATCATCGACGACGACACCCAGATCCCTTTCTTGATCCGTAACTCCTAACGCGGAACCTTGCAAGACGTAGCTATAATTCGGGTTCCTCTTACCCACATGCATCACTTTGCACTTGTCAACATTGAACTTCATCTGCCACTTGCACGCCCAATCTCCCAGTCTCGCAAGGTCCTCCTGTAATCGTTCACATTCCTCCTGCGACTTGACGACCCTGAATAATTTTGTGTCATCGGCGAATTTAATTACCTCACTAGTTATTCCCATCTCTAGGTCATTTATAAATACATTAAAAAGCAACGGACCCAGCACAGACCCCTGCGGGACCCCACTAACTACCCTCCTCCACTGAGAATACTGGCCAAGCAAACCTACTCTCTGCTTCCTATCTTTCAACCAGTTCTTAATCCATAATAATACCCTACCTCCGATTCCATGACTCTGCAATTTCTTCAGGAGTCTTTCGTGCGGCACTTTGTCAAACGCCTTCTGAAAATCCAGATATACAATATCAACCGGCTCCCCATTGTCCACATGTTTGCTTACCCCCTCAAAAAAATGCATTAGATTGGTGAGGCAAGACTTCCCTTCACTAAATCCGTGCTGACTTTGTCTCATCAGTCCATGTTTTTGTATATGCTCTGCAATTTTATTCTTAATAATAGCCTCCACCATCTTGCCCGGCACCGACGTCAGACTCACCGGTCTATAATTTCCCGGATCTCCTCTGGAACCCTTCTTAAAAATCGGAGTAACATTGGCTACCCTCCAGTCTTCCGGTACTACACTCGATTTTAGGGACAGATTGCATATTTCTAACAGTAGCTCCGCAAGTTCATTTTTTAGTTCTATTAATACTCTGGGATGAATACCATCAGGTCCCGGTGATTTACTACTCTTCAGCTTGCTGAACTGACCCATTACATCCTCCAAGGTTACAGAGAATTCGTTTAGTTTCTCCGACTCCCCCGCTTCATATATTCTTTCCGGCACCGGTGTCCCCCCCAAATCCTCCTCGGTGAAGACCGAAGCAAAGAATTCATTTAATTTCTCCGCTACGGCTTTGTCCTCCCTGATCGCCCCTTTAACACCATTTTCATCCAGCGGCCCAACCGACTCTTTGGCCGGTTTCCTGCTTTTAATGTATCTAAAAAAATTTTTACTATGTATTTTTGCTTCCAACGCTAATTTCTTCTCAAAGTCCTTTTTTGCCCTCCTTATCTCCGCTTTGCATTTGGCTTGGCATTCCTTATGATCTATCCTGTTACTTTCAGTTGGTTCTCTTCTCCACTTTCTGAAGGATTGTTTTTTGGCTCTAATGACTTCCTTTATCTTACTGTTTAGCCACGCCGGCTGACGTTTAGTCTTTTTTCCCTTTTTTCTAATACGTGGAATATATTTGTCCTGAACCTCCAGGATGGTGTTTTTAAACAGCATCCACGCCTGACGCAAGTTTTTTACTCTGCGAGCTGCTCCTTTTGAGGCAGCCATGGCATAATTATATATATATAAGAAATCATATGAAGGGTTAATTCTGTTAAAAGCTTGGTATTTGAATTGAATTCTTATTTCAAATTTCAACTTTTACCTTGCAAGCAGAGCAAAGGAATGCCAGATGGTTCATATTATTTGAAAGTCTTGGCCGAGCTAAGTGTAGGACTGGCCTCCTGGAAGTAATAACCTGATATGTATGCTATTAAGTAAGATTGGCTTTTGACCCCTTTAATGAATGCCAGAGTTTAGTTAGCAGTTAGTACTAGGAATATGAGAAATCAATCATAATAACATGTAAGAGACTGGAGACCAAATGTCTGGCTTAAGGGGCCCCAGGTCAGAGGTCAGTTTAGGATGTCTGGAACCTATGTAACTGATATTTCAAAAGTAATGATTGGTTGAGGCAAGGTAGCCAATTTAATTCCTTAACCAATTGGGAGTAAAGGGGGCTAGGCTAGGAGGAGGGCTTAGGACCCTATTTAAGTAGGAGCAGAAGCAGTTTACGTCAGAAGGAGCTCAGAAGAAAGAGAAGGACAGAAGGAACAGACAGAAGAAGGAGAAGACAGCATAAGAAGAGAAGCAGCTGAGACAAAGACACAGAGAGCTGAGAGAAAGAGAAGAGAGCTAGAACTGATGTCTTGCTTTGTTTGCTGGCAAATAAAGAAGATTACTTTCTCATACTGGTGTGTGCTGTCTGACTCCTGAAGTATCACACATTCATGCATCCATTCCTGCAACAATTCTTGGTGGCAGCAGTGGGATGAATCCTGCATTAATCCCAGCACCCAACTGACTGGAGAACATTCGCCGGGTATGTATTCTGTATTTTGTATTGTAATTCTAGCTAGAAAATTGTAAATCAGCCCCTCAAGAAGGAGGGAAGGAGAATCTGATCAATTCTCAGCGAAGGCCCTAGTACCTTCTAGTCGCGGGGACTAGAAGCGAAAACGCTTGAGCTTATCTGTATTTGAGAAATCTGAAATTGTTGGGTGGGATTTTCTGTACTGAATGAATGTGTGATGCCTGAATGTTAATGAGTGCGGACTTCTTATAGCTGCATTTCCAATTAACGCGAGTTCAATTGGTCAGCAACGGAAGGAAGCGATTGCTGTCTGTCTACCTAGTGTCTCGAGAGTGCAGACCCCTTACTGCACTTTCAAAAATTCCCTCCCTCTTTGTGTGTTGTAACTGTAAGCATTATGGGTGGGACATCATCTAGACAAATTGCTACCCCCCTAGATTGTATGCTTAAGAACTTTAGAAAAGGCTTTTTAATTAATGACTATGGACAGACTTTAAGCTCAAGTACTTTAAGAACCTTGTGTGAAGTTGAGTGGCCATCTATGGGAGTGGGGTGGCCCCCTAGTGGCAGCTTAGATATTGAAGTAATTCGGAAGGTCTACAGTATAGTTGTAGGAGAACCAGAATATTCTGAACAACTCCCTTATATAGATTCCTGGGACAGCCTTGTGACTGACCCTCCCTCCTGGTTGAAAACTTATATGGGATCCCCAGTAAAATTCATGTTAGGCCGTGTTCAAAGAAAGATTAGAAAATCTAAACTAGAAGAGGGAAAGAGCCCCAGGAAGCCTACCACCCAATCGGTGGCTTCCGCCCCTACCCTGTCTGAGAAACCCATACTCTCTGATGACCCCTCAGATCTTGAGCCACCACCTTATGGCCCATTGTTGGGGTTCCGTGCCACCCCCAGAGATCCACGCCGCCCAGCCCAAGCTTCTCCAGCACAGGCTTCTCCGGATAGTTCTTCCCCTCCTGTGCCAAACCTGCCACACCCTAGGTTGGACTTTTCACCTGGCCTCTACCCTTCTGTGCCAAATCCTCTCCTGTTAACCTCTGAAGACCCGTTTTGGGTTCCACTCCCTGACTCCTCAACTCCTGACAGCCCAGCCTCTCCCTCTAATACCCCTACCCACTCATCAGGGGCCCGGCATCCCTTTCAATGGACTGACTCACCTGTGACCACCTCTCAGTCTATGAGTACCCCTCCCCATCCCTCAGGGGTTCAACATACCTCCACTGAATGGGTTAGACCTGCTGCAATCACCTTTGAGCATGATAGGAGGGTAGCTCCTAGCTCTACCTCAGGTTCTATTCCCACCTCCTCGAGAGTTCTGCCCCTTCGTCAGGTAACTACCACTCGACCGGATCCTAATAATCAGGGTCAGGTTATACAGGCACAGGCCTATCAGTATGTACCCTTCACAACCACTGATCTCCTGAATTGGAAGACGCATTATCCCTCTTATACTGAAAAGCCTCAGGCAGTGGTGGACCTAGTGGCTAGCATTATGGCCACCCATAACCCAACCTGGACTGATTGTCAACAACTTCTCCTGACCCTCTTCACAACTGAGGAGAGGCGGAAGATTTTGCAAAATGCTGAGGCCATCGCGCGAGAGCGTGTCCCCGGGGGGACACAGGACCCAGAGGGATGGGTTAGAGCTCGGTTTCCTCGCGCAGCTCCAGCTTGGGATCCAAATGATGGGCAGCACTATGAACTGTTGTCTGGCTATTGCCGGGACTTACTGGAAGGTATGAGGAAAGGCATAAAGAGGCCCATTAATCTGGCAAAGGTCTCTGAAATTCTCCAAGGGGCAACTGAATCCCCTGGGGCCTTTCTAGAGCGACTAATTGAAGCCTACAGAACATACACCCCATTTGACCCTGAAGCCCAAGAAAACCAGAGAATGGTGAATAGTGCATTGGTGGCCCAGAGTATGCCAGATATCCGGAAGAAGTTGCAGCGTCAGGAGGGATTCGCAGGGATGAATACCACCCAGCTAATTGAGATCGCAACCAAGGTTTTCATTAATAGAGATCAGGAGGTGCGCCGAGAGGCTGACCGGAAGATGCAGAAGAAGGCCGACCTTTTAGCGGCAGCCATTACTAATTCCACCCTTAACCGAGGTCGACCTCTAGCTAATGGGAAGCCAAAGTGGGACCCCGGACCACCAGCCAGGCCCCGAGATTCCTTCAATCAATCCCGGCCAAGGGGGGAGAATCCCAGACCAAGATTGGAGAGGGACCAGTGTGCCTATTGTAAGGAAAGAGGGCACTGGAAAGATGAATGCCCCCAGAGGCGCCAGGGACTGAGAAGGGGACCAGGAGATCGAGGAAGCCGAGGCCGAGTTCGAGAGGGAAGATATGAGCCTCCTGAATCTGACATCATCGGGATAGCCGAGATGGCAGAATGGGACGAATAGGACAGACCGGGTTCCTACAAACTGGGCTCCCAGGAACCTATGGTCAAGCTAACTATAGGGAGCCGCTCAATTCCATTCATGATTGATACAGGAGCTGAACATTCTGTTGTGACGGAGCGATTAGCGCCTGTGTCTGGAAAAACTGTCCGAGTGGTGGGTGCCACGGGGGTGCAGAACCGGAGGCCTTTCCTGACAACCCGTAGATGCCAATTAGGCTCACACATAGTCACTCATGAATTCCTGTATATGCCAGACTGTCCAATCCCTTTGTTAGGTCGAGACCTGCTGTCCAAGCTTAGGGCCCAAATTTCCTTTGACTCTGATGGCCAGACTTCAGTCTCCTTTCGGCCCCCGACCTCCAGCCCTAAGGGTATATTGAGTTTCTGCTGCCCTCTTGAAGAAGAATGGCGGCTGCATCAGTCACATGGCCAAGTTGACCTACCCCTGGCAGACAGCTTTCAGGTCAGTGGGGTATGGGCAGAAGATAATCCCCCAGGGTTGGCCCGAAATATTCCTCCTGTACATGTAGATTTACTTCCAAATGCCCGGCCAATCCATCTTCGCCAATACCCAATTCCCAGAAAGGCTCTGGAAGGGATTCAAGCACATTTGAATCGTCTGTTATCCCATGGAATTATTCGTCCTTGCCAGTTTCCATGGAATACGCCACTATTGCCAGTTCAGAAGCCAGGGACTGAGGACTACCGGCCAGTCCAAGACTTACGAGTGGTTAACAAATCCACTATCTCATTACACCCTGTAGTGCCTAATCCATATGTCCTGTTAGGATTGATACCTTCTGGAGCTACCCATTTCACAACACTAGACCTAAAAGATGCCTTCTTTTGTATTCGGGTGGCCCCAGCCAGTCAGTTGCTTTTTGCCTTTCAATGGGAAAACCCAGTAACAGGAAGGAAGCTTCAGTACACATGGACCCGCCTGCCACAGGGGTTCAAGAATTCCCCCACCATTTTTGGGACTGCCCTAGGACAAGATCTTAAGACTTTTAAATCTGAGCCTTCCAGGCGAGTTTTACTCCAGTATGTAGATGACCTCCTGATTGCAGCAGTGACCCAGGAAGAGTGTTTTGAGGCTACTAGAGAATTGCTGGAGCTACTCTTGGATGCAGGCTATAAGGTCTCACGCTCAAAGGCCCAACTTTGTCAGTCAGAAGTGAAGTATCTGGGCTTTTGTATTTCCCAGGGAAGTCGGAGACTGGATGCTAGTAGGAAGCAAGCGGTAGCTGCAATTCCCCAACCCAAGTCCAGAAGAGAAGTTAGGGAATTCCTGGGAGCAGCTGGATTCTGCAGAATTTGGATTCCAAATTTTGCATTGATGGCGAAACCCCTTTACCAAGCCACAAAGGGGGGTGAAAAGGAACCATTTGAATGGGGACCTACTGCTCAACAATCCTTCATTGCCATAAAGAAAGCCCTACTCCAAGCCCCTGCGTTAGGCCTTCCTGATGTGGAGAAACCTTTCTCATTGTATGTCCACGAGCGACAGGGGGTTGCTCTGGGTGTGCTGACCCAGATGATGGGATCCTGGCAGAGGCCTGTTGCATACCTGTCTAAACAGCTGGATGGAGTGGCTAAAGGATGGCCAGCCTGCATGAGGGCCATTGCAGCAACAGCCTTACTGGTCCAGGAAGCTGATAAGTTGACCTTGGGGCAAGAACTGGTTGTTAAAGTCCCCCACGCAGTTCTCACCCTCATGGAGTATAAGGGCAACCACTGGTTTACAAATAACCGTATGGTTAAGTACCAAGCCAGCTTGTGTGAGAATCCACGGATACACCTGGAAACAGTGGCTACATTCAATCCTGCTACTCTTTTGCCAGCATCTGAGGGACCACCGGATCATGACTGTATCCAAACTATGGATGAAGTGTACTCCAGTCGACCAGATCTTAAAGATGTTCCGTGGAGGGACCCAGATGTAATTTATTTCACAGATGGAAGCAGTTATGTGGAGAACTCCAAGCGACTGGCAGGCTATGCTGTGGTGACAGAGGACAAGGTGATAGAAGCAAGAGCCCTGCCCCAAGGAACTTCAGCCCAGAAAGCAGAACTTGTGGCCCTCATACGAGCTCTGGAGTTAGCAGCAGGACTGGTAACCAACATTTATACTGATTCCAAGTATGCCTTCACAACCCTACATGCTCATGGAGCTTTGTATAAGGAAAAGGGACTCATAAATGCTGCAGGCCAACCTGTTAAGTATGGACCTGAAATACTTCAGCTGTTAGAGGCTGTGTGGGCCCCTAAGAAGGTAGCTGTCATTCATTGCAGGGGACACCAAAGAATAGATACTCCAGTGGCCCGAGGGAATCGCCATGCTGATCGGGTGGCCAAGGAAGCTGCTCGAGGACCCCCAGCAAGTACTGTGACTCCCCTGTTCCAAATCCGACTGCAAGAATGGACACCTATATATACCCAAGTGGAAGAGAAATGGGCTCAAGAAGAAGGTGCAGTAAGGAGACCTGATGGCTGGTTACATCTCCCTGATACCAGAGTTCTGGTGCCACGCCACCTAGCTTGGCCTGTAGTGTCTCAAGCTCATGACCTATCACACTTAGGGAAAACAGCACTAGCCCGCCTACTCAATCGAGTAGTGGTGCTGGAAGGATTGGATAGTCTGGTTGCCACTGCCTCTGCCCGATGTACTCTCTGTGCCCAGAATAATGCTCGTCAGGGACCCCGTATTCCACCAGGAGTTCAGTCTAGAGGACTAACACCCTTTGAGTCCCTAGTTATAGACTTCACAGAAATGCCCAGGAGCGGTAGGCTCCGATATCTCTTAGTTATGGTCTGTACCTTTTCTGGGTGGGTGGAAGCATATCCTACAGTCACTGAGAAAGCCACAGAAGTAGCTCGAGCCCTCCTTAGGGATGTCATCCCCAGGTATGGACTGCCCCTTGCCATAGGTTCAGATAATGGTCCCGCTTTTGTTGAAGCTACACTTCAGGCCCTGTCCCGCGCATTGCGCATTACCTGGAAATTGCATTGTGCCTATCGTCCCCAGAGTTCAGGGCAGGTTGAGCGGGCAAACAGAACCTTGAAAAATAGCCTAGCAAAGATTTGTCAGGAAACCCAATTGAAATGGCCACAGGCATTGCCACTAGCCCTCTTCCGCCTCCGATGCACCCCAACTAAAGGAACAGCCCTTTCTCCCTTTGAAATTGTGTATGGGAAGCCCCCAGCCATTTTACAGGGAATTAAGGGAGACATAGGGATTTTAGGGTCTGCCCAGGTGCAGGAGCAGGTAGCCCTCTTGGGAAAGATAATTTCTGAGCTTCAGTCTTATGTGAGAGAAATAAACCCTGTCCCCTTCCAGGCTCAGGTACATTCCTTCCTGCCAGGGGATAGAGTTTGGGTGAAAGACTGGAGGCTCCAGCCCTTGGGGCCCCGATGGAAAGGACCTTTTACTGTTTTGCTTTCTACCCCTGCAGCTGTGAAGGTCGCAGGGATTACTCCATGGGTCCATTGGTCTCGAATTAAGTCTGCTGACCAGACTGAGCCCAGCACGGATCAGACGGAGCCTAGACAGTGGAGAGCAGAAAGAGATCCAGCGGAGCCATTGAAGTTGCGCTTGACCCGAACCAAAGAATCTACTAGCTGAAAAGAAGGGTCAACTGCATACTGCAGGAGCGGCTGAACTTCGGCTTCACACTGGGACTCTTTCTTGCCCAGATTCTGGCTTTCTTGGAATTTGAAAGCTTGATCCTTGTCAGTTGAGGGTCTATCCCAACTGGTATAAGAACTCAAAGACTGAGAACACTATATTAGAGTAATCTGTGATTAGCACAGACTGTTGAAATATTACTGCTTAATTAGTTTGCTGTATTTGTTTTAGATTAGGAAGAAGAAAATGTTAGTAGTTTGGATGCTTTTGTTGTTTTCTACTCCTTGCCTCCTTGTTCCTAATACCCCAACTCGCTCCAACCTTTGGTTACACTCTGTCCAGGAATTAATTAGCCAGGCAAAGATTACTTCCCCTTGTATTGTGTGTTCCCGATTTTCTCCTTATACCACAGATGTCCCAGCTGTACCTGTCCCTGTGCAACTCCCAGCTCTTATACCTCCCTACTTTTCGAGTTCAGGCCCTTGGAGCCAGGATTATACTTGGTGGTCCTTTTATAATGCTACTTCCCCCTCTGACTCTTCTCTAAGGCCAGTCTTTACGTCTCCCTATCCAGCTTCTGGAGTGTTTTGTTTAACAAGAAGCATCTCAACTGTTCTTCCCATTCCCTGTAACTATACTAATGTTCTCCCAGAGAAGGAGGAACCTGTGTGGGTAGTTTCTCCAGGTACTCCTATGTGCCCTATTACCATACCTGTAGATTATGACCAGGGTGATTACCTGGCTCCTAACTATACTACTGAGAAAACTATAGTGTCCCATCCCATTTTCTACTTTCATAAGTCCCCGGGGTATGAAGGGGTTGCATCATATGAGCGGTCTGTTACAATTGGGGATTGGCACCTATGGTGTACAAAGTCTCCATTTCTTCTTCGTTCCCCCTGGGATAGGGGCTCGCATTATGGGCATCCTAATCTCCATCCTGTGCCTACATTTATTGGGAACTTTCCTCACCCTCTCCTTGGTCATTACTGGCTCTGTGATAATGTCCTCCACATGATTCTTCCCGCCACATATGATTTTTGTGTATTGGTAACCTTGAATTATTTTCCTAAAGTTATTCCTCTTAAGCCACTATCCACGCACCGCTCTAAGCGAGAGGCTTTGTCCTTACCCTCCTCCGTTGCCACAGAGGATGAGGCGATTGAATTAGCCCTCCAGTATATTAATTCTACTTATCCTCTGACTAAAAAGAGACTTGTAGCCCTTTCTGCCACGGCCTGGATTCCAATTGGAGGCCCGGTAGCGGGTATTACTGAACTAGGTATGGCTACCCGGAGACTTCAATCCCTACTCCATGTTTTAGTTCATGAGCTGAATGTGGTAGTCAATGCATTGCAGGATCAAATTAATGAATTAAGTATAGTTTCTAGGTATAACCGTATGGGTCTTGACTATCTCTTTGCAGCCCAGGGTGGTCTCTGCACAGTGCTAAATTCTTCAGAGTGCTGTACTATTGTCATAAATAGGACGCATGTAGTTAGGCATGCCATGGATAAAGTCCTACAGTTGGCTAGCCTTAATGTGGAGGATTACCGAGGAGGATTAGATCTTACCTCCTGGTGGTGGTCATTGACCTCCTGGATACGTCCTTTGTTCATTTCCCTAATAGTCTTAGTTTTAGCAGGGTTTTTGTTTTGTTTCCTGGCCTCATGTGCTTCGGCAGTATGCCGTCGAACCTTAACAAGTAGGGTAATGGTGATTCACAAGTCTATTCCTAGTTAGGATCACTAATCTCCAGAGTTTGAGTTGTGAGACTTATCTCTGCATAAGCTGATTTTAGTCTCAAAGGGGGGAATGAGGCAGCCATGGCATAATTATATATATATAAGAAATCATATGAAGGGTTAATTCTGTTAAAAGCTTGGTATTTGAATTGAATTCTTATTTCAAATTTCAACTTTTACCTTGCAAGCAGAGCAAAGGAATGCCAGATGGTTCATATTATTTGAAAGTCTTGGCCGAGCTAAGTGTAGGACTGGCCTCCTGGAAGTAATAACCTGATATGTATGCTATTAAGTAAGATTGGCTTTTGACCCCTTTAATGAATGCCAGAGTTTAGTTAGCAGTTAGTACTAGGAATATGAGAAATCAATCATAATAACATGTAAGAGACTGGAGACCAAATGTCTGGCTTAAGGGGCCCCAGGTCAGAGGTCAGTTTAGGATGTCTGGAACCTATGTAACTGATATTTCAAAAGTAATGATTGGTTGAGGCAAGGTAGCCAATTTAATTCCTTAACCAATTGGGAGTAAAGGGGGCTAGGCTAGGAGGAGGGCTTAGGACCCTATTTAAGTAGGAGCAGAAGCAGTTTACGTCAGAAGGAGCTCAGAAGAAAGAGAAGGACAGAAGGAACAGACAGAAGAAGGAGAAGACAGCATAAGAAGAGAAGCAGCTGAGACAAAGACACAGAGAGCTGAGAGAAAGAGAAGAGAGCTAGAACTGATGTCTTGCTTTGTTTGCTGGCAAATAAAGAAGATTACTTTCTCATACTGGTGTGTGCTGTCTGACTCCTGAAGTATCACACATTCATGCATCCATTCCTGCAACACTTTCAGTCTTTTTTTCACCATTTTTCTCATTTTGTCGTAATCACCTTTTCTATAGTTAAACGCTAGCGTACTTGATTTCCTAGTTTCACTTCCTTCAATGCCAATATCAAAACCGATCATATTATGATCACTGTTATCAAGCGGCCCTCGTACCGTTACCCCCTGCACTAGATCATGAGCACCACTAAGGACTAAGTCTAGTATTTTTCCTTCTCTTGTCGGCTCCTGAACTAGCTGTTCCATGAAGCTGTCCTTGATTTCATCAAGAAATCTTATGTCCCTTGCGTGTACAGATGTTACATTAACCCAGTCTATATGCGGGTAATTGAAATCCCCCATTATTATTGTGTTGCCCAGTTTGTTTGCGTCCCTGATTTCCTTTAACATTTCCGCATCCGTCTGTTCGTCCTGGCCAGGCGGACGGTAGTACACTCCTATCACTATCCTTTTCCCCTTTGCACATGGAATTTCAATCCACAGTGATTCCAAGGAGTGTTTTGTTTCCTGCAGAATTTTCAATCTATTTGATTCAAGGCTCTCGTTAATATACAATGCTACCCCTCCACCAATCCGATTCACCCTATCACTACGATATAATTTGTACCCCGGTATGACAGTGTCCCACTGGTTATCCTCCTTCCACCAGGTCTCAGAGATGCCTATTATATCTAATTTTTCATTTAGTGCAATATATTCTAACTCCCCCATCTTATTTCTTAGGCTCCTGGCATTCGCATATAGACATTTCAAACTATGTTTGTTGTTCCTGAGTACATCATGCTTAGTACTTGACAGTATTAATTGGCAATCTTTTGTCTGATTTTTATTGTTATTTAAGGAACAGAATTAATAGTAACTGTAGTACAGGGGTGAAAGAGGTGGTATATTAAGGGGTCCTTGTACAAAGCTGCACTGAAGTGAACCACTTACACAGTGTGGCCATTTCTGGAGGAAGCACTTAACACCACCCAGGAGGAGAGGAGGAAGAAGGAGTAGGAGGAGGTGGAGGAGGAGGAAGAAGAAGAAGAGGGTAGAGAAGGAGGAGATTTGATGCTGCAGACTATTTTGTGTGTAATTTTTAAAAGAAGTTGTGTGGGTGGTGGGTTATTTGACAGCCATTGGACATTAAAAATGGAAACTGTAGTATTACATTAGAAATGTTGATTAAACCGGGGGGGGGGGGGGGGGGGCAAGCAACGTGGCGGGCGGGAAGAAAAACACAGACAAATGAATCAGCTTCTAATTTCACGATGCAGGTATTCGCGCATTGGCTGTGGATGTGCGCATATATATGACGTACATATTGTGTGTCCTAACAAGCGCCGCACAAATGTGTGTGCTATCATCACATTTGTCTTTCACGTGTCACAGACAAACGATCCAGGCATTCGCGCATTGGCTGTGGATGTGCGTATATATATGACGTACATATTGTGTGTCCTTAACAAGCGCCGCTCATCACGTTTGTCTTTCATGTGTCTTGCTACAACAAGGACGTGGATGGTGGATTTCTCATGGCACAGTTGGACTTTTTTGCTGGCAGGCAACATGCTGCCAGGCACGGACAGGAGCCAAGGCGACCCGTTCATGAAGACCCTGCCCACGTTCGCCATCGCCGCCTCCCCCGCCCACGTGTGTTTCATCCACGGGTGGTTTTGGAAGACATGTCTGACAGGAAAATTGTAGATGACTGTCACGGTTGTGCCCAGGTTCCTTGCTCTCAGTCACCTCGCCCCCAGTGGTTAGACCTGGTGGCTGCTGTGAACTGATGGCTTGCCATTTCCCATGTTCCAGAAGATATGCTGGTCCGGTCAGGTCCGGTCCGGATCTTCCAGCCTTCCAGATTGTTTTGGGAGTTTTTTGGAACTAAGCAGTACCTATACCTGGTGAACTCCCTTGTATGCTGCCTTTATTAATCACCTGGGAAGTTCTCTAGTTTGCCTTGCAACAGAGGTCCTCAGAGGAGTTTCCTTTGGTGAGAGTTAGTTGCAGTGCTGCTGTGCTATTTCCTGATTGTGGCTTTGACCCTGCTTGTCTCCTGGTTTATTCTTCTATCTGCTGCCCGCCCAGACCCGGCTTGTTTTCTGGTTTATTCTGCTGCTTGCTGCCTGCCTGGAACCCCGGTGTGTTTTCTGCCAGGTATTTGTGACCTGGATTGGCCACAGGATGCCGGGCAGTCCCTGCCTGTGAGGATTGAACAAACAAGTCTGGACACAACTAGCACCTGAGATACTATACTTACTTGGAAGAGCATCGCTGGTAGTCCAGGAAGAGGCAGAGGTGGGCTGGCTTGTACTTGGAACAGCATCGCTGGTAGTCCAGGAAGGGGCAGAGGAGGGCTGGCTTGTCGTCCAGGCCAGTGGCGTAGCCAGACTGCCAATTTTGGATGGGCCTGAACCCAAAGTGGGTGGGCACAAAATTTTCTCTCTACCCCCCTCCCCTAGCAAAATTTAGTCACACTTTTCAGTGAGCTTTCAGAGGCCAAAACCTCCTGCCTCAGGTCAGTATAATGCTGTTATGGTATCCTCTCCTGACCTAAGGAAGGAAGTATTGGTCTCTGAAACTTTATTAACACAGGTACCATATTACTTTATCCTAAATTAAAAATAAAATTATTTTCTTTACCTTTGTTGTATGGCCATTTACTTTTTCTCATTGTGTTGCTCTCAGTCTCTAGATTCTGCTTTCCTTCGTCTTTCTCTTGCCAGGGTTTCCTGTCCATTCATCACCTATGGCTTTTCATCTTTTCCTCACCCTTGTTCGCCACATGCCCCTTCCTCTTATTCTCCAGTCTTTCCCTACTCTATCCTCTCCCTATTTCCATCCAGCAGCTCCCCTCTTTCTCTCCCCATCCTTCCAGTGTCTCCCCTCTTTCTTTTGCATCCAGTGTCTCCTTTTTCTCCCTACCCTTCCATCCAGTGTCTTCCCTCTTTCTCTCCTTATCCTTCCACTCATCTACCCTCTCTCCTGATCCTTCCATCTAGAGTCTCTATCTCCCCTCTCCTTCTATCCAGTGTCTATCTCTCTACCCTTTTCTGTTCAGTCTCCTCCCTCTCTCCACATCCTTCTAGTTTCTCCCCTTTCTCTCTGCATCCTTTCATCCATCTCCCCTCTTTCTCTCCCTATCCTCCCAGGTCCAGCAGCTCTCTTCCCTCTAGTCCCTTCTTCCTCTTCCTTCCTTGTCCAGCAGCTCTCCAGCCCCTTCCTCCTCTCCCTCTCTTGTCCAGCAGCTCTCTCCCTTCCATCCAATCCCCTCCTCCTCTCCATCCCATGTCCAGCAGCCCTCTCCCTTCCCTCTAGTCCCTTCTTCCTCTTCCTCCCTTGTCCAGCAGCTCTCCAGTCCCTTCCTCCTCTCCCTCCCGTGTCCAGTAGCTCTCTCCCTTCCCACCAGTCCCTCCCATGTCCCAGCAGCTTCTCCCTACCCTCCAGTCCCTTCTTCCTCTCCCTCCCTTGTCCCAGCAGCTTCTCCCTTCCCTCCAGTCCCTTCTTCCTCTCCCTCCCATGTCCCAGCAGCTTCTCCCTTCCCTCCAGTCCCTTCTTCCTCTCCCTCCCTTGTCCCAGCAGCTTCTCCCTTCCCTCCAGTCCCTTCTTCCTCTCCCTCCCATGTCCCAGTAGCTCTCTCTTCCTTCCCTCCAGTCCCTTCTTCCTCTCCCTCCCTTGTCCCAGCAGCTCAGCCACTTTCCCCCCAGGCCCGCGAATCCACATCCTTCCCGCGCTGTCGCAGCCCTTTTGTCCCGCGGAGGCAGCGTTCAGCGTTTCCTTCCTACTGCCCTGTCTTCTCCCCAGGCTCTGCTGCATCGTCCCTGCAAGTGGAACCGTTTTCCTTTTCGGCCATCGCGCTGCGCTGCCATACACACAGGCAGCTTCGCTCCTTCCCCACCGCGTTCATCCGGCCCTAACAGGAAGTGCATCAGAGAGGGCCAGAATGGACGCGGCGGGGGAGGAGTCTGTGCCTGTGTGTATGGCAGCGCAGAGCGACGGCCGAAGAGGAAAACGATTCCACTTGCAGGGATGATGCAGCGGAGCCTGGGGAGAAGACAGGGCAGGAAGGAAACGCTGAACGCTGCCTCCGCGGGACAAAAGGGCAGCGACAGCGTGCGAAGGATGGGCGGGCCTGGAGGGAAAATGGGTGGGCCTGGGCCCATCCAGGCCCACCCGTGGCTACGCCCCTGGTCCAGGCTGTAATAATGTAAGGGAAAAAAAGAACATACGCATGGAAACAGGATGCTAGGCTCAATGGACCTCAGTCTTTCCCAGTATGGCAATACTTATGTACTTATGTCCCTTCCAACACCCCCACAGCACATCACAGTACTCACCACCTTCTCTGTCCTCAGTTGTGGGACCTGACAATCTGGAATCTTCCAGATGTTCATCTAGAAATGTAAACAGAAACGACGTTGACCCAAAACCGTCCACAACCAAACTTCTTACCAACACCCACCCCATTGTCTGCAAAATGCTAAAGAAACTCACCTTCCATACCACCAATGGCATCCTCCTACATGTCGGCACCACCACAAAGTCCGACCACCTGCTCACGACCAAGAGTGGTCAACACAGCCTCCTCCAGGGGAGTCAGTTCCACGGTACATGGAGGGCCATCCCCTGTACCCTTTCCATGTTTCCACTTCTTCCGTGCCTTGTCTTTGACCATATCCCTGAAGTCATGCCAACAATGCTTACACTGCTCCACAGTGCGCATCCGCACACTGACAACATTCACCTCATCCGCAATCTTCCTCCATATCTCGTTCTTTTGTCCAAGCGAGAGCCTGGTCTTTTTAAAAAGCCATCCAAATTCATCGCATACACCATGCACCAACACTTGTAGCTCGTCCTCCGTAAATTTTGGTGCATGCTTCCGCTTACCATTGCGATCAGGGCCTTCACTGCCAAACACTGTTTCCTCATCCTCCTCATGCCATGGCACATTATTCATCATTGATTCCAGAGAAATAAAATGGAGGAGATGTTAACATCTTGAAAATGCACACTTAGCACCCTGCCATCACCCCGCCATAAGCTGATCTCTATGCTGTAAACGGCACTTATAACAATGAAAAATGGACAGCAGAAAGGAAAAACAACGTGGCACACACCACACACCTTAAAACAAATAAAATGGAGAAGTCAACAACATGCCAGCAAAATGCCAGCAAAATCACATTTTACACCATTCATAAGCTCATGGGAACGTCTTACTTTTACCTATGAACACTTTTTTGAAAACAGAAAGGAAGAAACAACGTGGCACACACCACACACCTTAAAAAAAATAAAATTGAGAACTTTTTAACAACAGGAAAATGCCTGCAAAATCACATTTTACAACAAGGAAACGTCTTACTTACCGATGAAAAATTTGAAGCAGGAAAAACAACGGAAAATCAAGCTGGAGGCAGTACTTGCCAGTAGCCTTTGTGTAATCGAAAAAACGAACAGTGACGTGTATCTTACGTGTATCTTACACGCCCTGGACGCACGCCTATGACATGTCACATACGCACATAAGCCACATTGATACCGTGTGCTTTCCGAATGAATCTGTGCGCATGCGTTTCCTGCTCCACTGGCGGGGATTGCACCAGATTAGCGAAACTTTCATGCATCCGACTTATTAATATCGCACCGAACATTTCTGAGTCGTTTTTTAGAGCATCCTTCGTTTTTTCAAATTCGGTAAGTTTTCTATGTGACTTCTACATTTTCGATTCTTTTACCTTTTGTTGATGCATCTGCCCTTTAGTCCCAAACTCAGTCCCTTCTTACATGGATAGTACTTGGTTGTTCAGATAGATTTTCACCTCAATTTATATAAGATTTGAACATATATGAATAATGAAGATATGCATTCATCGGCTGCTGAATGAGCACCTTGACTGGTTATTTAAAAAAATAGGATAAAAACTGTTTTCTTCAACAACAGGTTCTTCAGGTTCTCTGTTAGGAAACTTAGGTGGGGGGGTCTTTCACTAAAACTTAGCTTGAGTTATCTGCAGCAGGGCCCATAGGAATAAAATGGTCCCTGCTGCAGATAACTCAAGCTAAGCTTTAGTAAAAGACCCTCATACTTTTTGCTTTCTCACATTCTATGAACTTCTTGTCTTATCTGCAAGACACTACAACGTCATCCTTTTCCTTTCTGCATTCAGGAATTCCACTGTCTGGCCTGTAAAATACTTTTTAGAACCTGGAACTTCTTCCCTCTGGGCATCACCAAAACAGACAAAAGAACTTTCATCTTCTTTTCCTTTACATTAAATCAGATAGGAATTTCAGGATCCAGTAGCTCAGAGGAGTGGCCTAGTGGTTAGGGTGGTGGAGTTTGGTCTTGGGGAGCTGAGGAACTGAGTTTGATTCCCACTTCAGGCACAGGCAGCTCCTTGTGACTCTGGGCAAGTAACTTAACCCTCCATTGCCCCATGTAAGCCACATTGAGCCTGCCATGAGTGGGAAAGCACGGGATACAAATGTAACAAAAAAAAGAACTGTAGCTCTGGATTTTTCAAGCTTTCTCTGTCTTAGGATGGCAGGACTAGGGTAGCCCCCAACCATTATTATAAATAAAAGAGCAAAATACTGTAACTTCTCTACTTTTGCCTTTGTTGAGAGACTAGGTCAGTACTGAGGACCCAGACGTTCATGAGTTTGGCAGAAGGAGGTGAAAGAGAGGTAACTCCTCTCTTTTCCTTTAACTCAAAGACCAGTTTGTTATTTCAGGACCTAACCCTTTACAAGGCCTGAGACTGTATACTGCTGCTCTCAGGCAGAAAAAAAAAGAGACAAAAAGACAAATTTGTCTCTGAAACTTGGAACTATATGTCTTTGACAGATATCATCACTCTATCTCCATTGCTTTCTAAAATGGGGAAGCCATCTGCATACTCACTCCCACATTAAAACACTGAACAGCTACCAGGGCAAGTGAACTTCTGCAGCATAACAGTACATATTAAGCCATCTGTTACTGAATTAATAAATACATTAAAATACTAAGGTATTTGAGTGATCTGGGTTGCATGCCCTTATCTATGAAAAACTGAAAATTAAAAGAACCTTTTCCAATTCATTTTCCGTCTTCACAGGAAATATAAACTTGAATTGCAAATGGACTACTTGGACTCTAAACACATAATAAACATAATGCATAGGTCTTTTACAAAACACACAAACTTCAGCCAATATAAATATAATCAACTTACTTTCAAATGTTTATCAAACATTTGCAAATGGTAAATCACTGAGAGGAAGATGCACTAAAGTCGTCGGTAATTCCTGTTCCCTACCGATTCCCTAGCGAATTGGTAGGGAACGGGAATTCACTAAGGAAAGGGAATGCAAATGAGCTACTCATTGTAGCTCCGTTGCATTCACCATTACCTCGGTAGCCAGTCGGAGAATCGGGACGTCCCATTCGGTTATGCTCCTCTTCTTGGGTCTCTTCAGCCAATCAAAGTGCATCTAGCTTGCTGGTGTCAGCTCCACGCACTCTGATTGGCTGAAGAGACCTGGAAGAGAAGCATAATGAAAAGGGACGTCCCGAACTCCGGATCGACTCGCAGGTCCCCGATTCCCTAATCCTTCTCCTCGCTGCTACAGAAGGTGAGCAGCGCAGGGGAGACAAAACTTTAAAAAAAAAATCGGCAAAAAGACGTCCCTCACAAGCGCAGGCAGAGTACGTCCATAAAGGACACCCCTCACGTGCGCTCGCTGCTTTTTTTTTCCTTTTTTACCTTTTTTTGGGGCTCTTTTCCTTTCCGATTCCCTCACAGGAGCCCTAACGAGAGGTAGCTTGTTACACATATAGACCCGATATAATGCGGAGGACAAGGTCAAAAGTTTTATACCGCATTTTAAGTGAGTCCACTTTATATCAAATATTTTTTGGTTATGTACTTTGATCCCTTGTATGGGATATGTACTAGTGCTGTTTTGATTATGTACGTTTTAATTTCTTCCCACAGTTCATCTGGGTGTCTTTCTTCTATGGGGAGATGGTCACATCTGTTTTTTTTAGTTCAACTGTGTAGCTGGTGCTGATCTTGTCCTTGTAAAATCTGTTTGCAGTTGCCAATTGTTTGGCATTGCAGAATCTGAGTTTAACTGTGGCTACAAGTAACTGGTGATCTGATCCACAGTCAGCACCAGGGTATTGTCTTCATTGCCATGACTGAACTCTGCCACTTTTCCTGACACAGGATATAGTCGATTTTGTTTCTGTGTTCTCCACTTGGTGATGTCCAGGTGTGCAGCTACCATTTGGGTTGTTCAGACCAAGTGTTGGTGATCATTAGCCGATGTTCTTGGCAGAACTGAACCAATCAACCTCCTCATGGCTGCCGAGAGACTGAGCAGGAACCAGGGCAGAATCATTATCGCTGACGCCGCCCCCCCCCCCAAAAAAAAAGACATCGCCACCCCCGCTGTTGCCCCCCTTCATGCCCGCCCGAAGTACCTTGGCTGGCCCCACCAGCTGCAGGCAGCACGGCTCCTTCCCCTGCCCAGCATTACCTGTTCCTGTGGCTGCTTTCCTCAGGTCGCACATGCTCATTTTCAACAGGCAATGAGAGGGGGACCCGGCACCGGAGTTTTCTCTCTCCTGATCCTGTCAGGATGTGATCACCCAGGTCCTGTCAGAAGCAGGAGAGAGAGAGAGAGACCCCTGAGCTGGGCCCCACCTGGGGGCCCAGGCCCAGGGAATTTTGCCCCCTCTGCCCTCCCCATCTCAGCGGCCATGGATCTCCTGCCTCATTCTGCTCTCCTAAACCAAATCTTCCAGCAATTTTGGGTTCTGCCACAATTCCCACTTTGGAATTGAAATCACCAATAATGTAGCTAATGTTCTTATTGGGTGTTTGGCTTAAAGCATCCTGAAGTTCACCATAGAACTCTTCCACCTCTTCCTCAGGTGCATCTGCTGTTGGGGCATATATTTGCAGGATTGTGATGTTACGGGCTTCAGGAAAGGCAGAGGCACTCATGATCATATTGCCAACCTTCGATGGATTATGAAAAAAGCTAGGGAATACCAGAAAGATCTCTACATGTGTTTTAGCAATTATTCAAAGGCATTTGATGTGCTTGAGCACAACAAGCTCTGGACCTGCCTAAAGGAGATGGGTACACCACCACACCTGATTGAACTCATAGGATCACTCTATCAAGATCAAGAAGCTACAGTCCAAATGCCATATGGAGACACAGATTGGTTCAAGATTGGAAAGGGTACACAAGGATGCATCCTGTCACCAGCAGCTTTCAACTTGTATGCTGAAACCGTCATGTGATGAGCAGGCCTGGATGAATCCAAGATTGGTATGAAAATAGGTGGCAGAAATATTAACAATCTCTGATATGCTGATGATACCACCCTGCTGGCTGAAAATAAGAAGGATCTTGAACATCTGATCAGGAAAGTCAAAGAAGAAAGTGAGAAGGCTGGATTTCATCTGAACAAAAAAACAAACAAACAAAAGGCAAAGATCATGACATCAGCAAACAATGTGAATGTTGACATCAAGATCAACAATGAAGAAATTGAAGTTGTCAAAGGTTTCATCTTTCTTGGCTCCAAAATTAATCACGATGGTAAGTGCACCCCTGAGATCAAAAGACGGATGACACTTGGAAGAAGTGTAATGGTCAGCATGAACAACATCTGGAAGAGCAAGGACATCAGCCTGGCAACTAAATGTAGATTGGTCAGTGCAATCATCTTCCCAATAGCAACATATGGCTGCAAATCTTGGATTCTGAGAAAGGTAGACAGTTGAAACATTGATGCAATTGAATTATAGTGCTGGGGATGACTGTTACACATCCCATGGACAGCCAAAATAACAAACCAAGCAGTTCTGGAACGTATCAAACCAAAAATCTCACTGGAGGCCAAGGTAGTAAAACAAAAGCTCTCCTATTTTGGTCACAACACAAAGCAAGTCCCTTGAAAAAGACATCATGCTTGGAATGGTTAGTGGCAAAAGAAAAAGAGGCCACCCAAGAATTTGCTAGATAGATACTATCAAGGAAGATACTGGACTGAACATAGCAGAACTGAAAGCTGAGAGAGATCGGAAGGAATGGCGAACACTGATCCGTAGAATGACCAAGAGCTGTACTCAACTGATTGGATAAGGAGGAAGAGGACTTTGATCCCAGAGATGGACTGAGAAGCCATATATTCTCTCCCACCCTGCATCCTCACTCACACCCCCTCGTCAAAACATACCTTTGCCGGCAAAGAGGTTTCCTGTGTAAGACCCCATGCAGCCAGAACAGCACTCAAGAATTTTCCATGTTAGCATTTAATGTTATGCTTTAAGCTTAGCTTTGCCAGAACAGTACTGCCTTGTCAGTGTGTCACTTAAAAGAACAAGTTTGAGACTTTTAATCTTTTGATGCTAGTTAGTTTACATTTCAAACACATGGAAAAAAAAAGCAAAAATCAGGTTCTAAGCTCTGACCATGTTATAAGTGATCCCACATTATATTGATCTGTGTTATAATGGGTCTATAGTGTAATTTTCTTAAAGTAAAGAAATGTTGCTGGAATTCACAAAGGAGTGGAATATGCACAATGGTTCCCTAAAGGACAAGAGAAGAGAAACCAAGGGCCCTGTTTACTAAAGTGCGCTAGCGTTTAGGATGTGGTAACAGTAGAGACTGGGTGCCTCTATCATTAGCACGTGCGCTAAAAACGCTAGCGTACCTACAGCACGGCTTAGTAAACAGGGCCTCAAGTATACAGTACTTCAGGTCTTGTGAATTGACTTTTTCACTGCTATAAACTCTAGGGGAAAGTAAACTGCACTGCACAGCGGGTACAGACCCAATAACCTTACTGGCCAGACCAGATGAGCTATGTTGGCCCATATCACTTCATGCTTAGATTAGTTCAATTTGCTTCTCACAGGTTTCCCTCTAAACCATCTTTCTCTTCTTCAATTTGTTCAAATTTCTGCGGCACAACCTACATTCTGCCAGTGTCGATATGCTCATATTAGCCCTCTCCTCAAGTCATACAGTTCAAACTCCTTTTATTGGCTTACAAGAGCATTCATTCTGTAGCTCCTCTGTATCTCTCCACAGTTATCTCTCTTTACACTCCTCCCTAGGAACTCCGTTTATCAGGCAAGTCTTTTGACTGTATCCTTCTCCCCCACTGCCAACTAGCAATCTTGCTGCACTGTATGCCTGGAAT
Organism: Microcaecilia unicolor; assembly: GCF_901765095.1. NCBI lineage: Eukaryota > Metazoa > Chordata > Amphibia > Gymnophiona > Siphonopidae > Microcaecilia > Microcaecilia unicolor. The sequence goes on from NC_044033.1 coordinate 415,599,269, forward strand.
AGATTTTCTGAGTCAGTGTGTCAAGCTCTTTCTCTGGCTATACTCAAATCTAAGGTAAAAGCCCACCTTTTTGAGACTGGTTTTAATTCCTAACTCCTAACCCATGTCTGTTTTAATCATTCCCACAATAGGTAGTTCCTTAATCTCGTATTTATCCTGTTTGTCTGTCTTGATTAGATTGTAAGCTCTGTCAAGGAGGGACTGTCTCATGTGTGTTTAGTGTACAGCACTGCGTACATTTAGTAGTGCTATAGAAATGATAAGTAGTAGTAGTAATATCTGCTCTCATCTCTGTGTTACTATTGGGTCTCATTTTCAAAGCACTTAGACTTACAAAGTTCCACAGGTTACAATCCACCTTATAATTGAAAGAGAAAAACGCCTAGATTTTGACCCAAATCGGGAGATAGACGTTTATCTCATAAAAACAAATAAATCGGTATAATGGAAAGCCGATTTTGGACGTTTTCAACTGCAATCCATCGTGGAAGCATACAAAGTTGACGGGGGCGTGCCGGAGGCGTGGTGAAGGTGGAACTGGGGCGTGGTTATCGGTCGAGGAGAGATGGGCGCCTTTTGCCGATAATGGAAAAAAAGTATGCGTTTGTAGCTAGAATTTAGGGCACTTTTCCTGGACCCTGTTTTCTCACGAATAAGGCCCCAACAAGTGCCATAAATGACCAGATTACCACCAGAGGGAATTGGGGATGACCTCCCCTGACTCCCCCAGTGGTCACTAACCCCCTCCCACCACAAAAAATGATGTTTCACAACTTTTTATTTTCACCCTCAAATGTCATACCCACCTCTCTGGCAGCAGTATGCAGGTCCCTGGAGCAGTTGTTAGGGGGTGCAGTGGACTTCAGGCAGGTGGACCCAGGCCCATCCCTCCCACCTGTTACAATTGTGCTGCTTAATGCTTAGTCGTCCAACCCCCCCCAAACCCACTGTACCCACATGTAGGTGCCCCCCTTCACCCCTTAGGACTATAGTAATGGTGTAGACTTGTGGGCAGTGGGTTTTGAGGGGGATTTGGGGGGCTCAACACACAAGGGAAGGGTGCTATGCACCTGGGAGCTCTTTTACCTTTTTTTTGTTTTTGTAAAAGTGCCCCCTAGGGTGCCCGGTTGGTGTCCTGGCATGTGAGGGGGACCAGTGCACTACGAATCCTGGCCCCTCCCACGAACAAATGCCTTGGATTTATTCGTTTTGAGCTGGGCGCTTTCATTTTCCATTATCACTGAAAAACAAAAACGCCCAGCTCACAAATTGTCGAATAAAACATGGACGTCTATTTTTTTTCGAAAATACAGTTCGGTCCGCCCCTTCACGGACCCGTTTTTGGAGATAAACGCCCATGGAGATAGACGTTTTCGTTTAATTATGCCCCTCCACGCAACTTGTAAGTCTAACTGCTTTGAAAATACATAAATCTTCATCTCCCAATGACATTGGCATTGAAACAGTAAAGGATGTCGTAGTTAGAAAAATGATGAACAAATCAGAAAGCAGACTGGGTCAAAAATAAATGGTTTAATAGAACATAATCCAGAAATAATAATTAAATTACTATTTCTGGATTATGTTCTATTAAGCCATTTATTTTTGACCCGGTCTGCTTTCTGATTTGTTCATCTGACTTCAATAAGCAGATTTTTGCCTTTTTGTTTTTTTGTAGTTAGAAAAATTACTTGCAAAATTGACAACACTAGCAGAAGTATCAGCATTAAGCATAGTTAAAAAGTTTTTCTTCAGGTGAAAAATTAGTTAACTGTTTTTTGTTCATAATTAAATCATGTAAATTAGTGCGAAGCAGTATCATTAAGAATTATCTACATCACACTGACTTTAAAACAAGCATAAGTGAATATACTGCATGTAATATGCATGAGTCCATTATGGAAATGCAGTTTTTGTGATTGCTCTCCTAAAGCCACCTGCAAGAAAACACAGGCAGAGCTAAATTTCAGCATAGGCAAAGTAATCACATGGCTAGGGCTAAAGGCTAAGGAGGGCCCTGTCAGATAAGCTTAACTGTCTAAATTATTTTTCAAGATTATACAGATTTTTACATTAATGCACAGGCTTTACTCAAACTGTACCTTTGAGCACAGTTACTATTCAAGTAAACACTAGCTTGCACTGTGTGTAAATTTAGGTATGGCCTAATTTTATAAGGCTTATATAACTAGGCTTATCTAACTAAGCATAGACTAAATTGATCTATATACAACACTTAAATAAATTAATTGAGTTAAATGTGCTCAAACCAAAATTCACCTCACATATTACTGTGAGATTAAATTGTAGGGGCCATCACCGCACATCACAGCCCCTTCATAATAATGCCACCACTATCAGTTAATAAAAGTTTACCACAGTATCAAAATAAAAAAAATTACTTATCTTTAAATGTTCAAATAGAATGTTCAATTAAGATCTCCTGTGGAGGACAGTGGTCCAAAAAGTCCCAACATACACAAATATGCAGATGGAATCCTATAATGGCTCAGAGTATATGATAAAACAACATAATCCCTAGTTATGTGCTCAAGGTGTATCAACTTTAATTGGCATTCTTTGACTTAGGCCTAAGTTTCGCATTGCTGCTTCTTCTTCAGGAAGAATGATGATATCTACAATAAAAATCCGTTCAAATATAAACTGTTGGCACATTGCTCTACTATACGCATAATTAACATAACTATACTCTTTACAATGTAACATTAAGAATGGCACATACTAGATGGGAACAGCTCTCAAACCAAGGTCTTAGTGTGGGTATCCTGCAAAGGTCAAAAGATGCCAACATTGTATTTTTTATATAGAGAAACTCTAACAACTCTTGGAGAATACAAACTCAACAGAAATAATTCCAACCTAATAAGAGGAGTTTATATTATATGCCGGGTTCGTTTGAGGGTGTCCCATTCCACTAAGAGGAAAAAACTTCCCCCTACATATAATAACTATACCAAATGGAACCTCAAACCTCCAAACAAGGGACCATTCCAATGGAATTTAAACACACCTTGTATAAAATGGAGTAGATTAATATCATAGGTTCCTCCCAAGAAGAAAAAAAAGAAAAAACACCCAGACGAAAAAACTCAAATTAACTGAGATAAAAAACGAATGGGATGAAAAAAACTCTCTTTCCTTCTTGTACCTATAAATTGAATGAGCACCTAACCCAAACTAACCCGCCAAAACTACCCCCAGCCTTAAAAAAAGCTACCTATAGAGCACCCCGGGGGAAAATAGAAACACTCAAGGAAAGAATGACAGGCAAGGATCAACCTACCTACCTAAACATATAAATTCCCAAAGCAGCAAAAGGATAAACCTAAAAATTACTTAGCTTGATGCAAACAGGCTGCTTCGCAAAAAATATTCCCCCGATAAGGTCTCCGGAGCCTTACAGCAGATCTTCAGCTGATGAAAAAACGCCAGCCCTCCAAATCTTCAACCGGCGAACAGCGCCAGCCTTCCAACAAGAGCGCCTTGTTTCGCCAACCTTATGGCTGCATCAGGAAGGGTGCTTACAATCACTCTTAGTCCATCTTGTCAAGAGCAGCAGACGACGCTGGAGACTTAACCTAAATCATATATAAGCCAAAGATGGAGCGTGAGCAGAACCTTCGAGATGAACTTAAATTTTAGCACTTGCTGTTACATCATCACGTAGTGACGTCCTCTCATGTCCAATCATGTTTATCCAAGAGAATCAAGGAAACAGCCTGCCAAACTTACAACCACGTCCTGACGTAATGATGTCCTCATATATCTAGTCGTCCTGATCCTCCAGAATCCATAGCCACAGCTGTATCTCAATAATAGGCATTCCACTCAATGTTTTTATTCAAGCCTTGTGGTGTAACTGTTTTAAGTACATAAATCCAATGCTGTTCCTTACGCCACAGAATACTTTTAAAACTAACATATTTGCCCATTTGTGGAGGAGTGGCCTAGTGGTTAGGGTGGTGGACTTTGGTCCTGAGGAACTGAGTTTGATTCCCACTTCAGGCACAGGCAGCTCCTTGTGACTCTGGGCAAGTCACTTAACCCTCCATTGCCCCATGTAAGCCGCATTGAGCCTGCCATGAGTGGGAAAGTGCGGGGTACAAATGTAACAAAAAAAAAAATTAGGGTGCAGGAATTTAAACAGTCCAGCATCTCTTTGTTCATAACGATGACCAGTCTACCTCTCTATTCAGTCCCTGGGACTAACAGTATCCCAACTGAAAATAAAATGTTGTTCTTTGTGCAGCAATATGCAAGAAATAACCCCTCCTCTCAGTGAAACAACCTGTATCAGAACTACATATCTAACCTCCTGTAGAGAGTATGCCTGTATTGCATCCACTGTTCCACTAGCAGAGCTGTAAGTGTACCTGTCCTAATATTGCTCAGATGTTCCACAATTTTCACTTTAATGGATTGGCATGTTTGTCCTATATAATATACCCCACATGGGCAAATAATGCAATATATGAGCAGAGGTTGAAACTTAACAGCCAAGAGCACTAAAAAGGAAAGTAGCAAAGCTCAAAACTTTGTCCTGAAAGAAAGCTATTTTCAGTTCTTTGGCTGCTGGAGAGGTAGCACTGCTACTGACCTGAATTAGGTGTTAATTAAGGTGTGAGGAAGTAGAAGAGTTGCAATCATTATTAAGGGCAATCTGATACTGGGTTAGCTTCAAAGGGTCTGTTTGAAGCAGTCCCATTAGAATTAACACTATAGAGAGAGGAAAGGTCTCACTTAACTTTCTTTCTGAGAAGTTCTGAGAGAAGAGGGCATTTCTGTGGTGAGTGAACATTATTTTGTTCTGTGCTTTGGTAACTTAAAGATTGGGGTTTAAAACAGGAATTGTAGATTATTGATAAAGACAGCATAATTAAAAAATCAAACTTTATTAACTAGTCTCCATACTCTTTTTTCCATAGTTTTAGAACTTGAACTTTCTGCAAAACAGCAATAACAGATAGCCTCTAGAAGAAACAGTGTCACAGTTGTGGCCGTGCCCTTATGTTCAGACCTACTGTTTCTCTGTATCTAGCTCTGTGACCTCTCCAGTCTGCCTTTGTCCCTATTGTTGCTCTTCCTGTAAGCAAAGCCTCGCTTTGGTCTCCCTGCTTCTGCTTCATTTCCTGCTTGTGACATCATCATCAGCAAGCCCTTTATAAGCACCTGGGAACTATCATGTTTTGCCTTTGCAAGGGGTCTCTTAATTTGCCTCTGTATAGGTCATATCCCTGCTTGGCTTTGTTCCTGAGTCTTGCTCCTGAAGGTCTGTTCTGTGTTTCCCTGAGTCTTGTGTTTCAGTGCTTTGTTTTGTTTCTGTGAGTTTGCTTTTGAATCTTGATCCTGAAGGCCTGGCTCTAGAGCCACACCCTGCCCTTGGTGTCTTTATCTGTTTGACTTCCCTTGGCTTCTGCTTTTAGTCTAGCCTTGCTTTTGACTCTTGCTATAGTTAAGCTCCATGTTTAAGCCAATCTCTGTGTTTAGCCAAGTTCTGTTCCTGTTTCCCCTGTTCTGTTTCCTGTGTGTATAGTTCTTGTCTGTTAATTCTGAGAGTCTGTAGAAGCCAGCATTGTCCCTAATTATCTCACTGCTATGCAGGTGTGTCTGCTGCCTCTCAATCTGCCTGGCCTTTCCCTTCGAGCTGTGGATGCTGGTAAGCACATTGCTTTGTTGTTTGCTTGTCTTCCCTTAGTCTGCTTAATCCATTGCCTGCTATGTTTGCTTCCTGGCTCTTGAGCTCTATTTCTGCTAAGTTCTGTTCCTGTTGTGTGTTTGAGCCAGGTTCTGCTCCTGCTATGTATTTGAGCTAGTTTCTGTCCCTGCTCTCTGTCAAGCCATGTCCCTTTCAGTATCCTGTTCCCTGTCAAGCCATTTCAGAATCCGGTTCCAGCCAAGCCAAGCCCATTCGAGCATCTGGTTCCAGCCAAGCGAAGCCCATTCCAGCATCTGGGTCCAGTCAAGCCAAGCCCGTTCCAGCATCTGGTTCCAGTCAAGCCTGTTTGAGAATCCTAAATCCTGTTTGAGAATCCTGAATCCTGTTCCAGCCAAACCTATTTGAGAATCCTGAATCCTGTTTGAGAATCCTGAATCCTGTTCCCGCCAAACCTGTTTGAGAATCCTGTTTGAGTATCCTGAATCCTGTTCCTGCCTTGTGTATTGTCTTGCTTCTGTTATTCTGTTGTCTAGCTCCTGCCCTGTCTTGCCTGTCTAGTTGTGCTTTGTTTTGTCTCTTTCAGTCTAGTCTTGTCCGGATACAGTTCTTGCCTTGTCCTTGTCTTGCCATTTCTGGGTCCCAGTCCCAGTTTTAATCCAGTTCCGAGTCTTGCCTTGTCCTGTCTGGGTTCCAGTTCTGGCCCCTTTGCCTTTTTTCCTTGCCTCGTCTGGATCTGGTCCTTGTTTTTTCTATTGTGTTTAGTTACCTCTGTCCTGCCTTGTTGAGTCTGTTTATCTTAATCCAGTCTGTTCTGATTTCTGCCTGTGCCAGCCCAAGGTGATTTGCCTGGCAAAGCTCCTGCTTTGGTTCAAGGGCTCACCATTCCTGACAGTTGTGACACACAGCAGGGCCTAGTTCAATCTTCATGGATTGAAATTCCATGTGTAAAGGGGAAAAGAATAGTGATGGGAGTGTACTACCGTCCACCTGGCCAGGATGAACAGACTGATGTAGAAATGTTATCAGAATTTAGGGAGACTAACAAACTGGACTACACATTAATAATGGATGATTTCAATTACCCTGATATTGACTAGGTAAATGTAGCATCAGTGTATGCTAGGGAGGTAAAAATTCCTTGATGAAATCAACGACTGCTTTATGGAGCAGCTGGTTCAGGATCCAACAAGAGGGAGATACATTCTAGACCTAGTCCTTAGTGGAGCACATGATCTGATAAAGGAGGTAATGGTAATGGTGCGTCACTCCTTGCTTTGTTCTGATACAGTGTCCTGGAGTTTGTCAACCATCTGTGTCAGCGGCTGTCAGCGAGAACCTGTGCTGTGCTTGTGGGGCACAGGTGGAGCCAATCTCACTACAGCCCATGTGCTCACTTCCCTCATATTGTGAAAATGGCCAAGTTCAATTGTAGATGTTTTGATGAAAACCTTTAAAATTCTCATCCTGAACATAGCAATTTTTGAGCTGGAAAATGTATATTTTTGTGTTTCAAAAATATCTACTTGCCAGATGTTTTTGTGCTCAGTATGTATTTCTTTAGTTACAAAAAAAAAAAAAAAGCTAGAGAAAAATGCATGAAAAGAAGCCAATAGGGGTGTCTGTGTGGCACCATTTCTAGTAAACTGGCCACAAACACATCCCAGCACAGCAGAAGGACAGGGCCGTTGAGGGGGGGGGGGGGGGGGGGGGGGGCAGGGGGGACAAAATTCCCCAGGCCTGGGCCTCCAAGGGGGGCACGGCGCCAGGGTCTCTCTCCTTCCCCTGCTCCCAGGCCGCCGGTGCTGCAGTCCCCGGTCTCACCTGCCATCCTTCGGCTCCATCGACAGCCTCCCTCCCTCCATCCGCCACTGCCCCCTGCATTCAAATCAGCAGCGCCTCACCTCCGCGTGAAAGCGGCAGATCGCCTCCCTTCGGGCCCTCCCTCACTGTGTCCCGCCCTCGTCTGATGTAACTTCCTGTTTCCGTGAGGGCGGGGCACAGTGAGGGAGGGACCGAAGGGAGGCGATCTGCTGCTTTCACATGGAGGTGAGGTGCTGCCGATTTGAATGCAGGGGGCCTGGTGGCGGACGGAGGGGGGCTGTCGACGGGGCAGGGGGTGGACGGGTAGAGACCGGGGTCTGTGGCGCCGGCGGCCTTAGAGCAGGAGAGGGAGGCAATAGTGGTAGCGATTGGGGGGGCGGCGGCCCCGTGGGGGCAGTAGCGGTGGGGGCCCCGTGCCCGGCCTTGCCCTAGGCCCGACTCAGTCTCTCGGTGGCCCTGCAGAGGGAAACCTAGTAGTTAGTGCAGTGGACCTCACATGTGGAGGGGCATAACCAAAAGGGACGTCCTCGTTTCAATTTGGACGTCCTTGCAAAACGTCCCCATGCAGGGGCAGGGAAACCCGTATTTTTGAAACAAAATGGACGTTCATCTTTCATTTCGATAATACGGTCAGGGAAGCCCAAATCCTGAAATTTGGTAGTCCTTAGAGATAGCTGTCCCTAGACTTGGTCGTTTCTGATTTTCAGCGATAATAGAAACCAAGGACGTCCATCTCAGAAATGACCAAATGCAAGCCATTTGGTAGTGGGAGGAGCCAGCATTTCTCATGCACTGGTCCCCCTGACATGCCAGGACACCAACCGGGCACCCTAGGGGGCACTGCAGTGGACTTCATAAATTGCTCCCAGGTATATAGCTCCCTTACCTCGTGTGCTGAGCCCCCCAACCCCCAAAGAGGATGGAAATCAATATTTTGAAAGATATTTTTTGAGGGTGGGAGGGGGTTAGTGACCACTGGAGGAGTAAGGGGAGGTCATCCCTGATTCTCTCCGGTGGTCATCTGGTCATTTCAGGCACCTTTTTGTGCCTTGGTCGTAAGAAAAATACAACCAGGTAAAGTCGTCCAAGTGTTTGTCAGGGACGTCCTTGTTTCTTTCGATTATGGGTGGAGGACATCCTAGTGTTAGGCACGCCCAAGTCCCACCTTCGCTACGCCTCCGATACGCCCCCTTGAACTTTGGCCGTCCCTGCGACGGAGTGCAGTTGGGGGCGTCCAAAATCGGCTTTCGATTATACCGATTTAGATGACCCTGTGAAAAGGACGCCCATCTTCTGATTTATATCAAAAGAGGGGCAACTGTTATGACCCGGTAGTAGTGAGCTCCTGTGCCCCGACTGAGCACGGCAGAGATGGAGTGACACCGCACTCGGTCAGGCAACCAGACAACCCCTAGCTTCACCTGGGAAGCGACCACCGTTCACCAGGAGTTGAGCTCCCAGCTGCAGGTGGCCACCAGGACTTCTGGAAACGGCAGGGTTGCACAGCCGCTGACCAGGCTGGCAGGAAACAGACACAGTCCAGAACTAGTATTCCAACAGGCAAAGAATAGTCAAAATCAGTCCAGGGTCAAGGCAGGCAGCAAACAAGCAAGAACCGAGAAAACTAGCCAGGGTCCGGTATACAGGAAAACAGGAACAGAAGTAGTCGGCAAGCAGCACTCTGACAGCAACTCCTCAGAACAATTGAGGCTGAAGCAACAAAGGACTGGAGGCAAGGCTTTAAATAGAGCAGGAATCAATCCTAAGCATGTGCAGCTGAACCAAGATGGCTGCCCCCCATCAGCAGAGAAACCCAACGACCAAATATGGGCTTCCTTCCTGTAGCCGGCCAACCCCAAGATGGCTGCCACAAGCTAAGATGCCCATCCTAAGATGGCCGACCTATCCTGGAGAAACACCACCAAGATATCCGATTAGCTGTGCCGAACCGGCCGTGCAGGCCTGGAACCAGGTGAGGAACGTAACAGTATCCTTCTCTTTTGAAAATGAGCCCAAAAGGGATCCAGGTACAAATCCTATGTTATTTTGTATTGTGAGCCCTCCAGGAACACCTAAAAACCTACTGTACCTAAGTGCACACCACTACAAAACTCCTCAGGTCTGCAGGTGTCTCCTATCTATAGGTACAGTTGGTATTTTGTGAGTATTAGAAGGCTCACAATTTCCACCACAAGTGTACTAGTTAGAGTGGGATATGGACCTGGGTCCCTTTCTCTGCAGTTCCCTGCACTGACCACTAGCCTACTCCTAGGACCAGCTTGTGGCTCTAATAGAAATGGCCATAATATCTGAAAATGTCACAGAGCCTGGTATGTATTGTCAATGTGACATTTTTGGGGAGTGGAAGTGGATTAGTGACCACTTGAGTTTTAAGGGGGGGGGGGGAGAGATCATGCCTTAATCCCTCCAGTGGTCAGTTGGTCAGTTAGGGCACCTTTTTGGGATTTAGTAGTGGTAATTATTATTATTTATTGCACTTGTATCCCACATTTTCCCACCTATTTGCAGGCTCAATGTGGCTTACAAAGACCTGTTATGGCATCGCCATTCCAGGGTAGAAGATACAATTGGTGTTACAAAGAGATCAAGGATGACAGAAAAGAACTAAGCAAGCAGTTATAAAGAGGACTCTCAGAATGAGGGTGGAGTGGTGGGGTGTTATAATTAAGCTATGGATTCTCGTGGTAGGCCTTGTTGAAGAGATTGGTTTTCAGAGATTTGCGAAAGTTAGTTATTTCGTTAATTGTTTTCAGGTTTGTTGGTAGTGCATTCCACAGCTGCGTGCTCATGTAGGAAAAGCTGGTCGCATGTGATAATCTGTATTTTAATCCTTTACAGCTGGGGAAGTGTAGATTAAGAAATGTGCGGGCAGATCTTTTAGCGTTTCTAGGAGGGAGGTCCACGAGGTCTAGCATGTAGGTCGGAGCATCTCCATAAATGATTTGATGAACAATCGTGCAGATCTTAAACGTGATACTTTCTTTAAGTGGGAGCCAGTGTAGTTTCTCTCTTAGGGGTTTTCCACTTTCATATTTTGTTTTTCCAAATATGATTCTGGCTGCGGTATTCTGGGCTGTTTGAACTTTCTTGACAATCTGTTCTTTGCATCCAGCATAGAGTGCATTGCAATAGTCCAGGTGGCTTATTACCATTGACTGTACCAGGTTTCGAAAAATAGATCTTGGGAAGAAAGGTTTTACTCTTTTGAGTTTCCACATGGAGTGAAACATCTTTTTGGTGGTGTTCTTTACATGGTTTTCGAGTGTGATATTTCGATCAATGGTAACTCCAAGAATTTTCAGAGTGTTTGAGACGGGAAGGGAAATGTTTGGAGTGGTTATGGTGGTGAATTTATTTGTGTTATGTTGTGATGTAAGTATAAGACATTGTGTTTTTTCAGCGTTAAGTTTTAGTTGAAATGCATCCGCCCAGGAGTGCATGATTTGGAATCTTTGGTTGATATCGTTGGTGATTTCCTTTAGCTCATGTTTGAACGGGATGTAGATCGTGACATCGTCTGCATATATGTAAGTTTGGTTAGTAGCTTGGCCAGGGGTATCATCATTAGGTGGAAGAGGGTTGGTGAGAGGGGGGATGCTTGGGGGACTCCACATTCAGGTGTCCATGGGGCTGATATAGCCGCATTAGCTGTTACTTGGTATGATCTTGTGGTTAGGAATCCTCTGAACCAGTTAAGAACGTTACCTCCAACTCCAAAGTATTCTAGGATATGAAGTAGGATTCCATGGTTGACCATGTCGAAGGCGCTGGACATGTTGAATTGTAAGAGAAGTATGTTGTTGCCAGTTGCAATTGTTTGTTTAAATTTATTCATTAAGGTCACTAGTACTGTTTCAGTGCTGTGGTTCGACCGAAATCCTGATTGTGGCTCGTGAAGAATTGAGTATTTATTTAGGTAATTAGTGAGCTGTTTTGTCACTACGGCCTCCATCAGTTTGGTTATCAGCGGGATAGATGCTACTGGACGATAGTTGGTTAAGTCATTTGTACTTTTCTTTGTGCCTTTAGGTAAAGGAGTAAGTAGAATGTTTCCTTTATCCTTTGGGAAGAGACCGTTTTGTAACATGTAGTTCAGGTGCCTCATGAGGTCTGTTTTAAGTTGTTGAGGGGCAGATTTTATAAGGTTATTAGGGCAGATGTCTAATTTGCATTGCGACTTGGCGTATCTTCCAAGCGACTGGGAGATGTTGTCAATCTAGAGTATGTCAAAGTTGGTCCATGATCGGTCTGCTGGATGTTCCCTGAGTATTGGATCTAGACACTCAAGGAAGTTTGCATAATCAGTTGTGTTAATAGGTATCATGAGTCGTAATTTTATAATTTTTTCTTTGAAATAGTTCGCAAGATTGTTTGCTGATGGAGTGTCTATGTTGTTAGAGGTAACGGGTGTGGTATTTAGTAGTTTATTTACGAGTTGGAAGAGTTTATGTGTGTTCTTGTAATCTGGTCCGATGGCTTTATAATATGATCTTTTAGTTTGTCTGATGGTGTATTTGTATTTTCTTTGTAGTTGTTTCCAATTGTTAAGTGTAGAGCTGTCTTTTTTCTTATTCCATGCTCGTTCTAATCTTCTAACTTGTGTTTTTAATTCTTTCAATTCTCCGTTAAACCATGGTATTGAGTTTTTTCTATGTGAGGTTCTGCTTTGAAGTGGTGCTATGTTGTCCAGTATGGTTCTGCATCTATTGTCCCATTCCTGAAGAAATAGGGGTGAGTCTGTTGGTGCTGTCCATTCGTTATTATAGAATTGTTGCCAAAATGTTAGTGGGTCTATTGTGCCTCTCGTGGTGTAGGTTAGTTGTTCTTGTTTATGTTGTGAGCCTTTCGTTCAAGTACTCCAAAGGGATTTTGAAACATAACAACGGAAATGACGTCACTCCAATCTCATGAAAGTATATAAATAACGTATCTAAAAGAGGAGTAGTTGTGCGCAACTCAAAAAAAAGGAGAAAACATATTGTGAACAATGAGCTAATAAACAGATTGACACAAGAAAAATAAAAATAAATATAAATAAAAATAAAAAATTCCAAATAGATATTGTGAAGTAACATAAAAATAAAAATAAAGCAAGTATGCTGGTATGAAAAAGTATGCAAACTGCCGGCCCTAAATACATCGGTTAAACACATTAATAAAAAATCAAGATACTAATTTTAAAGGCACAAACCACTACGTGGTTATGTAAATCTGTATAAGTATAAATGACAGAACTTATTGCAATATCTATACATTAAAATACGTTAAAATACGTAAGAACTGATTAAAATGATCTGTGCACATAAAAATGAAAAAAATTATTATATATATGGTTTGGGTATGTGAAATAAACTCTTGTACACTTAAAGAAAGAGGACGGGGGGGGGGGGGGAAAGGGAAGGGGGAAAAAAAGGGGGGGGGGGGGAGGGGGGAGGGGGGAGGGAAGGAAAGAAGGGAAGGGGAGGGGGGGGAAAACAGAAAAAAAGGGAGGGGGGGGGGGGGGGAAGGGGGGAAGGGAAGGGGAAGAAAGGGAAAAGGGGATAATTTGACCATATGGGCTCTAAAATGGTCAATATAAAAGATATTAAAAATAAAATTAATCCAAACTATAAAGAATATATATATAATTGGATACTAATTAGACTATAAAAAAGTAAATATATTAACATGACCCAAAGTAACAGGATATGCATATATTGATCTGTGTTGCCATCATAAAACCTATCTTACAAAAAAAAACTCCAAACTTACAAAAAGGAACTTAAATCCGTGTCAGTGTTTAGACCATTTGGTATAACTGTATTAAGAGTATATATTGTTCTTTGTTCTTCTCTTAACAACTTAACATCAATATTTCCTCCCCGCCATGACATATATAACTTCTTATATACAAAAAACTTAAGATCTTCTATAGTGTGATTCTTTTCGGCCCAGTGTGGAACCAATGGGGCACTTTGCACCTGTCTTGTTAAACAGCTCCTATGTTCTATTATTCTTGTTTTCACTGCCCTTTTAGTTTTCCCCACATATAACAAGCCACAGGGGCATATAATAATATAAATTACACCCACAGTATTACAATCTGAAAACTGTTTTAAAGGATAGTTTTTTTGATTGTTTCGACAATAAAATGATGTTAGAGTCAAAGAGTGTTTGCATACTGAACACCTACCACAAGGGATGTGACCATTACCTCCATCTATAGTTGAACTGGGACCTGGAAGGGTAGACGGTACCAAAAACTCTTTCAAATTACGGTTGCGTGAATATGCTATCACTGGTACTAAATCAGTAAAGCACTTTTCTGTTTCTAAAATGTGCCAGTGTTTTTTGATAATTTTCTTGATGCCTCCTGAAAAATGTGAAAATTTGAGCGTACAAACTAAGTCTGGGCTGCGTCTGTCTGTCTTCTCATATAAAAGATCTTGTCTATCCTTCCCAATGGCCTTTCTTAGACTTTTCTTTACGCATTCTTGGGGATAACCTCTATTGTTGAACCTATGAGCCATATATTTAGATTTGTCCTTGAAGTCCCCCTTCCCTTTCCCCCCCCCCCCCCGTCCTCTTTCTTTAAGTGTACAAGAGTTTATTTCACATACCCAAACCATATATATAATAATTTTTTTCATTTTTATGTGCACAGATCATTTTAATCAGTTCTTACGTATTTTAACGTATTTTAATGTATAGATATTGCAATAAGTTCTGTCATTTATACTTATACAGATTTACATAACCACGTAGTGGTTTGTGCCTTTAAAATTAGTATCTTGATTTTTTATTAATGTGTTTAACCGATGTATTTAGGGCCGGCAGTTTGCATACTTTTTCATACCAGCATACTTGCTTTATTTTTATTTTTATGTTACTTCACAATATCTATTTGGAATTTTTTATTTTTATTTATATTTATTTTTATTTTTCTTGTGTCAATCTGTTTATTAGCTCATTGTTCACAATATGTTTTCTCCTTTTTTTTGAGTTGCGCACAACTACTCCTCTTTTAGATACGTTATTTATATACTTTCATGAGATTGGAGTGACGTCATTTCCGTTGTTATGTTTCAAAATCCCTTTGGAGTACTGGGGCTGTTGTTTTTATTCATTTTTATTCACTTTACAATAAAGAACTTGTTTAAGAAGACACCATCTGAGAGGTTTTTTGGATCCACTGTTGTTTTTGCTTCATTGCTCTGCTGTGGAAAAAACACCTTCTGTGCGGGTTGGCATACTTGGTACCGAAGGTACAACATGGCTTTTGAGCCATGGGACGATGTCCTCAGCTTCAGTGGAGAGAGATTACAAAGACTGATGCAAGATTTTACACCTCTAGAAGGTGAAGAAGATTCTACTGTATCCCTTACAGATATGTGGATGAATATGGTTAAGGTTAATAAATCTATAATACAGAATGAATTGCATTATGCTACTCTGTTACAATATTGTAGAAATAAAAAGATCCCGAGGGGATTAAGAGTTATGAAAGAACCTAGGCTCTTCACTGATGATGAGGACTTCCTCAATCAGTGGTGTTCTATCTTGAATAAATGTTCTTTGGATTTGATGATTCTCATTATAGAGACATCTAAGAAAAGGAACGATACCTTACGTCCTAATGTGACTGAGAAATTAGAAGTTTTGAAAAATATTGATCCCAAATTCGATGAGGTTATTATAGATGTAAATAGGAGGATGGATAATTTTAGGAGTGAAATTAAGAGAAATAAGATTAACAAATTGCATAGAGATAATGAAGACTACAAGAGGGGCTCAATATACCCATGGTCTAGGCCAAAGAAAGACCAGAGACCGAATCAGTCAAGATCTAGGTCTCGTTTTCAGAATTATCCGGCCTATAGACAGCCTATAGGCTATATACATCAAAAGAATAAAAGATCAGCAGATTCTAATGGTTCACCTAATCATAGAAATAATAAGAGAATTAGGAGTGATTCGGAAGAATGTTTTACTTCACCTTTATCAAGCCCTACTCATGCCCCAGTAGCAGGCCCATCAAACTCGTTGTCTTTTTTAGACCAAATATTACCAATGAGAAATTTAGAAGAAAGACAGACAACAGGGGCCAATGCACAGTTTCCAAACAGGGGTCATTACATGAGAGGCCACTATTACCATCGAGGAAGAGGAAGAGGCCGACCCAGAGGCAAAAGCTTCACCTATCAGAATCATTACAATCAACAATACTAGATGATATAGACATTAATGAAGATACTCCTATTGTGAATCTCTCTGATATTAATCTTACGGAAAATCAAATTCAGGTCCTTAAGAAAGGATTGTCTTTTGTACCTACAGCTAAGTATGATTCATTTCAAACGAGGGTAGATATGTATCGTTTTTATAGGAAATTATTAATAAAGAAGTTCTTTTCTGGGAATGCGGAGATAGGTAATGACACTTCAGTTGTGAAGGATAAATCTAAATGGATGCCACCTGGCCCCCCTGATCCGGTCGTGTCTACATTTTACAAATGTGTTTTAGCAGACATCGACCGTTTAGAGAAAAATAAATACAAGGCACATCATAATCTCACAAAAGATGAGCACACAGCCATGTTAGCATTATCACGTAACCATGAAATTGTCTTGAAACCAGCTGATAAAGGAGGAGCAATAGTCATACAAAACAGAGATGACTATGTAACGGAGGTTAAAAGGCAGATTTTTGATAGACAATATTATGTTGAATTAGAAGAAGATCCTACTCCCGTTCTCCAGGAAGAGATATTAGGATTGGTAAATTTTGCCTATGACGCAGGGTACATAACATCTAAAGAGAAAAACTTTCTTACCATTAAATATCCTACAGTTCCAACTATTTATATGCTACCCAAGATTCATAAAAGATTAGATAACCCTCCAGGCCGTCCAATTATATCAGGCAATGGATCTGTTTTAGAACCGCTCTCTAAATTTGTTGACTACTTTTTAAGACCTTTTGTTCCTTTAATAGAATCCTATGTCAGAGATTCCTCACATATGATTACCACTTTGGAGACTTTTGATGGTGAACTTGATGACTTGATTATGGTCACTTTAGATATAGAGGCCCTCTACACCAACATACCACAGTTAGAGGCTCTATTGGTTATTGAAAACACTCTTGGAAGAAGAACCCATGATAGACGTGTCCCCAACCATTTTATAATTACTTTGGCTACTCTCGCATTAACAAAGAACTACTTTGGTTTTGAGGAGAGCTATTTTCAACAAATAAAAGGGACAGCCATGGGGTCGGCCATGGCCCCTGATATTGCTAACCTGTATGTTGCGGAGTTTGAACAAAAGTTTTTGAAAGAGCATCAATATAAAAAAGAAATAAGATTGTACAAACGTTACATAGATGATATTTTCATCTTATGGAAGGGCGACATGGAAAGTTTATTCACTTTCCTAGATTGGTTGAATACCAGGGACCCAAATTTACATTTCCAGATGCATTATCATTATCATGAGATCTCTTTTTTAGACATTATGATTAAAAAAACTACTTATTCCTTTAAAACAACGATCTATAGGAAGTCTACAGACAAGAATAATTACTTACATTTCACTAGTTTTCATAACCGGTCATTAAAAGAAAATCTACCATACTCACAATTTTTGAGGTTACGGAGACTTTGTACAGATTTTGACGACTTCAAGGACAAATCTAAATATATGGCTCATAGGTTCAACAATAGAGGTTATCCCCAAGAATGCGTAAAGAAAAGTCTAAGAAAGGCCATTGGGAAGGATAGACAAGATCTTTTATATGAGAAGACAGACAGACGCAGCCCAGACTTAGTTTGTACGCTCAAATTTTCACATTTTTCAGGAGGCATCAAGAAAATTATCAAAAAACACTGGCACATTTTAGAAACAGAAAAGTGCTTTACTGATTTAGTACCAGTGATAGCATATTCACGCAACCGTAATTTGAAAGAGTTTTTGGTACCGTCTACCCTTCCAGGTCCCAGTTCAACTATAGATGGAGGTAATGGTCACATCCCTTGTGGTAGGTGTTCAGTATGCAAACACTCTTTGACTCTAACATCATTTTATTGTCGAAACAATCAAAAAAACTATCCTTTAAAACAGTTTTCAGATTGTAATACTGTGGGTGTAATTTATATTATTATATGCCCCTGTGGCTTGTTATATGTGGGGAAAACTAAAAGGGCAGTGAAAACAAGAATAATAGAACATAGGAGCTGTTTAACAAGACAGGTGCAAAGTGCCCCATTGGTTCCACACTGGGCCGAAAAGAATCACACTATAGAAGATCTTAAGTTTTTTGTATATAAGAAGTTATATATGTCATGGCGGGGAGGAAATATTGATGTTAAGTTGTTAAGAGAAGAACAAAGAACAATATATACTCTTAATACAGTTATACCAAATGGTCTAAACACTGACACGGATTTAAGTTCCTTTTTGTAAGTTTGGAGTTTTTTCTTGTAAGATAGGTTTTATGATGGCAACACAGATCAATATATGCATATCCTGTTACTTTGGGTCATGTTAATATATTTACTTTTTATAGTCTAATTAGTATCCAATTATATATATATTCTTTATAGTTTGGATTAATTTTATTTTTAATATCTTTTATATTGACCATTTTAGAGCCCATATGGTCAAATTATCCCCTTTTCCCTTTCTTCCCCTTCCCTTCCCCCCTTCCCCCCCCCCCTCCCTTTTTTCTGTTTTCCCACCCCTCCCCTTCCCTTCTTTC
This sequence comes from Microcaecilia unicolor, assembly GCF_901765095.1. Classification (NCBI taxonomy): domain Eukaryota; kingdom Metazoa; phylum Chordata; class Amphibia; order Gymnophiona; family Siphonopidae; genus Microcaecilia; species Microcaecilia unicolor. Next base: position 415,617,525 of record NC_044033.1, read on the forward strand.
CTTCCCTCACCCCTTCCCCCTTCCCCCTCCCCCCTTTTTTTCCCCCTTCCCTTTCCCCCCCCCCCCCCGTCCTCTTTCTTTAAGTGTACAAGAGTTTATTTCACATACCCAAACCATATATATAATAATTTTTTTCATTTTTATGTGCACAGATCATTTTAATCAGTTCTTACGTATTTTAACGTATTTTAATGTATAGATATTGCAATAAGTTCTGTCATTTATACTTATACAGATTTACATAACCACGTAGTGGTTTGTGCCTTTAAAATTAGTATCTTGATTTTTATTAATGTGTTTAACCGATGTATTTAGGGCCGGCAGTTTGCATACTTTTTCATACCAGCATACTTGCTTTATTTTTATTTTTATGTTACTTCACAATATCTATTTGGAATTTTTTATTTTTATTTATATTTATTTTTATTTTTCTTGTGTCAATCTGTTTATTAGCTCATTGTTCACAATATGTTTTCTCCTTTTTTTTGAGTTGCGCACAACTACTCCTCTTTTAGATACGTTATTTATATACTTTCATGAGATTGGAGTGACGTCATTTCCGTTGTTATGTTTCAAAATCCCTTTGGAGTACTGGGGCTGTTGTTTTTATTCATTTTTATTCACTTTACAATAAAGAACTTGTTTAAGAAGACACCATCTGAGAGGTTTTTTGGATCCACTGTTGTTTTTGCTTCATTGCTCTGCTGTGGAAAAAACACCTTCTGTGCGGGTGAGCCTTTCGTTCGCCAGTTAAGGGAAAGGTTTGCTTTGTAGTGATCCGACCATGGTATGGCTGTCCATTTTGTATCTGTTAGTGCGAGATTTAGTTCTGATGATAATTTGTATGTAATGATGTCTAATGTGTGTCCTTTAATATGGGTGGATTGCATATTTGGCCAGTGAAGCTCCCATAGTTGGAGGAAGTCCTTGCATTCACGTACGTTTGTTAGGTTAGTATTTGCAAGGTAGAGGTTGATGTCTCCTGCTATAAGGAGGTTTTGGGTGGAAATACATGTGTTCGATATGAAATCCATAAATTGTGTTTGGCAGTCTTGCCAATTGCCTGGTGGCCTATAAAACAGGATAAGGTTTAGATGGTCATGTAGGGTTGGGTGGTTGATTCTAACTGAAGCTATTTCAAGTTGGGGAAGTATGGATTCGGCTATTGTTGTAATGGTGAATTGGGATCTATAGATTATAGCTATGCCTCCTCCTCTTTTTCGATTCCTTTTCCAGTGGGTGATTTTGTATCCTGGGGGGGCATATCTCCAAGATTATGGGATATTTTAGTCATGGATCCAGGTTTCGCTAATAAATAAGAAGTCGAGATTGTCTGTTGTGATCCAATCGGTTATTGTCATAGTTTTGTTAACTACAGATCTGGCATTTATATAACCCATTTGTATTAGTTGGTGGGGTTCCATTGGGGTCGGAGCTGTGGCAATTTTTATTAGTTGTCTGTCCTCTTGGTATTTGAGATTGTTGTGACCCTTCTTTCCTTTCTGTTGGTTGGTCCGTAGGTGGTGGGTTTTCCAATCCATTTCTTAATCTTTTGGGTAGGTGCATTGTGTTTGGGTTGTGTGCATGGTTTATGTACTGTGGGTAAGTTATTGTCTGTGAGAGGGGTTGTCAGTGCGTGGTGGATTAGGGAAAGACAATAGATGATTAGAAGTAGTTTGTTAGTGTTCATGTTAGGGTTCGTTTGTGTAGTGCTGTTGGAGCGGATGTAGTTTGTGTGCAGCCGTGCAATCCAGTGGTGATTGATTAAATATACAGTCAATCGTATTTACAGTCCGTAGTGTAATTCAGTGTGTTGCAGAATGTAGTATAGGACGTGGTTAGTGTCAGTTTTAGCAATTTACAGTTCTTCAAAACAGTATAATGCTATGAGATACATAAAAGTATTTAGAAAGCATTTAGAGGTTTAAAGTCATCGAACAATTCAATGATACAAGGATTCAATGAGTTACCCTATGTGAACTACATAAAATACAGAACTAGGAGGTTACCTCAAGAAGTCATTCAGCATGCAGCATGTAGCATCAACAATTCAATGATTTATCCTACAGGAGCTACATAAATACTGAACTAGGACGTTACTTCGAGAAGTCATTCAGCATGTAGTAAACAAGGGAGTTAGTCTATTCAGCAATTTTACCCTACAAATTTATGTTTGTAGATCCTCAGCTGGAACGTCCTTGGCTCTCTTCCCTCTTTGTTTCATCGGTCTCCTCGGCTGTGGTTCCTCTTCACCAGGGGGGTGTGGGTTGGAGGGTCGCTTTACTCATACTACCCCTCTCCTCAAGACCCTTCACTGGCTCCCTATCCGTTTTCGCATCCTGTTCAAACTTCTTCTACTAACCTATAAATGTACTCACTCTGCTGCTCCCCAGTATCTCTCCACACTCGTCCTTCCCTACACCCCTTCCCGTGCACTCCGCTCCATGGATAAATCCTTCTTATCTCTTCCCTTCTCCACTACTGCCAACTCCAGACTTCGCGCCTTCTGTCTCGCTGCACCCTACGCCTGGAATAAACTTCCTGAGCCCCTACGTCTTGCCCCATCCTTGGCCACCTTCAAATCTAGACTGAAAGCCCACCTCTTTAACATTGCTTTTGACTCATAACCACTTGTAACCACTCGCCTCCACCTACCCTCCTCTCTTCCTTCCTGTTCACATTAATTGATTTGATTTCCTTACTTTATTTATTTTTTGTCTATTAGATTGTAAGCTGTTTGAGCAGGGACTGTCTTTCTTCTATGTTTGTGCAGTGCTGCGTACGCCTTGTAGCGCTATAGAAATGCTAAATAGTAGTAGTAGTAGTAGTGGAGGGTGAGGGGAGGGACGATGCTTCCTCCCGGATTCTGCTGCCTTCTTTGACCCGCCTCCGAGGTCGTGATGGCTGGCTTTTTTTTTCTCATTACAGGCTTCTGTTGGGGTGTAATCAGACCTTTGTTCTCTGATCCCCTCTTGTCTCGGTTGTCACGATGGTTTCGGCTCCCCTCGCTCTTCCCTTCAAGCGAGGGCCGTGGTGTCACGTGGTACGAGCGGCCCGGCCCACTAGTGGTATCAGCTTCTAGTCTTGAAACAGGTCCAGATGAAAACGTCCCAGATTTTGACCTAGAAGTTTTTATCTTGTTCCATTATCCCGGGAAAAAAATCCAAATTCTGGGCCCGTCCAAATGCCACCCAAAACACACCCTCAACATGTCTCTTTGCGATTTAGATGAACTGCAGAGAAAACTGTTTGAATTCTGAGTTTCAGAAATGGCAACTTGGACATTTTCCCATCTGGTGCTTTGTGCCACTTTTGAGACATTTTTTTTTTTCAAACTGAGTGCCATAGTATGACACTCCTTTCACATTTAATAGAATTAATATTGATTTTTTAAAAATGTGTTTACCATCGCCTTGTGTTTTAATGTACCATTTCTAATGTTCATGTGCAGTATATTCTAATTTTATGATTCCTTTGGGATTGAAAGATAAAACATGCTATTTTACCCAGTTTGGAATGGATACATCACATGGAATGCTACTGAGTTACAGAACACAGTCAAATAGTCCTGACTATGGACAGTCCCAATGGCAATACTAAGGATTTTGCTTGCCATACTTGAGTTGCCGATATCGTGCACATCATTAAAAAAAATAAAACTCATGCTAAAACCCCCCTGAATGATAGCAAATCAACACATCTTAGTAGTTCATATCATAGAGGTAGACACATTCTTATTACATGTTTAGAATTTACCACAGCTTACACTGATTACAATTTTTAAAAAATGCTCGAAAGTTATTCCTGATCAGTTGGACATTGATCAACCAATCTCAGCTATAATAAAGTTTTTAGCAAGGTTCATTTAGAATAACTAATGATTTTTGTGTAAACAGCTTGGCAGCTGGCAGATATTTCAAGGTAAAAGCCAAACAGATGGCTAATTTAATGTAATTTCAGTGAGCTTGGATGGCATAAAGAAAATGAATTAATACACTTTTACTGAATGCACATCATTTACCAGAAAATTACAAAAGTTCACTGCAACGGGCATCTTTAAAGGAACGCAGCATGGTTTGGCTTTGAAAATTATTATGACCTAAGCAGTGGTCTAGCTAGGACTGAATAGGACCGGGTGGAAAAATTGAGATGGGTCCTCAATAAAACCATCATCCCCAGGATAATGGGGATGGTGGGGGGGGGGGGGGGGGGGGGGGGGAGGAGGAGGAAGATGCACATTTCCCAAAGCTACCATATTACAGTTAAGAGATTTTAAAAAAATGTCTGCCTTTGCTGTATGAGCATTGCTTTCATCCTAGTGTCTCTCTTCTGTTTTTCTTTGTTTTTAAAAACTTTCTCCAGGGTCTTCTGTCCTTTTCACATTTCTTCTCTCTCCATGCACAGCATTCATCTTTTCTGTGTGTCCCTATCCGTCCTGTCCAGCATCTCCCCTTTGTGTTCCTATCCATTCCCTTGTGTCCAGTATTGCCCCTCTGTGTCTCTATCCATATGTTCTCCCCATGACCAGCATATCTTCTGTGTCCCTGCCCTTCCCCATTCTCAGCTTCTCTCTTCCCTTCTTCCTACACCCCCACCCCACCTCTCCCTCCCTCCGCTAGTCCAGCAACTCTCCCTCTCTTTCCCTTGCTCCAGTCTCTCTATCTCTTCTCTGTGCTCCTCAGTCTAGCATCTGCCTCCTCTCCTTTGCTCCAGGTCTTTATGTCTTCCCTCTGCTCTGCCCCCCCCCCCCCCCATGTCCTCTTTCTAGGCTAGCCTGACCTGGATGTCTGTCAGTACACTGGGGAAAACCAGGAGTGACTCACAAATCTGTATAGACACATGACCATCAAAGGAAGTCAGATCTAGCAAGTCTCCATTACTGGGCAGCTGGCTCCTGCTTTGGAAGTCCATCTGCTGCTCTTCCATACATGAGTGGAAACTCCCACCCAATGCTAAAGATTTGAAAGATGAAGCAGAAAAGCACTGGAGAATGGCAGCCATCACTCACTACCCCCATCCTGACATTTTGGCATCTCTCTCTCCCTGTCACCTTGCCCCCCCCCCCCACCCCAATGTGGGTCTGGCCTCGTTCCATCTTCCCCACCTCTAGTCCTCCACACACTGCTGTCGTCGTGGCAGAGGCAGCGCTGAACTCTTCCTCTCTGGCTGGCGGGGACTTTGCCTGCGTCTCACCTCTCTGATGGAACTTCCTATAGGCAGGACTCAGCCGGGGAAAGCCTTACCAGCCAGAGAGGAAGAGCTTAGTACTACCTCTGCCACAACCGCAGCAGTGTACAGAGGATCATCAGTGGGGAAGTTGGAGAGAGGCTGGACCACAAAGGTACGGGGTGGCCCTGGGCATTTTGCCAGGCTCACTCAATGATAGCTATGCTCCTGGACCTGTGAAATCATATGGTCATGTACCTTATACGCATTCTGATTGGTACTGGAACAAATCTTATAGCACAGGTTTAAACTTCTGCCAAATAATCACTTACAGGTTGACATGAAAACTTTTTGCCTAAATTGAGACATCAAAGTTTAAACAATATATTAGAATGTTACAAAAGCTAGAATCAGGCCAGACACAGTATACAAGCAAGAAATATTTTTCTGTAGATGAATAGCCACTGTCATAGAAAAGACATATTTTGCACACATGGCCTATATGGTTGCATGGGAGAAAGGATCAACTTAGATGCTACATAAACACTCCCCACTCAACTCACAAGCGTATCAGAAACATCTAAAAACTCAAGAATACACTATATAGACTTTTCAGAGCTCATAGATATGAATATGCATTCATCTAATTAATGGGGTCTTTTATTAAGCCGTGGTAGCATTTTTAGCTCGCGGTAGAAATCAGTTGGTGGTAAATGCCGAGATGCCTATGGAGCTCATTTTCAAAAGAGAAGGACATCCATCTTTCGACATAAATTGGAAGATGGACGTCCTTCTCCCAGGGACGTCCAAATCGGTATAATCGAAGCTCGATTTAGGACGTCTTCAACTGCACTCTGTCGCAAGGATGGCCAAACTTCAAGGGGGCGTGTTGGAGGTGTAGAGAAGGCAGGACTTGGGCGTGCCTAACACTTAGACGTCCTTGACCCATAATCGAAAAAAACAAGAATGTCCCTGACGAGCACTTGGACGTTTTCACCCAGACCTGTTTTTATTACGACTAAGGCACAAAAAGGTGCCTGAAATGACCAGATGACCTCCCCTAACTCCCCCAGTGGTCACCAACCCCTCCCACCCTCAAAAAACATCTTTCAAAATATTTTGTGCCAGCCTCTATGCCAGCTTCAGATGTCATACTCAGGTCCATGACAGCAGTATGCAAGTCCCTGGAGCAGTTTTAGTGAGTGCAGTGCACTTCAGACAGGCGGACACAGGCCCGTCCCCCACTACCTGTTATGTTTGTGGAGGAAACAGCGAGCCCTCCAAAACTCACCAGAAACCCACTGTACCCACATCTAGGTGCCCCTTCACCCGTAAGGGCTATGGTAGTGGTGTACAGTTGTGGGTAGTGGGTTTTGGGAGGGTTGGGGGGCTCAGCACACAAGGTAAGGGAGCTATGTACCTGGGAGCAATTTATGAAATCCACTGCAGTGCCCCTAGGGTGCCTGGTTGGTCTCCTGACATGTCAGGGGTACCAGTGCACTAGAAATGCTGGCTCCTCCCATGACCAAATGGCTTGTATTTGGTTGTTTTTGACTTGGACGTTTTTTGTTTCGAAAATCGCCGAAAATCAGAAACATCCATGTCTAGGGATGTCCAAATCTAGGGACGGGGAAATTCAAGGATTTGGACGTCCCTGATGGTATTTTCAAAATGAAAGATGGACGTCCATCTTGTTTCGAAAATACAGGTTTCCCCGCCCCTGGATTTGGACGTTTTGCAAGGACGTCCAAATTGCAACTTGGACATCCCTTTCGAAAATGCCCCTCTACGTGTCTTGGTGTTTACTGCCAGCTGATTTCTACTGCGAGCTAAAAACACTACCATGGCTTAGAAAGACCCCCTAAGGGTGGTAAAAATCTATGTCAGACCACTGCAATATTTTCATACCTTTCCGAGACGGTTTATAAAATTGTGCAGGCACATGCAATGCCCACAGGTGTTTTTACCCATGAAGTATGCATCAGTTCTCAAAGAGAACAAAGAGCACAATTTTCTCTTGTAAACTGACCACAGAAAAATCTGCAGAGATCTGTACCAGCTTTTCTTAGTGGGTCATTTTTCCAGCCAAACCATCATATATATGTCATTTTAGAAGGCTTTTGTGAACACGCATTTTAATTACTTTATGTGATTTCTGTGGATTAACACAATTTTACTATAATCTTTTTGTTTATTTAGCTCTTCATCATTGTTTTTATCTTTATTTATTGATATTTTAGTAATATAATTTATGTGGTTGTTATTAGTTGTGATAGTCACATCCAGGATAGTTGGGTTAAGGTAGTTTCAGTATGAAATACAAGGAGCCAGGGGGTGAGATGAAGAACCTGGACTGGACTCCTAGCTGCAATGGGGGAAGACATGGGTGTAAGCTGGCAGGATGTGTAGAGTGACGGCCACTAGGGGGAAAGAGAGATAGGAAACCCTGTGTGCAGGAGCTCATTAGTCTAATGCTTACCTCAGCTGGTATGGGGGTGGGGGAAGCTAGTGGAAGGAGAATGATTGGTTGTGAGAGCAGAAGCCAGGGATTGATTAGGCAGGTGGGAAGGAGTCCCAGAAGAGTTCAGTTCAGGAGAAGAAGTGAGAGAGAAGCAGTGGCAGGGAAAATCCCTTGGGTGTGAGGAAGTCCCTAAAGTATTTAAACCTCCTGAAGGTAAAGGCTGCTTTGTGATTTAACTGGGATGATGAACTGAATGAACTGTTTGTCTTGGGAATTGAACTACTGTTTACCGTGCACCAGATTGAAGCTGACTGTGAGCCTGTATTGAATCCTGGTAGGTGCTGGCAGCCTACTGCTTAAAGGGGACTATTTGCCACACACTTTCAGGTGACTTACATGTGCTTAAGGTTAAAGGTGAATACTGCTGTTGGAACCGTGTATCAGGTCTACTAGAAACCTGCATGGAATAAAAGCCTTAAAATTGAAGTTGCTGGTGGACATTTGTTTCTTGATTGTACCGGGAGCGCTCTCCCTGCTGACATAGTGCAGAATGTTTGTATTTATTGATGTATTTACTTGTGTAGTCATTGTCAATTCTTCTTTTGCAGCTTTTTTGCATTTCTAACCATTTTGGAGTGATTCCTGGGCTTGTACTTCATTATTATGAGATTCACCATAGTGTACAGCACTTCCTGGTTCTGATGATGCCATTTGTAACATTGGAACGCATTCAAGATGGCCACTGAAATGCATAAGAGTTTTAAACATTTTAAACATTTTTTAGGCATTTTTGACAAAAAAACTAGTGATTTCAGATCATCAGATCTAGCTATATCTAGTTTTATCATCGATTTTAAGTTTTGAAGTTTCTAAAAAAATTACAGAAGTATTGCCATACTGGGAAAGACCAAAGGTCCATCGAGCCCAGCATCCTGTTTCCAACAGTGGCCAATCCAGGTCACAAATACCCGGCAAGATCCCAAAAATGTACACAACATTTTATACTGCTTATCCCAGAAATAGTGGATTTTCCCCAAGTTCCATTTAATAACGGTCTATGGACTTTTCCTTTAGGAAGCCGTCCAAACCTTTTTTAAACTCCGCTAAGCTAACCGCCTTTACCACATTCTCTGGCAACGAATTCCAGAGTTTAATTACACGGTGAGTGAAGAAATATTTTCTCTGATTTGTTTTAAATTTACTACATTGTAGCTTCATCGCATGCCCCCTAGTCCTAGTATTTTTGGTATTTGATATTTTATATCTTTTTTTGACATTTTAGGTTCATATAAGTTCTTTTCAGGTAGAAAATCTCACATTTTTTTCTGAGAATCCATACCTTTGTGATAGATTATTATTGGTTTGTAAGGGAGTCTTTTATAAAGGCGTGCTAGCATTTTTAGCATGCGCTAAATGCCAGAGACACCATAGGAGTATATGGGTATAACTAACGTTTAGTACATGCTTATTTTTAGTGTGTGCTAAAAACGCTATCATGCTGTTGTAAAAGGGGCCCTGAGGTTTTAAGAATTTTTGCATTTTGACCTTTCACTTCAGCAAAAGATATACAAACTAGTACTATTCTACAGCATAGCAAATTCTTCATTTTCTCCTGGGGAGTAGAAGTGCTGCTGCTCTAAAGAGACAGTGCTATATTTGTGAGAACTTTTTAAGCCAACAAACTTTTAATATTTTTTAAACATTGTTTTCAGCTATTTATCCCTTCTAAAGTTAAAGAGTTAAACTTTTTGGGCCCAATATTCAGACTGCGGGAGTTAGCCCAGCTAATTCCTGTGGTCGGTGCTGAGAATGGATATTCAATGCTTTTCTTTTTCCCCTTTATTCTCAGTTTTGGTTTATTTACGACCATTAGGCCACCTGAGGAGAGGGCCTCAGGCAGCACCCTTCAGGAGTGGCATCTCAGGGGCGGCTTTGTGACATCATACCTCTTGATGGTGATGTTCCAAACCCAGCAGTGGTAGCAATTTCCATACTCTGCCCTGCTACTGTCAGCACCCGCCTCTTCCCTTTACTTTGGCCGCCTGAAGTAGCTTCCTGTTTTGCTCAGGCAGCCGCAATAAAAGGAAGAGGTGGGTGCTGTCGGCAGCAGGACAACGTATGGGAATCATTGCCGCTGCCGAGTTTGGAATGTCACTGTGATGAGGTAAAATGCCCGGGGGGGGGGGGGGGGGGAATGGCATCTCGGCCCGGGGGGGGGGGGGGGGAGCATGCTAGCTCCGCCACAGGCAGCATCTTGCCTTGTGTCGACTCTGTACATATTCATTTTTAAAAAAAGAAAGAAAGAAAGAAACCTTTGTCTTTATGTTAGCGTTTTTTTTTTTCGTAAACTCATGCAGGTTTGCTGATCAGAAAAACTTCCATTTATTTATAGATGAAGAATCAAGTTGAGTTATTCATTAATTGAGAATCTCAGAAATGATCACTGCTAAGAGAGTCACCAAGCCACGTTGCACTGCTAACGCCACTGATTCAATGGCTTTTTAGGGAAATGGAAATGGGACTTGATATACAGCCTTTCTGAGGTTTTTGCAACTACATTCAAAGTGGTTTACATATATTCAGGTAATTATTTTGCACCAGGGGCAATGGAGGGTTGAGTGACTTGCCTAAGATCACAAGGAGCATCAGTGGGATTTGAACTCACCATCTCTGGATTGCAAGACTAGTTCTGTAACCACTTGGCCACTCCTCTAGATCTGATTAGTTTGTGTCAGGGTTGATATTCTTCATCCTACTTAATTGGTTAGTTTCTATTGAACTGTGGTACTGTGGATAAGCATTTTGGGTTCTTTAAGAAAGCAGACAGATCATAGGTTAAATGCAACAAAAGTTTTACTAGATTGTTCAGGGTTTACCACAAAGAACTGTAGTCCTGTAGGCCACCACCTTGCCAGCCTTTTGGTCTGCACCCAAGGCCCAGCCGGAAGTATATACCTCATGCTATGCAACACCATGGATATGTACAACAGTTTCTGCCATGCAGCAGCAGGTGAGAGGTCGTGCACAGTGTTTTCACTTCCCAACTGTGTACCAGTCTCAATCAGCTTACAACTGTGCCTGAAGTTACTTCCTATCTCTCAAGACTGGCTGGTACAGACACAACATGTTTAGCTCAAATTAGGGCACAAATGTAGGAGCACAAATTATGAGCTCACCTTTTTAAAAATATTGTGCCTATTGTTTATATATGTAGTAACGTTTTTCTACATAAAAAATATCATAGTTAGGTATTACAACAGTAGAGAATTCCAGTAATCAAGATTAGTTATTAAAAAAAAATCAGAAATTACTCTGCTACTGGCTGCTTTGCAATCAGTAAACACATAATCATATCTATCTTTTGTCTTATTGTTTCCTAATATTCAGTAGGTGTATACAGCATTATTAAACTAAGGAACACTGATATGAAAATTACCTGATGTCTTATGCAACAGTTTATTTTGGACTTATCAAACTGTCATAAAATGAATGTTCCTGCTGTCAAATGACTTTTGCAAAGCTTGTAAATATATACCACTTAATTCGGAAGAAATATGCACGTTGGCAGTTTTGGAAAATACTGTAACATGAACAGAAGCATAGCACTATTTTTATCTTTTACAGGGAAATATTATTGTGTTCATCATTGATTGCTACCTCAGGGAAGTCAGAGTAAAATTAGAACTGTCAGATAAAGTACACAATTAAAGTTCATTCCAAATGTTCCCGACAAATGGCTAATAGCTGAGATGCACATGCTGCCAAGCAGATGCACCTCTGGAAACCAAAATAGAAAATTTTCTCTCCAGGACAATTCAACATTATCAAATCTGACAACTTCTACTTGAGTTCAGTGTTCTGATCTAGATTGCTTCTCACGTGATTTAGACATTTGACACATAATATTCAGGTGGAAAACACGGTGAATCTAAATCATCTTCATTTAAAAAATTTTTTTGCATAGATGCCATAATTAAAAGCTAAATTTAGTATCTTTCTTAATCACTTTTGTTACAGGAAATAAATGCTACTGTGACAGGCTTTAGAATAATTTTGTAAGACAAGAAGCATCATTTGTATCCAAATTTCTCTGAATCGAATGAAGTATTTGGATGACGTAATGTTAGGTAACTGTGGGGTCCTTTTACTAAGCTGCACTTCTGGATTTAGTACACACTAATCATAGGAATATAATGGGCTGCATGGCATTTAGCATATGTTAATCATTAGCGCACATTAAGGGGTCCCTTTATTAAGCCACTCTAAAAAGTGGCTGGCGGTAATTAGAGTGCATTGGTTTCCTGTGTGTTCTAGCCACTTTTTAGCACAGCTCTAAAATGGCTGAATTTCTATTTCTGCTATTAATGGCCATGTGTTAGCATGTGGCCATTGCCTCTTGAGCCTTTATCACTACTTATTTAGTAGCGGTAAGGACTCAAGTGCTACTCATGTGGTAATTGGGCAGCAAGCGACAATGTGCCCGCACTGCCCGATTACTGGTGGGTGTACCTACTACCTTCCCTCATGCTAGAAAATAAAAATTATTCTCTAGCGCAGGAAATGGTGAATGGCAAAAGCAGAACTACTGCAGGGCACCTGGGTGCACCTGTCAGCAGGGGCGTAGCTACGGGCGGGCCTAGACGGGCTCAGGCCCAGCCACTTTCCCTCTAGGCCCGCCCACCCAACATCCCCTCGCCTGGGGTTTAAATCGTTTTTACCTCTGGCGAAGCAGCCGCGTCATTGAAAGCCCTGCCCATCGAACCTTCCCTTTGTGAGTTTGTTCCCTCAGAGTCCCGCCTTCTGACATCATTTCCTCTTTCCACGAGGGTGGGACTCTGAGGGAACGAAACCAGGAAGGGAAAGCTAGAGCCGGGCAGGGCTTTGAATGACGCGGCCACTTCGACGGAGGTAATAAAAAAAGATTTGAACCACACAGGGCGCTGTGGCAGGAAGAAAAAGGGGGATGTTGGGGGGGGAGAAGAGGGCAGGCAGGTGGAATGGAATGGGAAGGGAGGATGGGGGCGAAGGAGAATCACTGGACATGGATGGGAGCGGGAGGGGAGGGCAGGGGAGAGAAGATAATTGCTGGGTATGGATGGATGGGGGGCAGGGGAGAGAAGAGAATCACTGGGTATGGATGTCTGGAGGGGGGCAGGGGAGAGAAGAGAATCGCTGGGTATGGATGACTGGAGGGGGGCAGGGGAGAGAAGAGAATTGCTGGGTATGGATGGCTGGAGGGGGCAGGGGAGAGAAGAGAAGAGAATCACTGAGTATGGATGGCTGGAGGGGGGCAGGGGAGAGAAGAGAATTGCTGGGTATGGATGACTGGAGGGGGCAGGGGAGAGAAGAGAATTGCTGGGTATGGATGGATGGAGGGGGTTAGGGGCGAGAAGAGAATTACTGGGTATGGATGGATGGAGGGGGTTAGGGGTGAGAAGAGAATTACTGGGTATGGATGGATGGAGGGGGTTAGAGGCGAGAAGAGAATTTCTGGGTATGGATGGATGGAGGGGGCAGTGGAGAGAATTGCTGGATATGGATGGATGGAGGGGGGCAGGGGAGAAAAGAGAATTGCTGGATATGGATGGATGGAGGAGAGGGGAGAGGAGAGTTGCTGGACATGGGTGGATGGAGGGGAGAGAGGAAGGTTGCTAGACATGGGTGGATGGAGGGTGTTCTAAATTTAGGGGTTCAGAGACCCCCAAGAAGGCTGGAGTGACCTTAAATCTGACTCCATCTCTAAATAGCACTAGTACTGGGGTAATCAAGGAGTTGTGAAGTTCTAAAAGGAATTGCCACTAAGAGAGATGTTAGGTCTAAGGAAAAGATACCAGCCTTATGACAAACTGGATTTAGATTACAAGTTATACAATGCAGCGGAAGATAGCCTGATACAGCAAAAGCATTTATACTTACAGCCTCTGATCATAAAGTGAAGCCCACAGAACATCATTTGGAATGAGGAGTTTATTTGCCAAGATACAAGTCAAATCAGTGATTGACATCAGGCACGTACAATCAATTAGTTATAGGAATATAATAATCCAGCTGCAAACAGGTGTTAATTAGTTCCTAATCTTTTATAATTTCTTTTACCAATTAAAGGTTTTACAAGGGAAAGCAATTAGGTAATTTGTCAATTCTGCTGGACACATTGGTTTCCCCTGGAGAGAGAGAGTGGCAACCCTTCTCTCTAACTTAAACCAGGAAATACTCTGATTTTTATAGGTGCCCTCAGGATATGGATAATATGACAGTAGATATACCTGATTGGATCTATGCTAATGTCATGGTTACCACTGATTGGCTCATGCTAATGAGTAGCTTTTATCTTGCTAACATGGTTTTGTCTCTAGCTCGCTTGACCATAAATCTTATGCAAGACCCTGCATCCAGCTACACCTTTCCTTTCTCACACCATGGCTGACCACAATCCTGCTCACAGGAAAGTCTCCCTTATTTAGGCCTCAATCCGGGCTACAAACTAGGCCATACTTTTCCAGTAAGCTCCCAGTTATGTCAGCCATCAGATTTCTGACTCAGCCAAGGTCTGTAATGGCCTGAGCTCTATGACTGGGCCCGCCACCATTCCAGTGGGGGGGGGGGGGGAGGTCTCTGGCTGTACCATAATTATACATTCCCCACTTGTCACCCCATCTGGGGGGGGGGGGAGGTGACACAAAGCTCGTCAAGCTTGTCATCATCCATTCCAGAAGGTGGCAAGCTATCAAACGAGAGGGCGAGTTTTGGTCTTACAAATTGCTAGAAGGTATGGTGCAAGATAGGAAACTTCATTCTCAGGTGATATATTATTTGGGGCGTATGGAATTCCCGTTATATTACCCAATCCCTTGGGCCTTAATCCTGATGTCACCTCTCTTGAGACAAACCTGTAGTGAGAAATGTTTTATGAATGGGACAAATCCATGAGTTCATCTACAAAATCCCATGAAGTATAGGTATGTGGGTAATAGCAATTTCAGGTGGATCATACTAATAAACACTTTCAGGTCTTTCTATGGCTTCTATTGTATCTGTTGCATAGTGCATGGGGAGATAATCTAATGTATCTATCTCAGTGGTCTTGGGAAGGAATAGTGGTTTTGATTAAGCATTGTTATGGGCTCAACAAATATATGGTTAGTACTCTGATTGCAGGCTGTTTTAGGTTGTAGGTATTCAGAATCCTTAAACAGGTCGGAATTCCTGGACCTTACTATTACTCATCATTGGCATCCAATCATGAGCACTAAAAAGTGGATAGCAAGTATGAGGTTGCCTCATACAGCAAAAATGGTCAATCCTAGGAAAATTTATATTAACAAAGGTCATGCATAGATCTTGACATATGCATAATGACCTGGAAGTATGGGAAGCATTTTATATATCCGTTACCCCACTTGGAGCTTAGTCAAACCTACAGAAAGACATGCAGCTTAAGTAAGCCTACACCAAAGTTAAACAAATGCATAACTGGTTGATACTAACAGGGTTTACACCTACATTATGATATCTTAGCCAGTATTAGGGTTTGATGTTACCCCTGTGTCTGAGCAATATCAACTTCAATTTAAATTACATAAACAGAAATGGCAGAAAAGAGTTTTAAAACCAATACAACAAGAGAAAATAAAAACAATTATAGTCCAATTCTGACTGTCCATTCATAATAGAGAGTGTGTCATTAGCTAGAAAGGGAATAACAAAAAAAACAAAATAAAATTGAACTTTTCAATCAGGATTATTGCTAAACTGGAAATAAAACAAATATGAGTCTATAATGTCAATTAATAGCAACTGTAGATCTCAAATTAATTATCTCTTGATCTTGCTTGACGGTATTTGTTGGAGGTTCTAGTTCTGAGATGTTTTCAACCGGTATCAGGGAATTGCACGACAGTATCCTCATGGATGATGGAACTTTTCTGTATCCCTAGTGAGCTGGTCTGATCATCAAGGTGTAGGGGGAGAGGAGGGGAGAGGACGGTTGTTGGACATGGATGGAGGAGAGGGAAGGGAGAGAGGAGAAATACTGGACATGGATGGAGGGGAGGGAAGAGTGAGGAAGGAGATGAGGTGAGGGAAAAGGAAGAGAGGAGAAAAACTGCACATGGATGAAGAAAATAGGCAGAAGCTGGATCCACTGGACAGTCAAGTCTGCGGAGGACCCAGCTTTTACTTACGGATGTAGGGCAAGAAATGAAGAAGAAAGGCGGAAAGTAAAGAAATAAATGGAAAGGAAGCCCTGGAAATGGAGTTAAGAGGACAGATAGCAGCAGAATCAGATACTGGGCCAGCATGATCAGAAAAACAAAGTCACCAGACAAACATTTACCAGCACACCACTGTCTAGTGCCCACCCATCCAACCTGTTGGCGCACCCAAAAATTGCCTTCTGGCTACGCCACTGCCTGTCGGTAGTGCTGTTTTGCAGCATGCTACCCAAGCGGTACCCCTACCGTGCCTTCATTAAAAGGGCCAATAAATCCGTTAGTGTACCATAGTAAATGGACCCTTTTATCTGATCAAAGCTTTGGCTCTATAATATTCATATTGCATAGAACCTTTTTGGTTAATCATAAATTACTCTATGATAATACCAACGTTAATAATTAGCTAACATGCTCAAATTTTAGAGGGCCATTTACTAACCCATACTATGGCAAATAGGATGTGTTATACTGTAATTAAAGCACATTAAAACCCCATAATACAGGTGCAAACGCAGATTGTGAGCTCTCCAGAGTCAGAAAAATACCCTCTGTCCCAGAATGTACACCACTTTGATAGCTTTCAGACTTGCAGCTCCTTTTACTAAGTGGCAGTAAGCCAAACACAGGCTTACCGCTTGCTATACAGGAAGTACCGCCGGGCTACTGCAGGAGCCCGGTGGTACTTCCCACCCTTAGCATGTCGTCATTTCCGGTGCTGCAAAAATTATTTATTTTAGTAGCACCAGAATGTACCCGAGGTAATCGGGCAGTGCCATGCACTGCCCGGTTAACGTGGGAGCCCTTACTGCCACTTCAATGGGTGGCGGTAAGGACTCCCCCCAAAATGGCTTTGAGGCAAGTGCTTTACTTGCCGCACAGCCATTTCCTGCAGGAGGGTGAGACTTCCCTTTTACCAGCTGCAGTAAAAGGGGGCCTCAGTGCGCGTGCAAAACACATGCCGACGCCAGCGCTGGCCCCCTTTTGCCGCAGCTTGGTAAAAGTGGTCCTAAGGGAGAAAGTTATCAATGTGGGCTACTGTTAAATAGTGTTATTTTAGCACAAGGTCTCATAGCATATAATTGGACACTGTGCTAAATTGATCTGACCAAACAGTTGCCCACATTGATATATTCCTTCCTTAATCCCTGAAAAGCACAGCCTGATGTTCCTAGGGAACATCTTTAGGGGGTCAATGATTACTAATAACTTCCCTGCATCCTAGTTCTTTTCTAGCACCAGGCAGCTCTAAATCCTTTTTCCAACACCAGGGCCGTGCCTAGGGTCCCTGGTGCCCCCCTGCAGACTATCAGTTGGAGCCCCCCCCCCCCCCCCCTGTGTGGCACAAGATGCAAAGGAAATAGGAGCTGAAAGATGGAGTGAATCTTTGTGTGATTGCTGAACAAATAGAGGGTTTACAACCACTTAGCTTTTCATGCTTTCATGTTCACGAAATTAGTAATTAAATGTTTGATATCTAACTGGGCACATGTATCATTCTCAATAGCAATCATGGCAAGGCTTACAAGCCTTTCTTGCGAAATACTTGATCGCAAATAATTTTTTATGATTTTTAACCGTGAAAATGATCGCTCACCACTTGCCACACTGACAGTTGTCAGCAATATTCTTAGAAACAAATTGCTATACTTTGCAAAATGAGATAGCAGATGTAAATTCTCAAAGTGGACATACTCCAAACACTAAAATGAAAATAAAATTATTTTTTTCTACCTTTGTTGTCTGGTGACTTTCTTTTTCTGATCATGCTGGCCCAGTATCTGATTCTGCTGCTATCTGTCCTCTTAACTCCGTTTCCAGGGCTTCCTTTCCATTTATTTCTTTACTTTCCTCCTTTCTTCTTCATTTCTTGCTCTTTGTCTCATTAATCCATGCTTTTGAATATGCTCTGTAATTTTGTTCTTCATAATAGTCTCTACCATTTTGCCTGGCACAGACATCAGGCTCACCGGTCTTTAATTTCCTGGATCACCTCTGGAACCTCCAATTTTCTAGTACCATTCTTGATTGCAGGGTTTTCCTGTGTTTACGGAGGTTATTTTTGTGCCTTGGCCCCTGTTCCAGACTGGGAGCCTTGAGTGCCTCAAAGAGTGAGGGGGGGAACCCCTTAATGCAGCAGGTCTCTTCCACCCCCCTCCCAATCTGGGTCCTTAATGGCACTTTTGTCTCCCAGCATATTGGTTGCAGCTAGCTCCCCCTTCTTCCTCTGGATGCTCAGCTTGCTTGTTCTGGGGCAGTCTGTCATTGCCTGCTGCATTTATCCCCAGAAAGGGACCAGGAACAGCTCTAGGCTGCAACTAACAAGAATGCTCCATGTGTAGCAGCAGTCTGGACTTTAGATGCCTTGACAACTTCTGCTGTTGATTTAAAACATTTATATTCCACATAGTCCACAGCTCTCAGGGGATTACAATTGATGTGGCACTTTTTTACTGCAGGGTCTAGAAGAGCTGGAGTCTTCAGGGGTTGGACTTTTCCTGGTGTTTGTTGCCTCAGGAAGTCTGATCCACAGAAAAGTTTCAGGGCCCAGTATGAGGATCTCCCTCCCCAAAAAGCAGAGGCCCCACAGGGAAGAGGAGGAGGATAACCATCTAGTAGATTCTGCCCACTTCCTCGGACAGAGGACATGCCCTGGGGGCAGACTCCTCGTTGGTTCAGATTTTTCAATAGGAAGAACTGAAGGAGCTTAAATTTGAAGAGGAGCAGGCAGCTCTAGAGCTGCAGAATGTGGACCCTTTGGTTAAGGGTATTAGGATCAGTTAGCTGCTTTTTCTTATACCTCAAGACATTCAGGATGTTACCCAGACTTGGTGGAATTCTCCTGACTTCCTGTTCAGGCTAGCATGCTCCATAGCAAGGCTCTATGATAAAAGTTGCCAATTTAAAGTTCTTTGGTATAACTATATTGAAATATGTGAACATTAGTAATTTATGAAGGCAACAGTATTCATGCTACCAACTGTATAATATCATTATATATAGCATCTAAAATAAGAAATCATTTTTACTGGCTAGTGGGTAGAATTAACCTATAGAGGTCTCCAGATATAAGGGTGGGGTTTGGGTAGAGTGTATAGGTATGTATGTGTATGGGTATGTAAGTGGTTGTGTTTAAGGTTAGGATATATGGCAAAGGGAAACATATTTTGTATAATGAAGTCTGCAATAATTTTGTAAACTGAAGAATAAAGAACAGAAAAAGAATCATAAATGGGAGTAGTTACCTTATTTAAATTTACCTCCGCCATACTCGCAGCAGCTGAGCAGCACAGTGTCAGTGAAAGCGCTGCTGAGTCTCCAGCCTTCCCATCGCGCGCTCATTTGTTCCCTCAGTGTCCCGCCTTCTTCTGACATCATTTCCTTGCGAGGGCGGGACACTGGCAGCTAACTGGCAGCTCTGAGTGGTTTACGTAAATCAAAAATTACAAATCATAAGAAAAAGGAAACAAATTACAGTAAATCGACAGGTCAGGTATACTGACAGCAAAAAGCAAGCACACTTCAAACTACATAGGCTAGGGTAATGGGGGGGTGGGGCTGTAGGCAGGCAAGAGAAGCGTAGAGGGGGGAGAGTGTCACAGGGAGGAAGGAAAAGTGAACAGTAAGGCAATCCTTCAATCCAGTTTTGAAAACCTTGAAAGAAGGTTCTGCATGGATGTGTAAGGGGAGTGAGTTCTAGGAAGATGGTGGTTGAATCTAATTGGGCAAGTTTGGGGCCAGGTAGAACCAAACAGTGATCATTGATAGAACAAAGCGGGCAAGCTGGGGAGTATGGAATGTTAAGAGAGGACATGTAGAGAGGGTAGCCCATTCTGAAAGGCAGCCGGTGGTAGAGCTGGGCACCTCTCAGCAGAGGAAAGGCTTACCAGGGGTTAGGCCGAAGCCAGCATTTTTCCCCCTGAGGGTCGCCTGATCCTAGCCAAAAAGCACCTTGAAACCCTCGGCACCTAGAGCGGAGGCACTGAGTGGATCGGAGTGGACCAGGTGCTGTGGAAGACTTGCAGCTCATCTGCATATCCTTTACAGACTTTTCCGGAGTGATTCCCAGGTCCACTCCGATCCACTCAGGGCCTCCTCTCTAGGTGCCGAGGGTTTCCAGGTGCTTTTTGGCTAGGATCAGGCAACCCTAAGGGGGAGGAATGCTGGCTTCAGCCTAACCCCTGGTAAGCCTTTCCTCTGCTGAGAGGTGCCCAGCTCTACCACCGGCTGCCTTTCAGGTGCTGTGGAAGACTTGCAGCTCATCTGCATATCCTTTACAGGCTTCTCCGGGATGACTCCCAGGTCCACTCCGATCCACTCAGGGCCTCCGCTCTAGGTGCCGAGGGTTTCCAGGTGCTTTTTGGCTAGTGTAATTCTAAGGGGTTAAAATAATCCTACCTGAGCTCCTCCAGAGGAAAAAAATAAGGGTTCTATAGTGACATCACTCTAGGACAACAGCTGAGCAAGCTGAGACCTGGTTGCCTTGGCAACGGTTTGCTGGTCAGTTGGGAGGTAAGTTTAAGGCTGGACAGACCTGTGTTTTGAGTCTGGGAGCAGCAGTAGCAGAAAATCCGTTTTAAAAGCGGTTTTAAGGTGCTTTAAGAGTTGTATGAGTGAGAACAGTGTGATTGAAAAGAGTTAATTGTCCCTAAAAAGCCTGCCGCAGTTTCAAAGGCTTTAAGAGAGTTGTCTGATGTTTTTGATGAACACTAAGAATAAAGTGTATTAAGATTTCAGACAGGAATAGCAAATGGTATATTAAGCTGCCTGTAGGAGCAGCTGAGGAATAATTCCTCTTAAGATTTCGAATAAAGTGCTGTCTGGGAGGCATATTCAATGTACTTTAGGTATATAAGCTTCCTGAATAGTATTGAAGAGAAAAATTATCTTCAGGGGTGCCTATGGAAGCAGTAAGCATGTGCACCATTTAATATTTAAATATATATAATCAACATTTATGTATTTTTTAAAAATACACTGAATTTGGAGTGGCAGTACATGTGAGGCTCTGAGGGACTTTTAAAGTATTTCAGACTCACTGTAAATTGGAGTATAGGGACATTTGGTCACACTGTCTCTCTAAAGTATTAAATGTGGCAGGGAAAGAGTAGGAATTTCTAAATATATGTTTTTTTTCTGGGGAGAGTTAAATAGGAAGTGTTGCAGTAGCCATACTGAGGCAGCCTGGGCAAAGAAATCATATTAATTTGGTTCAGTCCTGTAAAGTGGAGGAATGTTATCTGGGTTTAATTGCTCAGAAGTCTAGCTTTTGCTAGACTAGAGGTTAGAAAGGTCAGAGAGAAATGAAACTTTCTTTGTCCTGTTTTGAGTGATGGATGGTTAAGGCTAGTTCATATTTACCACATCTGGATACCATTATAAGCAAGGCATACTGGACAGTTTCGCAGGCAGATTAAAGGATTAGGCTAATGCTGTCTAGAAGGAGATAGTGTAGGTTTAAATAATTCTAGATGAGTTAGAATTTGTCTTATAAGGAATTCTGATTTCTGCTTATTTTAGAATATGTTTTATTCTGTGTAATTAATAAGTTCTATTTCTATGTAGAATATCTTTTCAATTCAGTGTTACATCAGTGGCTGACTTTTCAAGTGAGATTGTCTGCAGTTTAAGAGGTCATCATCTGGTTTGAATTATCCACAGTTCTAGCTAGTTCTGTGTAGGAAGCTAGGTAAAAGAGGTCAGGAAAAGTCTTCTCCTTGATTAATTATAACAAACCATGTCTGTGTGCCATTAAACAAGATTGGCCCCTTGACCCCTTAATGAATGCCAGAAACCAGTTAGTATGAAGTTGATTGGGAATCTGATTATGAGAAATAATAAAATGCAAGAGATAGGTGCCACATTGTCTAGTTTGAGAGGCCCCAGGTCATAGGTCAGTTTAGGAAATATCTTAAACCTATGTAACTGATATTTTGGAGTAAATGTATAGAGATAATTAGTTCAAGACAGGGTAATCAATCTATTCTTTACCATCTGGTGAGAAAGGGGGGCTAGAGAGGTGTAGGACCCTATATAACTGAGAGCAGAGGCAGCTTATGTTAGAGGACAGACAGGAGACGCAGGATCCAGAGAGCTGAGAAAGAAGAAGAGACCTAGTGCTGATGTCCTACTTTGTTTGCTGGCAAATAAAGAAGACTTCTCTCTCATTCTGGTGTGTGGCGTTTGACTCCTGAAGTACCACAGATTCTGCTAACAATAGTGGTAATTCCTGCAACAATACGAGATCTGAACTTTTAGATAGAATTTAGGGTTTGTTTATTTATTAAAGTATAGTGTAGTAGGTATTGTGAGCTGGTCATCCTTCCAGGACCTGACCAGGGATAACCCTGCTTAGCTTCCTTCACACAGAGTCACAGTTGGACTCTACATCTCTCAGTAATTCACCAGGACTCTGCCTCCTCTTCACCTTCCACAAATGTTCACCAACACCAGCCGTCTTATTAGTTGCCATTTAACATAATCTTCATGGCTTATTCCTTCTTTAACTTAAACATTTCTTCTTCAATTTAAACATTTAAAGCACTTCCTCAAACTTTCACAGTTCAAACAGCCAAACAAAAACATTTACTTTTCTTTCTCAGAGGGTAGTGCAGCTGTCACCATTTCAGCAGAGAGCTTCAAAAGTCCACAGAGTTCAGCCAGTACCTTCAAGGGGATCTTCTTCCTCCAGCTGCCAGGTCTCCAGCTCCTCTCTCTCTTTCCCCACACAGGCAGGTAAAAGGTGGTTAATTAGCTTCTCCACTCCTTTAGGCTCTTCCCCTTAATTCCAGGCAGGACCCAGCCCCCAACCACCTACACCTGTTTCCAGCCCAGGACTCTCCTTGGTCCTACCAACGTCCACCCGGACATTCCCCTACTGGCTCCCTCTAGTGACTCATCCTGGACATTTCCCCCCATTTCTATGGGAACAGTGCCATCTAGTGGCCTACCCAGGATAGGACAGCCCCTTATTCTTCATAGTATCCAAGCTACTGGTTCTGGATCCCTGGCCAGGGGACATCGCATAATCCAGTCTACAAATGGTACACACCGAATCAAGAAAGGAGAAGAAAAGAAGATAAAGCAAGAAAGAGGACAAAAGTATCCTTTACATCATTAAATGTGCATTGACTAAGGATGTGCTGAGACTGGATTAAGAGAGAAAAATAAATACATGAACTTATACTTACCATATCCTGAAGAACCTAGGGAAAGAAAATAAAACACAAAGAATCAATTCTTCAAAGCTAGCAAATTTTAAACAGTTGTGTGACATGCATGTTAATATTTGAAGTTGAAGATATACTTATCTGAGCTATCGTTATACTGGAGGAGGGGTTGGTTTGCTACAAATAAAACAAAGCACTGTCAGATTTAAAGAAAGTGGACACTTTGTTTACTATTGTTAAACAAAGTAACTAATTGATATGTAACTGTTGTTAGTAGAATACTTTCTCTGATAGAGGGGTCCTGTGCGAAATTAAAGAAACTATTGTTAAGGGTTACCTAAATAAGAGTTCTTGGTAGAAGGGAGTGGAAACCTAGTATTTTAAGTGATTAAGGGTGATACTATTTAGTGTGTCTACTGGAATTTCTTAAATTGTTGAGCTGAACAAATGGGTTAAATAAAGAAACTGTTACTTAATTCCATCTCACTAGTTTTATTTTGTATCTCCTCTCTGCTATAGTGGCTATTTTGTGTATTAAGAATTCTGGAGTATTCTATGTAAAGGTAATTGTTCTTCCCTGTAAAGAAAGCCAATACCAAATTTTGATTGCAAGTGCAACTTTTGTGTGGTGAGGGGGGGGGGGATTTGTTTCCTTATTGAGGCTCACACATCAGGCGACAGGGAAGAACATGGAAGAATTGCAGTGACAAATAGATGAGTTATTGCAGCGAGGATGGAGTAAAGTGCCTGAGCGTGCTATGTCAGCAGATACGGAAGTACTAGTGACGGCGCTGTCTGAAATTAATAAACTGCTGGAACAAATGGAAAGAAAGCAAGATGAGTTGCTGAAAAGAGCAGAGGAGGAAACACTGAGAATCCAACAAAAGAAATCTTGGAATGCTGAGTATAGATGGAATAGAAGCTGGGATGAAAATAAGAGAACATGGAAATCAGGGAACAGAAAATACAGAGAACCGTCTTGGAATCAGTACAGAACAAGAGAAAGATTTTATGAAGAGTATGAAAATAATCAGATGAGATCTTATTGGAGACCTCAGCAGAAAAAGAGAATTCCTGTTTGCTACCGTTGTGGGCAGTATGGGCATATTAGCTGATATTGTGAAACTGAACTGGATGTGCAGGAAGACTTAAGTTTTGAAAATACTGAGAGATCCTTGAGTCCGGCAAGGCTCAGTCAAAGAAGCTTAAGTCCGGAAAAGGAGAGAGAAAGAAACCCGATGTCATGTCTGTGGCCGTGACCTCCCTCAGACTTACCTTGTTCCTGGGGGTCAGCTTCCTAGCTGGCTCCTGTTTCTTCTGTCTGTCCTTTCTGAGCTAGCTCTGGCTCTCTGTGCTGGCTGCATCCAGCAGCATGACACTAATTGCCTCACTATACTGCACCTGTGGGTGTTGCCTGGGTTAGCTCTCTCTCTCTCTCTCTCTCTGTGTGCTGGCTGCTTCCAGCATGACTCTAATTGCTTCACTACACTACACCTGGGTGTGGGAAGCCTCTCTGTGTTTCACTGTGCTTTCTGCCTGCTCTGTGGTTTGTGCCTGAACAGCCTCCGTAGTTACTTAGAGATTGCTGCAGCTGTGTCTCTGGTGTTGAAGGGCTTTATTAATCACTTAGAGACTGCAGCCTTGGCCTTTGCATCGTATAAGGTCCCTGGTATGCTAGAGTGCTCTGTGCACTGCTACATTGTCCAGTTCTGTGTGATTGCCTAGTGTTTGACTAGTTAGCTTGGGCAAAGCCTTGCTTGGTAGCCTGTGTACAGCTTTACTAGTTCTTCTGTGTTTGCTCTGTGTGAGTTCCTAGTGTTTGCCTAGTTAGCTTGGGCACTGCTCTGCTTGTTAGCTTGTGTTCAGCTTCTAGGTCTCCTGAGTTTAGCCTCTGGTTTTCCCCGGTGGGGTTTCCTTGGTTTCTGGAGCTCCAGCCCTAGTCTTGTCCTCTGCCAGTTCTCCTTGTTACTGGAGCTCCAGCCCTAGTCTTGCTATTGGTTCTGACCCTTGCCTGTACCTATCTACTGCCCTGCTAGCCGCCTGCCCAGAGACTCTTGCTTTGAACCTGACCACGCCTGTCTCTGCCTATTGCCTATACTCAGTTATTCTCTGCCAGCCACCTGTCTCTGCCTATTGCCTATACTCAGTTATTCTCTGCCAGCCACCTGTCTCTGCCTATTGCCTATACTCAGTTATTCTCTGCCAGCCACCTGTCTCTGCCTATTGCCTGTACTCAGATCTTCTCTGCCAGCCACCTGTCTCGGACTTTTGCCAGAACCCAGACATCCCCTGCCTGCCTGTCTCACGTTAGCCTAGGTACCTGGGAGCACTGCTGGATCCTGACTCCGGTTGTTCCTGTTGCTGGTTCCAGTTCTGGTTTTCCTGTAAGCCCTACTGGCTGCTCGAACCTGAGGGCTCAACCCTCGGGGAAAGGCAGCTAAGCATAGGTGAAGCCTACTCCAGTGTGTTCCGGTCCGGTGCGTTCCAGTCCCGAGTGTTCCAGTGCAGGACTCCAGTCCAGGGTTCCAGTCCAGCCTTGTCTCTTCTCTGCTCCGAAGGTGATCTTGCCTGCCACTGCCGCTCCTCGGCCATGGTCCAAGGACTCATGTACCCAGGGTTCCCGGGATAGAAGCCTGACAGTATGCCAAGGTCCTCGAGAACGCAATACCCGAGTCCTGGAGGGTGTTATTACATTTTGTACCCAGTACAAACCCTAGAAGAAAGCAAAGAATGGTACGAAGAACAAGAGCAAATGTTGAAAGAGGGGCAACAACAGTTAGTTGACTTGAATGAACAACTAGTGAGTTTGGAAAAGAAGATGGAAGAAAGGGAAATAAGAATAATAGAAGAAGAAGAGCAAGTAATAGAAGAACAAAAGGAATAAGACAGGATACAAGGCTCTTCAGTTGTCGAGGACTCCAGCTCAGAAAAAGTGGAAAAGGATCTTATTGATGAGGAAACTGCAGAAAAGCAGTGTACATTAGAGTTCTCTGAGATGGATTCTGAAAAAGAAGTATCTCTGTTGGTTGAACAAATTGTTGATGGCCTTTCAGGTGAACTCATAATACCAGAGGGAAGTGTGCAACTACCAATAGAGATTCCACCAGTACAAGAAGACACTTCTTTGGCCATGATCGGCATTGAAGTGGAGAACATTGCCGCTGAAGATGAGGAGGAAATAAGGAAATGTTTTCCTGAAGAGACAAATAAAGTGTATGAAGAACCAAGTGCATTCAAAGTGGAAGAAATACAAAATATGGAGACTCTGACAAAAATAGGGTGTCCCTTGACTGTTAAAGAGAAGAGAAAGAAAAGGAAGAATCAGGGTAAACCACAGGAAAATTTTGTGGTTAAAGAAACAAAGAAAGAAATGGCTATAAAACAAAAGGAATTAGTCAGTAACCAAAGTTCAGTAACTGAACAGGGGAGTGTTCCAATGAGAAAGCTGATTGAGACAATCTGGTTCAGTAGAAGAGTTGGGACTAAGAAAAAACACTCAGATGTGTTCAGAATTCTTCAACGGCTGATTAATATATATTTGCTTGAGTGCAGTTCTTCTTATAGAAATGTTCTAATGAAGACACCCGATACATTTCCTTTCAGATGAATTCTGAGGGGGTGGAGAGAGGGAGAAGAAGAAGGAAAAGTTAAAGATGAAGAATTTTGGAATCTCAAAGAGGAGAAAATCAGACTTTACAGGATTCTAGTCAAAGAATAAATTACGATTATAAGACGAGAAGAAAAACTTGATTGAGAGAAAAAGAAATCCAATTATTTCTGCCAATAAGGACATGGGCAGCAAAATATAGCAAAATTAAAAAATTGGCTTTGGTCAAATAAGACATTTCGGAAGAATTGAAAGGAACAAGGAGAAGAAAAAGTGTTACACAGAAATCAATTGAAAAGAATCAATTGGGATATTTCTGACATTGATTCATCTAAAGCAGAAAACACTGTTGTTGAACAAGAGTATAAAAAGCTCTCAGGGAAAGAACAATTACCTAGTGAACCTAGCACATGTTGACTCATTATTACCAAGAGTAATATTCCTCAGGAGGATGAGCAAGATGTGGATAGGGGGATTGATGAAATAAGTGTGCCAGAAATACGAATTTCTGAAAGAACAACCAAAGGAAAACTTTCTAAATTTATAAAAGAGCATTTTCTTATGCAGTGATTGATGTAAACAAATTGAAGGAACATAAGAGCTTGATTTAAAGGGAGAATGTTTTGATATACAGAGATATTGGGAGGATGTGAAGTTGATGAAATGATGAAAAAAAATGTTTACTACGTACATTTTTTTTTACTTGGCAAGGCCGAATGTAACCCTAAGGGGTTAAAATAATCCTACCTGAGCTCCTCCAGAGAAAAAAAAATAAGGGTTCTATAGTGACATCACTATGGGACAACAGCTGAGCAAGCTGAGACCTGGTTGCCTTGGCAACTGCTTGCTGGTCAGTTGAGAGGTAAGCTTAAGGCTGGACAGACCTGCCTTTTGAGTCTGGGAGCAGCAGTGGCAGAAAATCCATTTTAAAAGCAGTTTTAAAGTGCTTTAAGAGTTGTATGACTGAGAACACTGTGATTGAATAGAGTTAATTGTCCCTAAAAAGCCTGCCACGGTTTCAAAGGCTTTAAGAGAGTTGTCTGATGTTTTTGCTGAACACTAAGAATAAAAGATTTTAGAATGGAATAACAAATGGAATATTAAGCTGCCAGTAGGAGCAGCTGAGGAATAATTCCTCTTAAGATTTCGAATAAAGTGCTGTCTGGGAGGCACATTCAATGTACTTTAGGTATATAAGCTTCCTGAATAGTATTGAAGAGAAAAATTATCTTCAGGGGTGCCTATGGAAGCAGTAAGCATGTGCACCGTTTAATATTTAAATATATATAATCAACATGTATGTATTTTTTTTTAATTTGTTGAATTATATTTAAAAGTTAATGACATTTTACTAACTTGCAAATTTAACATAAGTATTCCAATTACAGGTTTGCAACACAGATCAGTTTAGAAACATTGGGAGCATTTTCAGATAAGTATAAATATTAGGTATATAAATCATTTAAGCACATTCAAATTTACAAAACACTAGATTCTTTAAAGTTTCTTTTCTCCTGTGTTTTCAGATTTCCGGAGATCTTCAAGGATCTCAGCATGTAAGTTTTCCTCTACTCTTTTTTTTGTTGTTGTTTTAGTTATCTCTAACTTATTGTTCAGGTTTCCTTTACTATTTTCTCTTAAGTGCACTTTTTAAATATTTTCAGTCACTTAGTTGTTCTCTTTGTTTTCTCTCTGGCTCTCTTGAACAGTGGGCACCTTTTCTTTCAGGTGATGATCTCCAGCTTCAACTTTCTTCCAGTCTTTTCCCAGTAACATGTTCTCACCAATACAGCTCCCTCCCAACTGCCAGCCTGAGCTGTTTCTCACTCTCCTGAGAGTTCCATCAGCATTGGGAACACTCAGCCATGCACACAGACTACGCAGTTTCACTGCACTGATCACTGTCTCTACACCAGATCTAGAAGGAGCCAGGTAATCTTTTAAAATTTAACCCATACAGTTACACTAGGATCAGGCGACCCTTAGTGGGAGGCATACTGGCTTCCTCCTAACCCCTTGTAAACCTTTTTTCTTCTGCTGAGAGGTGCTCAGCTGTACCACAGGCTGCCTTTCAGGTGCTGTGGAAGACTTGCAGCTCATCTGCATATCCTTTACAGCCTTTACGGTCTTCACCGGGGAGACTCCTAGGTCCACTCCGATCCACTCAGGGCCTCCGCTCTAGGTGCCAAGGGTTTCCAGGTGCTTTTTGGTAGGATAAGGCGACCCTCAGGGGCAGGAATGCTAGCTTCGGCCTAACCCCTGGTAAGCCTGCCGCGGTTTCAAAGGCTTTAAGAGAGTTGTCTGATGTTTTTGCTGAACACTAAGAATAAAGTGTATTAACATTTTAGACTGGAATAGCAAATGGTATATTAAGCTGCCTGTAGGAGCAGCTGAGGAATAATTCCTCTTAGGATTTCGAATAAAGTGCTGTCTGGGAGGCACATTCAATGTACTTTAGGCATATAAGCTTCCTGAATAGTATTGAAGAGAAAAATTATCTTCAGGGGTGCCTATGGAAGCAGTAAGCATGTGCACCGTTTAATATTTAAATATATATAATCAACATATATATGTATTTTTTTTAATTTCTTGAATTATATTTAAATGTTAATGACATTTTACTAACTTGCAAATTTAACATATGTATTTGAATTACAGGTTTGCAACACAAATCAGTTTAGAAACATTGGGAACATTTTCAGATAAGTATAAATATTAGGTAAATAAATCATTTAAGCACATTCAATTTTACAAAACACTAGATTCTTTAAAGTTTGTTTTCTCCTGTGTTTCAGATTTCCGGAGACCTTCAAGGATCTCAGCATGTAAGTATTCCTCTACTCTTTTTTTTCTTTTAGTTATCTCTCACTTATTGTTCAGGTTTCCTTTACTATTTTCTCTTAAGTGCACTTTTTAAATAGTTTCAGTCACTTAGCTGTTCTCTTTGTTTTCTCTGTGGCTCTCTTTGACAGTGGGCACCTTTTCTTTCAGGTGATGATCTCCAGCATCAACTTTCTTCCAGTCTTTTCCCAGTAACATGTTCTCACTAATACAGCTCCCTCCAAACTGCCAGCCTGAGCTGTTTCTCACTCTCCTGAGAGTTCCATCAGCATGTGGAACACTCAGCGCATGTACACACACTACTCAGTTTCACTGCACTGCTCACTGTCTCTACACCAGATATGGAAGGAGCCAGGTAATCTTTTAAAATGTAACCCATACGGTTACACTAGGATCAGGCGACCCTTAGGGGGAGGCATACTGGCTTCCTCCTAACCCTTTATAAGCCTTTCCTCTGCTGAGAGGTGCCCAGCTGTACCACAGGCTGCCTTTCAGGTGCTGTGGAAGACTTGCAGCTCATCTGCATATCCTTTACAGTCTTCACCGGGGAGACTCCTAGGTCTACTCCGATCCACTCAGGGCCTCCGCTCTAGGTGCCAAGGGTTTCCAGGTGCTTTTTGATAGGATCAGGCGACCCTCAGGGGCATTAATGCTGGCTTCAGCCTAACCCCTGGTAAGCCTGCTGCGGTTTCAAAGGCTTTAAGAGAGTTGTCTGATGTTTTTGCTGAACACTAAGAATAAAGTGTATTAAGATTTCAGACTGGAATAGCAAATGGTATATTAAGCTGCCTGTAGGAGCAGCTGAAGAATAATTCCTCTTAAGATTTCGAATAAAGTGCTGTCTGGGAGGAACATTCAATGTACTTTAGGTAACCAACTACTGACCAGTCACTTCCATCCCACTCACAACAAAATTGATGGAAGATATAGTGAGGAAACAACTCACAGAATACCTGACCAAACACTCAATTCTACATGAGTCTCAATCAGGATTTCGATCAAATCATAGTACTGAAACTGTACTAGTGTCGGCAATGAACACATTCAAAACAACGATCGCAACTGGCAAGAACATACTCATTCTGCAATTCGACATGTCTAGTGCCTTCGACATGGTGGATCATGGAATACTATTACACCTACTAGAGTACTTCGGAATTGGAGGCCCAGTTCTCAAATGGTTTGAAGGATTCCTCACCACCAGATCCTACCAAGTAATAATGAATACGGACAGATCGCCACCTTGGAGACCAGAATGCGGAGTTCCTCAAGGATCCCCCCTCTCACCAACTATCTTCAACCTAATGATGATACCACTAGCCAAACTCCTAGCCAACCAAAACCTTAACCCCTACATATATGCCGATGATGTTACGATCCATATCCCATTCAAAAGTGACTTAAACGAAATAACCAACGAGATCAACCAGAGCTTCCAGACTATGCACTCTTGGGCGGACTCATTCAAGTTAAAACTCAACACAGAAAAAACTCAGTGTCTAGTTCTCACCTCCCAATACAATACAAACAACTACTCTACAATAACCACACCCTACTGCACACTTCCTATTTCAGAAAATCTGAAAATCCTTGGAGTCACCATTGATCGAAACCTCACTCTCGACACCCACGTGAAGAATACGACGAAAAAAATGTTCCAATCGATGTGGAAACTCAAAAGAATAAAACCTTTTATCCCAAGAAACATCTTCCGCACCCTAGTACAGTCATTGGTAATAAGCCACTTGGACTACTGTAACGCTCGGTACGCAGGCTGCAAAGAACAGACCATCAAAAAACTCCAGACAGCCCAGAACACCGCAGGCAGACTCATTTTTGGAACACCTAAATACGAAAGTGCGAAACCCCTCAGAGAGAAACTGCACTGGCTCCCGCTCAAGGAACAAATGAGTTCAAGATCTGCACGACTGTACCCAAAATCATTCATGCAGATGCCCCACTCTATATGCTAAACCTAGTGGACTTACCACCCAGGAATGCCAAAAGATTGGACCGCAAATTCCTCATCCTGAACTTCCCCAGCTGTAAAGGAATGAAATACAAACAGGCTTATGCTACTGCCTTTGCGTACAAAAGCACACAGTCTTGGAAAGCACTACCCATGGCCCTGAAAACCATGACCAATCTAACAAGCTTTCGCAAAGCTTTGAAAACACATCTCTTCAACAGAGCCTACAAAAGTCACCCTCAATGAAACAAATCATTCCTTAAACTACCCAAGTACACCTAAAACACCTCTCACACAACCTTACCTAACACCTTTCCATCTGAATTCCTCTTTCACCTCAGCTTATGATCGACTGTTTTCTTAAATCATGTAATGACGTTCTCATTTCCATACTCTGTAAGCCACATTGAGCCTGCAAAAAGGTGGGAAAATGTGGGGTACAAATACAATAAAAAAAAAAAATAAAAAAAAAAATAAATATAAGCTTCCTGAATAGTATTGAAGAGAAAAATTATCTTCAGGGGTGCCTATGGAAGCAGTAAGCATGTGCACCGTTTAATATTTAAATATATATATATAATCAACATGTATATGTATTTTTTTAAATTTCTTGAATTATATTTAAATGTTAATGACATTTTACTAACTTGCAAATTTAACATATGTATTTCAATTACAGGTTTGCAACACAGATCAGTATAGAAACATTGGGAGCATTTTCAGATAAGTATAAATATTAGGTACATAAATCATTTAAGCACATTCAATTTTACAAAACACTAGATTCTTTAAAGTTTGTTTTCTCCTGTGTTTCAGATTTCCCAAGACCTTCAAGGATCTCAGCATGTAAGTTTTCCTCTACTCTTTTTTTTTTCTTTTAGTTATCTCTCACTAATTGTTCAGGTTTCCTTTACTATTTTCTCTTATGTGCACTCTTTAAATAGTTTCAGTCACTTAGCTGTTCTCTTTGTTTTCTCTGTGGTTCTCTTGAACAGTGGGCACCTTTTCTTTCAGGTGATAATCTCCAGCATCAACTTTCTTCCAGTCTTTTCCCAGTAACATGTTCTCACCAATACAGCTCCCTCCCAACTGCCAGCCTGAGCTGTTTCTCACTCAGCTGAGAGTTCCATCAGCATGGGGAACACTCAGCGCATGAACACAGACTACTCAGTTTCACTGCACTGCTTACTGTCTCTACACCAGATCTAGAAGGAGCCAGGTAATCTTTTAAAATTTAATCCATACTGTTACACTAGGATCAGGAGACCCTCAGGGGGAGGAATGCTGGCTACGGCCTAACCCCTTGTAAGCCTTTCCTCTGCTGAGAGGTGCCCAGCTCTACCACCGGCTACCTTTCAGGTGCTGTGGAAGACTTGCAGCTCATCTGCATATCCTTTACAGCCTTCTCCGGGGTGACTCCCAGGTCCACTCCGAATCCACTCAGGGCCTCCTCCTCTAGGTGCCAAGGGTTTCCAGGTGCTTTTTGGCTAGGATCAGGCGACCCTCAGGGGAGGAATGCTGGCTTCGGCCTAACCCCTGGTAAGCCTTTCCTCCGCTGAGATTTGCCCAACTCTACCACCGGCTGCCTTTCAGGTGCTGTGGAAGACTTGCAGCTCATCTGCATATCCTTTACAGCCTTCTCCGGGGTGACTCCCAGGTTCATTCTGATCCACTCAGGGCCTCCGCTCTAAGTGGTCCGCGCTGTTAGGCGTGCGGGGCATTTTCTCTTTAAATTTATTTTGCTCCCTATTACTACTTATGGCTCCAGTACACTTTTTCTTCTTGGTACTGTCCCTTCCTAATTTGTTTCTCCATCTTAAACCATTTTACACTGTAGGAACACATTGTCCAACCTCTATGTTCATCATCTCACCATCTCTTTTTTCCTCTTCCTTTTTCTCAGCTCTGAACCTTCAACATTTCCTTCCTTCCATTCATCCATCTCCTTTCTATCTGAGTACATCTCGCCTTCATCGCTGTCGTCGTACCTCTTTTACTCTTCTCCGTACTCTCATGCTCCTTCTCATGCACTCCGCTGGGGATATTAATCCCAATCCTGGTCCTCCACATTAGCTCTCATCCTATTTGTGCAGATCACACCGTGATATGTCGAATCTAATTTCTGTTCCTCTCCTCCCCACTCCTTCCCTGCCTTTCTCTTGTACTCTGTGAAATGCCCGCTCTATTTGTAACTAACTTTCCTACATCCATGACCTCCTTATCTCTCGTACCCTCCATCTGCTTGCCCTAACTGAAACTTGGCTTTACCCTGAAGACTCAGTTTTAGTCGCGGCCCTATGCCATGGAGGTTATCTTTTCTCCCATACTCCTTGCCCGGTTGGCCGCTGAGGTGGTATCGGGCTACTACTTTTACCCTCTTGTAGATTTCAACCTCTTCTTCCACCTCACTCTCACTGTTTTTCTTCCTTCGAAGTCCACTCCATCCGTCTATTTGCTCCTCTGCCTCTCCGAGTAGCAGTCATTTATTGACCCCCAGATAAGTCCCTTTCTTCCTTTCTCACTGACTTTGATGCCTGGCTTTCCTTCTTTCTTGAACCTTCATCTTCTTCCCTCATTCTTGGGGATTTTAACATTCATGCTGATGATCCCTCTGACTCTTATGCTTCTCAGTTTCTTGCTTTAACATCCTCTTTCAATCTTCAACTGTGCTCCACTGCCCCCACTCACCAGAATGGCCACTGTCTTGATCTTATCCTCTCCTCATACTGCTCACTCTCGAGTTTCTGTGCCTCAACTCTTCCCCTCTCTGACCATCATCTGATAACTTTCACACTTAAATACCCTCCTCCCCATTCCCATCCAATCTTAACCAATACATTTAGGAATCTTCAAGCTATTGACCCCTCTACTCTGTTCTCCAATGTTTCAAATCTCTTCTCTACCACTATGTTATCCAAGTCTGTCAATGAGGCTGTCTCTTCCTATAATACTATTCTCTCCTCTGCTCTGGATACTCTCGCTCCTCCCATTTCCCGTTCTGTAAAACATACCAAACCCCAGCCTTGGCTACCTCTAGAATTCGCTACCTACGTTCCTGTGCCCGCTCTGCCGAACGCCTTTGGCTGAAATCCCGTGCCCATGCTGACTTCATACATTTCAAATTCTTGCTGACCTCCTTCCAGTCTGCTCTTTTACTTGGCAAACAGGACTATTACATCCAGTTGACAAATTCTCTTGGCTCAAACCCTCGACGTCTTTTGCCACACTGAACTCTCTCCTCAAAGTGCCTTCACCTCCAACCCCCCCCCCCCCCCTCTTCACTTTCCCCCCAGACTCTGGCTGAGTTCTTTCACGATAAGGTTCACAAGATTAAACTTGAATTCTCAACCAGGTCACCTCCACCTCTCCTTCCCTTAGTCCATTCTCTCAACCCTCCAACCCCTGCCTCCTTTTCTTCCTTTTCTGAAATCACTGAAGAGGAAACCACACATCTTCTTTCTTCCTCGAAAACTAACTACCTGTTCCTCTGATCCTATTCCCACTCAGCTACTTAACACTATCTCTCCTACTGTCATCACTTTTATCTGTCATATCCTCAGTCTTTCACTTTCCACTGCGACTGTTCCAGATGCCTTCAAACATGCCGTAGTCACACCACTCCTTAAAAAACCTTCACTGGACCCTACTTGTCCTTCCTACTATCGCCCCATCTCCCTCCTCCCTTTCCTATCCAAGATACTTGAACGTGCTGTTCACTGCCGTTGCCTTGAATTTCTTTCATCTCAAACTATTCTTGATCCACTTCAATCTGGCTTTCATCCCCTTCATTCAACTGAAACAGCCCTTGCTAAAGTCTCCAATGATCTGTTCCTGGCCAGATCCAAAGGTCTGTATTCTATCCTCATCCTTCTCGATCTATCTGCTGCTTTAGACACTGTTGATCACAGCCTACTCCTTGATACACTGTCCTCACTTGGATTTCAGGGCTCTGTTCTTTCCTGATTTTCTTCTTATCTCTCCCAGCGTACCTTTAGTGTATACTATAGTGGATCCTCCTCTACTTCTATCCCACTGTCAGTTGGTGTACCTCAGGGATCTGTCCTGGGACCTCTTCTTTTCTCCATCTATACTTCTTCCCTTGGTACTCTAATCTCATCCCATGGTTTTCAGTATCATCTTTACGCTGATGACTCCCAGATCTACCTCTCCACACCAGACATCTCAGCCGAAGTCCAGGCCAAAGTATCAGCCTGCTTGTTTGACATTGCTGCCTGGATGTCTCAGCGCCATCTAAAACTAAACATGACCAAGACTGAGCTTCTCATCTTTTCCCCTAAACCAACCTCTTCTTCTCCTCCATTCTCTATTTCTGTGGATAACACTCTCATCCTTCCTGTCTCATCAGCTCGTAACCTTGGGGTCATCTTCGACTCCTCCCTCTCCTTCTCTGCACATATTCAATAGACTGCTAAAACCTGTCATTTCTTTCTCTATAATATCAGCAAAATTTGCCCTTTTCTTTCTGAACACACTACCAGAACCCTCATCCACACTCTTATCACCTCTCGCTTAGACTATTGCAACTTGCTTCTCACAGGTCTCCCACTTAGCCATCTCTCTCCTCTTCAATCTGTTCAAAATTCTGCCGCACGACTAATATTACGCCAGTGTCGTTAATGCTCATATTAGCCCTCTCCTCAAGTCACTTCACTGGCTTCCTATCCATTTCTGCATACAGTTCAAACTCCTCTTAGTGACCTATAAGTGCATTCACGCTGCAGCTCCTCAGTACCTCTCCACTCTCATCTCTCCCTACATTCCTCCCCGGGAACTCCGTTCACTGGGTAAATCTATCTGCACCTTTCTCCTACACTGCTAACTCCAGACTCCGTTCCTTTTATCTTACTGCACCGTATGCCTGGAATAGACTTCCTGAGCTGGTACGTCAAGCTCCATCTCTGGCCGTCTTCAAATCTAAGTTAAAAGCCCACCTTTTTGATGCTGCTTTTAACTCCTAACCCTTACTCACTTATTCAGAACCCTTTTTTATCATCCTCACTTTAATATTCCTTTATCTCTTGTTTGTCCTGTTTCTCTGTCCTAATTAGATTGTAAGCTCTGTCGAGCAGGGACTGTCTCTTCATGTTCATGTGTACAGCACTGCGTACGTCTGGTAGCGCTTTAGAAATGATTAGTAGTAGTTTGTTACGGACTGATTCCCAATCTTGGATGAGCTTTTTATATTTGATTTATGGGTAATGAATGAATGGATGAATAGGAGTAGTTTTTAGATGGTCATGACAGTTTTGTTATATTTTTGCTGTGCTTCTATATAGAAAAGTGATTTTGATATGTAAAGTAAAAAATTTGTTTGGAAATAAATAAATAAATAAATATGTAAAATTTAACTGTATGATTTCTGATTATATTTTTGTGTATTGTATATGAGCTAAAATTGTCAAGGCACACATCCACACATGATCCAGCATTTTCCCTTCTCTCCCCCCCCCCCCCCCCCAACTGCACTCCTACACATGGTCCAGCATTTCACCTTCTCTCCAACTCCCTCCCATATAGCTCAGCATTTACCTTCTCTTCCCCCCCCCCTATCCTCACAAATAGTCCAGTAGCTCTCCCTCCTGTTCCCTCTCCAGCCAGTGAATAGGTATCTGCCATTGTCTCCCTTGACCTCCCTCCCCCATGTACTTCTTTAACGTTTTCTTGTCTCCAGCTGTTAGAGGCAGCGATCAGCGATTCATACAGCCTGTTCATGCCAACCCAGGAGGCTTCTCTTTGACATAACTTCCTGTTTATATAGAAGCAGAAAGTTACATCAGAGAGAAGACTCCAGGGTTGGGGCAAGTAGGCTATATGAATGGCTACTTGCTGGCACCGATCGCTGGAGACAAGAAAACTTTTAAAAGGTAAACTCTTTTCCGGCACAAATTAAGTTGGCCCGACTAATGACCCTCAACTCCTGTGACACACCTGTGGACCAGCTGTGGCTGCACATTGGTTGAAAAATGCTGTCCTAAGTGCTGAATATCAACACTTAACCAGCCAAGTGCTGACTGCAACCCAGAACACTCCCAAAAGAGCAGGTTTTGACATAGGCGCTAACCGGACATTTTTAGCAGCACTGACCAGTTAAGTGCCTCTGAAAATGACCGGTTAGCTCTGAACAAGTGATTTAACTGGCAAGGAGCCATTTCTGGCTGGTTAAATTGCATCAAATATTAACCCGCACATTACCAACCACAAAGGCTAAAAAAACCCCAGAAGTGCTTCCATTTAGTTAGGGGCCCTTTTAATAAAGGGTTGCCGTGCAGCAATCTGGAACTACCACTGGCCCAACGTGGCACTGCCTCGAGCGCATGCCATTTCCGGTGCTATGGAAAATAATTCAGTATTTTCTAGTGCAGCGCTAACCTGGTGGTAATCAGGCAGCACCGTGCGCTGTCTGGTTACCATGGGATCCCTTACGGCCACCTTAATAATCTTACCGCATGGCCATGTCTTTTATAGAGGCTTTTTACCTGGTGCGGTGAAAAGGGCCCTGGTATGCGGCAAAAACGGCCCCCGACGCTACCACAGGACTTTCTTTTACCACAGCTTGGTAAAAGGACCCCTTAGTAAACTACATTACATAAATGAGTATGTACAGGTGATATGGTTATCATGTGGACTATATATTAAAAATGTGACATATGCACCAACTATTAAAATATCTCTAAACCCCAGTGACAATTATACTATCCTCATTTTATTCATTCAAAATGATGAAAAGGAAATTACTAAAGATTTTGAGGTCCAGTAACCAGACAGATATTGCAATGTTATTATTAAATTTTATTTAAATTTCAATTTTGAAGTAAATTAGTTGTCTGAAAAATGCATATATCAAAAGAAATTAACTTTTTCTTATTTTAAGTTAAATAGAATATTTTTCAGTAGTTGAAACAACATAAATTAAATAGTTTTTCTTAAGCCACTCTAGATTGAAATGTAATTTCCATTAACAGGCATTCTCCAGACTCTGTCAGTAATGTCCTGCAACGTACAGTGGAACTATCAGATAAGTATTTTATTTTTCTTTCCATCCATTTCTTATAATTACTTTTTACTGTATACACTTCAAGAATTGACTCGGTGTTTTATTTCATATTTTCCAAATACCCAGAACTCTATTCACTAAACAGGTAAGTGTGAGAGGGGGCGGAGCAAGATGGTAGCACTAACAGCTCCTCGTGAACGACTAACCTGATTTTGCTGAGTCTTTTTCTCTCTTCCTTTTTCTTGGAAAACGTATTTCTTACTTATCAGATTTGGGATAATGCCTCATTCGAAGAGGAAAGGATCCGTTAGGGTCGGAGCCCAGCCGACAACAACTTCAACGCCTACCCAGCAGACTTTGGAGAGTTTCATAATGAGGCAATCCACTTTGTTAGCAGTCGGAGATCCCGCTGATTCTTCGGCGCAAGGAGAAGCCGAGATCTTGGGATTGGACATGTCGTTGTCCCCTCCAACGCTTTTCCCACCTCCGTAACTGGCTGTAATCGACAAATAGGGTGGATCCCCAACCCGCAAAGACGGGAGAAGGGCAACATGTTTGGGACCCGATGTCGAATCTTCAGCCGAGGCCCTCATTTCATCTGAGGCTCAGAGTACTGCTGTTATGGCGCAGAGACCAGGAACATCTAAGGCCTCCTCTGCGAAGGTAACGCTGGAAGCTAACTGGGAGACGCTCCAGCGTTTGGATCATACTGTTATGACTTCAACAGGCAAAATAGAATCACTTGTGAGTACTGTTCAAAATTTATCTGTTGCATTTACATCGATGAAAAACGAGGTAAATGAGAAAATAAATTTCCTGAATGAAGAGACTACTAAACTGAAAGAAACGTCAGTGAAATTGATAAAGGACAATACACTGATACATAATAAACTGGAATATTTTGAAAACTACAATCGAAGGTTAAACCTTCGTTTGTTGAATTTTCCTCGAACATCAGTGTATACTCCTATGGAAATATTCAAACAATACTTGATTGAGAATTTAAAAGTTTCTCCTGATAATATACCACCTTTAAACAAAATATATTACCTACCTACAAAAGTAACTAAAGAAGATCCACAGAACCTTTTACAGATACAAGGAGATTTGAATGTATCAGATTTACTGGAAACGTCATTATCATCAATAACGGAGAGACAAACACTATTAGTATCGTTTATCTTTCAACAAGATCAAGAATCTGTGCGAAAAATGCCTTTAAAAAATTTACAAGTCCCATTTTATGGAGGAAAAATTTGGGTTTTTCCAGACGTTGCTAAACAAACCCAAGCAAGGAGAAAAGACTTTCTTGCATTACGAACTGCCACTTTAGCTTTGGGTGCTTCATTTAATTTGAATTATCCTTGTAAATGCAATATAAAATATTTGGGAGTTAAATATGTTTTCTTTATACTTGAACATTTAAAACAATTTATTGATCAGAAAAAGTTATTATGATGCAAGTTGGAATCATGCAGTTTTGATCCAGGGTTAAAAGATTTGTTATTATTTAGTGGATAATTTGTTAAGCTCTACTTTAACCCTAAATGCATGAATCTCATCTCCTGAGTTTGTAACAGCTCCTGTCCCCCATATTTGGTGGTCTAATACAAAATGAAAATGTTTTTGCATTGATAAATATGGTTTCTTTAATATTATTTAATCTGGTCTTCCTATTCAAGTGTTAATGCTTGTAAATTAAAAAAAATGATAAATAAAGAATAAAAAAACAGGTTAAGTGTCTCTAAATTAATTTGCCAATGTTCATTTTCTTATTGTGTGACAGTGCAACTTATCTGTGCTTTGGTGTCTCTTGGTTCTTTGTTTCTTATCCTTGCTTTAAATGATGGAGCTCTGCTTCCTTTCTTCAAGCTTTAAAGTAACTACTAACCTATGTTTTAATTAAAATCAATAAACGAAACTGCCTTCCTGACTAAAGGCTGGTTCAATCTTAACTAGGAAGTAATAAATTACAGGGCCTTTACTTACTAACAAACCAAAAGATAATTTATATCCTTGTTTAATTTTCATAGATTTGTATTACTGCCTCTGGTCTAAGAAGGGCACTATTCTTGAAGTAATCACAGCTCTAGCAGTTTTCAGATCTCTTTCATTCAAATAACTATATCACTAACCACCAGTCTTATTCTCAAGCAGGCTTCTTAAGTGTTTTTAAATAGCAGGCGTTAAAGGCCCAATCAAGCCAATAATAATAATAATAATAATCTCTACTATAATAAAACGTACCTCCAACATTCTGAAGCTGACTCCGTGGCTTCACTGAAGGGTTCATAAGTCTGAAGGGTTCGTAAAGCCTGTCACATCTATCTCTGACCCGCCCTCATGTCAAAACATGATGACGTCAAGGGCGGATAATCAGAAGCCAGGACTGAGGCAATGAGCTCACCGCCAACATTATGAAGCACATTCATAAGTCGCTGCGTGGCTGGAGGGGGAGGCAGGGGAGAGAGGAGAATCGCTGGATGGCTTGAGGGGGGGCAGGGGACAGAGGAGAATCGCTGGGTGGCTGCAGGGGGGGCAGGGGAGACGAGAATCG
This sequence comes from Microcaecilia unicolor, assembly GCF_901765095.1. Lineage (NCBI taxonomy): Eukaryota > Metazoa > Chordata > Amphibia > Gymnophiona > Siphonopidae > Microcaecilia > Microcaecilia unicolor. The sequence goes on from NC_044033.1 coordinate 415,658,520, forward strand.
CTGGGTGGCTGCAGGGGGGGCATGGGACGGAGGACAATCACAGGGTGGCTGGAGGGGGCAGGGGACAGAGGACAATCGCTGGGTGGCTGCAGTGGGGGCAGGGGATAGAGCAGAATCACAGGGTGGCTGGAGGGGCAGGGGACAGAGGACAATCGCTGGGTGGCTGGAAGGGGGCAGGGTACAGAGGACAATTGCTGGGCGGCTGGAGGGGGGCAGGGGACAGAAGACAATCGCTGGGTGGCTGCGGGGGGGCAGGGGATAGAGGAGAATCACAGGGTGGCTGGAGGGGGGGCAGAGGACAGAGGACAATCGCTGGGTGGCTGAAGGGGGGACAGGAGAATCGCTGCATGGCTGGGATAATCGCTGGGTGGCTGGAGGGGGCAGGGGAGACAGGAGAATAGCTGGGTGGATGGAGGGGGCAGGGGAGATGAGAATCGCAGGGTGGCTGGAGGGGGGGGCAGGGGACAGAGGAGAATCACAGGGTGGCTGGAGGGGGGCAGGGGACAATTGCTGGGTGGCAGGAGGGGGTAGGGGAGACAGGATAATCGCTGGATGGCTGGAGGGGGGATGGGATAGAGGACAATCTCTGGGTGGGTGGCTGGAGGGAGGACAGGGGAGACAGGAGAATTGCTGGGTGGCTGAAGGGGGGGGGGCAGGGCAGAGAGAGGAGAATCTCAGGGTTGCTGGAAGGGGGCAGGGGACAGAGGAAAATCAAACACACTCTCTCTCTCACAGACACACTTGCACCCAGTCTCCCTCTCTCTGTCACACACACACACACACACACACACTCGCACGGTGCTGCCAACCATGCAGAGATGGGGGGGGGGGGAGAGGCAGGGGGTCCTGAGACCAGAGGGGAAGGTGTCCTTCCCTTATCCTTATTGATCCTGTCTGTTTGTCCTGATTTAGATTGTAAGCTCTTTAGAGCAGGGACTGTCTTCAAGTTCAATTGTAAAGCGCTGCGTATGACTGGTTGTGCTATAGAAGTGATTTATAGTAGTAGTAGTAGTAGTAGTGAGAGGGGGAGAGGGGATCCTGAGACCAGAGGGGATACTGAGACCGGAGGGGGGAGGGGGTCCTCATACCAGATGGAGGGCGGAGGTATCTCTGTCACACACACACACTCTCACAGTCAGTGTCTTTCTCTCTCTCTCACACAGTCTCTCACACTATCTCACACTGTATCAAATTCACTATGTATCACACAGTCACTCTCACACACTCTCGGTCTCACACACACTCTCGGTCTCACACACTCGGTATCATACACTCTCAGTCTCACAGAGAGTCTGTGTGCTCACCCTCTCTCTGTCACACACACACACTCACACATTCACTCTCGCTCTGACACACACACTCTCTCTCAAACATACACACTCCGAGGAAGACCTTGCTAGCGCCCGTTTCATTTCTGTCAGAAGTGGGCCTTATTTACTAGTAATAATAATAAAGGTTACTTGACCTCCCTTTCACTCTCAGAAATAGAAACAACTACATTAACTTCTTTTCCTTCAAGGACAGTACAGAAATGTCCAGCTGTTCCCCAGTTTCCTGTGCTCTTATTACATTGTTCAACACTGAATCTCTCTCTCTCTTTTTTTACTTTCTTTCAATACCAATTCTAATTTCACATTATCAGGAAGAATAAATGAATTTGATTCCACTGCTTTGTTGTTTTTTGTATACATTATCAGGAAGGACTTTATTCTTCAGCAGATAAAATTATGTATGCATGGCTCCCTCGATTTTTGTCTTTCTTAACCTTTGACCGCAATGCCAAGAAATCTTTTTCATAATCTTCTTCAGCTTCCGGTTCTTCTTTAGTTGGCAAATGGGATAATGCATCAGCATTCTTATTACTTGCACCAGGGTTGTATTCAACCACAAATTTTCATTCCACCAGTTGTGCTAGCCACCACTGTTCAACAGCCTGCGTTATAGCTTTCTCAAGATACTTAAATGGGTTATGATCAGTACGTACTATAAAAGGCTTATATATTAAATATTCACAAAACTTCTTTAACTGCCCACTTTAGAGCAAGTAGCCCCAACTTGAATGCACTATAATTATTGTCATTTCTTTCTGACTTTCACAATCCTCTGCTGGTATATTCAATAACTCTCTTTGCTCTGTTTGCACATTACTTAGAACCAGTCCTAAACCACAGAACTCGCATCAGTAGTCAACACAAATGAGTTGTTGAATTCAGGGAATGCCAATATTGGGGCAGTAGTTAACTGGACTCTACAATGTCAAGAAGCTTTTGAAACCACAATCACTGCTCTGTAAAGTGAACTCTATAGCAATTGATTGTACTCTATTACAGCAAATGACCTCTTTAGGCATTTCAAGTACAGTTCTTAAGTGGGTTATTTCCTTTCTGGTCATCATTCTTTTGCAGTCATCCAAGGCACTTCCACCTCTGCCTGATGCTCACTCACCTGTGGGGTTCCTCAGAGCTCAGTTCTGTCACCTTCCCTCTTTAAATTTGTTTGTTAGCCCATTAGCATTACTCATTCAAATCCTTGGAATCAGCTCATACTCTTATGCAGACGATTTCCCACTAATTCATTATACCGACTCACAGGTCATTGATTTATCACCTTTACAAGATTGTCTACAGGAAGTTGCTAACTGGTTGTCACAGCACCATCTTGTTCTAAATCCTGATAAGACAGTTTCAGGTTGGATCACTGGTTCATCCCCTATTCCCAAAGTAATTCCATTACTTTTTGATAGACCGATTACACCTATCACTTCCTTCAAATATATTGGACTTATCCTAGATTCCAAATTGTCTTTCACTCCCCAAGTATCCCAGGTAATGAAGACAGGCATTTATTTTCTTCGATGCCTCAGGTCATGCCTCATGGTAGATTCAGCATCCCTCAGCACCCTTTTCTATGCTTATATCAACTCATGTTATGACTATTGCAATTCTGTATATGCAGGTATGACTAAGGCCACCTTAAAGCATCTTTAGACACTTCAGAATACCGCTGCCTGTATAATCTGTAAAACAAAATTCTATGACCATGCATCCCCATTATTGCAATGTCTTCACTGGCTTCCTATAGAATATCAAATTAAATTTAAAATTTTAATACTGACGTACAAGGAACTACATACTACCAACCCCTCTTATCAAGCCTCCCTAATAATAACCTATACACCTATATGTACCCTTCGATAATTGACAGATAACAGATGACCTACCCCCTCCATCCAAAGCATGGTGGGAAACTACAAAAACCTCTGCATTTTTCTCTCTCGCTCTTGCCCTTTGGAACTCGCTCCTGAGAAATTTATAGCTAGAAAATTTGTTACTAGCATTCCATTCAGCATTAAAAACGTACTTTTTAAAATTGGCCTATGATTTATTACATGTACTTTATGCTAAGAACTCTGTAGCAAGGGAAATGAAATGATTTTATATTTTTATTGTTAAATTGTATTTACTTATATGATACTGTGCTTTTCTTCCTTTTGGTATGACAGATTGCTTGAATTATGTCTGAGTATCTGATTTCTTTCCTGTCAGTAAATTAGCATCCCTTTCTTATTTTTTAAATTTATATATTTTTGTAAAATACTGAATAAACCACAATAGAGTGAGAAACACTCTGCATTGACTAAACACCTTAAAAGGATAATGGGGGGAAAGACCTCAGAAAACTGTGTTAACCTTATGAATGTCTAATACCATGAAAAAATCAAAAACATTCAAACCACAGTATATAGCTTTAATCATCGGTCATAAAAACCCCCAATCCAACCTGGTGTATAATTTGTAGTTTTTAAGTTTTCAAATTTCTCTTCTGAAAAATTGTCAATATAACAATTGTTCTACACAAAAAAAAATCAACTGTTCAAATAAATCAAAGGTTGAACTTTGCTTTGCTTGGCTATCCCTTTGGCTATCCCTGCAAAAAGTATCCAAACCCAACAGACCATACAAGTCTTTTTCTGCCATCATCTACTATGTTACTATGTTAAATGTTTTTGATTTTGTCATAGTATTAGACATTCATAAGGTTACCACAGCTCTCTGAGGTCTTTTCCCCTATTATCCTTTTAAGGTGTTTAGTCAATGCAGAGTTTTTCTCACTCTATTGTGGTTTATTGAGTATTGTACACTTATTTGAGTGAGCTTCCCTTTACCTTGTTACTTTTATATTTTTTGTAAACCATTTTGATTTGTTTTTCAATGAGGAATGGTATATCAAGTTTTAATAAATGATAAAATGATCTATTGCAAGAATAAGTTAAGTGGTATTTCTGTCTCTATACTATCTAGTTTCCCAGTCAGTTGAGCAGTTATTTGTGCAAAGTTAGGAACAAAGCGATGATAAAAACTCGTAAATCCAAGAAAGCTTCTTCTGTTTTAGCTGATGGAACTTTCAAATTTTGTAGTGCTTTAATCTTTTCCCCATCAGTGAACACTCCAACTCCTAACACCACATATCCGAGAAATTTCACACTTCTGCACAATAAATTTTCATTTTGCTGGTTTTAATTTCAAGCTGCACTCAGTCTACTAAATGCTTTGTCCAAGCACTGTAAACGTTGTTCAACGGTGGAAGCATGCATCAAGCTGTCATCCAGAAAAGAATCTTGAAAACATATTTTCCCCAGCACCAATTCCATAAGGTGCTGGAAACTCACTGGCAAGTTACAGAGGCCAAAAGGCATTCATGTCCATTCAAACAATCCAAACAGGGTGGTAACCGCTGCCTTTTCCATGTCACAGTGGTGCATACCCATATGAAATTACCTCAAAGTGAGATCCAATGAGGTGAACCATCTGGTACTCCCTAATGCATCCTGAGATTCATCAATTCACAGTAATGGGTAAACAAGTCACTGTATTAAGTTTCCTGTAATCCACACAGAAACAAATTTCCATCTTCTTGATGACTACCTCAGGTGAGGTCCAGAGACTGCAGCTCTTGCTCAAGATACCTTGATCAACTACATCTTGTATATCCTTTTTGAGTTGGTCATAAATGTGTGAGGATACTCTTCTATAGAGCTGCTTAGTAGGAGACACTCCAACAGTACACACTTCGAGGGTAATACGATTTGTATATCCAATATCAGTATCATAGACAGATAAGACACGTGCTACATCTCATCCAACACCTCCCAGTCGACTCTCACTGTCGGAATCTGTTGGATCTACTTTTCTGTATTTTTCTAGTCATTAATGCCACCCTTCCAGGTGCGAACACCTCTTTTGGCTTGAATAACTCCACCAATCTAGTTCTTGCTGAAATGATGATATCTGTCTCACTCAAGTTCTAGATTCATATGGCCACTTATCTGTGATTTGGTCTCTCTGATTTGGTCTCTCTTGTTTCTTCTTTTCTTCTTGCTTGAAACATTGGGGGCTCTCCTTCTTTTCTTCAAGCTTTAATGTACCTACTAACCAATACTTTAATTAAAATCAATAAAGAAAACTGCATTCCTAAGAGCTGGTTCTATCTTAACTATGAATATATAAAACACAGGGCTTTTACTTGCTAACAAACCAAAAGAATTTATATCCCTTTTTAATTTTACTAGGCTCGTAGTACTATCCCCTTTCTAAGAAGATCTATCTATCTATCTATCTATCTATCTATCTATCTATCTATCTATCTATCTATACCATAAAACAGACTAAAAGACTACATTACAAAACAATAATAGGACCAAATTACAAAGACACACATAAACTCTTCTTCCTTGTGAACAAACTGTTAGATACCACACCAGTTACAAACAACAACAAAGACATACCAGATGTTGACAACCTGAAATCAGCTCCTCAACAATTCATAATAGACCTAACGAACCACGTTAACTTCATGCTACAAAACGGACTATTCCGAAAGAAAAAGGAAAAAGTTTACTCCCCCCAATACCCAAAGATACAAAGAAAAGCGCAAGCGAAATAACCAATTACAGACCAGTAGCATCCATACCACTAATAACCAAAATAACCAAAGGAATGGTAACTAAACAACTAACAAACTATCTAAACAAATACTCAATACTGCATGATGCCCAATCAGGATTCCGATCGAATCACAGCACAGAAACAGTACTAATTACCCTTATGACTAAATTTAAACAAATGATTGCAACCGGCAACAATATACTCCTCCTACAATTTGACATGTCAAGTGCCTTCGACATGGTTGACCACGGAATCCTATTACACATACTCGAATATTTTGGCATTGAAGGAAACGTCCTAAACTGGTTCAAGGGATTCTTAACCCAGCGGTCATATCAAGTCACATCAAATTCAACCACATCTGCTGCATGGACACCTGAATGTGGAGTACCACAAGGATCACCCCTCTCACCAACCATCTTCAACCTAATGATGATCCCCTTGGCAAAACTCCTATCAAATCATAACCTCAACCCATATATATAAGCCGATGATGTAACAATATACATCCCTTTCAAAGAAGACATCAGAGAGATCCTCAATGAAATTAACCAAAGTCTACACATCATGAACACCTGGGCAGATGCATTTCGCTTGAAACTAAATGCAGAAAAAACTCAATGCCTGATACTCACTTCCCAGTACAACACGAATGAATTCACCGCTATAAACACACCAAAACTAAACCTTCCAATCTCAGAAACGTTAAAAATCCTTGGAGTCACTATCGACCGCCACCTAACACTCGAAACTCATGCAAACAACACAACCAAAAAGATGTTCTACTGCATGTGGAAATTGAAAAGAATAAGACCATTCTTCCCAAGATCCGTCTTTCGCAGCCTAGTGCAATCCCTCGTACTCAGACATCTAGATTACTGCAACTCACTGTACGCAGGTTGCAAAGAGCAAATACTGAGGAAACTCCAAACAGTCCACAATACAGCAGCCAGAGTAATCTTCGGAAAACCAAAATATGAAAGTGCAAAACCCTTACGAGAGAAGCTACACTGGCTCCCACTTAAGGAACGCATTACTTTTAAAGCATGCACATTAGTCCACAAAATCATTCACGGTGAAGCCCCAGCCTACATGTCTGATCTAATTGATTTACCACCCAGAAATGCTAAAAGATCATCCTGAACTTTCCTAAACCTCCACTTCCCTAATTGCAAGGGCTTGAAATACAAGGCGCTGCACGCGTCAACCTTTTCCTACATGAGCACGCAGTTCTGGAATTCACTGCCGTGCAACCTGAAAACGATCTACGAGCAAGCCACCTTCCACAAACTATTGAAGACCCATCTTTTTGAGAAAATATACGGAAAGAACCAAAACACATAAAGCCCACACCCACTGTTCAATAATACATCAATACAGCCACTCTGAATTCTTATCCCCTGTAATCTCACCACACTCATACCTCTACTCGCAGAAAAGGTATACCAAATGCTTTCTTGTTATTATATACTGCCTCTTTCAGTTTCCCGTTGTTTCCTTCAATTTTTCACTGCTCTTTTCCATTGTTATATTCCTTAATGATACTTGACTTTGTCTCGCATAACTCCTCACAATGTAATCCATAACCGAGTAGTAACAAATTGTATTTCTATCACTCACAACTTATTGTAAGCCACACTGCGCCCGCAAAAAGGTGGGAAAATGTGGGATACAAATGCAATAAATAAATAATAAATAAATAAATCTATCTATCTATCTATCTATCTATCTATCTATCTATCTATCTATCTATCTATCTATCTATATCTATATCTATATATATAAATATATATACTGTTTGCCTCAGCAGTGCAACTCATTGAACTTGACTGTAAACTGCGAGATTTATAGAACCCACCTCCTCATCAGCAAAACAGTATAGTTTTCTAATTAAATATATTTAATTATGCTAAATTGCATACTCTAAAAGATTCTTTTGCAATTAACTTATCTTTTACAAAACTTTCTTGATGAAAGTAAGTGCTGGACCAGGACTCGATTGTCTAACATGCATGTTTCGGTGTACTCAGCTGTATTAAAGACTAACCCCCTATTGCATAATGCTGCTAGATTTACCAGACCCCCAAAATTATATATATATACAGTGGGGAAGAAAGCAAAGGTATCCCTATAAGACCCCTAAGAAAAGAGGAGGGGAGAATAATCCTCAGCCTAGGGACAGCCCTCAAGGTAAAGAGGATCATGAGAGATGGAGCATGCCCCCCCAGCTCAATAGAAGGGTGGAAATAGATGGGAGGTGGTTGAAACAGGAAGGGGAGGTTCTTGAGCCTACGGACTGTGAGCAGACACCTTTTAAACCAGATGAAAGCTCAGTGGAGGAGACAAACTGCATGGAGACTGAAGGGGAAGGAGACCTCAATCCCATTGAACCTATGGAGTTAAGTTTGTGAACATTATTATTTTATTATCTTTATTTCTGTAAAGAAACCCAGGCTGGAAAGTTTTAGTTTGAAAGGGTCAACAGCAGCTGGGGGGGGGGGGGGGGGGGGTTCCAGTATGATTGCAAACATTGGGGAGGGAGGAAGGCTGTACAACCTTGGCAAAACCCCAGAAATGCCAAGGCTGTATTTTTGTTGAACCCAGTGCTTTTTAATGTTTGGTGTTTGAACAAAACGACAAGAGAAAGACATTGAATTTTCTGTTTCTCCATGTTGTGGCATGTTGTAAGGGAGAAGGGGTGGATGGTAAAAAAGGGACACCCTAGTGGTGAAATAATTGAACGGAGTACTGCATGAACAAGTACTGCTTAAAATAAGGCAGTGTATTGTATGCGAGTACAACCCACCTACACCTTTCAATATTGTCACCTCATCTTTTAAGAAAAGTTGTTTTGAGGGAAAATTCAGCATATATTTTCATTAATTCATTTGCCATTACCTAATTGTGTTTGTGCTATTTTTAGATCATCAGTATGCTTGATATACAGTGGGGGAAATAAGTATTTGATCCCTTGCTGATTTTGTAAGTTTGCCCACTGACAAAGACATGAGCAGCCCATAATTGAAGGGTAGGTTATTGGTAACAGTGAGAGATAGCACATCACAAATTAAATCCGGAAAATCACATTGTGGAAAGTATATGAATTTATTTGCATTCTGCAGAGGGAAATAAGTATTTAATCCCTCTGGCAAACAAGACCTAATACTTGGTGGCAAAACCCTTGTTGGCAAGCACAGCGGTCAGACGTCTTCTGTAGTTGATGATGAGGTTTGCACACATGTCAGGAGGAATTTTGGTCCACTCCTCTTTGCAGATCATCTCTAAATCATTAAGAGTTCTGGGCTGTCGCTTGGCAACTCGCAGCTTCAGCTCCCTCCATAAGTTTTCAATGGGATTAAGGTCTGGTGACTGGCTAGGCCACTCCATGACCCTAATGTGCTTCTTCCTGAGCCACTCCTTTGTTGCCTTGGCTGTATGTTTTGGGTCATTGTCGTGCTGGAAGACCCAGCCATGACCCATTTTTAAGGCCCTGGCGGAGGGAAGGAGGTTGTCACTCAGAATTGTACGGTACATGGCCCCATCCATTCTCCCATTGATGCGGTGAAGTAGTCCTGTGCCCTTAGCAGAGAAACACCCCCAAAACATAACATTTCCACCTCCATGCTTGACAGTGGGGACGGTGTTCTTTGGGTCATAGGCAGCATTTCTCTTCCTCCAAACACGGCGAGTTGAGTTCATGCCAAAGAGCTCAATTTTTGTCTCATCTGACCACAGCACCTTCTCCCAATCACTCTCGGCATCATCCAGGTGTTCACTGGCAAACTTCAGACGGGCCGTCACATGTGCCTTCCGGAGCAGGGGGACCTTGCGGGCACTGCAGGATTGCAATCCGTTATGTCGTAATGTGTTACCAATGGTTTTCGTGGTGACAGTGGTCCCAGCTGCCTTGAGATCATTGACAAGTTCCCCCCTTGTAGTTGTAGGCTGATTTCTAACCTTCCTCATGATCAAGGATACCCCACGAGGTGAGATTTTGCGTGGAGCCCCAGATCTTTGTCGATTGACAGTCATTTTGTACTTCTTCCATTTTCTTACTATGGCACCAACAGTTGTCTCCTTCTCGCCCAGCGTCTTACTGATGGTTTTGTAGCCCATTCCAGCCTTGTGCAGGTGTATGATCTTGTCCCTGACATCCTTAGACAGCTCCTTGCTCTTGGCCATTTTGTAGAGGTTAGAGTCTGACTGATTCACTGAGTCTGTGGACAGGTGTCTTTCATACAGGTGACCATTGCCGACAGCTGTCTGTCATGCAGGTAATGAGTTGATTTGGAGCATCTACCTGGTCTGTAGGGGCCAGATCTCTTACTGGTTGGTGGGGGATCAAATACTTATTTCCCTCTGCAGAATGCAAATAAATTCATATACTTTCCACAATGTGATTTTCCGGATTTAATTTGTGATGTGCTATCTCTCACTGTTACCAATAACCTACCCTTCAATTATGGGCTGCTCATGTCTTTGTCAGTGGGCAAACTTACAAAATCAGCAAGGGATCAAATACTTATTTCCCCCACTGTATGAATGTCTTACCAGTGAGAAGTAAATTTAAATTTGTTATATGCAATACTGTTTAACATGGTGTATCCCAATAAATAAATTGGAACATTCATGTGACAGAGTCTATGTCACATTCAGCCCAATTTACATAGAACGGAGAGATTGGAATTGGAGAGTCATTTCTAAAATACTTTCAGGAGTGCACGCATATTTGCAGGTACACTCAAGTAGAGGAGTGTGGTAGCCATGTTAGTCCACTCTTAAGGTTATCAATAGAAATCAAACAAAATAAAACATGGAAAAGAAAATAAGATGATACCTTTTTTATTGGACATAATTTAATACATTTCTTGATTAGCTTTCGAAGGTTGCCCTTCTTCGTCAGATCGGAAATAAGCAAATGTGCTAGCTGACAGTGTATATAAGTGAAAACATTCAAGTATTACTATGACAGTCTGACAGGGTTGGAGGATGGGGGTGGGTCGGAGGTATTCATGGGGACATCAAAGCATATCATTGATATTCTAACAGGATGGGTGTGGATAGGTGAGGGGTGGGGTGATCAACAGAGACATACAGCTTTATGGTTTATAATGGGCTAGGAACCCCAGATCCTTGTTAAGTCCTTTCTGTTGGGTGTTAAAATATTCAATCATTCTGACTTCAAAGGTCTTACGTTCTTGTATGGTTTTAAAGTTACCGTTCAGTATTCTCACTGTGAAATCACTGGTACAGTGTCCTGGTTCTGTGAAGTGCTGTCCCACCGGGGTGTGGGCCCTACTGGCTGTATTGTTCATGTGATGTCTATGTAAATTGAATCTTGTCTTAAGCATCTGGCCTGTTTCTCCAATATAGCATCCTTCGTTACATTTTTTTTGAGGGAGGAGGCAATATTCTTGGAGATTATTTTGGGGTTGTAGCCTTACTGTTTGAATGATGCAGTCAGGCTTTTAAGGTGTCTGTCTCTGTCCCCTGGGTCAGAGCAGATACGGTGGTATCTTGTGGCTTGGCTGTAAATGATGGATCTTTTTGTATGTGAAGGATGGAAGCTGGAGTTGTGGAGGTAGCTGCATCTGTCTGTCTGTGGGTTTCTTGTATATAGATGTTTGTATACAGCCATCACTGATTGAGACCGTGGTATCCAAAAAATTGACTTTTTCTGGGGAGTAGTCAATTTTGAATCTGATTGTAGGATGGTTTGTATTGAAGGCAGAATAAAATTGTTTCAGAGTTTCTTTACCCTCCGTCCAAATCATAAAAATGTCATTGATGTACCGGTAGTATTTTAGAGGTTTGGTCTGGTGTGTATTCAGAAATGTCTCTTCCAGCTCAGCCATAAAAAGGTTGGCATATTGGGGTGCTGCCCTGGTGCCCATCGCAGTGCCCATTATTTGCAGATAGATATCATTGTTAAAGTGGAAGTAGTTGTGAGTTTCAGGTTATGACTTACAAACTTACCTAGAATGTAGTCAATGACACTTTCCTCATAACAAATGCTGAATGCCAGAGAGAAAAGATCCAAACACTAGCCACATCCAATATGTCTGAGACAAACTGGAGGAAAGGTAAACACAATGTCTTATCATCTCATCACAATATAACAAGATCAAACACACCACTATAAACACCCCAGACTACACCCTTCCTGTCTCTGTCCCCTGGGTCAGAGCAGATACGGTGGTATCTTGTGGCTTGGCTGTAAATGATGGATCTTTTTCATCAGTCTATTTTTAATAAAATACTACTGCTATCTGAGTTTAACTCACTTTGAGTTACAATTGAAAAAATGTGAACTAAATCAAAATAAATGAAAATAAATAAAACATATTCCAGATGGATGATATTAAAAAATGCATTATATTAAAAAGCAAACAAACATTCAAATCATTTAAAGGCTACTTGTCATTGTTTATCCATTCTAATTCTCTTTAAATACACTTGCAAACTATTTTTTTAAGTTGGATCAATACATACCAATTTCTAGTATGTTTGTGGCTTCAAAAATCTCTTACTACTGACTTCCTCAGGGAAGCATTTGTTTTAATATGAATTAGTGAAGTAACATGTTTATATTTAATAATTTAGCTGATTATGCATCTGTTTGTACACCCAAACACATTTCTTTTGGCCTCTAGCAGTTACAAAACCTCCAGATAACAACTTCATAAGAATACATATTCAAGAACTATTCAGCAAATGAGGTGGTATAGCGGCCTGAATAAATCATAAACAAAATATTTTTCAGTTCCCAGCATTGATATTTGTATTGAACACAAGAAGAAGTCAGCTTAGATGCTCTCACCCACTGACAAATCTAAAAATATCCATTCATCTAAAAGCATACACTTCCTAAATTGCTTGTACCAATCATCAGACAGTAATACATGTATTTCAGTCTAACAAAGGAATAACTCTGCAATGCAGCCAAGTAACTAGCAATTCTCAAAACTTCATGCGCGTGGAAGAGTAGCCTAATGGTTAGCGTACCTGACTTTGATCCTAACAACCTCAGTTCAAGTTCCAATACAGCTCCTTGTGACCCTGGGCAAGTCATAGAGCGGGTCTTTTACAAAATTGTGCTAGAGGTTTTAGTACACACTAATGATTAGCATGCTTTAAACGCTAAAGACACTCATTGAAATATATGAACATCTCTAATGTTTAACATGTGCTTATTTTTAGCGCATATTAAAAACGCTAGTGTACCTTTGTAAAAGAAGCCCTTAATCCTCAGTTACCCCAGGTACAAAAGACTAAGATGTCCTTTTACAAAGGGGTGCTAGCATTTTTAACACGTGCTAACGCTAGAGACACCCATATATTCTTATGGGTCTCTGTAGCATTTAGCGCACACTAATCATTACATATAAGTACATAAGTATTGCCATACTGGGAAAAACCAAAGGTCCATCGAGCCCAGCATCCTGTTTCCAACAGTGGCCAATCCAGGTCACAAATACCCAGCAAGATCCCAAAAAATGTACAAAACATTTTATACTGCTTATCCCAGAAATAGTGGATTTTCCCCAAGACCATTTAATAAGGGTCTATGGACTTTTTCTTTAGGAAGCCGTCCAAACCTTTTTTAAACTCCGCAAAGCTAACCACCTTTACCACATTCTCTGGCAACGAATTCCAGAGTTTAATTACACGTTGAGTGAAGAAAACTTTTCTCCGATTCGTTTTAAATTTACTACATTGTAGTTTCATCGCATGCCCCCTAGTCCTAGTATTTTTGGAAAGCATAAACAGACGCTTCACATCTACCCGTTCAACTGCACTCATGATTTTATAGACCTCTACCATATCTCCCCTCAGCTGCCTTTTCTGCAAGCTGAAGAGCCCTAGCCTCTTTAGCTTTTCCTCATAGGGAAGTTGTCCCATCCCCTTTATCATTTTCGTCGCCCTTCTCTGCACCTTTTCTAATTCCACTATATCTTTTTTGAGATGCGGCGACCAGTGCATACTAAAAACACTAATGCGCCTTTGTAAAAGACTACCTTAGATTGCGAGCCATCTAGGGACAGAAAAGTACCTGTATATAGTGCCAGATTCTATACATTGCATCTAGCATTCCACACTGAAATTCAAACAGATTCTATAACCTGTGTAACTTAATTGGCTTAACAAGGCCATTTAATCATCATCATTGTTAACAGCACTAATTAGAATTTATGTGCACAACTCACTAAGCGTATTCTGTAACGCAGAACGCCTAAATTCTAATGTGTGCAGCCAAAAAGGGGCGTGGTTATGAGCAGAGAAGTGGTTGTTCCAAAATTTATGCACACTGTTACAGAATATGTATATTAGGGGACATGTTGGGGGAGGGTAGGCATTCCCTCACTAATCAGCACAGCTACATCATTGCACTTATTGCCCCTACAGTATGGTTGGCAATAAGTGCTCACATGGTAATTTTAAATTTTTTTAAATGGCTGCAGTAAAAATGGCCTTAGCACGCAGGAAAGACCTGTGTAAGTAAGTAAATGGCTTAGACCTGCGCTAAGTATAATGACCCCATTGATAACTATGTCCCTAAACCAACTGGCAAAGGAGTCAAGATATCAAGAAGCCATCAACAACCAATATTGATACTATCAAGGAAATTCTGTAACAGACCAACTAGTATACAGATCTTAATCTATAAAGAAAGTCAGGTGCCTATTTTCCTTCATAGAACATTAACCTAATCAGGTAGATATGTACTTAAAAGTTAGAAATGAACACTTACACCAATCATAAAGCTGGTGTAAATGTTAACTTCTAAATTCCACAGATATGTGCATGAATTATAGCAGTTTATAAGTTATGCATGTATGACTGAGTCCTGCCCAAACTCCACCCATGTATAGACTGCTTTGCAAATATGCAGTGTGTTAGTTAAATGGGTATTTATCAAATAGCACTGCCACTGCTCTATAGAAACAAGATGGCAGATAAGAGCCGGATTCACAGCAACCACTATCTCCTCCTTTCTCTAAGAGATTCCAGATGCTTTCTTAAATTCAGACACAGTTCTTTTCTCCACCAAGAGGCGATTCCAGACACCCACCACTCTTTTTGTGAAAAAGTGTTTCCTTAGATTGCTCCTGAGCTTATAACCTCTTAACTTCATCCTATGCCCTCTCATTCCAGAGTTTTCCTTCATCTCAAAGAGGCTCACCTCCTGTACATTAATGACACACATCTCTCATATCCCCTCTCTCCCGCCTTTCTTCCAAAGTATTCATCTTGAGAGCCTTAAGTCTGTCTTCATACGAGGGTTGCTGGACATGGGTGGATCGTGGAGGGGATGGCAGGGGGAGAGGAGGGTTGCTGGACATGGGTGGGTGGATGGAGGGCAGGGGAGAGGAGGATTGGAGGACATGGGTGGGTGGATGGAGGACAGGGGAGAGGAGGGTTGCTGGACATGGGTGGGTGGATGGAGGGAAGGGGAGAGCAGGGCTGCTGGACATGGATGGGTGGATGGAGGGCAGGGGAGAGGAGGGTTGCTGGACATGGGTGGATGGATGGCGGGCAGGGGAGAGCAGGGGGGAGACGAGGGTTGCTGGACATGGGTGGATCATGAAGGGGATGGCAGGGGGAGAGGAGGGTTGCTGGACATGGGTGGGTGGATGGAGGGCAGGGGAGAGCAGGGCTGCTGGACATGGGTGGGTGGATGGAGGGCAGGGGAGACGAGGGTTGCTGGACATGGGTGGGTGGATAGAGGGCAGGGGAGAGGAGGGTTGCTGGACATGAGTGGATGGATGGCAGGGGAGAGCAGGGCTGCTGGACATGGGTGGGTGGATGGAGGACGGGAGAGGAAGGTTGCTGGACATGGGTGGGTGGATGGAGGGCAGGGGAGAGGAAGGTTGCTGGACATGGGTGGAGGAGAGGGAAGGGAGAGTGAAGAAATGCTGGACATGGATGGAGGGGATGGAAGAGTGAGGAAGGAGATGAGAAGAGGGAAAAGGAAGAGAGGAGAATAACTGCACATGGGTGGAGAAAATAGGCAGAAGCTGAGGACCAGAAATGAAGAAGAAAGGAGGAAAGAAATAAATGGAAAGGAAGCCCTGGAAACGGAGTTAAGAGGACAGATAGCAACAGAATCGGATACTGGGCCAGCATGATCAGAAAAACAGTCACTAGACAACAAAGGTAGAAAAAAACTCATTTTATTTTCATTATAGTGTTTGGAATATGTTCACTTTGAGAATCAGGTGCTCAACATTAAAAGTTTATATTTATTTACTTATTTATGGCATTTTATCCCACATTAAACATGAATTAGATTAGAACCTGGGATCATTTAATAGTTTTTTCCTGGAGAGAGTAATGCATTGCCCCCCCCCCCCCCCCCGGCTATAGCCAGCTCTGCAATTTTGGGGGGGCGGAGAGGTGGATGGGGGGGCGCAGTGGTGGATGGGGGGGTGCAGAGGTGGACGGGGGTGGGGGGGGCGCAGTGGTGGACGGGGGGGGGGGGGGGGGGGCGCCGAGGTGGACCGGGGAGAGAGCCTGTTGTTAAAAATTTACCAGAACACCACTGCCCAAATCCCATCCTTAACACAACCTCAATATGCCCCCTTGAGGTTTAGATGCAGCGTAGATAAACTGCATAGAAAAACCATCTGGAGAATGGGTTTTGAAAATATTGATTTTGGTGAGAAAAACGTCCAAATGCTGCTTGACGCCACTTTTTCAAAGTTTTTCTCTTTCGAAAATTGGGGCATAGTCAGTAATAGAGTTGTATTTTTTAAATGAAAAATTCATCTCTTCCTGTTGTCTTTGATTAGGGATGTAATGGGACAGGTTTTCACAACGATAACTGAAACCCAGATCATGGCGGCCCTTTGAAGCATTGGACTGAAGCCTTAAACAGTATAAATTCTCCTATAGTCAGCCATAGGATAATTTTATATATTGGGGGGCAAATGTAGGTGCTACTTCACGTTGAAAAGTGTTCTAAGGGATGCAAGGTGCTGAAATGGGGCAGAAATGGCAGATATGTATGAAAATGCACTTATGCACCCATTTGCAGAATAACACCTAAGTGTTACTGCATGGATTTTCAAAGGGGGCATAGCCATGGGTGTTCCCTTAAAATGCACACAGTGTTGTAGAACAGTGCAGATCTATGCCCAGCTTGTGCACTGGGATTTACACCTGGTTTCACTATGTGTAACTCCTTGCATCCAATCCTGGCTTTCTCAGCTGAACATTAGCGCTTAGCAGGTAGCCCAGTCACCAGCTTTGTTGCTCGAAATAGCTGGTTAGCACCAATATTTTAGCGGCCAAATACACTACATAAATAGCAGGTCTATCTTGGCTGCTATAATTTAGCTAGTCAGCTGATGAGTATTTGCTTAACTGGTTATGTACATGGTGATCCAAACCCCCCCAGGAAATTCAATTCTGGTTGCCAGATACAGTTTGGCATTGTATTTCTGGGTTCACCACCGCAGGAGTTAGCCAGGCTGATTCCCACTGGCTAGGTATCTGCCCCTAGGAATACATTTTGTATTTATCTAGGCTGCCTCACAGCTGTGCAAGTAAAAAGTGACTGTAAGATAAAATAAGCCAAAAGGAAAGAATCCTATAATGGAAATGTTATAGCCAATCTGGAAAATATACTTAGAAAATATAAGTTAGTTAATTGGGAGTAATGTGTTTAAGGTCATTATCAGTGAATTTACTGTAAGTGCTAATCTATAAGTTTACTGATTAGAACCACAAGCTGACAGGTTACGGTTAAAGCTACAGACTGCAATTTAGACCAAGAAGGGTCTAGTTAATGTTATGGTCTGAGGAAAGCATATTGAATAAAGTGGTACAAATGGTTATATAAGTGGCTGTATGTTGACTGTAGAGTTGTTAGAAAGATTACAAAACAATACAATGGACATTCATATCCCACACTATCCCAGTAAGGTTTTAGTATAGTGAACAGGTAAAGAAGCAAAATATACCTTGGAATTTACAGAATATTACATATAACATTTTTAATTCATGTGTTATTGACATTTTCCTGAAGAGAGAGGTTTTGAGCGATAGTCTGAACTGCCTATAATTTGATATTTTTCTAACATCGGTTGGTAAAGAATTTCACCAATAAGCAGATTAATAAGAAAATAGACCATAGTATGCGAAGTCTGTTGATCAAAGTTTGACCCTTGTTAAGGAGCAAATTTTATCCTTAGTCACTTCGATTCTAAATTTCTGGTCCCCGTTGTATTTAACGTGGTGGGGGAGAGTAGAGGCTATCAAGATGGTTCTAGCCCCAAAGTTGAATTACATTTTCAGTATGACCCCCCTCTCCTTTCCAAATTCGTTTTACAACAAGCTTGATTCCCTCTTAATTAAGTTTCTATGGAGGCGAAAGCCTCCCCGCATTGCACTCAAGAAACTTAAGTTACCAAGGCATCTGGGAGGTCTCAATATTCCTGATTTTAAGACTTATCATAAGGCCTTTCGACTTGCCCAGTCTTTAATGTGGTTCCAAAGGGAATTTACTCACCTCACACCTCGGTGGCAGATCTTTGAGGCAGCCCTGGTGCACCCTTGCCCTTTATCTCTTCTCCCGTATGTAGATTTGTATCTGTATACAAGACGCATTCGGTTGCTCAAGGCCTCTGCCTCTGATGTTCGTACGCTTAGAGCTGGTCTTGGAATTCATACTGTCTCATTGGAAGATGTTTCTCTCTGGTACAATTCTAGTTTTCCAACTGGTCTCCTGCAGTCTCAAACAGCGGAATGGCAGGGAGGGGGTGTATGGCAGTTATCCCAATTATATATTGCTGGTACTTTGTTGTCACCTGATGCTCTGTCTGCATTGTATAATGTTTCTTTAATAGATTCTGGCACATGAAAGGACATATCCACATATCTTTCAACCTTTAAGGTCTCCAATTCAATTACAACAACTCCTTCAGATTTTCTCTCTTTTTGTTGCACCATCACATCGGGTGGAAAGAAGGCATCCCTGCTATACAAAAAACTTCAGGATTCATATGCTGATACAGTTCCACCATTAAGGATGTCCTGGGAGGCGGAATTCAGTTTGGATGCGTCAGAATTTGACTGGTACACTTTCTTGGTTAATTCCCTGCGTCCCACTAAGTCAGCAGCAATATCCCAATCCTCATATTTTATATTTCACAAAGCCTATTGGACTCCTGCTCGTGTGGCAAGAATCACTAAGAGTGTCAACTTTAGCTGCTGGTCTTGCCAGGAGAGGGATGGCTCATTAGCGCATATGGTCTTCTACTGTAAGAACGTCAGAGCTTACTGGCAACTTATTTGGACAAGAATGTGTCTTATTTTTTACCTGCCAGAGACTACTGCGCTTTCTTATGAGGTTGTGATCTTACGAGCCTCTTGTCCTAATATCCTCCTTCTGGAGTCCGATAAAAAGTTGTTCAACATACTGTTAGCTGTTGCTCTGCATTTAATTGTCTCCAATTGGAAAAATAATGTGTACCTCAATTATAATGAATGGTGGAGTTACGTTTGTGTGATTAGGAAATATGAAACCATTTTGGCCCATAGGCGTCGACGAATTAAGTCTGTTTTGAAGACCTGGGCTCGTTTAGATCACTTTTGTAAGGAGCTGCATAGCACCACTTGATTTTGTGTATCCATACTGTGTGTTTCCGGGTATTGCCATGGCTCTTTGATCTTCCTTTGTGTTTATTTGTGGGGGGGGGGGGGGGGGGTTGCTTTTGTGTTTATTTTTGAGTTTACCTTTGTATTATCGGTATGAAAAAGCCTTTAATAAACATATAAAAAAAAAAAAAAAAGAAAATAGACCAGAATAAAATAGTCTTCTTATATTTGATATTTCTCAGATCTGGGAAGGGCAACAATGAAGAAGACCTTCTTAGAGCCATATATTTCTTGGATGGAAAAATGACAAGATTGACATATTTATTTATTTATTAGGATTTATTTACCGCCTTTTTGAAGGAATTCACTCAAGGCGGTGATCACATATAACCTGGATCACATCCATGACTAATAAAATAAATCAAAATACATAATTTGAAACTATTCCCGTTTAAATTTCTAATTAAATCATATGAATAATGCAGCAGTATCCTGCTAATTCCTGATAGTGAAGTTTGATGCTGAGCTTGAGGATAATACTGTGATAATAGAGCTAAGATTGGAAGGGAAAAGGAATGAAAGGGAAAGAAATGGGCATGTTTTTTTCTGGTTTTCACAGAAAACATTTTAGATATTGTAGGTATGGCTAATAGAATAAAATGTGAACTAGATCTATACACATAATCATTGGTTTCATATGCTGAGACAGTGGGGGGCATTTTTGATATGACAAACAAATGAAAAAATAAATGCCTATCTCAAAACATCCAGAAAAGCACAGGTATAACAGATCGCCAAGAAAGACTTCTGTAAATGTTTAAAAATACCCCCCCCCCCCCAAAAAAAAAAAATCCACAATAAAGACCACCACAAATGTCATCAGATAGGCATGCCCACCAATGGAAAATAACCCTTGGAAAACATCTTGTTCTGCCCCCATATTCATAAAGGCAGGGTATATTATTTGTATTCAATTGCATTGTCTGTGTAATAGGTAGCACTGTGTATTTGGACTGCTTTTCCTATACTTTGCAGTATCCTGCAATTGACTACTTATGAGCTTTCCCTATTGGCTGTTAGCTCTGAGCTAGGCACAGCCTTCCTGGGAGCCCATCTTCTCAGCAGAAGAGTCTCAGCTCCTGGTCTTCCAGTGCCTCAGGCACAGGAGGGAAATTATAAGAACATAAGAGTAGCCATACTGGGTGAGATCAATGGTCCATTTAGCCCAGTATCCGTTTCCAACAGCGGCCAAGCCAGTTCACAAGTACCTAGCAGAAACCCAAATTGTGGCAATATTCCATGCTACAAATCCCAGGGGAAACAGTTGCTTCCCCATGTCTATCTTAATAGCAGACTATGGATTTTTCCTTCAGGAGCTTGACCAAACCTTTTTATCCTCTGGCAAAGAGTTCATATTTTTGGACTGAGTAAAAATCAATTTACTTCTACTTGTTCTACACCACTCAGGATTTTGTAGACCTCAATCATATCTTCTCTCATCTGTCTCTTTTCAAAGCTGAAGAGCTCTAACCTCTTTAGCCTTTCTTCATACGAGATGAGTTCCATTCCCTTTATCATTTTGGTCACTCTTCTTTGAACCTTTTCTAATTCCACTATATCTTTTTTGAGATATGGCAACCAGAACTGAATGCATACTCAAGGTGTGGTTGCACCATGGAGCGATACAGAGGTATTATAGTATTTTCAGTCTTATTCACCATCCCTTTCCTAATAATTCCTAGCATCCTGTCTGCTTTTTTGGCTGCTGCCGCACACTGAGTAGACAATTTCAGCATATTATCTATAACAACACCTAGATCTTTTTCTTAAGTGCTGACCCCCCCCCCCCCCCCCCCCCCCCCCCCCAAGGTAGAACCTAGCATCAGGTAACTATGATTTGGATTATTCTTTCCAATGTGCGTCACCTTGCATTTGTCCACATTTCATTTCATCTGCCATTTGGATGCTCAGTCTTTCAATTTCCTAAGGTCTTCCTGCAATATTTCACAGTCTGCATGTGTTTCAACAACCTTGAATAGTTTTGTGACATCTTCAAATTTAATCACCTCACTCGTTGTTCCAATTTCCATATCATTTATAAATATGTTAAATAGCACTGGTCCCAGTACTGATCCCTGTGGCACTCCACTGTTCACCCTCCTTCATTGAGAGAAATGACCATTTAACCCTATCTTTTGTTTTGAGCGATTTAACCCTACCAGTTCCTAATCCACCAGAACCTTGCCTCTTATCCCATGACTCTCTAATTTTCTCAGGAGTCTCTCATGAGGAACTTTATCAAAAGTTTTCTGAGAATCTAGAAACACTACATCAACCGGCTCACCCAGAAGCATAGTCAGGTTTTGATGTCAGGGGGAGCAGACCTTTTGTAAAATAGGTGCCAGTGTGAAGCTGAAGGGCTGTTCCACCTAGGTGTCATAATATTCAAAATCCATTTGGAGGGAGCAGCTGTTCCCCTTGCACCCCACCTAGCTATGCCTCTGGGCTCACTTTTATCTGCATGTTAATTCATGTCTTCAAAGAAACAAAGCAAATTGGTGAGGCAAGACTCTGTTCCATTAATCCATGTTTGTCTATGTGTTCTGTAATTTTATTCTTTAGAATAGTTTCCATTATTTTGCCCAGCACTGACCACCTGCCACCACACAACATCACCATGAAAACCTAGAGGCTCATTTTCAGGACCCTGGCATGGTCAGTTTTTTGCAGTGCTGCTAGGAACCCAGCATCAGCCATGTGCAAGCACCACACCTTGGCAGGATCACATGCACTGAGTTGGTGGAAAGGCCATCATGCCTCCTCCCCTGCTGAAAATGACAGAACATATGAACATATCCCCCATGCCCAGAGACACCCCCTCCCCCCATCAAAGTCTGTAATAAGGGCCTGCACATCCAACATTCCTCCACCTATGCAGAGATGGCAAATTACCCAGTTCCAGGATGGACATTTTGGGACAGAACTCCTCTATCACCACCACATCCTGGTGCCTTATGGCACTTGCAGCTCTGATTTCAATGGGCAGTATCAGGTACTAGTAATCTCACTCTGCTTTGGAATATAAGGTCTAAACCAGGACTGCTCTCAAAATCTCCAGCCTTGAACTGCAAATACTCTAAACTGCTGGTCCATACCTATATACATAGATAAAGGTACATAAGTAAGTGTTGCCATACTGGTACAGACTGAAGGTCCATCAAGCCCAGCATCCTGTCCAACAGTGGCCAATCCAGGTCACAAGTACTTGGCAAGATCCCAAAACAGTACAATACATTTTATGCTGCTTATCCCAGAAATAAGCAGTGGATTTTCCTAAGTCCATCTTAAAAATGGCTTATGGACTTTTCTTTTAGGAAGCTATCCAAACCTTTTTTAAACCCCGCTAAACTAACTGCTTTTACCACATTCTCTGGCAATGAATTCCAGAGTTTAATTACACATTGAGGACCTGCTTTGTGGGTGGCACCTTATGCTGTGAGTGTTATGTGTGGCCACTGTGCTGTCCTCCCTGAACCTTGCTTTGTGGGGTGTGGTTGAGGTGTAGTGTACTGTCTAAGAATGTGAGCTCTACAAATAGTGGATGAGGGCTTGATTTCCACTGTGGCTCCTTCTGTTCCTTGTGTGGTTTGGCTGCCTTAGCTGTGGCAATGTGCTAGGTAGCTGTATGTGACATACTGGCCACCTTGTTGTCACTCTCAGTGGTGTGGCCCAACCTCCCCCCCACCCCCAACAAACACACATACACTGAAATGTTGGGTCTTTTGGGGGAGGGTTGCTTGCAATAATTGTTGGGAATGTGTGGGCTCTGGGCAAACTATATTGAGGGTTACTAGATACTCAGGACTTCCTGGAGGGGATAGCTGCTATGGTGGTGCTATGTTGTTGGTACTCAGTTGGGTTCGGATGTGCTCCTTCATGTGCTTGATGAGTGCTGGGTCCTCTCTCTGCACTTGAGCGCTGGGTCCTCTCTCTGGATCCAGCAGAAATGGCACCAGAGTGCCTCTAAGTCCTTGTAGATGCCAAACCGCCTGCAAATCACAAGGTGGTGGCCCTTGGTAACTGTACCTAGTTTTTATGCTCCTTCAGTCAGCTTGTAACAGTTGAGGTGAGCCAGAGTGGGGGATTGGTAGGGGGTGTACAATTCCTGCATGGTCATAAATAAGCGCTGCCTGACATTAGGCGGCTAGGGGACTAGTGGATGGTTTGGGGACAATGGTAATGGGCAGGGCCATAGTGGAGAGATTAAATGAATTCTAGGAGTCATCATCGAGAAAGATGTGGGAAACATACCACTGCCAGAAATGGTATTCGATGCTGATGAGTCAGAGAAACTGAATCAAATCTCTATAAACCTGGAAGATGTAATGGAGCAATCTGACAAAATGAAGAGTAGCAAATCACCAGGAGCAGATGGTATACATCCCAGAGTATTGATAGAACTGGAAAATGAACTTGAGGAACTATTGTTAGTAATATGTAATTTATCTTTAAAATCAAGCATGATACCAGAATATTGGAGAGTGCCCAATGTAACGCCAAATTTTTAAAAGAGTTCCAGAGGTGATCGGGGAAATTACAGACTGGTGAGCCTGACGTCAGTGCCGGGTAAAATTGTAAGAGTCTATTATAAAGAACAAAATTACAGAGCATGTTCAAAAGCATGGATTAATGAGACAAAGCCAACATGGATTTAGTGAAGGGAAATCTTGCCTCACCAATCTACTACATTTGTTTGAAGGGGTGAATGAACATGTGAATAAAGGTGAGCCGATCGATATTGTGTATCTGGATTTTCAAAAGACTCTAGAGGAAATTGAAAAGTCATGGGATAGGAGGAAGTGTTCTACTGTGGATTAAAAACTGGTTAAAGGATAGAAAACAGAGAGTAGGGTTAAATGGTCAGTATTTTTAATGGAGAAGGTTAGATAGTGGGGTTCTGCATAGGTCTGTGTTGGGACCGCTGCTTTTTAACAAATTTATAAATGATCTAGATATGGGAATAACTAGTGAGGTAATTAAATTTGCCGAGGACACAAAGTTATTCAAAGTTGTTAAATAACAATTGGATTGTGAAAAATTGCACGACGACCTAACGAGACTGGAAGACTGGGCATCCAAATGGCAGATGATGATTAATGGGAGCAAGTGCAAAGTGATGTATGTAGGAAAGAGGAACCCAAACTTTATCTACGTGATACAAGGTTCTGTATTAGGAGTCACCAATCAGGAAAAGGATCTAGGAGTCATCACTGACGATATTTGAAACCCTCTGCTCAGTGTGCTGCAGCAGGAAAGAAAATAGGATGTTAGGTATTATTAGGAAAGGAATATAAAATAAAAACAAGGATGTTATAATATCTTTATATCGCTCCATGGTGCGACTGTACCTTGAATACTGTGTGCAATTCTGGTCACTGCATCTCAAAAATGGTATAGTGGGATTAGAAAAAAATACAGAGAAGGACAACAAAAATGATAAAGGGGATGGGATGACTTCCCTATGAGGAAAGGCTGAAATGGCTTGGGATCTTCAGTTTGGAGAAAAGACGGCTGAGGGGAGATATGATAGAGATATATAAACTAATGAGTGGAGTGAAACAGGTAGACGTGAATTGCTTGTTTACTCTTTTCAAAAATATTAGGACTAGGGGGTATGGAATGAAGCTGCTAAGTAGTAAATTTAAAACAAATCGGAGAAAATATTTGTTCCTTTGATGTGTAGTTAATCTCTGGAATTCATTTCTAGAAAATGTGGTAAAAGCAGTTAGCAGGGTTTAAAACAAAGTTTGGATAATTTCATAAAAGTCCATAAGCCATTATTAAAATGGACTTGGGAAAATCCACTGCTTATTTCTAGGATACACATCATAAAATCTGTTTTATTGTTTTGGGATCTTGCCAAGTACTTGTGACCTGGACTGGCCACTGTTGGAAACAGGATACTGAGCTTGATGTCCCAGAATAGTAATGCTTATGTTCTTATGTTATATACATGGTAGTCTATCAGGCTACGAGGAAGTTTGACAAATGCTGTTATGTTTATGCTGATAGTTTACAGATATCGGCATTAATAGCACCAGCAGTGGATGACATTCAGATACAATTTGATAAGCTAGTAAAGACAGTGGGTAACTGGTTTAAATATCATAAACTGAAGTTTAACACTGGAAAATTAAAACATTGATAGTCTAGTCCAGGGGCGTAGCCAGACTTCGGTGGGAGGGGGGTCCAGAGCCCGAGTGAGGGGGCATATTTTAGCCCCCCCCCGGCGCCGCCAACACCCCCCCCGCCATTGCCAACACACACCCCGCCATTGCCACCCCCCACCGCCACTGCCGCCAACACCACCAACAACAACTTTGACCCACCCCTGCCGACGACCCTCTTGACCCCCCTCATGCCACCAACCCCCCCCTGCCCTCGCGTTGCCTACCTTTGCTGGTGGTGGGCCCCATCCCCCACCAGCCGAGGTCCTCTTCTTCCTTCATTCTGTTTCTAAGTCTGACGTCTCACAGAATAGAACGAAGCCTTGTGATCTGCAGGGCTTCTGTTTCTGTGAGTCTGACGTCCTACACATTGTACGTGCAGGACGTCAGACTCAGAAACAGAACAAAGGAAGAAGAGGACCTCGGCTGGTTGGGATTGGGATTGGGGTTGGGGTCTCCCGCCAGCAAAGGTAGCAGACGGCGGGTTGGCAGCGGGGGGGGGGGGTCGAGAGGGTCATTGGCAGGGGGGTCCAGGGCCAAATCTATGGGGGCCTAGGCCCTTGTGGCCCCACGTAGCTACGCCCCTGGTCTAGTCAACATTATCCACCCCACTTCCTAGTCTTTAGGGTTGAAACAGGAGATTTTTGGAGAGTTGAATAAACTTTGGGCCTAATTTAGGAGTATAACTGTTTTTTACAATAAAAGTTGAAAGCTCATATTCCTAAAGTAATGCAGAGATCCTTTGGTTGCCTGCATATGATTAGACAGCTTTTTGGTCTTATCTGTCAACAACAGGCTTGACTGCAATGACTTGACTGAATGTTTGTGGAATTAACATAGATTGGGATATGCCAACTTCATTTGCTACAGAACATGTGGAGGAGTGGCCTAGTGGTTAGGGTGGTGGACTTTGGTCCTGAGGAACTGAGTTTGATGCCTGGCAATGCAGCTCCTTGTGACTCTGGGCAAGTCACTTAACCCTCCATTGCCTGCCACATTGAGCCTGCCATGAGTGGGAAAGCACAGGGTACAAATGTAACAAAAAACAAAAAAAAAACATAGCAGTACAGATAGTGGGAGGGTTTTAAAAGATGGTACCCCTATATTGATAACAACTGCATTGGTTGCCATAGTTAGTTCTATGGGTCAGAAACTCAATTCTAAACTCTTTTTATCATGAATGGTCACTGCACACGGTATACTATTTACATGCTTTATTTTACATTTTGAAATGGGAAAGTCTCCATGGATTTTGTGCTAGCAAGTCCACAGCTAACATACAACCACTTTATATAGATTCTTGTACAGTTTAATCCATAATGCTTTCCTTAAATCATAACTATTACTAGACCCTCTATGTAGCAGTGGCATAGCCACAGGTGGGACTGGGTGGGCCAGAGCCCACCCACTTAGAGCTCAGGCCCACCTAACAGTAGCACACATTTAGCGGTAGCTGGTGGGGATCTCAAGCTCCGCTAGCTGAAGACTTCCCCCTGATGGTAACGAAAATGCTACTCTCCATGATACCAGCACCTGTGCATGCTCAGTTTTCAGCGCATGCCTGCTGCAGACTGCCAAGGTGGAAAGAAGCATTTTCCTGCCAGCTGAGATATATTTTTGGTGGTGGTTGAGGGGGGAGAGAACACTTGGTGCCCACCCACTTCTTGCCTAGGCCCACCCAAAATCTGTTCTCTGGCTACGCCCCTGCTATGTAGTCCAAACAGTTATCTGTGGCTTTAACACAAAACTCTCAGCTAGTGGCTTTAAACATTGAGCTCCCTACTTGCTTTTACGTTGTACTTCCAGTTTATATAATGAATTTACAATTTATCTTTTAGAACACATTTCCAAGAAAGGTTACAGCATTTCCATGATAGAGCTAGAAAAGCATTTAAACTGATATAAACTAAATAGAGGAATCTTAAATCAAAATGTTATTCTAATTAGGAGATTATTTCACTTGGTCCCCTGGTCTGTACTGTCCAACCCTCTCACAGATCTTTGTCAACACATAAAAGCAGGGTATACTTATTCCCGACCTGTCTGTTCTCCAGCATAGTTAAATACCAAGATGATACGTCTCTACCTTTATTTCATTTTCTGACAACTTATTATCAAGCCTTCTATAACTCCTAAACCAATCCTTCTGTCTGGCTGCTGCTGTTCTTTTGACTTGAGCTTCTTTGTTCTGTCTCACTTTCTGCGAACAGTCAGCCCATATTTTGAGTTCATCAGAAGGATGTTTAATTGTGCACAGGGGCTTCATTACCTCCCTTATACTCTTTGCCCATGCTGCTTTCATACTATATTTCTCAGCATTCCTATGAACTCACTGCCTCTTGTATTTTTTAGTTCCCTCTAGCATCAGGCTTATATAAACACAGTGATGAGTGCTTCAGCTTACCACTATTGCTAATAAGATATTATGTTCAGTATGAGAACTCGATGGTGTCGTTTAACATAAAGAATAAAAGACCTTATGTATCTTTGAGAAAAAGTAAGCAGCTATATCTGAAACTGGGTCTTAAGGTCTCGGGAGGAGGAATTATTAAGGGTTATGGGGATTAGGAAAGTAAGATTGATTCACCTCTCAGAAAGGACTTTTTCTACTGTACTGCCTATATTTATTTATTAGGATTTATTTACCATCTTTTTGAAAGAATTCACTCAAGGTGGTGCACAGTAAGAATAAATCAAACATAAGCAATAGACAATTACAGCAGTAAAAATAAAGCAATACAAAATATGGCACAGTACACTACTTACAATGTCAACATAGTACGTAATAGAACATTTTAATAGACAGTGTAGGGTATAAGCAAAGAAGGAGCATATAGATGGTGAAAATAAAAACTCCCAAAGGATCTGTGATATGAAAAGAATTGCATGAAATTTTAAAAGGTGTTCAAAATATGATTATTTAGCTCTTAATTAGGAAATATGGAAGCAGATGAAGACTGTAGGTTTATGTCATTATTTTAATGTTTATGTTGTTTGTAACAGAATAAATCACATAGGGGTCCTTTTACTAAGCTCTGTAGGCGCCTATGTGTGCCCAATGCGCGCCAATTCAGAGTTACGCCTGGCTACCATGTGGCCCATGCAGTAATTTCATTTTTTACGTGTGCCAGAAAATATATTTTATTTTCTGGTGTGTGGCAAAAATTGGGCGGTGACACATGCTGCACGGTAAACGCGAGAGACCTTACCTGTAAGTCAATTGCTGGCAGTAAGGTCTCAATTGCTGGTGGTAAGGTCTCAGACCCAAAATGAACACGGGACAATTTTTATTTTGCCGCATGTCCATTTTTGGCAAAAATAACTAAAAAGGCATTTTTTGCAGGCACACTGAAAAATGGGTCTGTGTGCGCCCAAAACCTGCACCTACACTACCGCAGGCCAATTTTCAGTGCACCTTAGTAAAAGGACCCCATTACATATAATCTTATATTCTGCAACATACCAAAACGTTACATTCAGATTCCAGTAAGAGAACCAGACTAATTACTGGGATAAAACAACAATAATTTGAAAATAAACTCATATCAATAGCTGAATGCCTCATGTCTGAATATTTCTTAAGAAAAAAACATTTCAGAGCCTTTCTAAGGGGTCCTTTTATTAAGCTATGGGAAAATGGCCCTGAAGTAGTGGCAGGGACTGTTTTTCCCACACGCCAGGGCCCTTTTTACCACAGCAGGTAAAATGCCCCTCCCTAAATGGCCATGCGGTAAGATAACCCATTGAGGTGGCCAGTGACGATCCTAGGTCAGCTGCCACCCGGGGAGGATCGCTGATGTGCACCCCCTCCGGGTGCAGCACGACCCCCCCCCCCCCCGGCACAATGACACTTTCCCTGGCGCATCAACCCCCCCCCATGGGTGCATTCTTAGCTGCTGGGAGCAGCCGCGCGGCTCTTGGCTCCGCTGGCTCCCTGCTCCCTCTGCCCCAGAACAGGAAGTAATCTGTTCCGGAGCAGAGGGAGCAGGGAACCAGTGGAGCTGACAGGTGCGCAGCGTGCTCCAGGGGCAGACCACCCTGTCCTTGGTACGTCGCTGGAGGTGGCAGTAAGGGCTCCCACGGTAACCCGGAAGTAAAAGGGCAGCATGCGACGATGCCCGATTACCGCCGGGTTAGCTCCGTGCTACAGAAAAACATTTCTGGAGCACTGGAAATGCCGTGCACTCCAGCAGGAACTACCGCCAGCAGCCAGCGGTAGTTTCAGATTAGCAAGTGGTAAGCCTACCGCCGCTTTGTAAAAGACCCCCTAAATGCCAAATATTTCTGTATCATTCTAATGTGAGGAGGTAAAGAATTTTCCACGATGAAAGAGCTAACAAAAACTTGATGAGAAAACACTTTTATTACATAGACACAGGATCAGGAAAATGGAGCAGCATAGCACTACGCAATGGTTTCATCTATTCGGCTATTCTTTTTTCTTATACAACAGTCTACAAACAAAAATGAATATATTATTTGATAACCTCTTCCCTTAAAAGAGCCCCATATTGAGGAGAGGCAAGTGACTATCGGCATTAAACATAGAAATTACATTAGAGTAGGAGGTAGAATAGTGAAAAACCCCAAGTTTTGAAAAGGTATTTAACTGAGAGATGAGCTAAAAACTCTCTGGTACGTCATGATGACCTGAATCATTTCAAAATCATCATACTGTCGTATTAGGTTAACCTGAACTTTACTATCTAATAGCTTTTGTAGAAAAATATTACCCTGAGGAACATTACCATTCTAAAGAGAGTCCTTCATACATTATATATAGGTTAAATGAGATTATATGTCAAAAATATTCAGTTCACAGAAAGGACACTATGAACTTGCGAACTCTGGCAAAAATTACTTTTTTTTATGTTCTCCATTTGCTACTTGTCATGGAAATTCGTTTATAAAAAAAGTTAGGGGCCCTTTTACTAAGGCGCGGTAGGCCTAACGTGGGCCTACCATGCACTAAAAGGGCAATACCATGGGATGCACTGATGTGTTCTGCAGTAGCCTGAACTACAGTGCATGGTACTTCCATGATAAAATATTTTTTTGCCACTGGAGGAGTGTCTGGGGGCGGAGAGTAGGCATACCTGCGCTAATCGGGTAGCGCGGGCACATTACCACATACTACCTGATTAGCACGGGAATAGCACAGGAGCCCTTACTGCTACCTAATGGCCATGCGCTAAAGGGGAACTTAGCAAATGGCCATTTCAAAAAAAAAAAAAAAAGCCAAATGTGGCCATTTTCAGCCACGCTAGAAAGTGGCCAGAGCGTGCGGCAAACTAATCACTGCGCGGGCCACTTTCTAGTATGCCTTAGTAACAGAACCCCTTAGATTGTGAGCCCACTAGGGACAGAGAAATTACCTACATTTGTACACCACTTTGGTTGTATCACAGAAATGTGGTACATCAAATCCATGAAAACAAAATCTTCTAATTTTTTTTAAAGTTTGTCTCAAAAAATCTCTGAAATAAGATCAAGAAACACAAAATTTAGATTATGCTATTCATATCCTAATAGCTGGATTAGTTATCTCCATAATCTGATCCTCACTAACTATTAGGTTGTACTAATACCTTGCTGGACTGTTCTGTTCAGTGTGCCACAAATTGTAACGATGGGATCCTTTCCTTTTGGCTATGAACTAGGTAGTTCCATCTGTCCTCTAGGCTTCTCTTAACTCTCTTTCTTTTAATTTATTATACAGCTAGTGGGAAAATCAAGCAGAGTTGACTTATGGAATTCTTTCCAGCCCCTCCGTGCAGGTGTCTTACTACTATTACTACTACTATTATTTATCATTTCTATAGCGCTACTAGACGTACCAGCGCTGTACACTGCAGGGGCGTAGCCAGACAACAGATTTTGAGTGGGCCTAGGCAAGAAGTGGGTGGGCACCAAGTGTTCTCTCCCCCACCCCAAAAATATCTCACCTGGTTAGAAAACGCTTCTTTCCATCTTGGTAGTCTGCAGCAGGCATGCACTGAAAACTGATCATGCGCAGGTGCCGTTATTGTGGAGAGTAGCGTTTTCATTACCATCAGGAGGAAATCTTGAGCTGGCCGAGCTTGGGATCGCCACCAGCTACCGCTAAATGTGTGCTACTGTTGGGCGGGCCTGAGCCCTAAGTGGGTGGGCTCCGTCCCACTCAGGCCCACCTGTGGCTACGCCACTGGTACACTGAGCATGTAAGAGACAGTCCTTGCTCGACAGAGCAGTGTGTAGGTTACATGCATGCATGCATGTCTGTACATGCATGCAGTATTGCATATTAGTATGTGTGTACAAGCTGTGTGCGCGTAAATGCTTACATGTGCATGTCTGTGCGTGAATAGATATTAGAACACAGTTCCAGGGTCTAGTGGGTGGAGTCAATAAGGCCTTGAGTAGCACCAGGAGTAAGGACAGGAACAAAAATAACACCTGCAAAGAGTAACAGGAAAACAGTTATTAAAGCAGATACACGCCAGTAGCAGTACGTAGATACAGAGTCGAATGGGCAAGGTCAATCGGGCCACAGGTACGAGAGGGAGAGAGAAAAGGGAAACAAACAATACCAGTAGAGATTAAACGGAAAACAGTTATTAGAGCAGATACACACTAGTAGCAGTAAGTGAAAGGATGTACTACATCATCTTTTGGTTACTCCTTTAACAGATATCACAGACTACAAAGTTATATATAAGATCAAAAGAAGAAATTGTCTTGTTCAGTAGAATAAATGTTCAAATTATATACAAGAATTGCATTAATGCTTGAGATCATCATACGCTGTCTCCCAAACTGTTCCCATCAACTTCTTGCCCCCTATCTAATATTTCTCCTTCAGACTTCTAAACCCTAAGTACATCACTGCCTTTTTTTTTTATTAGTACTCCGTTCACCTCAGATGCACATGACTTGCTGTTTTAATGGAAGCAGCTCATAGTCCTGTGAACAGAGCTATTCCAATTCCAGAGAGATCTGAATCGGGAACCAGTTTCATCAACCAATTAAAGGTTGGAAAGTAGTTTAATGTATATTCCTAGAGGTGTTAAATAGCCAAAGTGATTTAGTTTAATGTGTGAGGAAGGGGCAGACTGATACTTCGGTCCTGGGGTTTGACTTTATTCCTTAACTATAGAGGTGTGGTAGCCGTGTTAGTCCACTCTTAAAGGTTATCAATAGAAATCAAACAAAATAAAACATGGAAAAGAAAATAAGATGATACCTTTTTTATTGGACATAACTTAATACATTTCTTGATTAGCTTCGAAGGTTGCCCTTCTTCGTCAGATCAGAAATAAGCAAATGTGGTAGCTGATAGTATATTTAAGTGAAACATCCAAGCATTTCATTGACAGTCTAGCAGGGTGGGGGTGGGTAGGAGGTATGCATGGGGACATCAAAGCATTTCATTGATAGACTAACAGGATGGATGTGGGTAGGTGAGAGGAGGGTGATAAACAGAGAAATACAACTTTATGGTTTATAATAGGCTAGAAAACCCAGATCCTTGTTAAGTCCTGTCTGTTGGGTGTCAAAATATTCAATCATTCTGACTTCAAAGGTCTTACGTTCCTGTATTGTTTTAAAGTTACCTTTCAGGATTCTTACTGTGAAATCACTGGTGCAGTGTTCTGGTCTTGTAAAGTGCTGGCCCACGGGGGTGGGAACTTGACTGGCACCAGCTTTCTTCTTTTGATGCCAAGCGAATGGTCCAACGAAGAAAGGCTTTCCTGCAGTTCAGGGATTGTCTGAAAGCCCTCGGAGCGCAGTATGGGCTTCTTTACCCAGCATGGATGCGAGTGACGGTGCACAATACCACCAGAAGTTTTGATGACCCACAACTTTTGGCTTCCTTTCTGGACTCATTGTAGAACTGAATCAATTTAGCTATAGTTTACTCATTGTTGGCTTATTTTTCCTGCTTGATGTTAGTTCTTAGTTTCTTGTTTGTAGAAGGGGCGGTCTTCCGCTCTCCTTTCCACTCCCATGATTTCTTGCTATTATATGGTTGCTTGCAACTTTTCTATTGTTTGTTCTGTTCTTCGGGGTTTATTTCTGTTTGAATTATGTTTAATTTGGTTTTTATTATGTAATTTCCATGGCAATGCCTGTGATTACAAGTCTTTTCTTGCAGGTGCTCTGCTTGGCTTATTTAGAGTTTTCATATGCTCACCCATACTTGTAACTTCACTCTCGTTATTCATGTCTCATCTCACTACACTAAGTATGTGGGTATTTATTGCAGTGCTGCTGGAGTTTTTTCTTTGCCTGATTTGCCTTGACAGGTGGATTTTTCTTTCCTGCAATATTTCTTTATTTGTTGCATTTGTATCCCACATTGTCCCACCTATTTGCAGGCTCAATGTGGCTTACATAGTTTTATTAACATAGTCCTTGCATGTTCAGTGTGGCTTACATAGTTTATCACTATGTATTCCCAATGGTACTATTGTTGGTCCCTAATTTTTCTAGTAGGTTGCACTTCCATGGATACCATTTGTCACACCATTGCCCCCTTTCTCTTGTCATAAGGAGTTTTTTTTTTCTCTCCCTGCAGTATTCTCCGCTGCTGCTCTAGTTTTTAAATTCTCTTCCGTTTCACTTGCACTTTTCTTTTTCTAAATGAAAATAATTTCTCTTAATGTGCAAGGCTTAAATAATCCTATAAAACGTAAGAAGGTATTGCTGTACTTCTGGAGACTGCAGGCTGACATTATTCTAGTTCAAGAGACTCATCTCTTGGCCTCTGATGTAGTTGGATTCCAGGATCAGTTCTACTCTCTTGTTGCTGCTTCCTCTGCTGCACTTAAAAAGAATGGGGTTGCAATTCTAGCGCATAAATCACTCTCCCTTTCCATTATAAAGCAATGCTCTGATAATGAGGGAAGATGGATATTGGTGCACTTACAGTTGCGGGATTCACGGTTGTTAATAGGAAACTTGTATGCACCAAACTCCGACTCTCCCTCGTTTTTTCACAGTGTAATCTCTGAGATTGTTTCCTTTGGATCTGACCGTATCCTCCTTGGTGGCGATTTCAATCAAGTGCAAGATCCTATTCTGGACAGAAAATCCAAGTGCTCCTCTAGGGTGGCGAAAGCTCTCTATAAGATCCAGGACCTTAAGACAACCCTGGGTCTTGTAGATCCTTGGTGTGTTTTCCATCCCACAGACCTGGGTTTCACTTTTTACTCTCCTCATGGCAGTTTTTCAAGGATTGACTACTTTTTAATCTCCACCAATTTATTGCCTCATGTATGTAATTCTGAGATACTTAGTAGAGTTCTCTCCGATCACTCGCCAGTATCTCTTCAGTTAGCTGATATCTTACCAGTCCAGAGTAAATAGTCTTGGAGATTTCAATCCATGCTATTGCAGGATGTTTTTATTCAATTTATACAATCCAAAATGGATGACGTTTTTCATTTTAATCTCCAAGAGGAACATAAAGCTCTCCTGTGGTGGGATGCCTTTAAGGCTACTATTAGAGGTCATATCATTAGTTATTCTGCCTTGGCCAATCGTCGGCGTAGAACGGACCTGTTGGAGAAAACTGCCAAACTTAAGCTGTTGGAAAATCAGTACATTGTAGATAATGACCCGGCTACTCTTTTGAGTTTGCAGAAATTGAAATATGATTTAAATACCACTCTCTCAAAGGAGGCTCTGGACCTCATTCATGCTCATAAATCAACATTATATGCTAAGAGTAATAAAGCAAGCCACCTTCTTGCGCAGTATCTGAAAACTAAAAGAAGTAGGAATAGGATCTCGCAAATTGTTGACTCCTCGGAGGTCTTACATGTCAAAGATGATGCCATTGCCCAGCAATTCCAATTGTACTACAACAAATTATATGATTCTGAAGTTCAATTTTCTGCGGGGCCCTTTAGGGAATTTGGAAACCCCTAAGTCAGCAGCAATATCTCAATCCTCATATTTCATCTTCCACAAAGCCTATTGGACTCCTGCTCGAGTGGCCAGAATCACTAAGAGTGTCAACTTCAACTGCTGGTCTTGACAGGAAAGAGATGGCTCATTGGCGCATATGGTTTTCTTCTGTAAAAATGTCAGAGCTTACTGGCAACTTATTTGTACAAAAATGTGTCTTATCTTTCACTTGCCTGAGTCCGCTGCGCTCTCTTATGAGGTTGTGATCTTACGAGCTTCTTGTCCTACTATCTCTCTTTTGGAGTCCGATAAGAAATTGTACAACATACTGCTAGCTGTTGCCTTGCATTTAATTGTCTCCAATTGGAAAAATAATGTGTACCTGAATTATAATGAATGGTGGAGTTATGTATGCGTGATCAGAAAATATGAAACAATTTTGGCCCATAGGCGTCGATACATTAAGTCTGTTTTGAAGACCTGGGCTCGTTTGAACCTCTTTTGTCAGGAGTCACATAGCACTCCTTGACCTTGTGTATCCCTGCTATTTGACTCCAGGTATTGCCATGAAACTCTGATTGTGTTACGCTGATCTTTTTTTGTTTGTTTGTTTATTTCCGGGGGGGGGGGGTTTGTTTGATTTTGTGTTTACTTTTGTATTATCTGTAAGACAAAACCTTTAATAAAAACATAGAAATAGGATGATGGGGGGCCATGAGCATTCCAAATGGCAGGCGGGCCAAATATTATGTAGATAATACTGTAGATGTCCCATCTTAGGGGTAGTTATCAGTGTAGGTTATTGTTAATATGTGTTATTTTACTACTAAAGTTGTGCTATTTTATCACAATTCCTATTTTAAAACAATGAGATGATAGTTACCAATAATTGGGGTTAATAATAAAATATACAAAACAAATCAGAGAGAGTCCAGAGCAGATAAGAGCTCAGGTTCAGCCACAAAACGAAGTTTATAGGGGTCATTTTTCAATAAACTTCAGTTGTGGCTGAACTTGAGTTTGTCTCTGCTCTGGCTCTCTCTGCTTTATTCTGTTTGCTTGTGGTGCTTGTGCAGAGAGTTTTGCTTCTGTTTTTCTTGCTTTAACATTAAAATAACATGTCTTAATGGTAACCCACATAGATAACACTCCCCCCCCCTTTCAAAGGATAAATTAACCATTTAAGTTTAAGACTACATATTGTGGTTTTTGACCTAAAAGAATAGAGTGGCTGAAAATATGCTTAAAGATATCTGGCTAACTTATCCTAGAGGTCTTTTACTAAGCTGCGGTACAAAGTAGTCTTAGAGCATCTATACACTGGGTTTTCCCGTATGCTAAGGCCATTTTTAACACAGCTGTATTAATGTTGCCATTAGCAGGGCCAAGCAAAACAAAAAGCACAACAGGACCTTCAGGAGCAGGACATTAAAGAGATTCTTTATTACAGAGACCCAACACAGGCTATGTTTTGGCAACAATTCGCCTGCATCAGGGTCTAGCAAATACAAAAAACATCAAATTACCATATACATTGATATACAGTAAATATATATCAATGTTTTATAACTATATATATATATAACTATATAACTATACAGTATATATATATATATAGTTATATATATATATATGTAACTCTCTCTCTCTCTCTCTCTCTCTCTCTCTCTCTCTCTCTCTCTCTCTATATATATATATATATATATATATATATATAAAATGATTGCATTTATATGTATTATAAATGTTCAGATATGTAATGTATATATTTAGAATGCAATTTTGGGATCTGGCCGGGTATTTGTGACCTGGATTGGCCACTGTTGGAAACAGGATGCTGGGCTCGATGGACCTTTGGTCTTTCCCAGTATGGCAATACTTATGTACTTATGTTTAGACTGTACCTATATGTATTTTATTTGTATTTTATTTAACATTTTTTGTATTTGCCAAACCCCTGATGCAGGTGAATTGTCGCCGAAACACAGCCCATGTCGGGTCTCTCTAATAAAGAATTTCTCATTGTCCTGTTATGCTTTTTGTTTTGCTTTGTTTGGATTGGTTTACTTTGGACACTCTCTCTTTTCTCTGTGCAATTAGCAGGCAGCCATTTAAAAAAACGAGTGTGTGCGCACTTACCGCCACCCAATTTGTAAGCGGTAAGGGCTCATGCGCTATTCCTGCACTAACCAATTAGCTTGCAATAATGTAGCTACATTAACTGATTAATGCAGGAACACCCACTCTCTGCCCCCAGATATGCCTTCTCAAAAGAAAAGTTAAAAATATTTTTTTAGAATGCAGTTAGCGGCGCACATTTGGCACTTATCGTAGGACACCTGAACATATCCCATGGTATGACATTTTAAGTACATTAGGGGCACATTAGTGCCTAACACAGCTTAGTAAGGATTCCTTTTACCAGGCTGTGGGAAAAAGGACCTTGTGCTAGCAGCGGGGGCTGTTTTTCCTGTGTGCCAGGGCCCTTTTTATCTCAGCGGGTAAAAAAAAACCCCAGCACACATGGCTCATCAGCCATGTGGCAGGAAGGTCTTACTGCCACCCATTGAGGTGGTGATAAGGGCTCCCGCATTAACCTGGTGGTAACCAGGCAGCGTGCAGCGATGCCCGATTACCTCTCGTTTATCGCCACGCAAGCCATTTCCAGGGGTTTTCTTTATCTTCCGTAAATGGCGCAAGCTCAGGGCGGGACTACCGCCGGTGGCCATGTTGGGCCAGTGGTAGTCCCAGAAGAGGAAGCGGTAAGCCCACTCTCTAAAAGGACCCCTTAAAGCAGCAGACACCCAACATTGAGTCATTTTTAAACAGAGTGCCTTAAACAGGGTTCCTAAAAGAAAAGTCCTAAGGGTGCCTATTTTAAATCTATTATGTAAAAGTAAACTTTATTAGAATCAACAGTAGGAACTGGGGAGTTGAAAAGAACAGGGACCAATGAAGGAGCAGAAAATGGACCAAGACAATTATAAGATAACCAATGAGAAACAGCAGCAAAGCAAGATTGAAGATGGCTAAGATCAGGCTGAAAGGAAGTCGTGGGAAAGATCAAAAGGATGTTGTCCTCATAGATGAAGAACTTTTAAACCCTGAATCAAAATAGCAAAAGGGCAACGAAAGATATAAAAAAGAAGGGGTGAAACAATAGAGCCCTGAGGAACAGCACTTGGAAGAGGACAATCTGCAGACAAGGATGAAGGTGTGACAACCAAGAGAGAGTGTTGCCATGTTTTGTGTAAGTTGCAGACATTTAGTAAGAATCTTCATGCAACCAATATAAACAACATTACAATAGTCTAATTTTATTAAGCTGCGGTAAGCACTATGGCATGGTTACTACAGCTTAAAATGGCATATTGCAGGGCACGCTGAGGCATCCTGCGGTAAATTGCAAATGTCCATGTGCTATCCACATGCTAAAAAATATGTTTTATTTTTTTGCAGAGGGGGGCATGTCTGGGGTGGAGCATTGGCGTTTCTGCATGAATCAGCATGCTGTCATTGCCACGAGCCAACTGATTTACGCAGGATTAGCATGTGAGCCCTTTATTGCTTGCAGTAAGGGCTCACGTGCTAATTTTTGTTAATGGCTGCGTGCTAATGGCAACATTAGCGCATGGCCATTAAATCAGAAAATGGAAAATTGGTGATTTTTTCAGCTGCGCACTAAGGCCAGTTTTTGCCACAGCTTTGTAAAAGGGTCCCTAACAAAATTAACAATGACCTGTTTTTTTTTAGAAAAGCCTTTAAAGACTAACTAAAATAACTAACACAAGCTACCACAATTGTGTGTGCTGACACTGTTAACATATTATTAATAACTAGGTATTGCATAAAATTGGAAGTAGTAAAATAAAGTGGAATAATGGCATTAGCATATGCTAATTTGATAGCACATGTTAGTAACTCTGTGAATTTGGTTTTATCTTTTTATTTGGAATAATTATACAAATGATGATTTATTTCTCGCTTTGGTGTCTTATTTTTATATGGTAGAAGTTTTGAATGTAAACTTGAATCATGATCAGTAAGGAATCATGTTTCAAAGGGTTTATGCTCTTAATTTTAAGAGTTATGCTCCTAAAGTAGCCTCGTCAATCATTTGCTAGGGCTGCCTAATGAGGGAATGGGTGGGATCTGCGCATGACATGGGTGAATGGAGGTGTGGCTTGCTGTGACTGCTAGTTAACAGGTTGGCACCATGTGCTAGCTATCACAACTGCTGATAGCGCAGCTGACTTACCACTACTTCAAAAGGAGGTGGTAAGTGGAGGTATGTCATTGCTCCTCTATATCTAGTATCTCTCCCCTGTGTCCATATACCCCTCCCTCCCAGTGTCCTTCATAGCCTCTCTATTCCCATATTCACCCCCTCTCTGTCAGGCATTGCCCCTTTGAGTTCATATGCCATTCCGATACAGCATCTCACGTCTGTTTCTGTATCTCCCCTTTCTCCTTCACCCACACCAATGTCTCTCTCTTCTCTCCTCTCCGATCCCACCTATCCTGCTTCTCTCCTTCTCTCTTCCAGCTTTTGGCTCTTTCTCCCACTGTGGGTTAAACATTTGTCTCCACTCTTCCTTCATCCCCTTGATCTGGCATTTCTCTCCCTTCCCTCTAATCTCTCCCCCTGGTACAGCACCTCTGTCCCTTCCCTCGAGCCTCCCCTGCAGCCCTTCCCTCCAGCCTCTAGCCTCCCCCCCCCCCCGCACACACACAGGTCCAGCACCTCTTTCCCTTCCTTCCAGCCTGCCCCCCCTTGCAGGTTCAGCACCTCTCTTCCTTCCCTCCCTCCATCGTCCTCCCCCCTTGAAGGTCCAGCACCTTTCTCCCTTGCCTCCAGCCCCCCCCCCCACAAGTCCAGCACCTCCTCTCTCCCTTGCCTCTAGCCAGCCCCCCCCCTTGCAGGTCCAGAACCTCCCTTCCATTCGGCCTCTAGCCCACCCCCCGCAGGTGCAGCCACTGTCTCCCAGGCCACCCATCTCCCACCCTGCAGGTACAGCCACTCACTTCCAGCCTGCCCTGTGGTTCAGCATTACGCAATTCTTTTTCTTCCCTCACTCTCGCTGCGCTGCTTCTATTTTAAATTAAGGGCACCGGCCAGCAGTGATTCACAGAGACCTGCTCCGGGAGCTTCCCTCTGAGGCAATCTGCTCTCTCTGACGCAACTTCCTGTTTCTGAGAGGGCAGATCATTGCAGAAGAAAGGTTCCGGAGTGGTTCTCTGTGAATCGCTGCCGGCCGGCGCCCTTAATTTAACCTAGACGCTTCACGGCAGGGGTGAGGGATGGATTTCTGGGTGGGCCTTGGGTAGAAGTGGGTGGGCCTGGGCCCACCTGTGGCTACGCCCCTGGTGGTAAATATGCAGTATGTGCAAAACATCACTCTTGAGCAAAAAGACCTCATACATTTGGAAGATATGTCAGGCCCTATATTTTTATAGGTTCTTCTTTTTATATTGTACGTATCTTCGATACAAATTTTATTAGTTTTTATCCTGTTGACCCTGCTTTCATTATGTTAATAAAGGTATAATATAAAAGTTATGAATATAGGGAGACGTTATTAAAGTGCAGTAAAAGGCAAGCTTTTACCCCACCTTGATTTACCATTGTTGTCACCAAAATGTGGTACCTCAGTACCGCAGGGTTGTTGACTCCCAAGGTAAAAGACAAACGCTGTTTGTGAGCCACCTCACAAGAAGCGTTAGTCCAGTGGGCAGGGCGTGGCAAGATGGCGGTGTGACCCTGGCAGTGTGTGAGATGCTGATCTTCTGCTTGTTTTTTCCTGTTTATCTACCTTGGAAAATATGCCTCATACAAAGAGAAAAGGGACTGTGAGGTTTGTTCCCCCGCCTACCTCAACATCATCCCCAATCCAGCAGAGATTGGCTCATTTCCTCGCCAGAGCCTTTCCATGTGAGTTGAGGGAGGTGAGCCCTGCTGCGGAGGAAATCGGAGGAGCAAAACCTCTGCTTGGATTTGAAACATCCCTTTCTCCCCCCTCTGCTTCCACCATTCCTCTGTGTCCGGTGTCGGCTGCTTCACTGGGAGATAGCTTGCAATTTTCTGGAAGTGTGGCGTGGGGGGCCTCTGGCGAGGGTCCAGTGTTGCAGCGAGAGGGCCTGGAGAATGGGACCCAGGATGTGACCGGAGTCCCAGATACATGAACAGAGGTGAATCTTGGAAAGATTTGGGTGATGCTTCATAAGATGGACTCAGCTCTTCAGAAATCCTCAGGTGAGGTAACAGCTTTGAATCTTAAGTTTGAAGATCTTTTTAAGACAGTTGAGTCAGTGAAAAAAGATCTTTTCACTCGGGTCAAGCAAATTCAAAATGATGTGAAACAGCTTCAAGATTTTAAGTTTACTACAGTTAAAGATAAATTGGCTCTCCATAAAAAGATTGAGCAGATAGAGAACTTTAATAGGCGTTTGAATCTTCACCTTTTGAATTTTCCCAAAGTTCCTGGGACTTTGCCTATGGACTTATTTAAAAGATATTTGATTGAAAACTTGAAAATATCACAGGACACTATTCCTCCTCTCAATAAGATTTTCTATTTGCCAAAGAGTCCCAGGAAGAAAGAAGGAGAAAGTGAAGGTGGAGAAGATATAAATATTGATGTGAACAATATATCTGCCATGCTGTTTTACTTTAAATATTCAAATGTGTTTTTTGGAGGGGAAAAATTTGGATTTATCCGGATGTTACTAAATTAACTCAAGAATGGAGAAAATTGTTTTGGCTATGAAACAGGAAACATTGAAATTAGGGGGAACTTTTTTCCTTGTTTATCCATGTAAATGTTTGGTCCTATTTGGAGAGATGAAATAGATCTTTTATTCCCCAGAGCAATTAAAAAGTTTTTCTTGACTTAAAAAAGTTAAAATAATGTTGGAAATAGTAATACAGGACAGGTAACCACGCGTAGCCTTTAGGTTTATATTTGATGTTACTTATGAATAATCTCCTATGATCTAGCCTTGCTTCCCAAACAATGGTGGTCTAAGAAAGTTGACTTTGTTTTTATGATGTTTCTTTTATTTGTTTTTGGTTCTTACAGTGTTTCTGAATAACAAGTGTATGGCTTGTAAAAAGTTTCTACAGAAACAGAAAAAAAAATCAATACTGGGCCTTCAGGATACAGATAACAGTCGTCCTTTAATCTGAAAATGACAGTATTGTAAAAATTTTCTAAAATTATTATGAATTAAAAAAAAAAAAAGAAGCGTTAGTCCAACCATTTGGGAGCATTGGGCCACCGAGCTACAGACTGATACTTCTGGGTACCACTTAAAGTGGCCAGCAACATGTTAAATTTCAGACTCCTGCACATCCCTTTCCCCCCCAAAAAATCCTCTACTTGTGATCCCCCCCAATCAAGCCCTCCTGAGATTACTCCACAACCTTCTACCCCCACCCGAAGAGCACCTTTAGGGATGACCCCGCCCCCAACCTGGACTCCCCACCCCTCAAGCCAATAATGGACTTCCAAGATCCCCCCATACCATTAAAAATTCCTGGGGTCTAGTCTAGTGCCTTGATAGT
The DNA here is from genome assembly GCF_901765095.1 of Microcaecilia unicolor. Classification (NCBI taxonomy): domain Eukaryota; kingdom Metazoa; phylum Chordata; class Amphibia; order Gymnophiona; family Siphonopidae; genus Microcaecilia; species Microcaecilia unicolor. The sequence goes on from NC_044033.1 coordinate 415,701,749, forward strand.
GCCAGGATCCAACATGGCACTGGCAACCTCTAGCAGTAGTCTCGAGGTACTATTGCTAGGGATCATTTTCCATATAAGGGCACTGGATGCACGCTGCAAACCACATGTTTAGGAGAGGCTTAAAAACTTGTTATATCTTGAATAGAGGTGGGAATTTTTGTGTATATATTTTTTGCTGTTAATTTTATGATTGTGTATTGATCTATTCCTACTATGTTCTGTAACTATTTTTGTTTCTTTTATTCTGCCTCTTCATTGTTTTATCTGTTGTGTAAAGCAGTTCAAACCAGATGGAAACAGCAACATAAACCAAACATGACTACAGCCGTTCAAAATGGTTTGCACAACAAATAATTTGGAGTATCAAGTGTGAAGTGGACCACAGATGGAAGAACAAGGTGAAGCCAAAGGCAAAAGGAAGCAAATTTTATTTCTTCTATATTTGTCTCTGCCTTCTTGTTTGGGGATTTTGATTAGGGATTAGGGCTGTGGGGGCTTGTGTGATTACTCTTTACAAGGAGGCCACTGTTTGCCCTGGGATTGGTAGAATGGAATGTTGCTACTGTTTGGGTTTATTATTTATTATTATTATTTATTGCATTTGTACCCCACATTATCCCACCTTTTTGCAGGCTCAATGTGACTTACAGAGTGAGGTTATTTTAAAATCAACACATGATTTAAATACAGTTGATCCTAAGCTGATGTAAAAGAGGTAGTAGATGGGCAGATGTTGGGTAGGTTGTGTGCGAGTATTTTAGGTGTGTTCGGATGATTTGGGGAATGAATTGTGTGCAAAGTATTTTAGGTGTGTTCAGGTGATTTGGGGAATAAATTGTATCATTGAGGGTGACTTTTGTAGGCTCTGTTAAAGAGGTGTGTTTTCAGAGCTTTGCGGAAGCTGGTTAGATTGTTCATGGTTTTCAGGGTTTTGGGTAGCGCATTCCAGAACTGTGTGCTTTTGTATGCAAAGGTCGTAGCATAAGCCTGTTTGTATTTCACTCCTTTGCAGCTGGGGAAATTCAGATTAAGGAATTTGCGGGCTGATCTTTTGGCGTTTCTGGGCGGTAGGTCCACTAGGTTTAGCATGTAGAGTGGGGCATCTGCGTGAATGATTTTGTGCACGGTTGTGCAGATCTTGAACTCAATTCGTTCCTTGAGCGGAAGCCAATGTCGTTTCTCTCTTAGGGGCTTCGCACTTTCAGAGAGAAACTACATTGGCTTCCGCTCAAGGAACGAATTGAGTTCAAGATCTGCATAACCGTGCACAAAATCATTCACGCAGATGCCCCACTCTACATGCTAAACCTAGTGGACCTACCGCCCAGAAACGCCAAAAGATCACCCCGCAAATTCCTTAATCTGAATTTCCCCAGCTGCAAAGGAGTGAAAGGGGTTTCTGTCAGGTACTTGTGATCAGGATTGGCCACTGTTGGATTTGGGATACTGGGCTAGATGTACCATTGGTCTGAGCTATATGGCTATTCTTATGTTCTTATGTTCACATTATTGGTTGTGTAAATCATTTTGAATGACTGTAGTCACAAAAATGGTATAAACATGTATAAATAAATAAATACAATCTACACAGTAATGGGCTGTATTAGCATGTTTTATCATTATGGTACACAGATTTATTTAACACTGCATTAGGGCACAGCACGCAGTGTTACAGTCCTTTAACAAGTGTTAAGGGGAAAATAACATGGTTTAGTGCCTTAACGTAGCCTGATAACCTCCCACTTTGTTAATAAATAGTATGGATTTCTTCCATTCTTTCTTCTAGAATTTTTCCTATTCTTAAGTGACTTATGATTGAACCCGAGTTCACACAATATACATCATGGTCAGGGTAAAGTAATTTATGTAGAAGGAGAATTCTAAGTTCAGAGCAATCTAAAGTTTAATTTCTGTGTCAGCAGAGGGAGGAAAAAATTCTCGGTGTTCACTATTAAGGTCATAACGGACCACATTAGAACAATTTAGTTATGTGCCTTAAAATAGAAATGTCTGAGAATGGCAGATAGAGGTCAGGAAAAATTAATGAATCCTTACATCTTATATTCATAAATCAATGCCTCTGTTCCCAGGAAGACTGCTAAAAATACATTTCTCTTTCAGACAGAGGCGATGAGATTTTGAAAAGAGCACATTGTCTATCAACCACTAAGAAACTTGACACTGTGCTGACAGTGAGAATAAGCTGGATGAAGCTTCTATGTAGTCATTGTTTTAATGTATTGTCACAGTCAAAAAAGGGAATTGTCAGAAAATTATCTATATTCAGTTGTAAAATATAACCTACATTTGAATAGTAAGGCATAGATTTTCAGAAAGGTCTAATCAGATAATGTGCGGAGTTAAATGGATAGATTAATGCATTCAATAAATTCCCTTAAAAAGCAATTAAATTTAGTTCATGATATACACCAGGTAGTGTTTTTAGCAACACAAAATGTTGATGTTCTAAAAGTTTTATTCATGTGGTGAGAAGAATTAGGCAGTTAAGACAAAGGCAGGAATTGGTGCTATAAATTGGGCAGCCATTAACGCTGGTTCTATAACTGCACTTAGGCACTATAAAATACAGGTGTAAGATGGCATTTATGCAGCCAAATATAGATGTGGCCACTTATGTGAATGTAATATCCACAAGCGAGCCTTCTCTGGAGTAGCCCCCACACTCTGGAATGCACTCCCCAAAAGGCTTCACATAACACAAGACTATCTCTACTTCAGGCAGCAGGTGAAAGCTTGACTCTTTAACCAGGCCTTTAATTGAAGAAGGAACTAACTTGCTAGTCACTCACACACAAAAGGAATGACACTGGCTGCATATACTATAGCAGGACATGTTTAGCCACTCCTACGCTAGCTAACATTCAAGCACCTTTCTGATGTCATTTAAAACTTTCTTTAAATTAGTACCTTATTTTCTTACTCCTGTTACTCTATCATATTTATCTATATGTTCCATCTTTGCTTGCACCCTGTGCTGTCCATTAGAATGTTTTATTGTGTATTGTGTTGGCATTGTAATGTAGCATACTATCAGCCTTATTTTCAAAAGTGATGGGCGCCCAGATTTCGACCCAAATCGGAAGATAGGCGCCCATCTCGCAAAGGCGCCCAAATCGGTATAATCGGAAGCCGATTTTGGGTGTCTTCATCTGCAATCTGTCGCGGAAACAGGCAAAGTTGACGGGGGGTGTCGGAGGCGTGGTGAAGGCGGGACTGGGGCGTGTTTATCGGCCGAGGAGAGATGGGCGCCTTCGGCCGATAATCAAAAAAAAAGAGGCATTTTTAGCGCGAATTTGGGTCATTTTTTGGACCTTTTTTTCACGAACAAGTCCCCCAAAGGTGCCCTAAATAAACAGATGACCACTGGAGGGAATCGGGGATGACCACCCCTGACTCCCCTAGTGGTCACTAACCCCCTCCCACCATAAAAAAAACAACTTTAACAACTTTTTTTTCCAGCCCGTATGCCAGCCTCAAATGCCATACCCAGCTCCATCACAGCAGTATGCAGGTCCCTGGAGTAGTTGTTAGTGGGTGCAGTGGACTTCACCCAGGTGGACCCAGGCCCATCCCCCCCTACCTCTTACACTTGTGGTGGTAAATGAGAGCCCTCAAAACCGCCCCCAAAACCCACTGTACCCACATGTAGGTGCCCCCCTTCAGCCATAAGGGCTATGGTAAAGGCGAAGAGTTGTAGGCAGTGAGTTTTGGGGGGGGGGATTTGAGGGGCTCAGCACCCAAGGGATGGGAGCTATGGACTTGGGAGGTATTTAATTTTTTTTAATTGTTACAAGTGCCCCCTAGGGTGCCCGGTTGGTGTCCTGGCATGTGAGGGGCATCAGTGCACTATGAATCCTGGCCCCTCCCACGACCCAATGCCTTGGATTTGTTCGTTTTTGAGCTGGGCGCCTTCGGTTTCCATTATCGCTTAAAAATGAAACCACCCAGCTCAAATCCGCACACATCCGATGCATTTGCCGGGCACAAACCGTATTATCGAAAAAAATATGGGCGCCAATCTTTTTCGAAAATATGGTCTGTCCCGCCCCTTCACGTACCCGTTCTCGGACATAGACGCCCATGGAAATGGGCGTTCGCGTTCGATTATGCTCCTCTATGTTGTGTGAATATTTTTACTGCAGTAATTGTCTATAGCTTATATTTGACTTATTCTTGCTGTACACCGCTTTGAGTGACTTCCTTCACATAAGTAGGCACGCCTAAGTGTGTCATGGCATGTTGTGTGCATTGCTAGGCAAAATCCCCATGATACATCCCCAGTCTGTCTATTTTAATGCCTCATGCAGTTGCACACTAACCCCCAGATTCTATATATGGTGACGAAAGTTGTGTATACAATTTGGCAGTACGGCCAAATTGCGTGCACAACTTAATTAAAAAGCCACTCACAAGTAATTATCAGCACAGACTGGCATTAATTAGAATTTACATACACAGCTTTTTAATAAATGCATTCTGTAAAGTGTGAATAAATTCTAATGTATGGATCTCAAAAGGGGGTGTGGCCATGGGAGGGGCATGGGTGGGTCATGGGTGTAAAATTACACGCACTGTTATAGAATATGCCTGATCCATGCCCAAGTTAGGTGCGAGCATTTACACCAGGTTTTAGTTGGTCTAAATGGTTGTGCCTAAATTTTAGTCACGGGAACGGGTGCTACATGTATTCTACAAACCATGTCTAACTTAAGGCAAGGTTTATAAAAAGAACTAATCCCCAGATTCTATATAGAGCACCCTACCAAGCTATGGCAAAAGGGGGCCTACATTGGCGTGTGTTTTTTATGTGTGCCAAGGCCCCTTTTTACCACAGTGGGTAAAAGGTAGGTCTTTCTTTTCTTCAGGAGATGGCCATGCAGCAAATAAAGTACTTGCCATGTGGCCATTTTGGGGGGGGGAGCCCTTACTGCCACCCACTGAGGTGGCGGTAGGGGCTCCTGCACTAACCCAGTGCGGCACTTCCCTATTATCGCTTGGTACACACCAGCACTTCAAAAATAAAAATATTTCTGTAGTGTCGGATATGATGGCATACTAGGGGTGGAAACTATTGCCGGGCTGCTGTGGTAGCCCAGCGGCACTTCCTTTTTAGCAAGTGGTAAGCACTCATCAAAATCCAAGCGTATTCTGTAACAATGTGCAAAACTTAATTAGCTTAACAAACCAATCAGCGTTGTTAACAGCAATTAGCAAGCAATAATGAGCACTAATTGGAATTAATTAGAATTTACTCATGTGATGTGCTAAGTGTATTCTGCAATGCACTGCGCCTGAATTCTAATGTTTTTCCACATGGATTTTCTAGGTGCCATATATAGAATCTGGCCCTAAGGGGAAAATTCTATATAGATCATCTAAAGTTAGACTCAAGCATGATGTGTGCTAAGTGCAAATTCTATAATGGCAGTTGTGCGCTTAACTGCCACTATAGAATAATAGGGTAAGTCCGCATTTACACACCTAACTACATACAACATATACACTTATGCTAGATCGATGGCTGGTGTAAATGTTCACTCCTAAATGTAAATCTAATAAGTAGGACTATAATATTTAACGTGTAAGGACCATTAATACATCTTGTCATTTTAATATTTATCCAATAAAAATTAATAAGTAAAGGTAAAAGTGGGATGTTTGACCATGGAAATACAAATCCTGGAGACAAATATCTAAAAAAGCTTCTTTATTGATGAAAAGACTCGACATAACTGTTGTGTTTCGGCCTTCAAGCCTGCATCAGGAGTCTATAAAAACATATATATATCAAAAGAATATTTAAACAAATGAAAAAGGAATGTAAAATAAAATATTACATCTGATAAAATACAACTATGAAAACAAAAATATAAAATGATAAACATAATCATAAAATATCGTGTGAACAAGGTGTGCATATATGCAATATTGTAGTATCACAACAACAATACATAAATTAAACATGTAGATGAATAATAACAATAAACGGGACTGCACATTCAAAACATGTAAAAGTAAATTGTGCTATTTTTAGTAGACAGAAAATTCCTTGCATATATAAGGGACAATACTAAAAATTCATAGAGCATTGCATGGAAACATTTTTATACTGAAATGCATATAAAGAAATAGATCTTAAAACCAGCATCATACAAAACATATGTATAAAGAGGAAGGCGCAGGTAGAATACCATACAAAGCTTATGTGTAAAAGAACAAATGAGATGATATGCACAAAAAATTGTAGTGTCATCTACGTATATAAATATAGTGTCACAGCCACAATACATAAAATAAACATGAAGATGAATAATAATAATGGTAACAGGAACTACACATCCAAAACATATGAAAATAAATCACATGACACAGGCACTTAAGATCCGCATGTCAAGCCATTGAGGCAGATTCCTGATGCAGGCTTGAAGGCCGAAACACAACAGTTGTGTCGCGTCTTTTCATCAAAAAAGAAGCTTTTTTAGATATTCGTCTCCAGGATTTGTATTTCCGTGGTCAAACATCCCACTTTTACCTTTACTTGTGCTTTTCCATGGGGCGTTTGAGTTCTCCGCCTGATCGCAGATTTTTCTGAACAATAAAAATTATTCATACAGCTTGCACTAGCCTTATAATACTTTTATTTAAAGATCATCCAGTAGCCTTCAAAAATTTCAATATTTGATGAAACATAAAATCAATAGATTGCAGATGTATAAGAACCCCCTTATAGATTTACAAACCATTTTGGATCGATGAAGATATGCACATTACTGCTCTGATTCAGTTCAGTTTAAGCAACATCAATGCTGTGAACTTTGAAGATCTTGTTAAAAAATTGTTTAATCTTGTTGAATCTACATAGAGGGGCATAATCGAACGGCACCGGCCAAATAGCTGACCGACCATCTTCGGGGCCGGCGCCATAAGTGGGCGGAGCCAACCGTATTTTTGAAAAAGATGGCTGGCCATCTTTTTTTTCGCTAATACGGTTGGGCCCGGCCAAATGTCAGAGTTCGCCGGGTTTGAGATGGCTGGCATCGGTTTTCGGCCATAATGGAAAATAATGACGACGATCTCAAACCTGGCAAATCCAAGGCATTTGGTCATGGGGGGAGCCAGAATTTGTAGTGCACTGGTCCCCCTGACATGTCAGGACACCAACCGGGCACCCTAGGGGGCACTTTTAAAAATTACAAAAATAAATAAAAATAGCTCCCAGGTGCATAGCTCCCTTACCTTGGGTGCTGAGTCCCCCAAATCCCCCCCCCAAACCCACTCCCCACAATTCTACACCATTACCATAGCCCTTATGGGTGAAGGGGGGCACCTACATGTGGGTACAGTGTGTTTTGGGGTGGGGGGGGGTTGGAGGGCTCCCATTTACCACCACAAGTGTAACAGGTAGGGGGGGATGGGCCTGGGTCCACCTGTCTGAAGTGCACTGCACCCACTAAAAACTGCTCCAGGGACCTGCATACTGCTGTTATGGAGCTGGGTATGACATTTCAGGCTGGCATAGAGGCTGGCAAAAAATTGTTTTTACATTTGTTTTTGGGTGGGAGGGGGTTGGTGACCACTGGGGGAGTAAGGGGAGGTCATCCCCGATTCCCTCTGTTTGGTGAGTTGGGGCTCCTTTTTGAAGCTTGGTCGTGAAAAAAAAAGGGACCAAGTACTGCCGGCGAAATGCTCTACAAACCTGGTTTTTTTTTTCATTATTGGGCGAAGCCGGCCATCTAATGAGCACGCCCCCATCCCGCCTTCACTACCCTACTGACACGCCCCCTTGATATTTCGCCGGCTCCACGGCGGAAAGCAGTTGAACCCAGCCAAAATCGGCTTTCGATTATACTGATTTGGCCGGGTTCAGGAGATCGTCGGCCATCTCCCGATTTGTGTCGGAAGATGGCAGGCGATCACTTTTGAAAATGAGCTGGATAGTTATCTTAGTACACCTATAATACTGTATTGTAAAATTGGGTTCTTCTAAGTAGACTATTCTCTTTATTATGCATTAATCTCTGTTACACATTCTTTACAGTTCATTGTAAGCCACATTGAACTCGTTTGTTTGGGATAATGTGGGTTATAAATGTCACAATTAAATGAATAAATAAAACAATTCAAAATTGTTAAAATGCATGTGAACTGTGATAAATTGCAGGATAACCTTAGGAAACTGGAAGACTGGGTATCCAAATGGCAGATGAAATTTAATGTGGACAAATGGAAAGTGATGCACATTACGTGGAGGGGCATAATCGAACAGAAACGCCTATCTCCATGGGCGTATATCTCCGAGAACGGGTCCGTGAAGGGGCGAGCCGAACCAAATTTTCAAAAAAATGGACGTTTTTGAGCTGGGCGTTTTTTTTTTTTAGCGATAATAGAAACTAAAAACGCCCAGCTCAAAAATGTCCTAATCCGAGCCATTTGGTCATGGGAGGGGCCAGGATTTGTAGTACACTGGCCCCCCTGATATGCCAGGACACCAACTGGGCACCCTAGGTCAGTGCAGTGGACTTCAGAAAAAGCTCCCACATGCATAGCTCCCTTACCACGGGTGCTGAGCACCCAACCCCCCTCCCCCAAAACCCACAAATGTACAACACTACCATAGCTCTTAGGGGTGAAGGGGCACCTACATGTGGGTACAGTGGATTTTGGAGGCCTCCCATTTACCAGCACAAGTGTAGCAGGTGTGGGGGGGGATGGGCTTGGGGCCACCTGGCTGAAGTGCACTGCGGTACCCACTAAAAGTGCTCCAGGGACCTGCATACACGCAGGCCTCTAGGACTTGTTGCTGCTATATAACATTGGCACACCAGTTGACACCTGAAGACTAATCTCTCCGAAAACGTCCTTTATTGGAATAACCGCCTTTACTCACAGTTAACTGCAGATGAGAGGTTGTGCCCCACTGGCAACGAGTCTCCCTGGTACTGAGATTAGCAGTAGGTCAGAGCTGGCAGAATGCTGTACAATGCCCTCTTTCAGCCACATTCAAGGGAAGAACTAAGTTGTCTAATGTGGCTAACACAGGAAAGGGAACTAAAACTGGCTTACAAAAATGGCCACTACCGCATGGACTACAACAGGAAACACAACAGGGCACACTCTGACCCAGTAGGCAGGAGGAAAAGCACCATGTGAGAAGAGCCTACCAACTACCAACATCGTGAGACTGTAACACAAGCTAATGAAATCACAGAGCCCCAATACCCTACACCCACCACAATGCAATGCTGATGTGACCCTGTACTGCACCCGAGAGCCACATCTGACCCAGGGAAAGGCTGTGACAGGATCGAACACATTCTGTTGTCATGGAGGTGGGTACGGCATTTGAGGCTGGCATAGAGGCTGGGAAAAAAGTTTGTAAAGTGGGTTTTTTTTGGTGGGAGGGAGTTAGTGACCACTGGGGGAGTCCGGGGAGGTCATCCCCGATTCCCTCCAGTGGTCATCTGGGCAGTTGGAGCACTTTTTGGGACTTGTTTGTGAAAAAAAAGGGTCCAAAAAAAGTGACCCAAAATCGCGGTAAAAACGCCTTTTTTTTTGATTATCAGCTAAAGATGCCCATCTCTCCTCAGCTGATAACCACGCCCCAGTTCCGCCTCCACCACGCCTCTTACATGCCCCCGTCAACTTTATTCGTTTCTGCGACGCAGTGCAGTTGGAAACACCCAAAATCGGCTTTCGATTATACCGATTTGGGTGCCTTTGCGAGACAAACGTCTATCTCCCGATTTAGGTCGCACTATAGGCGTTTTTCTCTTTTGAAAATAAGCTGGATTGTAGCATAGTAGATGACGGCAGAAAAAGACCTGCACGGTCCATCCAGTCTGCCCAACAAGATAAACTCACAGGTGCTACTTTTTGTGTATACCTCTTGATTTGTACCTGTCCTTTTCCGGGCACAGACCGTATAAGTCTGCCCAGCACTATCCCCGCCTCCCAACCACCAGTCCCGCCTCCCACCACCAGCTCTGGCACAGACCGTATAAGTCTGCCCAGCACCATCTCCGCCTCCCGCCACTGGCTCTGCCACCTAATCTCGGTTAAGCTCCTTAGGATCCATTCCTTCTGAACAGGATTCCTTTATGTTTATCCCACGCATGTTTGAATTCCGTTACCGTTTTCGTTTCCACCACCTCCCGCGGAAGGGCATTCCAAGCATCCACTACTCTCTCCATGAAAAAATACTTTCTTCTGACATTTTTCTTGAGTCTGCTCCCCTTCAATCTCATTTCATGTCCTCTCGTTCTACTGCCTTCGCATCTCCGGAAAAGGTTCTTTTGCAGATTAATACCTTTCAAATATTTGAACGTCTGTATCATATCACCCCTGTTTCTCCTTTCCTCCAGAGTATACATGTTCAGGTCCGCAAGTCTCTCCTCATACGTCTTGTAACGCAAATCCCATACCATTCTTGTAGCTTTTTTATACTGAAATGCATATAAAGAAATAGAATAATCCAAATCTTAGTTACCTTATACTAGGATCCACTTTAGGTGTCAGCACTCAAGAAAAAGATCTAGATGTCATTGTAGACAATATACTGCCTAGTGCATGGTGGCAGCCAAAAAAGCAAACAGGATGCCTGGAATTATTAGGAAAGGGATACAAAATATAATAATGCCTCATTGCTCCATGGTGCAACCTCACCTTGAGTATTGCATTCAGTTCTGGTCACTGTATCTTAAAAAAGATATAGCAGGATTAGTTTCTAAGAAGAGTGACCAAAATGTTAAAGGGGATTGAATTCTTCGCATATGAGGAAAAGCCATAGAGGTTAGGGCTCTTTAGTTTCGAAAAGAGACGGCTGAAGCGGGATATGACTGACGTTTACAAAATCCTGAGTGGTGTAGAATGGGTAAAAGTGCATTGTTTTTTCACTCTTTCAAATAGTACAAAGATCAAGGTACACTCAATGAAATTACATGGATATACTTTTAAAAGAGATGGGGAAATATTTTTTCACTCAAAGAATTGTTACATTCTGGAACTCATTACTGGAGGATGTGACAACAGCAGTTAGCATATCTGGGTTTAAAGGTTTGGACAACTTCCTGGAGGAAAGGTCCATAGGCTGCTATTGAGATAGGCATGGAGAAGCCACTGCTTGCCCTGGGATTAATAGCAGGACACTGGGCCAGATGGACCATTGATCTGACCCAGTATAGCTATTCTTATGTTCTTAATGGAGTTCTATGACTTGGTAGATTCAGAAAAAGGGAAAGTGAGGTTAGTGTCTAGGTTATCTTCTATGCCTGAGACATAAGTTTGTCAGAAAGATGACAAGAAAAACTGCTTACTACTGGAGATACAAAGAGAGATTGTAATGGGTTAGCAGTCTCAATAATCATTAATGGTCAGCATCAACTACAAAAGTTTAGAGAACATCTGATGCACGCTGCTACTGTACACCGAGATGTTGTCTGTGTGAAGACTGCCATCTACCAAGCTGCGGTAAACAGTAATGACAAGCCTGCCCAAATTGTTCAATCCACATTTAGAACAATGGACCTTTCTGCATGATCATACCTCCAGAATAAAGTCTTTGCAGCAACCTGTCAAGCGAGCCTGAAAAGAAGATCATCCAGAACCATCAACCTTGGCTGATTTGGCTATTCCACCAGAATACCCAAAGACTCTCAACAGGGAGATTTTCCTTCTTAAGAACTCAGACACTGACTGAGAGAAAGTCTTGCTGTTCACAATGGTCGCCAATGTTCACAGTCTCAGCATGAGTCAGTACTGGATCATGGATGTGGCATTAAATCTATTCCCACTATAGTCACTCAAAAGTATTCAATATAAGCTCCCGTTGGCCCTGATGACAGAAATTGAATCCTAGCACTGGCTTATGGCCTTGCGTCACTTGTCTCTTAAATGCTACAAAACATTATTTTAGGACTTAGTGGCCTTTGCAGCTGAAAACAATATCTCCCACAAACCGCCCATTGTTATTTTTTACTTCAAACAGTGGGTTTTGTTTTTTTTTTTTTGGAGGGGGGGGGGGGGTTGGAGGTCTCCCATTTACCACCACAAGTGTAACAGGTGGGGGGGAAAGGCCTGGGTCTGCCTGCCTGAAGTGCACTGCACCCACTAAAAACTGCTCCAGGCACCTGCATACTGCTGTCAGGGAGCTGGGTATGACATTTGAGGCTGACATAGAGACTGGCAAAAAATGTTTTTAAATTTTTTTTAGGGTGGGAGGGGATTGGTGTCCACTGGGGGAGTAAGGGGAGGTCATCCCCGATTCCCTCTGTTGGTCATCTGGTCAGTTTGGGCACCTTTTTGAGGCTTGGTCGTGAACAAAAAGGGACCAAGTGAACTCGGCCAAACGCTCATCAGGGCTGGCTTTCTTTTTTCCATTATTGGGTGAAGCCAGCCATCTCATAACCACACCCTCGTCCCGCCTTCTTACTCTGCTGACACGCCCCCTTGAAGTTTGGCCGGCTCCGCGATGGAAAGCAGTTGAAGACGGCCAAAATCGGCTTTCAATTATACCGATTTGGCCAGGTTTAGGAGATGACTGGCCATCTCCCAATTTGTGTTGGAAGATGGCTGGCCTTCTCATTCGAAAATAAGCAGGATAGTTACTATGTGACAAAATATGTGCATGAGTGGTTCCTGGGCAACTGTGAGTTAAGTTAATAATACAATAACCATATAGGTGGTCAACAGACCTCATCCCAACCACCCACCCATCCCTCCTCCTATCATCATAGATACCACACAAAAGCAAAATTGAATGGGTGAGTATGCACACAACAATAGAATGCCACCTAATCCTGCTACACCAGGCTTAGCATCTTGATGAATAGAACAAAAATAAAATTTGTTCTCTCAACAGTAAGCAAAAGAGGTAACAGTGAAACGTTCCCAAGAAGAAGAATACAGGATGAATTCACATTATTAGAGAATCCATAAAGGATTAGCATTGCATAATAAGTAATTGAGGTACAACAGGATAAATGTACAGAAATTCCTTCAGATACCTTACTGACCGAGGAAACACTTTTAAAACAAATAGAAGAAAACATTTTTTTTTATTATTGAAAGAATAGTTAATCTCTGGAACTTGCTGCTGGAAGAGGGGCAACAGCGGTTAGCATATCTGGGTTTAACAAAGGTTTGGACAAATTCCTGATAGAAAAGTCTATAGTTTGTTATAGAGAAGGATATAGGAGAAGCCACTATCCCTGGGCTTAATAGTTTTGAATGTTGCTACATATTGGGTTTCTGCCAGGTACTCGTGACCTGGATTGGCTACTGTTGGAAGTAAAATACTGGCCTAAATGGATTATTGGTCTGACCCAGAATGGCTATTCTTATGTTCTTATGACATCATGACCTCTCCAGGTCATAAGAACATAAGAGTAGCCATACTGGGTCAGACCAATGGTCCATCTAGCCCAGTATCCTGTTTAACAAAACAGTGGCCAATCCAGGTCACGAACAACTGGTAGAAATCCAATTAGTAGCAACATTCCACACTACCAATCCCAGGGAAAGTAGTGGCTGCAATGGAAAAGTCAATAAAGTCTCAGAATGGTGAAATCAGCAGCAATGAGCAAGAAAGAAAACAGGAAACCAAAGTTCAAGAAACTGATGGCTTATGCTGTAAAACGAGCTATGGAGGGCTTCAGGATCCTCAAAGTTATGCGTCACATTATGAAACGTGACCACCTTTCTAGATGGGTAAAATAATCCATACTGTGCACTCATTGATTTTAACTGCAGGTACAAAGAAAGAAGTTCTTGCTTTCTGTGTGCTTTGGCATTGTGCCAAAATTACAGAGCACATTCAAAAGCATGGATTAATGAGACAAAGCCAACATGGATTTAGTGAAGGGAAATCTTGCCTTACCAATCTATTACATTTCTTTGAAGGAGTGAACAAGCATGTGGATAAAGGCGAGCTGGTTCATATTGGATTTTCAGAAGGCATTTGACAAAGTACCTCATGAAAGGCTCCAGAAGAAATTGGAGAGTCATGAGATAGGAGGTAGTGTCATATTGTGGATTAAAAACTGGTTAAAGGATAGAAAGCAGAGAGTAGGGTTAAATGGTCAATATTCTCAATGGAGAAGGGTAGATAGTGGGGTTCCTCAGGGGTCTGTGCTGGGACCACTACTTTTTAATATATTTATAAATGATCTAGAGATGGGAGTAACTAGTGAGGTAATTAAATTTGTTGACAACACAACATTATTCAAAGTTGTTAAATCAGAAGAGGATTGTGAAAAATTACAAGAGGGTCTCATGAGACTGGGAGACTAGGCATCTAAAAGGCAGATGATATTTAATGTGAGCAAGTGCAAAGTGATGCATGTAGGAACGAGGAACCCAAACTATAGCTACATAATGCAAGTTTCCATGTTAGGAATCACCAACCAAGAAAGGGATCTCGGTGTAGCAGGGTTTTAAAAGGGTCTGGATTGCTTCCTAAAGGAAAAGTGCATAGACCATTATTAAATTGACTTGGGGAAAATCAACTACTTATTTCTGGGATAAGCAGCATAAAATGTACTGAGTTTTCTGGGATCTTGCCAGGTATTTGTGACCAGGATTGGCCACTGTTGGAAACAGGATGCTGGGCTTGATGGACCTTTGGTCTGTCCCAGTATGGCAATAATTATGTACTTGTGTACAATGGTGAACTTTGCATCACACCAGGAAATATATTTCATTTTACATGCTTTGGTGAGAATTTCCAATACCTGTTGATATCATAGCATTTTCAGGATGAAAGGTCAAGGATCACTTTGGAGGCCTCCAGTCTCGATGAGATGTGATGAGCTCTTTCCACCTCAAAGGGGTACTGAAAGTGATGTTTAACAGTTGAGGCAGAAGGAACTCGATAAAAGCGATAGGATCGGATCCCTCAGCATTCTCTGGTAGGCCTAGAACTTGAACAATACTGCATCTGATTCTTTTGTTTGCATCTTCCAGCTCTTTCCTTCCGTAAGCCATGGATGGTGGCACAGGATCTTTGTAAGACCATAGTGGTATCCTTGGTGGTGCTGATTCTCTATTTCATGTGGGTTGCGGCTTCATGGCAAGCCTGCATTTCAGAAGTGAGCTCTCCCACGTCAGCCTTCAGCTCAACCACATTAATTGCGTTATCCTGTAATAGTGATTTAATTTGGCATATCTCATTCATAATCGGGTCCACTACCTCCTGGATTCTGTGCCAGAGCCCTTACCAACACTAATCAGTTGACATGCAGTTGTGTTAACTGATTAGTGCTGGGCTTGCCTACTCTCTGCCTCCAAACACACCCCCGGTTCTAAAATAGACAACGTATTTTTTGCACGAGGGATGCGTGAGCAGATGCCTGAACTACCGCAGGGTGCCTGAGCATACCCATGGTAGTGCATTTTGGTGACAGAACCCCTTGGTGACTTGTGTATAGGCATATTTGAGGGAGGAGGTTGGATGGACCACAGGTAAAGTCACAATGGATATGCATAGGTTATAAAATAAACATGGTCAGGTTATAGCCACGATTTTGCCTGATCTTTGTTGGTATTTTATAAATGTAAATATGTGTCTTTATAAAAGAGGTTTACAATAAACACCTACTTGGCCTCCTGACATAGGCAACCTGTTATGAAATTACCTTTAATTAAGTGTAAAACCCTCTTCAACTCAGTAATACCTTCTTAAATAGCAGGTTTTAGAAACATATTTTTATACACATGCTGAGCATGAGGAAAATGCATTTGTTTGAAATGAAATGAAATTGTAACAAAAGTGGCATGTTTTGTTTCAAAATGGACCAAAAATGCATGGAAGGTTTTTCTTTAATAACCTTTTTCTTGATTAGATTTTTTTTGTGCAAGTGTTACTTGTAAATGAAAAACAAAAGCTTAATAAAATGAAGGGGGGACCTTTTAACCCCCTCCGAACACAGAAAACTGCTGGTATGCACTCCTCTATTGGGAAGGCAATTGTGTGGGTAAAGCACTGCTTTTTCTGAAGAAATATCTCTCTGTTTCCTCCCCATAAGCTCCATATCTCCCAAGGCTATGTGTCCCCTCACTTCCTTAGGGTCCCTTTTACTAAACCATGGGAGGGTTAATGCACAGGTAGCTCATGCCAAATCGGTACTATTGCCAGGCTAGCATGTGCACCCAATGGTAATTCTGAGTTTGGTGTGCGTTGAATTTTGTGGTAGAAAATAATTTTCTATTTTCTACTGCGGTAGCACAAAAACATCTAACAAATAGCCTTTTTTCAAAACAGAACAATATTTATTTATTTATGTTTGAAAATGGTTATATTCCCCACTTCAATTTTGCTCAATTTTAGCAAAATGTTCAAAGTTGGACTTAGATGTCATATCGAAAATGCTCCTCCACGTGTTCTAATCTGTGAGCAAAGTAATTTCATCTCTCATAAGCATGGCATCTACTTATATCTACTACGATAAATATCTTTTCACAACTTTAACTATTACCTCAAGGTCCCGTTTCATAGAAATTGTTCTACACCAAAACCCAAATATCCTGCAATATTTAATTTCTGAAACCAGCAAAGCCACCAGCAGAGCTAAGCTCTGTTTGCACAAGGAAAACTTATGCAATGGGCTAGACTTGCAGAGCTTTCACATCTCAGTTGCTTAGGCTAAAATAAAGTGCAAAGTTGATCGCTTGGACATAAAGAGGAGACCCATCATGGTGCTCAATGAGATTTTAACTACTAAATAGTAAATTTAAAACGAGAAAATATTTACTCAACCTGTAAGAAACTCTGACATTCATTGCCAGAGAATATGGTAAAAGCAGTTAGCATAGCAAGGTATAAAAATGATTTGTCTAATTTCCTTAAAAAAAAAAAGTTCATAAGCCATTCTTAAGATGGACTTGGTAAAATCCACTGTTTATTTCTAGGATAAGCAGCATAAAATCTGTTTTACTGTTCTAGGATCTTGCCAGGTACTTGTGACCTGGATTGCCACTGTTGGAAACAGGAGACTAGGTTTGATGGAATTCAGTCTGTCCCAGTATGGCAACACTTATGTTCTTATGTTAAAGCGAGTGCTATTCCCCATAGAGAAAAATTTAGTATGCAGAAACTAGAGGAGCTACTGTGTTAGGTGTTATACATGAGCAAAAATATTCTCATATTCAGGCAGGTGATTTTACCGGGACCATAATTTCTGGCTATAATAGAAAACTAACAAAGCTAAGCATGCAGCTTAAAACCAGGGCATCTGTATTCTTCTCAGCTTAATGACTCAAAGGCGATTTTTTGTGCTTATTTTTTTTTCTCAAAACAATGAATTGTCAGGCCTCACTATTCAATTCCACACAAGTTTCTTTAGAGAGAATCTGAAAGGGAGCTCCGCAGAGGAATACTTATTGCTTGCTTATTTTAATTCACTTTCACTTTCCCAGAGGGTTCTGAACAAAGACATTTGCAGCCTTGCTGATTAATTCTAACTATATTATTCATATTCTTATTTCTGTAATATATGGGGTATTTGTAGTTTTATGCAACATCTGTGGTCATATTAAGATATCTTCATGAGTAGAAAAATACATTTTTAGCTTTGCTGCAACTTTATAAAAAATGTATTTAGTAATCCCATGAAGGTATGATTCTGCATACCTAGGTGTGCTTTTGCATAACTAGGAATTCCGATTCTAATTACAGCTCAGGAAACTTTATCTGCATGACAATCGATACAAGTATTACCAAAATAATACTTGGGGAGTACAACTTTAATAGCACTTTTATCTGTATGAATAAACTGAAAATTTTTTGAGAATAAAAATATACAAATAAAGATCTGTTTACTATAATGCAGAAAATCTTTGCAATTACCATTCTTGAATGCCAGAAATTAAGGCATGTTAAGTGCAAAGGCTATGAAGTAACTGTTGGGGGTGTGCCTCGAATGTTCCATGGTTATCACACAGTAAACTGAGGAGATGATAAATGTACCAACACTAACAGCAGAAGGGACAGCACTCAGTGAGCACCTTGAACTAACTACAGTGTGTAATCTATGCTCATTCCCTGCCCATAACCCACCCAGGTGCCACCCCCTAGCAATGGCAGGCAGTTTAAACATGAATTAATATGTGCAGTAGTAAATTTAGCTGCCCTGAAAAGACCATTGTTTTTTGTTTGTGGTGAACCGTTTGCCAATCTGTTGATATTGTTCAATTACCACCATCATTGTGTACATCTTCGATACTCTGAGATCGCCACAGGCAAACAAATACTTGGGTATGGTTCACCAATGGACTCTTTAAGATTCATCTTATTGGCCATGTCTAATTCTTTTTTTCTTTGGTGTGATGTTTGCTCGAAGCCCCCTCTATAAAGGGGTTTTCAATAGGGCATGGTTTGTGTTTTAAAAAATAGGCTGGTGCTTGGTTTGTGAGTCCCCTCTGTGAGGCAAGTTAAAAAAGACAACTTCACTCTGAGCTCAGTGTGTGCTCTAGGACAAGAGTCACAACTTATAAAAATGACTTGACTTACTGTGTGTAAAGGAATCACCAGCTGTCATCAAATTGTACTTATGAAAGGTCAGTGGTCTTCGTCATAAAGCGTATGGAGGCAGATTTAAAGATCGATACGTATACTTTAGAAAAAAAGGCAGGAGAGGGGAGATATTTATTTAGATTTTGCTCACACCTTTTTCAGTAGTAGCTGAAGGTGAGTTACATTTAGGTACTCTGGATATTTCTCTGTCCCAGGAGTGCTCACAATCTAAGTTTGTACCTAAGGCAGTGGAGGGTTAAGTGACTTGCCCAAGATCATAAGGAACAGTAGTGGGATTTGAACTGGCTACCTCTGGATTGCAAGACCAGTACTCTAACCACTAGGCCACTCCTCCATTTAAATACCTATGCAGCATAAATGCACAGGTGGTAAATCTCTTTCAATTGAAAAGAAGCTCTGGAAAGAGGGTGCATAGGATGAAGGTGAAAGGGGATAGACTCAGAAGTAACCTGAAGAAATACTTCTTCATGTGGTAAGAGAACTCTTAATATGTGGCCATGCGACGAAGAGCCCATATTGCCACCCATTGAGGTGGCGATAAGGGTTCCTACGCTAACCCAGTGGTAACAGGGTAGTGTGCAGTGATGCCTGATTACTGCCACGCAAGCCATTTCCAGGGGTTTTCTTTTCCCTTCAGAAATGGCACGCGCTTGGGGCAGAACTACCACTGGCGGCTGTGTTGGGATAGCTGTCGTCCCAGAAGAGCGAGCAGTAAACCCGCATTGGGCTTTCCACCATTCTGTAAAAGGGCCCCTCAATGATCAGAGTTCTTCAAAAAAAGGCACAAATGGTGCAGGAATGGCAAAAGTGGTTTTGCTGGTCATTCAAATGCCTCAACCTGATACCAAGGTGAGGAAAGTAGGCTGGCCCTGGAGAACTGGGAGAATTTCAGCTGATGGGATGTAGGAACTGAAAATCAGGAAAATGCAGTGAGGATTGGAATAGATAGGATAAAGGGTTTACTGAAAGGCTACAGCTGCAGAGTTTATCCCTGTGAGATCTGGGATTATAAAGAACAAAAACAGAAGGAAAATCTCTGTGCCTCTCTCTCTATCTGTACTTGAGGGGAGGGGAGCAATTTTCTCTCAGTACTGGGATAACTGAAGTTACAGGATTGAATCCTGTCAGAGTATTACAGGTCACAGAGGACTGGAAAGTCCAAAGTGAGTTAAATTTACTCTTGTTTGTTGTAGTTTCCTAAGGAAAAGGGAGGGAAAATCTTACCTACAAATACCCTTTTACTGTAGGTGGAGGAACCAGGTACCATATAGATAATGGACTGATAGAGCTGGCCCTGGGGGCTCCTATCAGGTCAGGCTTCAAACCCAGGTATGCTCTTGAGGGGGCATTATATCAGTGCTCCTCCCTCTTTGTTGTTACTGAATGAGATACATATACAGGTAGGAGCAGCTCCCATCCAGATAACTACTACTCATCAGGACCACACCTGGATTTTTAGTGACTTTATCCATATAATACCCTAAAAATCATCTCTGATTATCTCAACACTATCTGGGTGGTGCAGGTGTGGTCCAGGGGCTGAGTCAAAGTAGGAAGTTATCTGGGTACTGCCGATATTCAGTGTGGTGCAGGTAACAATCTGTGTAAGTTATGACAGTAAAAGAGATTGTAAAGTAGCAGTCCTAGCTCACACACATAGCTGTCGAGTATCGGTACTGAACATCAGCCGTAGCTGGATAACTTCCAGCAGCTACTCTCTCTAACTATAAGAATAGCTATACTGGGTCAGACCAATGGTCTATCTACCCAGTATCCTGCTTCTAACAGTGGCCAATCCAGGTCACAAGTACCTGACAGAATCCCAAATTGTAGCAACATTCCATGCTACCAATCCTAGGGCAAGCAGTGGCTTCCCCATGTCTATCTCAAAAGACTATGGACTTGTCTTCCAGGAACTTATCCAGATACACTAACTGCTGTTACCACATCCTCCAGCAATGAATGTCAGATCTTAACTATTGTCGAGTAAAAAAAAATATGTCCACTTTGTTTTAAAAGTATTTCCATGTAACTTCATTGAGTGTCCCCTAGTCTTTGTACTTTTTTGAAAGAGTAAAAAATCAATTCACTTCTACTCGTTCTACACCATGTAGGATTTTGCAGTCATGTCCCTCGTCAGCCAGCTCTTTTCCAATCTGAAGAACCCCCAACCTCTTTAGTCTTTCCTCATATGAGAGGAGTTCCATCCCCTTTATAATTTTGGTTACTCTTCTTTGAACCTTTTCTAATTCCGCTATATCTTTTTTCAGATACGGCAATCAGAATTGAACGCAATACTAAAGGTGAGGTCACACCATGAAGTGATACAGAGGCATCATGTTATTCTTGGTCTTATTTACCACCCCTTTTCTAATAATTCCTAGCATCCTGGATATCAGTCAGTACTGAATATCCAAGTAAAGATTTAGATGCCATGGTAGGAGCTTGAATCCAGTGCTAAGTGAGGTGTTTAATATCAGGAGGTATGTCATCATGCTCAGCACCGATCTTCCTTCCAATGAATCAAGGCAAGGACATTTTCTGCTACTTGTGACCTTGTATGCCTTCTGGGTTCTATACATAGCACAATCTATGCAGTCACTAGGCAACGGTGGGAGGAGTTTACATATCCACAGACTTTAAAGATCTTCCAATGGGAGTCATAACACGCCACAGTGCAGCCTTGTTTATCAAAGACTGATCAAATTGTATCCGGTTCTAGTTTGTGGCTGAGCTGGCTAAGCAGCCTCTACTCCCTGCTAGTTCAAGCAAAAGGAAAATCATACACCCAGCAGGCAATGTGCTATTAATTCTTCTAAGATACTGTTCTTTTAAATCAAGTTCTCTTAAGGATGATATAGCACACTCCAAGCATACATATACATTTAAAGAAGGCAAAAGCAATATCCTCTCCCTCCCAAGTTTGCAATCACTGGGTTTCCTGATCCTTAAGCAGAGTTTTCAAAAAATACAGCTGTCTAGTAGTCCCAAGACAGCTACCAGGGCTCTGCAGCAGAGAGAATATACTCCAACTAGCAGTTTTTCTCTCATTTTTCTCAACAATGTCACTCTACTTTCTGTTTTTCAGTCAGTACATCCCTTTTATATTTTCATTGGCATGTGATTCCTTTAACTCCTTAGCAAAAGAAAAACCCTCTTCCCTTCTGCTCCATCTCTCAGTTAACTCCTTTAGAAAGTGCAAGTGCTTGTGTGTCATTAAAAGTAGAAATTAATATCACATTCTACAATAAACCAATGTGTCCCAAAAAGTGTGTTGAAAAATCTAATTCTTTGTACTGCTTATCTGAAATTTCTCAACAGATGAAGATATTCTTCCCAATGTAAACTGCAGTCCCGGAAACCCAACTACACACCAAGTTTTGATGTCTGCTTTGGGGATTGGGGAATTTGCCATGATCTTTCTTGCACCTGAATAATTTATATAGAGACACCTCATTGTCTCTGTCTGATGTTTAAATATCCAAAAAGAAATGAATGGTGTTTTGGCGTTCTCCAGTTCCCAGCAGCACTTTCTGATTACATCAACCAGATGTCATTGCAAGACAATAACTTTATTGAGTGCAGAAAACCAAGAAACATTGGGTCCACCTGCCTGAAGTGCACTGCACCCACTAAAAACTGCTCCAGGGACCTGCATACTGCTGTGATGGAGCTGGGTATGACATTTGAGGCTGGCACAGAGGCAGGAAAAAAATGTTGTTGTTGTTGTTGTTTTTTTAGGATGGGAGGGGGTTGCTGACCACTAGGGTAGTAAGGGGAGGTCATCCCCGATTCACTCTGGTGGTCATCTGGTCAGTTCAGGTATCTTTTCGAGGCTTTGTCATGAAAAAAAGGGACCAAAGTCGACCAAATGCTCATTAGGGATGCCCTTCTTTTTTCCATTATCGACCAAGGACGCCCATCTCTTAACCACACCCCCGTCCCACCTTCGGTACACTGCCGACACGCCCCCGTGAACTTTGGTCGTCCATGCGATGGAAAGCAGTTGAGGATGCAAAAAATTGGCTTTCAATTATGCCGATTTGGGCGACCTTGGGAGAAGGACGCCCATCTCCCGATTTGTGTCGGAAGATGGGCGTGCTTCCCTTTTGAAAATAAACCCGCTAGTCAAAGAAATTAATCAGATTTGTCTGGCAAGATCTGCCCCTATTGAAACCATGCTGCCTTGAGTCCAGCAATCCATTGAATTTCAGAAATCTCGCTATTCTCTCTTAAAGAAACATTTCCATTTATTTTGACCTTCTTCTGCTTCTGTCAAGAGGGACCACATCCTCCTTTCTCCAGTCTTCTGGGACCAGCTCTAAAGAAACATTGCAAAGGTCAGACAGCGGAGCTGCCAGAACTTCCCTGAGTTCCTTTATTTATGCAATTATTTATTTCAAAATTTCTATTCCACCTACAACTAGGTGGATTACAAAATCTACATACACAATAAAACCAAACCAAACAATCAAAAGCAGATCAAACATCATAACTCATAAAACAGACAAGAATATCATCTCCATGCATGTTCAAACAAATATGTCTTCAGAAATTTACAAAATTGATCCCTGCTACTACCTCAAATAACCTGGCAAATTGTTCCAAATGTGTTGACCTGCTATCGAAAAGGCGGTATTCCGGGTACCAACATATCTTACTGTATGCAGTTTAACATTTGTTAATAACTTCAAATTTTCAGACCACAATGATCTTGACGGTTGATACACTTCAATCACATCTTTCAGATACCATGGAACACAATCTGAGTACAATATTTGGTGGATCAAACGTGCCACCATGTACTGCACTCAAGAGTGTATTGACAACCAACTGGTTGTTCACATACAGGTATACAGTACAACTCTTTAGCTTTACTTCTTCCTCTATATTCTATTTCTAAATTTATTTAATGTTTATATTGTTTATTTGATATTTTTGTCTGATTTGAATAAAATATATTAGGGTCCATTTATATTTTCCATATACCTATGTATATTAATTGATTTTATGTTTTTATATGTTTCCCCTTGTTCTTTCATGTCTTTCTAGATGGGTTCATAGTCACAAACTATTGATTTTACCCTGTTGTAGGCACAAATGTGCCAAAATATGTTAGGTATAGAACTTATTGGTTAATGTAGTGTATGTATTTAGGGGTCATTTTTCCAAACTGCAGTAAAAAGGTAGTCATCATGCCCTTACGTGGGTCATTCCAGCCTGGGGGGTACCTTTTTTTTGAGATACCCCTGCAAGTGCATAATAAGGCTGGGGGATAAGAAATATGTATTTACAGAGCCTGCCCATGTATCGACGCTCAAAACCTCAGCAAAAATGGAAAAGCGTGGAAAATAATCAACTCACCTTAGCAGAATACGCATTACTTGAAAAGTTTCTTAGAATAATTTGTCTCCTTTTTTTTCCGAAATCTTGGATCCATTAATTATGGACTTGAGTGTCATTTTGCCTTTTGAATAAGTTAAATAGTATTTTATTTTGCTTATCACCATTTGTAAATTTCTGCAAACATGCACTTTCCTAAACAAGATGTTTCTTGTACAATTTTGCTTAAATAATAAAAAATAAAAATAAAAAAACTAATGTAATAATTTTTCATAGGTACAGTAGTAATTTTTTTATAAATGTCATTTGTAGGGGCTGGATATATGGACACCCTAGTACTGTTATATTTGTGTAGAGATTTTTTTGTCCTGGTAAAGGGCCACTAAAACAGACATCATGTTGTGAGAATCAGATGCTCAACATTCTGAGTTTCTATTTATTTATTTATGACATTTATATCCCACATTTAGCATGAATTAGGTTGAAACCTATGAGCATTTACATTTTTTTCCCCGTGCCTAGATCAAAAGAGTAAGATGGTTTGTGAGAACTTGCTCCTTTTGTTTTGTTGGAAGGCAGTGGTATATTATTATAGAAATGCACTTAACATTGTGTATTACTACTATTTAAAAGAGAGAGATTGAATAATGAGGACAGAGCTACCTTCATGCAGAAGTCCAATTTCTTCTTCAAGTCTGTTTGGTTGTAAAAGGCATTTTTTTGGGGGGGGGGGGGGAGTAATGTTTGTCTCCCAGTTGTGTGTTTTTATAGATGAGTCCCAGGAATTATGATGGCTAAGGGAAAGAAGCAGTAGATCAGTTGGAGCTGAATGACATTTATGTTTATACAGTTAATTCTTTTCAGTGGAAATTAAATCTGTTGGCTGCCTAATATGTGAATATTGCATCACTCTTTCATTATTGGTACCACGCTTATGTCTTAAACATAGATTGTTTAAATTCATTTATCTAGTCCTTATCTGCACATGGTATTTGCTTGTTAAACCCAAAGGTAAAACCTAAGGGTGGTTTAACAATTTGGTATAAACTGTGTTGTTTATGGCTTTACTTGTTTTGCATTGCTTTGGGTCCTACTGATCTGTACATCTGTTGTATTATTTTGTTGAGCGGAAACAGTCGAGTGGGCTTACAGGAAGGGAGGGGGCATACAGGATGGGCAGGGTTCTTGGAGGTTGCATGGCCATATAAAATTTACAGTAAAGATTATTGTATAGTTTAATAGTATTTATAAATTGGTTGCTACACAGTACCTTTGTACCAATACAACATAATAAAGTTACATACATATATATCGCTTTTTTATGTGTGTGTGTGGGGGGGAAGCCTGTTGTTCATTTACCAGCACATTTACCAGCACATCACTGGGTGTAGGTATGATCCAAAGAGTGGACTAAGATTCTGTGAGATTGTCACAACTTTAGGAGTATGAAAAGTGGATAGGTGAGTTTTAAACTGCTCCTATCTCTCTTTAAAGAGAAGTAGTTTATGCATCTGACAAAGGGGGCTCATCCTTGAACGTTCATGCCTCTAATGAATTAATTAGTTTATATGGTGCCATCAACTTCTGTCATTTTTTCCTAGCATCACCACTGGTGATTCTGCTGTGTTTCTGAAAATGTCTTAAACTGAAAATATAGAAAGAGAGAAAAGAGAACATGATGTCAGGAAAGATCATAGCCTACCTATTCAGGCAATGTAAACCAATATTCCAGTCTCTAAACACCACTTTTCTCTGTCACCTTTTGTTTTCCTCAAACTCGCTCCATACGTTTTTTTAAATAAGCTCAAAGACAATTACAAAGCTCCAAACATGAAAGCAACAAAATTGCAGTAAGGTCTCTTATGCTTAGCGGACATGCGTCAAAAATGAAATTACTGCATGGGCCACGCAGTAACTGAGCGGTAACTCCAGATTGACGCACATTGAGTGCAAGTAGGTACATACGCAGCTTAGTAAAAGGGCCCCCTATGTGTTTTCCTTACAATGGAAAGCCCTTAAGGAGTTTCGATACCAATGTCTGAGCTACCAGGCAATCATAAACTTTCTGTAGATTTCTTCTATTTCTGTGGCTGAAATATTTCCACCAACCTCGGGCAAAGATTGTCCTGTTGCAGTGTTGAGAATCGATATTGCTTTAGAAAGAAAATTGAGGAAAATGAAGCCCCATTCAGCCACAGTGGTCAGCGTGTGATTAAAACCCAGATATTCAGCACCATTATCCAAATAATTGTCGGTTGGCAGTTATCTGGGTATCCATGTTATTCATACCAGTACTGGATAGTTAACCTGTTAATGGACTGAATATCACCACTAACAGGGGACTAGGGGGTCCTTTTACTAAGTGGCAGTAATCCCATCATGGACTTACCGTGTGCCAATCTGGAGTTATCACTAGCCTAATGTTAGCCTAATATTAAAAAAATATTTCTGCAGGGGGTTACTCAGTGGTAATTGGTTACCGCTGGGTTAGCACAGGAGCCTTTACTGCCTCCTTAATGAGTGGAGATAAGTGCTCCCCCCTGCATGGCCACACGGTAACAGACATTTCTTTTTTTGGCTTTTTTACCCGCTGCGGTAAAAAGGGTCTCAGTGTGTGGCAAAAATGGCCCCTGCAGCAGATTAGTAAAAGGGCCCCTAGAATTTTGGCCAGGGTAAATCACACAGATTGTGCCATGCAGTTAAAAAGGATGTTCAGCAGCTTCATTCAGATAATGCTGCTGAAAATCCAGGTACGGCCCCAGTGAGTGGCACTCGTCCCAGTAGGAACCACTCCTACCTAGGTAAGTGCCACTAAATATTGACCCAAATGTATCTAGTTTTTCACAAGAACTTTGACATAATATCAGATTTGAAATAAAAGGTAATGAACTATGTTACATAATTTTTCATCTCATTACCTCCTTAGTATAAATCTAATGCAAGCTAGCAAATGTACATTAGCAGCAACCTTAATGCATGTTAATGCTTGCATTATTGTTAATTCACTTGATTGTACTGGCCCCTAAATTTGATGATACTATAAGAGTCGATAACCATTGGTTTTCATTTAGAAATAATTTATGCACGCCTCTTGTATTATATAATCTAAAGAGGTGCTCATTAATGTAATGACTACTTTAATTATAACATTTTACATTATCTTTAAAATATCTCATTGTGGCTTTAGTGAGGAAAAAAATAGATCATTATTATATCAGGTTTCTCAAGTACATAGTTTTCTTGCATAAATGTGTCATAGAAAATTCACAAGATTTCTCTTCAGTTAAGACACAGACTTCTACACTATGTCCCTTATTTTAGAAGCATCCCTCTGCTTAAATGGCAGCATTTAAATGTCTGGAGGGCCCCAGATATTTAAATGCCATTTCAGAACAGGGGCCATTCAGGCAACTGAACTGGTTAACAATGCATATCAGTTCAGTTGGAAGTAGCAGATACGTGGAACTAGATTTTTGGAGTAACGGTTCTCATCCCACTATTAGTGTATATGATATATTTAAATACACTTTTGATAGTTTGTACCCCTGACGCAGCCTGAGGGCGAAACGTGGCCACGTCGGGTATTGTTCCAATAAATGCATTTGATTCCACTGCTTTGTTGTTTTTTATATATTATTTAAAATTTGGAAAGGTGTGCGCCACTCTTGGAATGAGAAACTTTAGGATGGCATACGAATGAGTGAGTAGATATATATAGCTTACTATGAAGCATATATTTATTTATTTATTTGTTGCATTTGTATCCCACATTTACCCACCTTTTTGCAGTCTCAGTGTGGCTTACATTATGCCATAGTGGCGATCGCCATTTCCGGAATGAGAAATACAAAGTGGCATTGCATTAAAGTTCATACTTTAATGCAATACGCAATGCAAAGCGCTGGGCAGATCCATATATGTGATGTAGGAATTTAAAGGATAGACTCTAATACACAATTTCTTCTTATTTTAGCTGATTTGACACTGACGCAGCTACTACGAAACATGACGCATTATCGGTTGTTTTGTATAATGGACTTATGGATAATACTAAACTGTTATTAGTTAGCAGCTACCAAGAAAAGCTAAGTGTTTTAAAATTCAATTTTTTGGAAGATTAAAGGATTATAAATAATAGAATAAATGTTGAGGAAGGATGGTTAGTGGACCGATGAGGAGCCAATGCGCATTTGAGTTGGGAGCATTCATGCCTTCTGACAAATGAAGCGCTGCCATAATAATATACATTGTGCTACTGAGGTCCTTTAGTTAAATGTTGAATGAAATGTAAGAAAAACCCAAGGATATAGGGAAGATATTGTACTGGGAATGGTTGAAAATTGATGACGCAGAGCAGATCCTTTGATTACTATACTTGTGGTAGTGTAGGCGCAGGTTTTGGGTGCACACTGATCCATTTTTTATTGCGCCTGTAAAAAAGTTCTTTTTTCCCGAAAATGGATGTGCGGCAAAATGAAAATTGCCGCACCTCCATTTCGGGTCTGAGACCTTACCGCCACCCATAGACCTAGCGGTACTCACATGGTAACCGGGTGGTAATGACCTAAGCATGCCGGTAATGACCTAAGAGTGCCAAATGCCACTTGGCGTGCGACTGTTATGTGCACCCAAAAATAAAAAATATTTTTCAGATGCGCGTATCGGACGCACACCAAAAATAAAATTACCACAAGAGCCATGCAGTAGTCGGGCGGTAACTCCATTTTGGCACACGTTGGGCGCGTAGACGCTTACGCGGCTTAGTAAAAGGGCCCCAAAGTTTGATATCTAACTTAGGTGACAAAATTTAGGAGCTTTCTTTGAACGTCTGCCTCATAGTTATCTAAAAATGGACTAATTCAGCTTTGGTGATTCATGGTCTCAAGCCTTGACTTGGCTTTCAAAACAGAGAAAAAGAGCACTTTATAACTATTATAGGTATAGATAATTTATAACTCTGCACTTAAATGTTTTAAAAACTGGTAATAGATCTTCAGTTGTGCTTTGTTTACATCTCAGAAGTCTTAAAATGGCTCTGAAAGAAATGAAACCTACATTTAAAGGCCACAAAGAAGAGAACAAAAGAGTCAAAGCAGATAACAGAACCCGAGACTCAGAAGCTTTGCCAAGAAATATTAAATAGAATTGATTCTTTATAATGTATCACTTTGTTTCACTACTGTGCAGAACACAGACAATAGTTATTTTAATTTCTATCCTTTTGGAGTGACAGGGCTGGGATCGCAATTCTCAAAAGAGTAAAGTTCTTGTGCTAAAAATAAGAGTAAAATAATACAACTCTATTCCAACGTTTCTGTGAGTTTTTTTCCCTAAGCTGGAAGAGAACTTGGGGCCCTTTTACAAAGGCGCACTGAAAAATAGACTGCGGTAGTGTAGATGCGTGTTTTGGGCGCGCGCAGAATCATTTTCAGCGCACCTGTAAAAAAATGCCTTTTTAAAAATTTTTGCCAAACATGGGCATGCGGCAAAATTAAAATTCCTGCACGTCTATTTTGGGTCTGAGACCTTACTACTAGCCATTGACCTAGCGGTAAGGTCTCACACGGTAACCGAGCAATAATGGTCTACACATGCAGAATGACGATTACCACCTGATGTCCGCCTGTGCGCCAGAAAATAAAAATATTTTCCGGCATGCCTAGCGGATGTGCATCAAAAATGAAATTACCGCAAGCGGCAAGCGGTAGAACGTGCATTGGGCACACGTAGGCTCCTAAGCGGCTTAGTAAAAGGGCCCCATGGTTATTTATCAGTTTATATCAAACAGTATCCATTAAATAACTTAAACACACACACACACACTTTGTTCAGAACTGGAGCTATCATGCTCTATTAGTGACGAGAAGTCTGAAGTGCTGCTTCTGATTTTCACTCCACCCTCCCCAATTCATACACACATTCTCCCATTTCATTTGACATATGTGAACTTTAGAATAATACCTAACATCACCTGAGCAGCAGACTGTGAAGAATCTGAAAACTAAAGACAGATGTTCAAATGCTATCATCACCTTTCAGATTTAATTATATTGACATGGAACAAACAAGTGATAAATCAACTGCTTCTCAATGTAATAAGGATTATCTACCTGTTAATATAATGTCTGCTTAGCTGCTGCTTAAAAAATGTTATTGAAAAGAATCAAGGGGTAATTTTGGAAGGCATTTCTGTTCACATGTAAAAATAGTCTTTATAAAAAAGTTATACTCCCCCTTTCCCCTACAAAGTATAGGTGGGTGGGGCACATAACTAGTGGAGTCCAGAACACTCACAACAGAATGAAGGATGGGCAGGAAAGAGCAGGGATTTCAGATTGGTTGGGAGGTCTGGGCAGGAGAGCTGGTTACCTGCTGACTGGGGATTTTTTTTCTGTTTTTATCAGCAAGCTCCACTGAGGACTGGCAGCATTTTTTTTTTTTTGCTTCTCTGAGTGGCAGAAATTAAGTTGCTATTGGTTTCAGGAAAACCTGTGTAGTAGTGTTTCTGTACTGGTTGTATAGTTCTACAGTGGTCTTCAGTGCTGTATGTGTTTTTAAAACTGACTGCCATTGAAAGCTAAGAGATCTTTGGGGTTTATAGCGGCAACTCTGAGTGAGGCAGGGCTGGCTCAAGGGATAGTGGTGCCCTGAGCCAACTTGCTTTGGAGGCACCTCCTCCTCAATCGCATCACTTCTGGTGCCCCTCCCTCCTCCCACTTATTCAGCATCTCTTCCTCCCTTGGGCTGGCTTGTCTCCCAACACCAGTCCAGTCTCTCTGCCCCTCTCCTCTGTCCCTCTCTCTACAGGTCCAGCACTGCTTCCTTCCTCCAAGGGGCTGTCCGAAGGCAGCCTATCATACTGCTGCTGTTGTTGCCGGCGACCAATGTAAACTTACAGGACCCTGGGGGAATGAGAGAAGTGAGGGAGTAGTGCCAGACCTACATGGAGAGGAAGACAGAAGGAGAAAGACCGAACTGGGGGGAGAAAAGACTTACATGTAGACCAGGCAAAGTCAGAGGCTGGGTGTTTTGGCACCATAAAT
Source organism: Microcaecilia unicolor (assembly GCF_901765095.1). Classification (NCBI taxonomy): domain Eukaryota; kingdom Metazoa; phylum Chordata; class Amphibia; order Gymnophiona; family Siphonopidae; genus Microcaecilia; species Microcaecilia unicolor. The sequence goes on from NC_044033.1 coordinate 415,732,682, forward strand.
CAGAAGTACCCTGATCCAGAGCCTCACCTGGTCCAATGGTAAAGCTGGCCCTGGAGTAAGGGGATTGAGCAGTGTCTGGTAGCAGTTTTGTTTTCTGTTTCTATCAGACTTTTTTTTTTCTGTTTTGCAGCTGAAGCTGCAGTGTGCATTGTGTTATTGGCCACTGAGTCCTAGTGTCCTGCAGTTTGTTTTCATTTCATTTGTTTTTGTTTGATTTTCTCTTGGATTGGAGCTGTAATATAGGGTTTGGTTAATTTGGGAAAAGAAGGAGGGTTTAAAGGAGAGTGGAAAATAAAAAGAACAGGTTCCTATTAAAGGTGGCAGAAATGGGAGTTGAAATTGTGGCTGTGTAAAGAGGAACTGGTATCCTGTAAACTAGATCATGTGGTGGATCAATATATTGTATTTGTGATTTAAAATGGTGAGTCTTACAAAGGGATGAGAATGAAAAGGGAAGGGGAGGGCAACAGAGAATGAGAAGGGAAGGGGAAGAAGGGCAGTTAATGTTGGAGCAGCACAGTTCTCTATGGATGAGGTACCAAGGAGCATGACCGAGATGCTTTCCAGCTGGGTCTTGGAATCATACTACATGAGAAGTACTAGTACAAGAGCTGATCTAGGCTGGTGGTTCTAGAGCAGAGCAAGTATCTGACGCTAGAGAGCAGGTTCTCAGAGTCTGGTGCAGAGATCACTATGGAGCAAAGTGATACCAGAAGCTTTGACAACAGATGGTTAGTACCCTGATACTTCTACACTTGAGTTAAGTGGGCATGGTAATAATGAAGTAGGTCAAGGAAAAACAAAAGGGTGTGAGCTATGTAAGCATCTGCAAGATAAAATGTTTTTGTGTAATTTGAGAAGAATGGTAAAGTATACGGATAAAGAGAAGCATATGTGTAGGTCTGGTAGCTGAAACTTCCGCATCTTTGGATTTTTCAGTGTTGGCATCATCCTCTGATTTGGATTCAGATGAGATGAAAGGCACCTGGGTCCAAGATTGAATAAGAACAGGGAGGTTGTGACACGGGAACTGCAGGGTTATCATTTAGATGGTCTCGGACCTTCAGTGTGATTATGCCCCAGATAGTCATGTTCCACAAAAGTGGAGGAGAAAGTTTCTAAGGGGTAAATTCATAACTGGTTTTTAGCTTTTCACATCTTCTCCAATATATTTGGAGGTGTCAAACCAGCTTTACATCTGGGTTTATTGGAGTATTTAGATATGATTTTGAAAGAACAGCATATTTATGGAGGCTTGGCTTAACTAGGATGAGCAATTGCAGAAAAGCGTATGCAAAGAAAAGCCAGATAATTAAAGCAATAAGGGATGTAGATATTTAGCTTGCTGTGATGACTCTAGTTAGAGTAAAGGTCAACCAAATTTCGGTTTTGGTTTCAGATTTGTTTAACTGTTGGAACTCTTCACTTAGCCAAGGACTGGACCATCTAGGTCCTTTGAAGTTTATTCATGCTATGGCTTGCACCTCTCATCCATGGTATCATCAAGACCTTCCTTTAATAAAAAGATATATTTGTTGAGCTGAGCGCTACTGGTGTAAGCATACAACACCAGAGTCTCTCGTTTACTACAGAGCTCAGCAGAAAAGTTTTGCATCTCAGCTAAATAAAGCAAAAAAGATTATTTTCCTAAACCAATTAAATCTTCATCAAATCCATCTAAGCATCTTTTTTTCTGTTTTCTCTAGACTCACATCTGCTAATAAATTGCACACTATCTCTATAGAGAAATCCCTATAGTGGAATCAGCCTAATTGTTTGCTACCAAACTTTCTAATCTGGAGGCATCTTTTCTTCCTTTTCCAGAGCCACCACAATCACCATTATCATCTAGTAATTTGGTTTCACAATGGTGTGAATTTAACCTTCCCTCCCTTGTCTCTTTACAGAAGCTACTTTCATCAATGGATACAGCTCCATCACTTTTAGATCCTATTCCCCCAAACTGGCTAAAACTCACCAATCTTACCTCCCTGTTTACTAAGCTGAGCTAGCAGCTGTCAGTGTGGTAATACCAACAGCTCATTCACTTTGAATGGGCTGTGTCGGCATGCCTAGTGTGGAATAGTAAGCGGGGGGAGGGGGGGTAGTCTTTTTTCTTTGGCCCATCAGATAGCTTATCAAATGGATCATCATCACCCCCTTCATGGAATCATGGAAAACTGCAGCTGTTCATCCAATAATAAAAAAAAATAAAAACACCTTCATTAGATTCATCTATTTTATCTAGTTATTATCCAATTTCAATCTTACGCTTTCTTTCAAAATTGACCGAAAAGGTCGTATATGATCAACTTCTTTCTCATGTTGAATCAGCACAAGTTTTACATCCCAAACAATCAGGATATCACATTGGTCACAGTACCAAAACAATTATCACTACATGACTTAGTGAATTGTGCTATTATTTGGAAAAGGGTGCTATTGCATTGTTGGTTTCAGTAGACTTATTTGCAACATTCAATCTTCTTCTTCTTCACAGGTTATCATCTATACAGATCTCAGGTGTTGTTTATAACTGTTTTTCTTCTTTTCTATATAGGTGTTCTTTCTCAGTCTTTGCATCAGGTACTTCATCATTTCTACTTCCTTTATCCAGTGGTGGTCTCTAGGATTCAATCCTTTTGCTGCTTCTGTTGAACATTTTTCTTAGTTCCCTTGCATCATTGATACAATCTTTTGGTATTTCTGTATACTTTTATGCAGATGACATTCTCCTTGTTTTCTTTATTGATACATCTGCTATTAATCTCCCTCCTTTGCAATCATGTTTTGAAAAGGTGGCTAGCTGGTTAAAGGATAATCACTGTACCATCTGAATCACCTGTTTTTTTCATGACTATTGCTTACACCCAGGGGCAGCCCAACCATTAGGCCACTTGAAGCAGGGTCTTCAGACGGCACTCTTCTGGAAGCAGCATCTCCCCTTCCTTCCTGTACCCTGTTTCTCAAGTTTACCTTCTTTCTCCATGTTCCAAAAGCTGGTGATGGCAGTGATTCCCATACACTGCCCTGCCACTGGCACCTGCCTCTTCCCTTTACTATGGCCCACCTTTCTGATGTAACTTCCTGTTTCCTCAGAGGCAGCTGCAGTAGAGAAGAGGCTAATGCCGGTGGCAGGGCAGCATATGGGAACTGCTGCCACTGCTGACTTCTGGAACATGAAGAAAAAAGGTAAACTCGAGGAACAGGGTGGAGGAAGGAAGGGGGCAATGCCAGAACTTGGCCCGGGGGGAAGGCGACATCTTCCCTTGGGCCGCCCCTGCTTAAACCAGTGGATTCATTCCGTTACCTTGGGCGTTATTTTAGATTCACATCTGACATTTTCCCAGCAAATTTCATCTGTTTTCTGATCAGGATTTTATAGTTTATGTCAACTGTTTTAAATTTGTGATTGTTTGGTTAATGAAGCTTTACATACACTGTATCGTGCATACATTATTACTCGATTGGATTATTGTAATATTATTTATACTAGTCTACTTCAATCTAGTCTTAAATGGTTACAGTCTGTACAGAACACTGCTGCTCATTTTCTATGTAAGGCCAGACGGGGGACTCTGTTACCCCGCTTTTTCTATAGTTATACTGGCACTATCAGTATCCTGATAGTGAGGTTGCAAAAGAGATTGTAGTAGATCGGGTATCTTTAAATAACAATAAAAATCAGACAAAAGATTGCCAATTAATACTGTCAAGTACTAAGCATGATGTACTTAGGAACAACAAACATAGTTTGAAATGTCTATATGCGAATGCCAGGAGCCTAAGAAATAAGATGGGGGAGTTGGAATATATTGCACTAAATGAAAAATTAGATATAATAGGCATCTCTGAGACCTGGTGGAAGGAGGATAACCAGTGGGACACTGTCATACCGGGGTACAAATTATATCGTAGTGATAGGGTGAATCGGATTGGTGGAGGGGTAGCATTGTATATTAACGAGAGCCTTGAATCAAATAGATTGAAAATTCTGCAGGAAACAAAACACTCCTTGGAATCACTGTGGATTGAAATTCCATGTGCAAAGGGGAAAAGGATAGTGATAGGAGTGTACTACCGTCCGCCTGGCCAGGACGAACAGACGGATGCGGAAATGTTAAAGGAAATCAGGGACGCAAACAAACTGGGCAACAGAATAATAATGGGGGATTTCAATTACCCGCATATAGACTGGGTTAATGTAACATCTGTACACGCAAGGGACATAAGATTTCTTGATGAAATCAAGGACAGCTTCATGGAACAGCTAGTTCAGGAGCCGACAAGAGAAGGAAAAATACTAGACTTAGTCCTTAGTGGTGCTCATGATCTAGTGCAGGGGGTAACGATACGAGGGCCGCTTGATAACAGTGATCATAATATGATCGGTCTTGATATTGGCATTGAAGGAAGTGAAACTAGGAAATCAAGTACGCTAGCGTTTAACTATAGAAAAGGTGATTACGACAAAATGAGAAAAATGGTGAAAAAAAGACTGAAAGGAGCAGCTCGCAGAGTAAAAAACTTGCATCAGGCGTGGATGCTGTTTAAAAACACCATCCTGGAGGTTCAGGACAAATATATTCCAAGTATTAGAAAAAAGGGAAAAAAGACTAAACGTCAGCCGGCGAGGCTAAACAGTAAGATAAAGGAAATCATTAGAGCCAAAAAACAATCCTTCAGAAAGTGGAGAAGAGAACCAACTGAAAGTAACAGGATAGATCATAAGGAATGCCAAGCCAAATGCAAAGCGGAGATAAGGAGGGCAAAAAAGGACTTTGAGAAGAAATTAGCGTTGGAAGCAAAAATACATAGTAAAAATTTTTTTAGATACATTAAAAGCAGGAAACCGGCCAAAGAGTCGGTTGGGCCGCTGGACGAAAATGGTGTTAAAGGGGCGATCAAGGAGGACAAAGCCGTAGCGGAGAAATTAAATGAATTCTTTGCTTCGGTCTTCACCGAGGAGGATTTGGGGGGGACACCGGTGCCGGAAAGAATATTTGAAGCGGGGGAGTCGGAGAAACTAAACAAATTCTCTGTAACCTTGGAGGATGTAATGGGTCAGTTCAGCAAGCTGAAGAGTAGTAAATCACCGGGACCTGATGGTATTCATCCCAGAGTATTAATAGAACTAAAAAATGAACTTGCGGAGCTACTGTTAGAAATATGCAATCTGTCCCTAAAATCGAGTGTAGTACCGGAAGACTGGAGGGTAGCCAATGTTACTCCGATTTTTAAGAAGGGTTCCAGAGGAGATCCGGGAAATTATAGACCGGTGAGTCTGACGTCGGTGCCGGGCAAGATGGTGGAGGCTATTATTAAGAATAAAATTGCAGAGCATATACAAAAACATGGACTGATGAGACAAAGTCAGCACGGATTTAGTGAAGGGAAGTCTTGCCTCACCAATCTAATGCATTTTTTTGAGGGGGTAAGCAAACATGTGGACAATGGGGAGCCGGTTGATATTGTATATCTGGATTTTCAGAAGGCGTTTGACAAAGTGCCGCACAAAAGACTCCTGAAGAAATTGCAGAGTCATGGAATCGGAGGTAGGGTATTATTATGGATTAAGAACTGGTTGAAAGATAGGAAGCAGAGAGTAGGATTGCGTGGCCAGTATTCTCAGTGGAGGAGGGTAGTTAGTGGGGTCCCGCAGGGGTCTGTGCTGGGTCCGTTGCTTTTTAATGTATTTATAAATGACCTAGAGATGGGAATAACTAGTGAGGTAATTAAATTCGCCGATGACACAAAATTATTCAGGGTCGTCAAGTCGCAGGAGGAATGTGAACGATTACAGGAGGACCTTGCGAGACTGGGAGAATGGGCGTGCAAGTGGCAGATGAAGTTCAATGTTGACAAGTGCAAAGTGATGCATGTGGGTAAGAGGAACCCGAATTATAGCTACGTCTTGCAAGGTTCCGCGTTAGGAGTTACGGATCAAGAAAGGGATCTGGGTGTCGTCGTCGATGATACGCTGAAACCTTCTGCTCAGTGTGCTGCTGCGGCTAGGAAAGCGAATAGAATGTTGGGTGTTATTAGGAAGGGTATGGAGTCCAGGTGTGCGGATGTTATAATGCCGTTGTATCGCTCCATGGTGCGACCGCACCTGGAGTATTGTGTTCAGTACTGGTCTCCGTATCTCAAAAAAGATATAGTAGAATTGGAAAAGGTACAGCGAAGGGCGACGAAAATGATAGTGGGGATGGGACGACTTTCCTATGAAGAGAGGCTGAGAAGGCTAGGGCTTTTCAGCTTGGAGAAGAGACGGCTGAGGGGAGATATGATAGAAGTGTATAAAATAATGAGTGGAATGGATCGGGTGGATGTGAAGCGACTGTTCACGCTATCCAAAAATACTAGGACTAGAGGGCATGAGTTGAAGCTACAGTGTGGTAAATTTAAAACGAATCAGAGAAAATTTTTCTTCACCCAACGTGTAATTAGACTCTGGAATTCGTTGCCGGAGAACGTGGTACGGGCGGTTAGCTTGACGGAGTTTAAAAAGGGGTTAGATAGATTCCTAAAGGACAAGTCCATAGACCGCTATTAAATGGACTTGGAAAAATTCCGCATTTTTAGGTATAACTTGTCTGGAATGTTTTTACGTTTGGGGAGCGTGCCAGGTGCCCTTGACCTGGATTGGCCACTGTCGGTGACAGGATGCTGGGCTAGATGGACCTTTGGTCTTTCCCAGTATGGCACTACTTATGTACTTATGTACTAATATAAGCTCAAATTCAATTTAAAATCCTGTTTTTGACTTTTAGGGCCCTTCACAATGGGATTACAGACTACCTATCTCATTTTACTATTCCTTATGTTCCAACTCGATTGTTGCGATTTATTAATCATCATAAATTGATACTTCCCTTGCCTGCCCAAGTACGCTGGGAATCTACAAGATCCTCAGCTTTCTTTTTTAGCACCTTATTACTGGAACAATCTACCTTTAAATCTTCAATCCAAATCTTCTTTTAAAGATTTTTTTTTTTTAAAACCTGAGACTCATCTTTTGACTCTTGTTTTTAATACGTTCTAGTGCTGTTGGACACAGTGGCAACAGCGACCAGAACACCATTTTTTAAATGTATGGATACCCTATTATGCAGGTTGGTTGTGTTGCTTTCTGAGTGATTGTGTTCTGTCCTGTCTTACGTTTGGCGTTCCTTTTCCTTTTTTAAAAATAATTTTTGTAAAACGTTGAGATTTTTTTCCCCCTTGATTTGGCGATCAATCCAACCACTAAATAAACAGAAACACAAACAAGACTGACCCGAAATCCAGGTTCAAGTTTCAGCCAAAACTCCCCATGCCCCGGTGATCATCCCCCTCCCCCCATGATTACTCTTCCCCCCCCCCACCCGACACTGGTAGGCTCTCCCTGGGCTTACCTTATGAAGCCCTGGTAGTCTATCAACCAGGCAGGAACAAACCCCTGTCCATGCTGATTCCAACTGCAAAATGACTGCCGAGACCTCCCGTGGCAGTCTTGGCAGCCGATTCCATTGGAGCAGAGCATTGCTGCTGCCACTGGGATGGATGAGCTTTTTTGGTTGTGTGTGTGGGGGGGGGGGGGGGGGAGATTTTTGTTTATGGTTTCAATTCCTAACAGAATTGAGCAGCCAATTTCAGTTACAGTTTTGGTTTTGACAGAAACCCAAAATTCTGAGTTTCGTTGGGCTCTAAGCTAGATTCTGTACAGTGCATGTAGCTTTGTCAATGCAGGCTGCTGTCACTTCTAGAAGTTATGGTATTAGGAGTAAATGGCAGTTCCAGATGTAGGGGGCATCAATAAGGTCAACCTATGAGTAAATGGCAGTTCCAGATGTAGGGGCATCAATGAGGTCAACCTATGAGTACTGAACTAGGCCCTACTGTGCCTTATAGAGACTGTTTATGCTGTGGCAGAAAATTCAAGTTTTAAAACTATAGGAAAAAGGGTTGTACACTATGGAAAGTAGTTGCTGAAAGGCCCCCCCCCCAGCTAATATTATAGCGACCCCCTTCTGCAATTCTGTTCCATCTTGAAGATAAATTTGTTTTTTTGTAGTGGTAGAGCCCACTTGCTGCTGATGTCATCTGACCATGATTAGTGCCATTGTATACGTCTCTAGTGAGGCCCCATTTGGAGCACTGCGTGCAGTTCTGGAGACCGCACCTACGGAAAGATATAAACAGGATGGAGTCGGTCCAGAGGGCGGCTACAAAATTAGTAAGCGGTCTCGAACGCAAAAATTATAGGGACAGACTTATGAACCTCAACATGTATACGCTGGAAGAGAGGAGGGAGAGAGGAGACATGATAGAGACGTTTAAATATCTCAAGGGCATTTATGTACAGGAAGAGAGCCTTTTTCAAATGAAGGAGAGCTCTGGAATGAGGAGGCATATGACAAAGATAAGAGGGAATAGACTTAGGACTAATCTAAGGAAGTACTATTTCACAGAAAGGGTGGTGGAGGCATGGAATGGCCTCCCGGTGGAGGTTGTAGAGTTGAGGACAGCGCCAAAATGATGGTGTCCAAAGCTCACATACCCCCTCCCCTCTCAGATGCAAGCCCTGGATCCAGTAAAGCTAGAAACATTTTTAAAAATTAGGATGAAAACAGCAGTGTTAATTATAAAATAAAATATTAAAGAAATAATTACTTCCTGGACATCTAATTTTAACTCTTGGGGCCCTGTTTACTAAGCTGCACTAGAGGCATGTTAGCATTTTTAGCATGTGCTAACCGTGTAGATGCCCATAATATTCCTATGGGTGTCTACACAGTTAGCATGCAGTAGTGCACCTTAGTAAACAGGGCCCTAAATTTTATGTAAACATTATGAACTGATTGAAAGTTGCTATTACTCTGTATGTTCATCAGATATTTCAATAGTGTTTCCTGTAATTTGGTGATAATAATGTATTGTCAATTTTATTTTCAAATTTAAAAAAATCTGTGGTTCTGAAGAGATACTGCTGACACAAATTCTATTAATGTCTGACATTTAGAATTACAATTTACATTTCTCAATATCTATTTGAAATTACAATGGGGAGTTATTGTTTTAGCTGTAATTTCTAAATACTTGAGGCAGTTTCTGCTTTGTTTCTTTCTCCTTAACTCTCCTATTCCCTTCTTGTTTTGTTTTTAAATATAATCATTACAATTGCAAAATGGAGTCAGGGCTTTCATTTTCAAGGTACCATCTGTGCAGAAAAATGCTATTATCAGCGTATTCATTCAAGGTGTAATGATAATCTAAGACTGAGTCTGGAAGGTACAATCTATTTAAAATGTTGCAGTTTAAGAAAATGCATTCCACCACCATACCCAAAGTGACATCAATGTGAGTTACCTACTAATTAACTTTTACATTTTCAACAAAGACCACTAAACTCAAACATGAGAATAAAAACATTTGGGCAAGGTTGGCTGTCTATGAGACAGAACATAGATATAATAATTTATATCTTCTGCTTTTTATTGTGTTTCAATCACTTCATTACCCTCCTGAAAACTACCCGTCAAGTTTTTCTTCTTAAAATAGAGCTCCACCATTGTTATAGAAGTCTATTTTTTTTTTCAATTGCCAATAATACATAATTGCAGAATGAGCTGGGAAAATGTAACCAATCAATGTCTGAAACCAAATTTCAAATTTGGAGCCTTAACTCACTTCAAACAAGATTACTAGGTCACAGTTTTCTGTGAGAAATATCTGTAATTCTAGGAACATACATTTAATCATCATCATCATCATCACTATAGTAATGATAATAAAATTATTAGTAGTAGTAGTTGTATAGTACTGCGAGGTCATGGTGGCCATTTTGTATTCTGGTGCAGTCCTGGAGAGCTGCAGAAGGGCTCATCTGCTGCCTGGGTACCACTGGATTACCATGGAGACCTCAGGTCTCTGTTGGCGGTCACTAGTGTGAAGGGTGGGTTCGGTCTAGGTTGGAACTCATTCCCAAGAGGGCCATTATTTTGAATGAGGTGATGTACTGTTGTGGGCACTGTCAGGGGGAGACTGTCACAATTTGTGAGTGCTGTTGGAGGCTCATAGCTTATAGTTTACTAAATTTGCTTTACTGCCATGGATAGGAAAGAAAATCAGCCATTTCAGAGAACAAATACAGACAGGAAAAGAAGTATAAACAAGCAACAAAATAGGAGGGGTAGGAATGAGAAAGTGCAGAAACAAAAGTGGTCAACCTTAGGATCATATTTTAAGGTGGGCCACTGTCAGGATGATTGGCTGCAGTTGGAACTGTCAGGGGACAGGGTTGGAAGGAATGTAGTAGTGTTGCTGCACCCTTATATGTCACCTGCCCTTGAGGTAGTGGTAAGCTTGACTATGCTATTGGCATTTCTGACAGCTAATGCACAGTAACAACCCATTCACTAACTGTCACAGCCAATCACTTCTCCACCTGCATTAGTGATGCCCAGATCCTGTTCTCTCCCACATTAAGCAGCTAACATGGGGATTTTACTAAAGCAGTTGCCTTTTTTAATGCAGGAGACAGTAGTACAGGTCTGTGCTATTGTCTACTTCATGGCAAACCCTGTGTTCGCTACTTAGCACAGCTTGGTATAAAGGCCTCTATGATTGTCTAAAACTCATCAAAACTTGGCGTGAACAAGAAAAACAAATCCTATACCAGATCAGTTGTTGCCTGGGGCAACAAGAACCATGTCCAGCGTTAAGAGTACCTGGATGTTTGGTGACAAATAGGCTTCAGGATACTGGATCTTCAGTTTATTTATTTTATTTTGTTTGAACCATGTACAACCCACTCTAAGCAATTCTAGGTGGCTAAGAAACTAACATACACAATCAGGTGGTGCACCACAGACAATTACATGAAATTAATATGGGCATAAGAAATAAGCCAAATGAAACTTCAAATACTTAAAAGAATCGCTAAAATACTTGAGTGAATTGATACACTTTCAAGTATTTCCTACAATGCAAAAAAAAAGTCACACTATATTAGTCCTGTGCAGCAGAAAAGATTGAAGATCTATAACCATTCAGCTTCATCAGGTAACAACATTTTCTCTACAGACCTCATAAGATATGTAAGTTGATAAGCATGCAAGGAAGATGGAGCCTCATTCTGCAGTGCTCTGAAGATAAGGGTCAAGATCTTAGTGAATTCTATATTTACCTGTCAACCAGTGTAAACTGTTCAAAACTGGAGAAATAAGAATAGATTAGGACAGATCTAACCAAACCTCAATCACTGCATTTTGAGCTATCTGCAATGCCTTCAAGTGCATGAAACGGGGCTCCCAAATACAGAGCATTACAGTAGTTGAAGTAAGTGTAATAAGAGACTGAATCACTATTCTAAAATTATCAGAAGTTCAAAAACTCTAATGAACTCTTACTAATCTAATTGATAACAATCTTCCAAATAACATTTCATACATGAGATTAAAAAAAGACAGTAAAGAATCCAGAAATTATATTTTGCCACTACAAATCAGACCCATCAGAATATGTTTAACTAAAATCAATGTTTGACTAAATAAAAAAAAAATATTAAAAAATGAATGAAGTGTGTCAAGCAAAACACCTGGATTCAAAACTAACTAAACAGTGCCTAGCAGATCAGAGGTGATTTATCAACCAAAGATGACCTTACAGGTGTGGAATTAAAAGAAAATCAGAGGAACATCCAAAAAAGAAGAAATTCAGTCACCCAAAACAAGTGAAAACTGTAGAAAAAGATGAAGTCAAAGAAATCAGTCACCATCAACCCTGGGCAACCTTTCAGCCAATAGCACAAAGAGAACAAGATCGCCAGCTGACTTAAAATTAAGAACTGAAACGGAAGATCCTAGAACCCATAAGAAACCAAGAACAAAGTTAAAAACTGCCTGCACTGAAACTCGTTGCCAAGAGAGATTTGGTACAAGCACTGACAAATGTGAATGAAGTGGTTGACTCTGTAGAACCAACAACTTTAGAACAAATCAACGAGCTCGTCAACAGTGCAGCAGTGGTGAAGTAATAAAGTCTGTTGAGAAAAACTCCAGAGCATCATCAAAGTTGAAAATTCAACTAGAAAATAAGATCAAAACACTAAAATAAGATGTATACAAAATGATAAACATAAAAGCAAAAAAAAAAAAAAAAGCTGAAACTGATAAAGCCAAGGAAGATCTTTTTAAAAGGTACCTCCTAGACACTAAGATGATCAGAGAAGCTTTGGAAACTGCAAAGCAGTAAATGACAACATTATAAAAAATGCCAGATGTTAGGACAGAATCATTCAATATAGGGAGAACTAAAATCAAATCAGAGGCACTTCCACCGAAACATCAATAGAAAGGCTAACTGAACCTGTGAAAAGTATGAGAGAAGAAACAGTTCACTTTTGGAAGAATCTGTGGGACAACAATAAAGATTATAAGAAAAAAGCCCTATGGTTGAAAGAAATAGTAACATAGTAAATGATGGCAGATAAAGACCTGTATGGTCCATCCAGTCTGCCCAGCAAGATAAACTCATTTTACATGGTATGTGATACTTTATATGTGTACCCGAGTTTGATTTGTCCTTGCCTTTCTCACAGCACAGACCGTAGAAGTCTGCCCAGTACTGTTCTTGTACTAAGTTCTGAAGCTAACATCAAAGCCCCTTAAATTTACACTCCAGCCCATCCCTATCTATTCAGTCACGATCAGGGCGTAGACCGTAGAAGTCTGCCCAGCTCCCATTTTGTTTTCAATTACCAGCGTCGGCACCCAATCTCCGCTAAAATTCTACGGACCCATTCCTTCTAAACAGGATTCCTTTGTGTTTATCCCACACATGTTTGAATTCCATTACCATTTCTATCTCCACCACTTCCTGCGGGAGGGCATTCCACATATCCACCACCCTCTCCGTGAAAAAATACTTCCTGACATTAGTCCTGAGTCTTCCCCCCTTCAACCTCAATTCATGTCCTCTAGTTATACCGCCTTCCTATCTCTGGAAAAGGTTCGCTTGCGGATTAATACCTTTCATATATTTGAACGTCTGTATCATATCACCCCTGTTTCTCCTTTCCTCCAAGGTACACATGCTCAGGTCAGCAAGTCTCTCCTCGTACGGTTTGAAAATTTACAGTCTAATCAATTCACATGCATCTTTGCTTACACAGATGACCTAGCAATGGTAGCACAAGCAGAGACTCCATCCAGACAGCTGCCCTTGCTACTCTGTCAATTAACTTTGATTAAATCTGAAAAGGACAAGTCAGCCTCTCCCAACTGTGAAACGAAGCGAACTGGAATGGTGCAATGCTGAGTCACTGCAAAAATCCAGTATACCTCATAGTGCCCTCAGACATCCTACTTACTTTCAAGATCTACAAAGAAAATAGCAAGGTAAGCACTCAAATCACCCTTTGTAAGCTTGCTAACTTAGGCCCCAGTGCTCAAAAGCAAATGCAGGTGCTAGAAGCCATCAGCATCGGACTAGTACCCATATTTTCTCCCAAAAACATGCATAGAGGCCCCTACCGCAGCAATCAACAAGCACGCCAAACGATACTGCCACTAGCATTAAAAATATTTAAATTAGGTCATCAGGCTTTTCCCGCGATGCTCGGAGAACAGTGCCCTTAAGAAGGGTGCCCCTAACGCAGAAAACCTAATGCCAGTTTAGACCACAAGGCCCTCACGTCTTTGGAATCTGGGGTCCACTGGACCACCAAGTTTGGCAAGTCAGGGCTTTTCTCTGAATTGTACGCTCTTGAGCGCATGCCCAGGTACAACTCTCCCACATAACTCGAAACAGCTCCCTAATGCTCAGTACTGACATTGTGCCTAAATTTGTGACAGCGCTGTTTAGCTGTATTTTCCCAGCGCTGTACTGAACAATGCTTGAGTTTTGAGCATCTGCCTATTAAAATGGGAAATGTTAATATTTGCGCCTTGTTAACCTAGTGTTAATTACGCTTGCCTCATGCAAACACACTAGTCATAGAAACTGAAGTGGCTGGAAAACCCATAAAAGGGATACTAATAACACCTAGACTAGTTGAACAAAGAATAAAGGAGGTCAAGGACTGGTTAGCACCTGGAAAAGACCAACGGCATGGTTTCTAGCTCAAACATCTGACCAGCTTACATCCAAGAATAGCTGAATGGTTTAACAGTGTACTGCAAGGAAGGCAGATTGAAAACTGGTTGACAACTGGAAAGAATTACCTCCTGCAGAAATATCCAGCAAAAAGAACAGTCCCAACAACTACAGGCCAATAACCTGTATGCCCACAATGTTCAAACTGCTAACATGAATAATAGCAGAAGCAGTTCAGGACAAATTGGATAAAAACAATTTGCTTCCAGCGGAACAAAAAGGAAATCATTGAAACACCTGACCAGAGGTATGAAAAATCAGCATCTGATTGATAGAATGATCCTGGAAACCACAAATCTGAAAAAATGAACTCAGATGTAGCTTGGATTGATTACAAGAAGGTCTTCAACTCATTGCCACACAGTTGCATTTTGAAATGTCCAAAAATAGCTGGAGTAAAAATATCAAAATATTTGTGCAGAAAGCAATGAGTCAGTGGAAAATGGAACTTAAAGTTAGCAGTGAAACACAGAAACGTAGAGAAAATTGTAGGCAGATAAAGATCATATAGCCTATCCAGTGTCCCTATCAATACAGTCTACTCTTCCTATCACTCCCTTAGAGATCTTATATACTTGTCCCAAGCTCTCTTGAATTCAGATACTGTTTTTGTCTCCATCACTTCCACTAGGACACCGTTCCATGGATTCGCCACCCTTTCCATGAAGAAGAATTTCCTCAGGTTACTTCTGAGTCTATCTTCTTTTACCTTTATCCTATGCCCCCTCATTCCAGAGCTTCCTTTCATTTGAAACAGACGCCTCCTGTGTATTTATGCCGTGTAGGTATTCAAATGTCTCTATCCATATCTTCCCTCACACACCTTTCTTCCAAAGTATACATATTGAGATCTTTGTCTGTCCCCATACGCTTTATGATGATGAAAACTGACCATTTCAGTAGTCACGCTCTGGACCGGCTCCATCCTGTTTATATCTTTTTGAAGGTGCAGTCTCCAGAATTGTACACAATATTCTAAGTGAGGTTTCACCAGAGTCTTATACAGGAGCATCATCACCTTCGTTTTCCTACTGGCCATTCCTCTCCCTATGTAGCCAATCATCTACCTAGCTTTCACTGTTGCCTTTTTTTATCTGTTTGGGCAATGTAAGATCATCACATGCAATCACACCCAAGTCCAGCTCCTCTTTTGTGCCCAAAAATTCTTCATCTCTAAACTGTACCATTCCCTAGGGTTTTTGCAGCCCAAATGCATGACCCTTTATATTTTATCAGTAAATCTTAGCTACCAAATTCCAGACCATTCCTCTAGCTTTGCTAAGTCTCTCTCGTGTTATTCACACCATCAGGAGTGTCTACCCAGTTGCAGATTTTGGTATCATCCGCAGAGGCAAACCTTACCAGAAAGCCGTTCAGCAATATCACTTACAAAAATGTTAAAAAGAACTAGCTCAACCCTAGATTTTTCTGACAAGACCTGCCTCTGGAGAAACTATGTTGCCTCAGATCCTATAATTCATTGGATTCCCAAAATTTTACTATTCTCTGTGTAAAAAGCATTTCCATGAATTTACTTACTAAAGAAGTCAGACCTACTGGCCTATAGTTCCAAATCTCTTCCCTGCTTCTGCTTTTGGGGAGAGGGACCACATCTGCTCTTCTCCAGACCTCTGGGACACTCCTGACTCTAGGGAAGCATTGAAAAGGTCAGCTAGTGGAACCATTACAACTTTCCTAATTTCCTTCAGTACCCTTGGATGTATGCCACCTGACCCCATTGCTTTGTCTACCTTTACTTTAGCCAGCTCCTCACAAACACAATCCTCTGAAAATCATTCAGGGACTACCACCCCTCCATTCCTATTTGCATTTGTCTTCTGCAATCCTGCTTCTGGCTCTTCAGCTGTGAACACAGAACAGAAATATTTGTTAAGTAATTCCACCTTATCTTTTTCAGCTACATATTCCTCCCTTTCACCTTTGAGTCTCACAGTGCCAAATTTGTACTTTTTTCCTATCACTAACATATCTAAAAAAAATGTCTTGTCCTTCCATTTTACTGTATTTGCTTCTTTGCTTTCCTGAAAACTCTACCAGCTTCTCTTAGGGCCCTTTTACAGAGTGGTGGTAAGCCCAACACAGGCTTACCACTCTTTCTTCCAGGACTACCATCGGCCCAACACAGCCGCCGGTGGTAGTCCCACCCCAAACATGTACCATTTTGAGAGGAAAAAGAAAATCCCTGGAAAGGAATTGTCCGACGATGAATCGGCAGTAATTGGGCATCGCTGCACACTGCCCAGTTACTGCTGGGTTTAGTGTTTGAGCCCTTATCACCACCTCAATGAGTGGTGGTAAGGGCTCCCCGCTGCGCGGTAAGAGTTATCTCACTGCATGGGAATTTTTTTTTTGGCTTTTACCAGCATGGGAAAAAGGGCCTCTGCTACTAGAGCAGGGCCCTTTTTCACACAGCTTGGTAAAAGGACCTCTTAGTTTTCCAGATATTGTCACCTGTCTTCCTCTTTCTGTGATTTCTTATAGTTTATAAAGGTTAACCTTTTTTTTCCTCACCTTTTATTTATTTATTTGTTGCATTTGTATCCCACATTTTCCCACCTATTTGTAGACTCAATGTGGCTAACAAGCACCAATCAAGAGTAAATAAACAATTGGTTGCATAAATAACAAGTGTAGCATAATGGATACAATCAATTCAATAAATCAGAAAACAGATAGATTATCAAGTGAGTAGTGATGTGTTGGAGTTCCTATTATTAATTATTATGGTAAGTCTTATTGAAAAGGAAAGTCTTCAATGATTTTCTAAAGTTGATAAGGTCATGAATATTTTTCAAATCAAGTGGTAATGCATTCCACAGCTGCGTGCCAATGTAAGAAAAGCAGGACATATGTACTATTTTCTATTTTAGACCTTTACAGCTAGGGAAGTGAAGTCCCAAGAATGTGCGTGCTGATCTTTTAGCGTTCTTGAGTGGTAAATCGGTAAGGTCTGACATGTATGCCGGAGCATTTCCATAAATGACTTTATGAACCAGAGTGCAAACTTTGAACACAGAATGTTCCTTAACTGGGAGCCAGTGGAGCTTTTTTTTCAGCTACTACTTTTGAAAACCAAGTTAGAATTCTTTTTCTCTTACTTGTATTTGCCTTTACAATAGTTCCTTTCAGTTTTGCCCACTGCTTTCCAAATTCTTCCAATTGTTCCCATCCAGACAACAATTCATTGAGGTAATCCCCCATCAGAACAGGGTTTTTTTTAAGTCTAGAACTTTCACTTTTGAATGAACCCTCTACACACCTATTTTAATAGGTGGGTCAAGTGGGTCAGGTGAATATCAGGAGAGGAATATGATTGCTATGATTCCACTGTCAGTTATAATGTGAATGACAGCCTTTAGTTACCAGACTGGAAAAACATCTCCAAAAATTTAAAATCTAGTATACATTGACAATTTGAAGCTCCATAGAAATTCATAACTGGAAATCAAATTGCTGCTAAATAGGAGGGTGAATAGTGGAGTGCCACAAGGATCTGCACTGGGACTGGTGCTATTTAACATATTTATAATTGACCTGGAAATTGGAACAACAAGTGAGGTGATTAAATTTGCAGATGACACAAAACCATTTAAAGTTGTCAAAGCACATGCGGATTGTGAAAAATTGCAGGAAAACTTTAGGAAACTGGAAGACTGGGGACCGAAATGGCAGATGAAACTTAATGTGGACAAATGTGAAGTGAAGCACATTGGGAAGAATAATTCAAACCATAGTTATCTGATGCTGGGGTCCACCTTAGGAGTCAGCACTCAAGAAAAAGATCTAGGTGACTGTTGACAATACACTGAAATCTTCTGTCCAGTGTGTGATGGCAGCCAGAAAATCAAACAGGATGCTAGGAGTTATTAGGAAAGGATGGAAAATAAGACCAAGAACATTATAACGCCTCTGTATCACTCCATGGTGTGACCTCACCTTGAGTATTGTGCTCAGTTCTGGTCGCCGTATCTCAAAAAAGATATAGTGGAATTAGAAAAGGTTCAAAGAACAGTGACCAAAATGGTAAAGGGGATGGAACTCCTCCCGTATGAGGAAAGGCTAAAGATGTTAGGCCTCTTCAGCTTGGAAAAGAGACAGCTAAGGGGGGTTATAATTGAGGTCTACAAAATCTTGAGTGGAGCTGAACAGGTAAAAGTGAATTGATTTTTCGCTCTTTCAAAAAGTACGAAGACCAGGGGACACTCAATGAAATTACATGGAAATACTTTTAATATAAATAGTGGGAAATATTTTTTCACTCAAAGAATAGTTAAGCTTTGGAACTCATTGCCAGAGGATGTGGTAACAGCGGTTAGTGTATCTGGATTTAAAATAGGTTTGACAAGTTCCTGTAGGAAACGTTCATAGTCTGTTTTTGAGGTTGGACATGGGGGAAGCCACTGCTTGCCCCAGGATTGGTAGCATGGAATGTTGCTACTAATTGGGTTTCTGCCAGGTACTTGTTATCTGGATTGGCCACTGTTAGAAGCATGTGCTGGGCTAGATAGACCATTGGTCTGATCCAGTATGGCTGTTCTTATGCTTTTATGATATTTCCATGGAATTTGGATTAGGCAAAATGAACCATTCTAGTTATGAATAAGGAAAAAAATGTTTCACCAAGGTATAAAAATGCACCATAATGAAATCATCAAAGGACTGCACAGTGAAGGAACCTACAAATATCTGGGCATCTTACAGTTTTGAAATATCCATTTTGTTATTTTAAAAGATCATGAAAAAAGTTGAAACATAGCATAAGCCTGATTGCCTGCAATGAGTCTGAATGTCGCAGATGCAATGTAGAACGATATGTACTGTTTTAATGTAGTGAGTCTGAATGATGATGTGCAAAATAATATTCTAGGAAAGCAAACATTTTTAAACCTAATGTTTTGTTAACTGTAATGAGATTATATGGTGCTTAAAAATTGATATACCTATAACAAATGCACAAGACAAGGTACTGACTGTCTGCGATGAGACTGAATGTTGATATGCTAAGCTGATCGGCTTATAAACAACACAGACATGTATTAATTACATGTACTATGCTTGAATGTCTGTAAGTAATATGAGTAATGCAGAAAGTTAAGCACTGATGACCTGCAATGAGTAAATATGTATAATGAGTTTCAACGATTAAGTGGGAGGTGGAAAGATACTGTAAGAGTTTTAAGGCTCAGTTTTTCACTTTGTTTTTCACTTTGTATTGTTTTTAAAATACAACCAAGCCAAATTAACTTGTACAGCAAAGCAAAGAAAAAAAAACCCACTCCTGTATTTCACTTTGCAATGTAATGATAAAGAAAAAATGGAGTTATCAGACCAGTGATTGAAAATAGCAATATTAGAGCTTCTTAGCTCATGATTGCATTTCTGAGGTCTTATAAATTTGGCATATTTTTTGTATTTCCAACAACTGGATTATTCTTCACTTTCTCAGGAGAGCTGAGTATGAAAAAAATAAATCCTAAACAGCAATGTTGCTCTGTCCATATAAGTGATGTGACACACATATATCAAATGCAATTTTGCTACTATGGAGGGTAATTTTGTAATGACATACCTAATGTACTTATTTTAATCTTATTTTATAAAAGCCTATGTGCCTCTGTAAAATAGGGTCTGTACATTTATTTTTTTCCTATATTATATTGTATTTGTTTTTTGGCACCTCTGTTTGTAAAAATAAAAAGTTTACACAAAAAAGAACTTACCACCTGGTATTCAGCCTGGTATTCCTTTTTCTAAAAAGATCCTCTACATTCATCCCACACATTCTGAAATTCTATCATCATCATCATCCTTGTTGTCTTCACAAGCTCCCTCAGGAGTGTATTTCAGGTTGCTCCTAAGACTCCCACTTTGCAACCTCGACTGACAACCTCTAATTCTACTGCTTCCCTATCTCTGAAAAAGATTAGTTTGCATATTATTACCTTTTAAATATTTAAACATTTGTATCATATCCCCAAATCACTCCTTTCCTCTAGGGTATACTCTTCTCATACATCTTCTGGCACAAGCCCTATATCATTTTGGCGCCTCCCTCTGAACTGCCTCAAGTCTTTTGATGTTCTTAGCAAGATACAGCCTCCAAGACTAAACACAATACTCCAAATGGACCCCCCCCCCCCCCCCCAATAACTTGTACAGGGACATTAACATGTTTCTTCTATTGGGTATGCCTCTTTCTAGACAGACTACTATCCTTCTGGCTATGGCCACCATCTTATCACATTGTTTTGTTGCCTTAAGATCCTCTGATACTATCACCCCAAAGTCTCTTTCTCAGTCAATGTTTATCAGCTTCTCAACCCCCTAGCAAATACAGCTCTTTTTGGGTTTCTACACCCCCAGTTCACTATTCTACACTTCTTCTCATTACATTTTAACTGCCAAACATTAGACCATTCTTCTTGTCTTTTTGGATCAGTTCTCATGTTGTCCACTCCCTCCAGGGTGTACACTCTATTGCAAATCTTTGTGTCATCTGTAAAAAGACAAAATTTTCTTATAACCTTTCAGCAATGTCACTTTTAAATATGTTGAATAGAATCAGCCCTTATACCAATCCTTGAGGCACTCTTCTGCTCACCTTTCTTTAAGTGAATTCCATGCCAAGTCTTTTTTTCGATCAATTATCACTGAAATCTGTAATTCACTGAAATCTGCAGTCCATCACCACCTACACCCAATAACCTCACAATGAACTCCAGTAAAGTTCTGCATCACCTTGTCATAAAATGAATTTTCTAGAATTGTGTACTGATATGGCACATTCTTTCCCAGAATTCTAAGAAATGCATGTGCAAAATTCAATTATGCATTCTTTCTGACTATAAATTTCTATCAGAATGTCAACTGAGATGTTATTTGCTACAGGAGGATTTGTTTTTAATGCTGTGCCTTCAGGCCCTAGATCAAAATTATGTTAGCCAGGGGTTGTGTGTGACTTGGAGAAAATGCAAATGTCAACAAGGACATTTTCTGACGTATGTGTATACTGCTATTCAAAAAATATGGATTACATATATAATTTTGGCTAACTACCATAGCATGTATCCCAAAAGGGTGCATGGTCACGGGAAGGGCATGGGTCATTCCGAAAAGTTAAGCATGTAGTTATAGAATACTGGGTAAGCATACCTAACTTGGGTACCAGCATTTATACCAGGTTTCAGCACCCAAAGGGGCCCTTTTACAGAGCGGTGGTAGTCCCGCCACCAGCATGCGCCATTTCCAGGGGAAAAAGAAAAACACTGGAAATGGCTTGTGCAGTGATAACCTGGAAGTAATCAGGCATTGGCATGTGCTGCCCAGTTATCACCAAGTTAATGTGGGAGCCCTGTGTTGGTGACAGGAAGGGCTCCCTGCTGCATGGCCATGCGGTAAGAGTTCTCATAAAAATCTGTCAGGCTCGTGGGTTCTTGTACCAAGTAGAGCGCTGCAGAGTCCGGGAAGCAGACCTGGGTTCTGACTTGGCAGTCGGGCAACCCCGCATTTCATCAGCAGTGACCGCCATTCCCCAGAGGTTGAGCCCCCAGGTGCAGGTGGCTGGCAGGACTTACGAGACAAGGTAGGAAGAAGGGTGCCACGAGAGAGAGAGAGAGCTAGGCAGGCAGCAGACTAAGGATGGTCCAGGTACAGGCAGCGTCAAACAGGCAGGCAGCGAGCAAAGAGTAGTCTGGGTACAGGCAGCGTCAAACAGGAAGGCAGTAGGTAAAGAGTGGTCCTGGTACTGACAGCGTCAACAGGTAGACAGCAGGCATAGAGTGGTGCGGGTACTGGCAGCATCAACAGGCAGGCAGCAGGCAAAGCGTGGTCTGGGTACAGGCAGCATCAAACAGGCAGGCAGCAGGCAAAGAGTGGTCTGGGTACAGGCAGCATCAAACAGGCAGGCAGCAGGCAAAGAGTGGTCTGGGTACTGGTAGCATCAACAGGCAGGCAGCAGGCAAAGAGTGGTCTGGGTAAAGGCAGCGTCAAACAGGCAGGCAGCAGGCAAGAGAACTATCAAGGGACGGGCAGAGAAATGAAACCAGGCAAACTGAGATTCATAGCAAAAGCACAACCAAGAGTACAGCTACCAAAGTAGAAGCCGAAGCGAAGACACAGAGGAGAGCTCCACAGAAATAGTGCTGGCGTCTGACATCATGATGCACCAGCTGTGTGGGAGAGCTGCCATAGGGCAGTGAAAGCAGGGGTTCGGGCAAGGCACCAATAGGGAAAGAGCCTCAATGAAAACCCAGAAAGGACCAAGGCTGAGAGGGCAGGATGAGAGGTTCACATCCCCTCCCCCCCCCCGCGGAGACCAACCCAAGTGGGGAAGGAAGGCGGATCCCAACTGGCGTGCACCAATCCCAGCAGGGAGCGAGGCGGGACCCAACCAGCACACGCAGGAGACCCGAGCGCTGAGGAAAGGAGGACAGCACACGCCACCATGTGTCGGCAATGGCGGGCAGGAAGCGCCGCACCACCGGGAGAAGCATTGTCCAGCTATGACGGCAGGAAGTCCCACGCTGCCCGAGGACCCCAACGCCGACAAGGTGAGGGGCGTGAAAAAATCCACGTGGAAAATAATTATACCTAGACATATTCTCTAAAGTATGCCTAAATTATAAAGCATAGACTTAAATTTCCACGCAGTATATAAAATACGCTGAGCAGCTCGCCACATGGCTACATTTGGTCATGTCCATTTAGGCCTAAGTTATGTGCAGATCAGGTGTATTCTATAATAATGTGCAGAGATTTTAGAAATACCCATGCCCTGCCTATGGCCATGCCCCCTTTTCAACTATGCAACTTAGAATTTTACAAAGGTGCAGGAGGGCTAACGTGTCGGTTGTTTGCACCCAATTGGCACTACCACCAGGGTAGCGCATATGCCCGTGGTAATTCTGAGTTTGGCATGCACTCAATCCCACGGTAAATAATTTTCTATTTTCTAACGCAGGGGTCATTCCCAGCAGTAACTGGCAGTGTGCCCACATTGGTGCATGCTGCATGGTTACCGTGTGGGTACCGCATGAGCCCTTACCGCTAGGTCAATGGGTGGTGCTAAGGGCTCAGGCCATAAATAGGCGTGCACTAATTTTAATAATAGTGCACACACATTTCCTGGCTCATTAAAAAATAGCCTATTTCCCAGCTGTGGTAAAAAAATGGCCCAGTGTGCGCCTAAAAGATGTGCCCACACTACCTGTTACTATTCAGGTCACTTTTTACCACAGCTTTGTAAAAGGATCCCTTAGCGAGTTGTGCGTGTAAATCTCAAGGTCAATTAGTGCTGATAATTGCTTGTTAACATTCAATTAACAATACCGATTAGCTAGTTAGCCAATTAAGTTATGCGCATTGTTATTGAACACGCTTTGGTTTCTGCATGGATTTTCAGGCGCCATATATAGAATCCGGGTGAAAATTTTTTCCAATGCAATAATTGCATGGGTAGTTGATAGGAATTCACCCAACATTTATCCCAGAGGTTTTGCTGTTACCATGTGATAATTTGGGCACTTTCTATGTAGTAACTGTGAAACTTTATTTCACTTTAGTAAAAAAAAATAATAATACAAAAAAAAAAAAAGCAAAAGAAACATTTGGCAGAATGCAAGAATTTATGAATGTGATATTAACTTAAAAGCCAGAGCTGAGCAATCGAGAGCAAAGGATAAAAGGCTTGGGATTAGACATCACATTCCTTAAATCTCAATGCATTATTGGAGCACACTGAAATTAACATCAATTTAAATGAATGATTATGGCATAATAAAAAGGAATATGTATTAACATCTGTTTGATTCTTTCATTATTGCATGTAAATCATGAAAAAAAAAAAGGAATGGCAATGGGCAAATGAAGTAGAACATGAAATGAATTTCCTCATGTTTTGGCTAACAAATATATGGTACATGTGATGGTCACTGCTATGTGTGTAAAATATATTATTAGAATGTCGCAACAGAAATATAGTGAAAATATTTTTTTAAAAGGCTAAATTATATTTTTTCCATCTGTTGTTTAATTTTCATAAGAAAATAGTAATAGCTACAATATAAATTCAGAGAACCCTTAGGACTAGCCCCAGATGGATTTTGGCCTGTTTTGGTTTTGTTTGCATTTTTAGAATTTCCCAAGTTGCACTGAAGAAACTCATTCAACTTTGTACAGCAGACTTTTTCATAGATTAAGCCAAACTGACAGAATTTTGGTACTTTATGTTTTGAAGTCTTACGTCCTGGAAATACATTTTACTCAAGTAATCCACCACACATTTTTCCTCTTCCATCTGAGAATATAAATAGTATACTACTTACATTGCCAACATAATACATATAAACACTAATGGGAGCAAGTTCTTACTCTATTCTAACAACTGCAATGTTATAGAGGAAAAGACTTCAGACTCTCGGTCACAGCTGTTAGCACTTAAAACTAAACTAGCTGACCGCTCAGCTCTGCGTGTCTGATAATCAGTTCACGCTGGCGAGAATCCTCATTAGTCATAAAAACCTCTTGCACACCGGCCTATCAATTCCATATGTTTGCTCGTTGTGTGACTGAAACAACTCTGAAAATACTTAGCTGTGGTTTTGGGCTGGGGCAAATCCAACTAGTCCGTACCCGACGGCGAGCTCCCGCTTCGCTCTTTGCTTCTTAAGAAGCCGGACCAACTAGCCCTTCTCAGCACCTACAACAGTATAGCAAAATATAATTAAATCAGTTATCTTCTGATAGAGAAGAGTAATCGAAAAACTCACATACTCGGGGAACGGAGGAGCACCTTCCAAGACCACCAGCTTTCATCATTGTGATTACTCCTGCTAAGCAGGAAGTATTTATACTACTTCCTGTACATACTGAACCTCCCATGTTGTAGGGCTAAATTTAAAGGGCAATACTCTGGCCTTAATCTCGTAAATCTTAAAGGAACGCTTCCCACTCTACTCTACTATTTAAACCTTCTGGCATTAAAATGTCAAGGACAAAAGGAGGGGGGGAGACAGACAGACAGACCCTGCAACTGGGAGGGGGGGAGGGGGAAACAGGGAGGACCCTGCAACGGGGAAACAGGAAGGAAGGAAGGAAGGAAGGGAGGGAGGGACGGAGGGGGGACCCTGCAACTGGGAAAAAGGGAGGGAAGCAGGCAGGGGGGACCCTGCAACTGGAAGACAGACCGGGGGGACCCTGCAATTGGGAAAAAGGGAGGGGGGACCCCCCCTGCAACTGGGAGACAGACTGGGGGGGGATGATGACCCTGGAACTGGGAGGGAGGGTGGACCCTGGCACATACTCTCATTCTTACACACACACACTCGCACATTCACTCTCTCTCATGCAGTCACTCTCACACACACTCACTCAAACATACACACTCTCAGGAAAACCTTGCTAGCGCCCATTTCCTTTAAAACAGAAACGGGCCTTTTTTTTACTTGTAATACTATAAATCTGCCTTTTGTTAAGCTTATTAAAGAAAGACTCCATACCTTCATACAGGTTGAGGCAATTGTATAAGATTTGTTTCACTCAGTTATCAGTTACAGGAGTATGTCTGACTGTAAATTTTAAATATCTTTCCTACACACATTTGACATTTAGCAGTGTGCCTAGCTTGGATAGCTGCCTCTTCAGTGCAGAAACAGGCAACTCAAGAGCTGAAAGCCAGAATTTCAAGATATCCATATTGAATATTCATGAATGCATTTGCATGTATTGCTTCCATTGCTTGTAAATATATTTGATACATATTCATTGGGATATTCTAAAAATAAAACTGGTTTCAGCCAGGGCTGCCGAAAGACAAAGATGGGCCCAGGACAAACAATTTTCAGGGACCCTCCGCTTGCCCCCACCACCACCGGTGCCGCTGCTCCCCTCCACTGCTGCCACCACCGCCCCCCTCCACAGTAGCAGCAAAAGAGAGCGTTCTGCCAGCTACAGGTCCTTCTTCCTGCTGCGTTCCGCCTCCACTGAAGTAATTTCCTGTTTCCACATAGGCAGGACATGACAGGAAGAAGGACCTGTAGCCGGCAGAGCAGTCTCCTTTGATTACTGGCGCGAGGTCATCCTTGGAGGCCAGGCCTGGGGAATCTTGCCCCCTCCCACCCCCCTCGATGGCTCTGGTTTCAGTACTTGAGGAATAGAATTGCCTACCCCTGGACTAGTGCATGTCTAATATTCACAGCTCATACTATCATTTTGCTTGGCTAAGTTCTTGTGGTCAAATGTTCGAGTCAGCATGGTGAACATATTAATTTAAACTCTGATACCAACGTTTAAATGAATAGATATAGATTCAGCTTCACTATCCATTTAGGTAATAATACTGAATACACAGATATAATTGGTCACTGTGCTGGTAAGGTCCACCAGGAATGTACATCCATTTAAAACAACATTTCCCATGTCATTTCATGTTATTTTCTACTGGAAACAACAAGAAAACCCTGCCTTTTTTTTTCATATGTTGTTAATAGTGATAGTGTGCATGCTTCCGAAAGGTTTGTGTATATTGTTCTTTCCTTGCAGAAAACAGTAGCTGGAAACCTTCTCTTTTCTTTCAAGTTGAACTGATCATATAACATGCAGTCATGCTACAGAGACGTAGAATGTGATGGCAGCTGCAAAATGCTTCAGTTCTAGGTTAACTGGCCAATTATGCATCCTCATTATCACTGCCTAAAAATATAATGGTGTATAATTTAGAGACTATAACAGGTAGATATCTTAGACAAAAATATATGCAGCCTCAAGAAATCATTGAAAAACTGGTTGTGACTGGGACAGGGAATACGATAGCATAGAGTACATGTATATATTTTTAATTTCTTTATTTTGTTTTTCAGTTTCGTAGTGACAATGATGAAAGAGAAGACAAAATTGATGATGGTTTTAATACTGCTAGCAGTGATTCAACAGGGGTAAGAGTTTCACTATCATTAGCTGACAACAAAAATGCTGCATTGTATTCTTTAGGAGAAAAATGGCAAACATTTCCAGAAAGCAAGCAGTTCAGATCTCTTCTAAATATAGACTGGGACTAGGATTGAGGTCACTCATTAAGGGGGCCTTTTAAGCTCAGCACATGCTAAGGGACATTAACATGCACTAAGGGGTCCTTTTACTAAGGTGAGCTGAAAAATGGCCTGTGCTGATGTAGATACATGTATTGGACATGCGCAAATCCATTTTTCAGAGCACCTGCAAAAAAGGCATTTTGTTTTTGGCCGAAAATGGACGTGCGGCAAAGCAAAAATTGGCGTGCGGCCATTTTGGGACTGAGATCTTACTGTCACCCATTGACTTACCGGTAAGATCTCACACATTAACCTGGTGGCAATCATCAGCATGCGAACAATATCGATTACCACCCAGTTAGAGTCCTGTGCCGGAAATTTTCAGGTACACCTACTGGATGCGTGTACAAAATTAAATTACTGCATATCCTTTACAGCCTTCTCCAGGGTGACTCCCAGGTCCACTCCGATCCACTCAGGGCCTCCGCTCCAAGTGCCGTGTGCCTCATGGCGCACGGGGCATTTTCTCTTTACATTAATTTTTCTCCCAGTTACTACTTATAGCTCCAGTACACTTTTTCTTCTTGGTATTTTCCCTTCCTAATCTGTTTCTCCATCTGAAATCACTGTACACTGCAGGAACACATTGGCCACCCTCTGTATTCATCATCTCACCATCTCTTTTTTCCTCTTCCTTTTTCTCAGCTCTCAACCTTCAACATTTCCTTCCTTCCATTCATCCATCTCCTTTCTATCTGAGTACATCGCACCTTCGTCGCTTTCGTCATACCTCTCCTACTCTTCTCCGTACTCTCTTGCTCCTTCTCCTGCTCTCCGCTGGGGACATTAATCCCAATCCTGGTCCTCCACAGCAGCTCTCATCCTATTTGTGCAGGTCACACCGTGATATCTCCAATCTAATTTCTATTCCTCTACTCTCCCCTTCTTCCCTGCCTTTCTCTTGCGCTCTGTGGAATGCCCGCTCTGTCTGTAACAAACTTTCCTATATCCATGACCTCTTTATCTCTCGTACTCTCCATCTGCTTGCCCTAACTGAAACTTGGCTTTACCCTGAAGTCTCTGCTTCAGTCGCGGCCCTATGCCATGGAGATTATCTTTTCTCCCATACTCCTCGCCCGGTTGGCCGCAGAGGTGGTATCGGGCTACTACTTTTACCCTCTCGTAGATTTCAACCTCTTCTTCCACCACAGTCTCACTGTTTTTCTTCCTTCGAAGACCACTCCATCCATCTATTTGCTCCTCTGCCTCTCCGAGTAGCAGTCATTTATCGAGTAGCACCTTCCTTTCTCACTGACTTTGATGCCTGTCTTTCCTTCTTTCTTGAACCTTCATCTTCTTCCCTCATTCTTGGGGATTTTAACATTCATGCTAATGATCCCTCTGACTCTTATGCTTCTCAGTTTCTTGCTTTAACATCCTCTTTCAATCTTCAACTGTGCTCCACTGCCCCCCCCCCCTCACCAGAATGGCCACTGTCTTGATCTTATTCTCTTCTCAAACTGCTCACTCTCCAGTTTCTGTGCCTCAACTCTTCCCCTCTCTGATCATCATCTGATAACTTTCTACTACTACTACTACTATTTAGCATTTCTATAGCGCTACAAGGCATACGCAGCGCTGCACAAACATAGAAGAAAGACAGTCCCTGCTCAATGAGCTTACAATCTAATAGACAAAAAATAAATAAAGTAAGCAAATCAAATCAATTAATGTGAACGGGAAGGAAGAGAGGAGGGTAGGTGGAGGCGAGTGGTTACGAGTCAAAAGCAATGTTAAAGAGGTGGGCTTTCAGTCTAGATTTAAATGTGGCCAAGGAAGGGGCAAGACGTAGGGGCTCAGGAAGTTTATTCCAGGCGTAGGGTGCAGCGAGACAGAAGGTGCGAAGTCTGGAGTTGGCAGTAGTGGAGAAGGGAACAGATAAGAAGGATTTATCCATGGAGCGGAGTGCACGGGAAGGGGTGTAGGGAAGGACGAGTGTGTAGAGATACTGGGGAGCAGCAGAGTGAATACATTTATAGGTTAGTAGAAGAAGTTTGAACAGGATGCGAAAATGGATAGGGAGCCAGTGAAGGGTCTTGAGGAGAGGGGTAGTATGAGTAAAGCGACCCTGGCGGAAGATGAGACGGGCAGCAGAGTTTTGAACCGACTGGAGAGGGGAGAGGTGACTAAGTGGGAGGCCAGCAAGAAGCAGATTGCAGTAGTCTAAACGAGAGGTGACAAGGGTGTGGATGAGGGTTTTGGTAGAGTGCTCGGAAAGAAAGGGGCGGATTTTACGGATGTTGTAAAGAAAAAAACGACAGGTTTTGGCGGTCTGCTGGATATGAGCAGAGAAGGAGAGAGAAGAGTCAAAGATGACCCCAAGGTTTCGAGCTGAGGAGACAGGGAGAATGAGAGAGCCATCAACAGAAATAGAAAACGGGGGGAGCGGGGAGGTGGGTTTGGGGGGGAAAATGAGAAGCTCGGTTTTGGTCATATTTAATTTCAGGTGGCGTTGAGACATCCAGGCAGCAATGTCAGACAAGCACGCTGAAACTTTGGTTTGGATGCAAGGTGAGATATCAGGGGTAGAAAGGTAGATTTGGGAGTCATCAGCATAGAGATGGTAGGAAAAGCCATGGGATGAGATTAATGAACCAAGGGAAGAAGTGTAGATAGAAAAGAGGAGGGGACCAAGAACAGAACCCTGAGGTACGCCGACAGGCAGAGGGATAGAAGTAGAAGAGGATCCACCAGAGTGAACACTAAAGGTGCGGAGGGAGAGGTAGGAAGAGAACCAGGAAAGGACAGAGCCCTGGAATCCAAGTGAGGACAGGGTATCGAGAAGTATGCTGTGATCAACAGTGTCAAAAGCAGCGGAAAGATCAAGAAGAATGAGGATGGAATATTGACCTCTGGATTTAGCCAGTAATAGGTCATTGGAGACTTTAGTAAGCGCAGTTTCGGTTGAGTGGAGAGGGCGAAAACCAGATTGTAATGGGTCAAGAATAGCATGTGAGGAGAGAAAATCAAGGCAGCGGCGGTGAACAGCTCGCTCAAGTAATTTGGAGAGAAAAGGAAGGAGGGAGATGGGTCGGTAATTAGAGGGACAAGTAGGGTCAAGTGAAGGCTTCTTAAGGAGAGGTGTGACCACAGCATGTTTAAAGGCAGCAGGGACAGTCGCAGTGGAAAGTGAGAGGTTGAGAATGTGACAGATAAAAGGAATAAGAGTAGGAGAGATGGCATTAAGAAGGTGGGTGGGAATGGGATCAGAGGAACAGGTGGTACATTTTGAGGAAGAAAGGAGAAGTGTAGTTTCCTCAATAGTAACTTCAGGAAAGGAGGAAAGGGAATGAGGGGAAGGAGAGAGAGGGGAACAGACTAGTGGAGGGAGAGCTGGTGAGGTAGAGAAAGCAAGGTTTATCTTTTGAACCTTGTTGTGAAAGAATTCAGCAAGGGTCTGAGGAGATAATGAAGGGGGAGTTGGGGGAGGGGGCACCTTGAGGAGAGAGTTCAATGTGGTGAAGAGAAGTCGAGGATTAGAGCCAAGAGAGTTGGTCAGTTGGATATAATAATCCTGTTTGGCACGTAAAAGAGCAGATTGGAAGGAGGTCAGCATGAACTTAAAGTGTAAGAAATCAGCAAGGGCCCGAGATTTCCGCCAGAGGCGTTCAGCGGAGCGGGTACAGGAACGTAGGTAGCGGATATTAGAAGTCAGCCAAGGTTGGGGTTTTCTACGCCTTACAGGGCGGGTCATCAAAGGTGCAAGAGTGTCTAAGGCAGAGGATAGAGTATTGTTGTAAGAAGAAACAGCCTCGTTGACAGATGTGGATGGTGCCACAGTAGAGAGGAGGTTTGAAACATGGGAGGATAGAGATGAAGGGTCAATATCGTGAAGATTCCTAGATAAATTAGATAGGATAGGACGGGACTGGGAGGGAGGAGATTTAAGTGTGAAAGTTATAAGATGGTGATCAGAGGAGGGATGATCAGAGGCAAGGAAACTAGAAGGTGAACAGTTGGAGGAGAAGATGAGATCAAGACAGTGACCATTTTGATGAGTGGGGGAGGTGGAGCATAGTTGGAGATTAAAGGACGACGTTAAAGCGAGTAACTTGGAAATATAAGAGTTGGAAGGATCATTAGCAGGAATATTAAAGTCACCAAGGATGAGAAAGGGGGAGGAAGGATCATGGAAGAAGGCAAGCCAGGCGTCAAAGTCACTGAGAAAGGATGAAAGGGACTTACCAGGGGGACGATAAATGACCGCTATTCGAAGAGGCAGAGGAGAGAAAAGGCGGATAGAGTGGACTTCAAAGGAGGAAAAACAGTTAGATTGAGGTGGAAGAAGGGGTTGAAATCTGGAGGAGGGAGAGAGAAGTAGTCCAACACCGCCCCCACGGCCAGCAGGGCGAGGAGTATGTGAAACACCCTCCTCCCCAGTCCCGTCCAATCCTAACCAATACATTTAGGAATCTTCAGGCTATTGACCCTTCTACTCTGTCCTCCAGTGTTTCAAATCTCTTCTCTACCACTATGTTATCCAAGTCTGTCAATGAGGCTGTCTCTTCCTATAATACTATTCTTTCCTCTGCTCTGGATACTCTCACTCCTCCCATTCCCCATTCTATAAAACGTACCAAACCCCCAGCCTTGGCTGACCTCTAGAATCCGCTACCTACATTCCTGTGCCCGCTCTGCCGAACGTCTTTGCCTGAAATCCCATGCCCATGCTGACTTCATACATTTCAAATTCTTGCTGACCTCCTTCCAGTCTGCTCTTTTACTTGGCAAACAGGACTATTACATCCAGTTGACAAATTCTCTTGGCTCAAACCCTTGACGTCTCTTTGCCACACTGAACTCTCTCTCCTCAAAGTGCCTTCACTTCCAACTTCCCCTTCACTTTCCCCCCAGACTCTGGCTGAGTACTTTCATGATAAGGTTCACAAGATTAAACTTGAATTCTCAACCAGGTCACCTCCACCTCTCCTTCCCTTAGTTCATTTTCTCAACCCTCCAACCCCTGCCTCATTTTCTTCCTTTTCTGAAATCACTGAAGAGGAAATTACACATCTTATTTCCTCCTTGAAACTAACTACCTGTTCCTCTGATCCTATTCCCACCCATCTACTTAACACTATCTCTCCTACTGCCATCCCTTTTATCTGTTATAGCCTCAATCTTTCACTGTTCACTGCGACTGTTCCTGATGCCTTCAAACATGCTGTAGTAACACCACTCCTTAAAAAACCTTCATTGGACCCTACCTGTCCTTCCAACTATCACCCCCATCTCCCTCCTCCCTTTCCTATCCAAGATACTTGAATGTGCTGTTCACCGCCGTTGCTTTGACTTTCTTTCATTTCAAGCTATTCTTGATCCACTTCAATCTGGCTTTCGCCCCTTCATTCAACTGAAACAGCGCTTGCTAAAGTCTCCAATGATCTGTTCCTGGCCAGATCCAAAGGTCTGTATTCTATCCTCATCCTTCTCGATCTATCTGCTGCTTTTGACACTGTTGATCACAGCCTACTCCTTGATACTCTGTCCTCACTTGGATTTCAGGGCTCTGTTCCTGGTTTTCTTCTTATCTCTCCCAGCGTACTTTTAGTGTATACTCTAGTGCAGTGATGGCGAACCTATGGCACACGTGCCAGAGAGGGCACGCAGAGCCCTCTCTTTTGGAAAGCGCGCTGTCGCCTAAGCCAGAGTCGTACTGCTGTTATGAACTGCTGGCGCAATCGCACTAGCAGTTCAAAGTTGTGTCGGAGTGGAGGACAGACCCACTGGAAGTTCGTTCACCCACCGGAAGTTTGTTCCCTCCTCCCTTTGAGTTCCAGGCCCCCTCCCTCTAAATTTTAAAAGTCATCTATTTTACCTCGTCAGGGTTAGGGCGGCAGCATGCAGGCTCGGCTCTTAGTTGTTTTTCCTTCTCTCTCTCTCTCTCAGCTCTGGTCCCGCCCTTGCAGGTGGGATCAGAGCTGAGAGAGAGAGAGAAGGGAAATCTGAACTAAGCACCGAGCCGAGCCTGCATGCTTTTTACCGTTGCTGCTGCCCTAACCCCGACGAGGTAAGATAGATTACTTTTAAAGTTTGGAGGGAGGGTCCTGGAACTCGAAGGGGAGGGAGGGAGGACCCTGGAACTGGGAGGGAGGTTAAATTAGATTGTAAGCTCTTTGAGCAGGGACTGTCTTTCTTCTTTGTTTGTGCAGCGCTGCGTATGCCTTGAGCGCTATAGAAATGCTAGATAGTAGTAGTAGTAGTAAATTGCCCTGTTGACACTTTGCGATAAATAATTAGATTTTGGGTTGCTGTTTGGGCACTCGGTCTCTGAAAGGTTCGCCATCACTGCTCTAGTGGATCCTCATCTACTTCTATCCAGCTGTCAGTTGGTATACCTCAGGGATCTGTCCTGGGACCTCTTCGTTTCACCATCTATACTTCTTCCCTTGGTACTCTGATCTCATCCCATGGTTTTCAGTATCATCTTTACGCTGATGACTCCCAGATCTACCTCTCCACACCAGAAATCTCAGCCTGCCTGTCTGACATTGCTGCCTGGATGTCTCAGTGCTATCTGAAACTAAACATGACCAAGACTGAGCTTCTTATCTTTCTCCCTAAACCAACCTCTCCTCCTCCCCCATTCTCTGTTTCTATGGATAACACTCTCATCCTTCCTGTCTCATCAGCTCGTAACCTTGGAGTCATCTTCGACTCCTCCCTCTCCTTCTCTGCACATATTCAGCAGACTGCTAAAACCTGTCATTTCTGTCTCTATATTATGACCAACATTTGCCCTTTCCTATCTGAGCACACTACCAGAACCCTCATCCACACTCTTATCACCTCTCGCTTAGACTATTGCAACTTGCTTCTCACAGGTCTCCCACTCTCTCCTCTTCGATCTGTTCAAAATTCTGCTACATGACTAATATTCCACCAGTGTCATTATGCTCATATTAGCCCTCTCCTCAAGTCACTTCACTGACTTCCTATCCGTTTCTGCATACACTACAAACTCCTCTTATTGACCTATAAGTGCATTCACTCTGCAGCTTCTCAGTACCTCTCCACTCTCTTCTCTCCCTACATTCCTCCCCGGGAACTCCGTTCACTGGGTAAATCTCTCTTAACTGCACCCTTCTCCTCCACTGCTAACTCCAGACTCCGTTCCTTTTATCTTGCTGCACCATATGTCTTGTATTTGCATCGGCTTCGTCAGGGAAAATCTTCGTTATTCAGAGTGTACTTCCAACCTTTTTTTATCAGCGTCCTTGCTTGTCTTCCAGCATTTCTTGTCAGCGTCCTTACTTTCACATTGAAATGATAATGGATACAAGTAAGGACGCTGACAAGAAATGCTGGAAGACAAGCAAGGACGCTGATCAAAAAAGGTTGGAAGTACAGTCTGAATAACGAAGTTTTTCCCTGACGAAGTCGATGTAAATACAAGGGTGAAACGGGACCCCGTAGGCTGGTTGAGACCTGAAGATAAGTAAACTTTGGGTCTTTTTTTTTTTTTGCTTTTAGTTGATTTGCTTTCAATATCAAAAGATCAGAAATTTAAAAAATTAAGAAATAAAAATCAATGTGCATTTAATAGAAGAATATAGCATAAACATCAGCCATACAAAGCTTCTTCAGAACATACACCCAGAGATATAATTGACAAGAATATCAAAATATTGCAGTGTCAAGTGTCACCATGCTGGTATAATAGTGAAAGTACTCACAGTGCTATACTTAGGGAGTCTTTTACATGAGCTCCATGGTTAGTGCAAGCTAATTTCTAGCGTGCACTACAAATGATACTGTACCTTTGTAAAAGGGGCCCTAAAGCAGTATGCCTATATTCCATGTACTGTG
The DNA here is from genome assembly GCF_901765095.1 of Microcaecilia unicolor. Taxonomy (NCBI): domain Eukaryota; kingdom Metazoa; phylum Chordata; class Amphibia; order Gymnophiona; family Siphonopidae; genus Microcaecilia; species Microcaecilia unicolor. Next base: position 415,767,736 of record NC_044033.1, read on the forward strand.
CTATTTCAGTAAAGGAACTAATTCAAACAAAGTGTTTGATCAAAGTAGATGATGGCACCTACCTACATGGGAATTCAACCACATTACGTCCCTCTAGTTAAGCAAATTGGCAAAATCTAAAATCATAGTTTAAGTAAAACATACAGCCTAAAAGGAATAAAAAACACCTGAAAAATGAATAAAGAGCTTGCTACTTATAGCCAATAGGTTGTGCTCCTAGTCTTACCAATCAGACAAAATAGCCTAACTTGATGTATCTGCAGGCTTCTAGGAGCTGCAGAAGAAGTCAAAGGTTGCATCTCAAATATTTTATTATTTGAAATCCTCCAAAAAAACATTTTTAAACATCCAGCGTTATTTTAAAATACATTTTATCATCTAAAACATGCTAGATTCTCAAATGTAAGTCAACATTAATACTGATTTCATCCTGATTTTTTTCAAAAAATGACCTGATTTGTAAAATTTCACAAAAATGGACAAACAAGGTGTCAGACGTGAGATTTGCATTTATAGTTAAAACATGGCTCCTGGATATTGATGGTGTATTGCTGATTGATTTATGTCCAGGTCATTTCTGGTACAGCCTACTGTGAATTATCAAGTACTGTGCATTAATCAACCCCCTGTTTACTAAGCCATGGTAGTGGCTGCTGCATGGCAATGCCGACACAGCCCATTCAAAGTGAATGGAGCTGTGTCGGCATTAGTGCACGGGAGCCACTTAGTAAACGTGGGGGAGAGATTTAATGATTAAGGGAGGCAGAATATTACCACATAAAAAGCGATCACATGCATTAATGGCATGCACATTAATTTAATCATTAGAGGAGGCAGGTTATTACCACATAATCATTTTCCTCAAATAGATAGAGGAGGTAATGTTCTAGTAGTACTTTATAAAAGTACTAGTGAAAAAGGCCCATTTCTGAGAGAAATGAAACGGGCGCTAGCAAGGTTTTCCTCGGAGTGTGTATGTTTGAGAGAGTGTGTGTGAGATTGACTTTGTGAGAGAGAGTGAATGTGCGAGTGTGTGTGTGTGTGACAGAGAGAGAGTGAGACTGGGTGCAAGTGTGTCCATCAGAGGGAGAGTGTGTGTGTGAGAATCAGAGTGTGTGCCAGGGGCCCCTCCCTCCTTCCTCCCAGTTCCAGGGTCCCTCCTTCATCCCTCCCTCCGTCCCTCCCAGTTCCAGGGTCATCCCCCCCTCCGAGTTCCAGGGTCATCCCCCCTCCCTCCGAGTTCCAGGGTCCCTTCCAGTTTCAGGGTCCCCCGTACCCTCCCTCATAGTTTAAGGGTCCCCAACCTCCCAGTTCCAGGGTCACCTTCCCTCCCTCCCTCCCAGTTCCATAGTCCCCCTCCCAGTTCCAGGGTCCCCCTACCAGTTACTACTACTTAACATTTCTAAAGCGCTACTAGGGTTATGCAGCGCTGTACAATTTAACATGGAAGGACAGTCCCTGCTCAAGGAGCTTACAATCTAAAAGAGGGGTCCCTCCCTCCCAGTTCAACGGTCCTATCCCCTCCCTTCCTCCCTCCCTCCCTCCCTCCCTCCGAGGTGCTTGGGGGGGGGGGGGTTGCTATTTGCTGTCAACCTAAGGAGAGACTGCTTCTGGCGTCCAGCAGCTAAGTCCTGTTGTGACCTACAGGCAGCTGGAGCTCCCTCATACTCTGACACACATTGGCAGGCAACGGCGGGGCTGACGCAGCCACGGGCACTTACCTGGATAAAGTTTGTATTGTTGACAAATGATCTGACAATACAGAGTTTAAAATTGCTGTTTCTACCAGGTAGAATATTTTTAAAGCTGTTTTAGTGATATTTAATTTAGATTTCATGATATATTCATATGTACAGATGGGTAGCTTTCAAATAAATTAAAAAGGTGTGCATTAAGAAACCAAAAACAAAACCCTTTTGTCCTTTACCTTTTAAGGTGTAGTTTATCCAGTAGAAACAGCTTTAGACGTGTTTCAGATGGAAGAAGAAAAAAAAAAAAACGACAATGTGGATCAGCAGCTGCTAGGTGTGCTTGGTTTTGAGTGTATGGGAATGACGGCTGTGTTGGGGAGTGGAAACAGAGATTAACCAATGGGCTTCCTTGCTTGCAGTGTAGTTGATTGGGTCACTTTCACTCGTGTGTAGTAATCGTCCTGCTGCATGGCCAGAGTTGGAGAGCAGAGGGGGTGCGGCGGAACGGTGAGCGAGCGGCTGCGGGAGGGTGGGTGAGGGGGACTGTGGGCGGGGGGACGGGGTGCAGGCAGCGGCGATTTTGTTTGGTTTTGAGTGTTTGGGAATGACGGCAGCGTTGTGGAGTGGAAACAGAGATTAACCAATGGGCTTCCTTGATTCATTGAGTGTCAGTGCTCCGCCCTCGATGTCATCATGTTTGACGCGAGGGCAAGGCAGACACTCATGGGCAAAAGCGGTCTACACAACTACAACTTCTGGCTTCATTAGAACGTTGGAGGTGCGTTTTATATGTAGAGATTTTTTAATCTAAGTCAGGTAGATTCTTTAATGGCTCATAAGCTAGAATTACTTCTATTTCTCCATTAGGACTTTCATCAACAAAACTAAAAATAAAATGAAAATCAGCATGATTCTAAAATGTCTGCTAGAGTGTAGAGAGTAAAAAAAACCCCAAAAAGGATCATTCATGACAACAGGAAACTCCAGAACACCTTTCAGGTAGTCCTTTCAATCATAAATTTAAAAATACATTTTAAAAGAATAATAACTGAAAAGCTAAAGTTTAAAATGTATTTTTACCTGTCCATTTTTACACATTTCCCTGATATTGATTCATTGTTTTGGGATATCTTTCTACCATCTGTTCCCCCCCCCCCCCCCCCCCCCCCCCCCCCCACACACACACACACACACACACACACACACATTGCCAGTGATTATATTGATTCTTGATTATGTCACTTCTTCAGGACTGGTAGTGATGGCAGCAAAAGTTCTGGGTGAAAAATACAATTGATCAGTTAGTTATTAGAGTCAATATTTCTGGAAACCTTTAAAAGGGGATAAAAGTATCACAAAAGCATATGTGTCATTTGGGTGACAAATTTGTAAAAATAGTTGGTAGTGAGGATCATTGTTTAATGTTACAAATGACCAGTGTGCAGTCCCCACCTCCACCAGTTTCAATAGTTTCTAATAGAATCTTTACAGCAGGGCTGGCGTTAGGGGAGAGGATAAACAGGACAGTTGCCCTGGGCCCCATAGTTCAAGGGGGCCCCCGCGGTCGGCCACTTCTTCCCATTCTTGCCACAAATATCAGAGGTCTCCCTCCCTTCCCAATCTTGTGTTTTTGTTGAGGAGGAGTGGGTAGGCAGTGCGGCAGCAATTTTTATACATTACCAGCGTCTGCCCGGCTCAGTTTCTCTGTTGCATTCCTCCCAGGCTGAAACAGGAAGTTGCACAGGGGGGAGGGGAGCAGCAGTGGCAGCAGCAGCTTGAGGACACAGCCACCAGCTGCAGAGCTTGGAGTGCTATGACTGCCGGTTGGCACAGCTTGGAAATCCCTGCCAGCTACAGCAAGAGTGATGGTTAATTTTAGGTTTGGGCTGTCCTCTGTGGCTATGCCACCAATTCTGTTCAATACAAAAGGAAGCACATTTCTGTTTTTATTTCTTCAGTGTTGCAGTACTTGCCAAGTTTAACTTCTTGGGGTTCCTAGTTCAGTTTTGATGTTCATATTTCTAATTTCTGATTCCTTGTCCTGTATTTGGTGAAGGTGTGTCTGTGTGTTGTGTGTGAATAAATCATGTAAAGTTGTTTTATGTGTGGCAGTAATGGTGGGTGGAGACATTGGGGGAGGGGCCCCCTCCTAAATTTCTGCCCTGGGCCCCAGCATGTCTAAAACTGGCCCTGCTTTATGGGCAGAAGTAATCCTTTTGTTGGCAAATAATCATGTTGGGCCCCTACTAAAATATTACTACATTCAACACGCCCCCTCCACAAATATGTGAACACTGGTATGTTAGCCTGTATAGCTAATTATATCCCATTAATGTCAACAAATTTGAACTTACAGTGCTATTAATAAAGAACTAAATATGTCATATATATTAAACTATACAGTGATTACAATTGTAAAACAGTTGTTGTAGAAATGTAAAACACTCAGAACTTCTACTTAGACCATCGCTAACTCCTGGGACTCAAACAGCAGTAATTCTGCTGTTGAAAATGTGTCAGTGCAGTTATTTCCATGGACTGGCTTGTACTTTAACAGAGGCTCTGAAACAGTGCTTCTCAAACTATGAGTCATGACCCCAAATCCTCAAGTGAGGTCGTGACCACAGCAGCAAGAAAAATAAAATGAGGAATGGCATCATTAGCCCCTACAGCCAACGAGATCCTATAATTCAACCTGTGCAGATTCAGTGGGAAGGAGGGCTGCAGCAAAAATGTCCGCTAAGATTACAAGGTGGTGTGCATGGAAGAAAAGGGTGAGGCTGAGGTCACAAGACTAATTTCGGCTGAGAAATGCAGTCACAGGCCAATATAGTTTGGTAAGCACTGAAATAGAACATGAATGTACCTTCTGGTGGTAAAGCAGAACAAACTGGACTTGAATAAATCCCTATACAGAAATTATACTCTAAAATCCACTTCTGTTACACATGCATAACACAGACTATCCCTCACTTATTACAAAAACAAGGATAATGCACAAATTAGAAACAGAAATACACAGGCAAAAACTGAATTGAAAAACCCCAAGCACTCAGACTCTATGTGCAGAGCAGCACAGGAGGAGGTGGAGGGGGGAGTAAATAGAAATACATTGCTCCTTGTCCTTCAAAGATAGAGGACACACATGTTTTCCAAAGCTAATGTATTCTGGTAACTAGAAATTAAAAATAAAATGGCAACGTTCTACCTTTGTTGTCTGGATATTTATTTTCTGATTACATTGGTCCCAGTCACTTTCCTTAGTCTTGTTTATATTCTCCAAAGTCCTTTTCCAGAATATCTTTTTCACATACTTTCCCTCTTGCTAGCATCTTCCCTATATCTCACATTGATCGTTTCCTTTCATCTTTTCTCTGCTTCTCTATTCGTTCAATGTTAGATCACCCTTCCTTTTCCTGCTTTCTCACCCTTCAGTCCTCAGTTTTCTTCAATCCACCTCTTACGTACTAATTTTCTATTCTCACTTTCATTACCTGCCAACTCTCCCTTTCACACAAGGAGGTTTAATGACAGGAGATAGCATGATGTCACAAACCTGAAGCCTACAAATAGGTGGGGAAATGTGGGATACAAATGTAACAAATAAATAAATAAATTAATTAATTAATTCTCCCCAAAGTAACTGCCACCATCTTGGTACACCCCAAATAATGTAATTGATAGGGCAACAAGCTCAGCCTACTGGCTTCAGCCTACATGATGGGCCAGATAGGCTCATGCTGTCTCCTGTCATTAAACCTCCTCGCTTTCACCCTTCTGCCTCATGCTTCTTCCCCAGTATCCTATTCCCCTTGTTTTTCACCCACTCCCTAGCATTTCCCCCCATATGTATCCATTGTACTCACTTCCTGTGGTTCCTGCCTTTCTTCCTTAATACCTGTCTCCTACCTCCACCTTCACTAGCACCTGAATTCTGCCTTCTCCTTTTCCTGTTTCCCCTGCATCTCCTCCATGACTTCTTCCTCCTTCTCTTTCCTTTGTTTTCTTTATTGTCATCTGGTAAGTGGTCTGAACTTGCTACACCTATGCCATCACTCTGATATTGTCCACCAGCATGACAGCATAGTCAAAATTCACAGGGGTAAATTCTGCTCCTCACTGCTGTTAGTGATCAACATTGTTTACATACATTTGTGTACATGTAGAGCCCTCATCAGCCAACTCACAAAGCAATGTGCTTTACAAGTTGCAGGCTGTTAGCTAACAGTATTTTTGCTCTGCTATTCACTGGTGCTGTGTCATCTGCAGTGTTTTAAAATACATAGGAAGTTTTATGCTTGTATTCGAAATACTATCCTGCTTTGGTACTTGCATTTGAACTTTAAATACTTATCCCCAAGTATTTACTATTTTCAGAAAGTGTAACTAAACACTTTGGTCAAAATACTTTGCCACTAGCCTGCTCTTCCACTTGCTTTATGCGGTCCTCCAACGCAGAACCATTATAAGAAAAGGCTCAACATCTGGTAAGCCACTCTGTAGTAATTAATTTGTATCTGGGTATGCTAAGTTAGGGCAGAGAAACACCTCATCTAGGGGGCTCCAGGGAGCTGTAGTCTGCAGCAGGCAGCAATACAATTTTGGGAGAGGAGGGTGGACTCATCTCCCATGATTCTTCACTGTGCCCATGATGCACTGTTTGCAAGGGAAGGCACAGGATTGGAGCAGGACTGCCCACATGACTGTCCCATGATTACCCCAGTCCTGTCTCCTCTGTTCCTGCACTCAATCCATAGGAGAGTAAAAAAACAATGTGTTCTGAGCATTGTTGTCAGGGTTGCAGTCTTCCCGCAACACTGGGCGGGTTTTCTGCAGGCAGCTAAGGAAATGTTTCGGCAGCTGCGGGGTGCGGGTTTGGGCTTTTTTTCCTGTGGCCGCTGTGTGCTTTTTTCCAGGGCTTCTATTGGTCCAATTTGGTCCAATAGAAGCTTTCCCAGGGCTTCTATTGGTCCGATGTGGTCCAATAGAAGCTTTTCAGGGGCATGGCTGACGTCAGGGGTGGGGTTAACAACGTCAGGGGTGACGTCAGGGCGGGTTGGTGACGTGGGAGGCGGGGTTGGTGACGTGGGAGGCGGGGTTTAACTTTGGGCATTTTTTGGGCGGGTTTAGGGCTGATTTTGGGCTGGGAAAATTACAGCCCAAAACATGCTAGTGATATAAAGTCTGTGGTGCTTTATAAATGGTGAAAAAACAACAAGGCAATGCAATACCAGCGATTATAGATAGAAAATTATTTTTATTATTTAAGGAATATAGTAAAAAGATTACTGTAAAATGCATGCTGTGTCTGAACAAGATTTTAAATGAGTGGATAGATGCCACATTGAACTTACTAAAACATTTAAAGGTAAGAGATCTAATTCTTGTAATTAATGTAATGAACTAACATTAAAGTCTGATAAAGTTACAAAAAAAGTTATGAATTCTTTTTGTGTCACTTTATAATTTTTATTTCAGACAGTCCATAAAAGCAAGGCAAATGCTTACACCAAGCATAAAAAGCATGTAAAAGACCAGCAGCATCTATATCAGTTGAAGAATTGGCTGCAGGAACCTGAAGAGGGACAAAGAAAATCTGCATTCAAGGAAACTGGTCACTGACATCATTTGAAATCATTCTGTTACACATGACAAAGGTTGACAAACTGGTGATGAACTGTATTATTGGTGAAATGAGACCATTGTACACAATGGAGAAGAAAGCCTTCAAAGATTTAATTACTGGTTTGTCACCATCACACACTGTTCTATGTCGAAAAACATTGACAAAATGACTGGAAGACAAATTTACCTCCATCATGTCTGTTATACATCAGCAGATTGCAGAACAACCCACAGTTTGCACAACAGTAGATATATGGATCTGTATTTAAAAAGGTTATGTTGTCATAAAAGCTCACTGGATTACAAATGACCTGAAGAAAAAGTCATTTGCACTAGCATATTCCCATATCAAGGGTAGCCTTACCTATGATAGAATTGCTGAATGTATCATCAGTTTCACTCGGACTTTGGCCTGGAACACAACAAGATTACTTTTACCATCACAAATAATGGATCTAATATGATTAAAGCATTCTCAGAGTATCAGGAAAAAGAAAGTGAAGCAGAAGAGATGGATTTGGAAAGTAGGACTAGTCTTTTCGAGGATGAGTGTTCTGATCTTGATGACATAGTAAGCAAAGTAAAAAGAGTAGACATGGACATTTTGTCTGGAGATTCAGAACAAATTGATGTTTTCCTACCTAAGCATGTGTGCTGTGCAAACCATATGCTTAATCTGATTGCAACCACTGATTTCCAGAAGTTAATAACCACAGATGGATGCAGTAAGAAGTGGCAGATAAGAAGTTCGTTAGCAACGTGTTCCAAACTTTGTAACAATGTTAAGTAGATGTCTGTCATCCTAATTTCAAATTGTGCAGGGTGTCACCTGACAAGAAAGATTGTGTGAAATCAACCTTTCTAGATAAAGCAAGAAAAATCAGTTCAGATGTTGATGAAACAAATGAAGGTGCCTCCATGACTACAGCAGACGATTTCTTCAATTTTGATGATGGTGAAAATCCTGGCACTGAATCTGAAAACTCAGCACCCTGCAAAAAAATGTAAATGATTTAGAGAATATAATTACTGCTAAAGGTCTTAGGGCTCCGGCATGGCGAATGCGACAAAGGAACCCTTAGGATGCTAATTTTCTCTATGATTTATTTGCATTTCTCAAAGATATTATTTAGAAAATATCTCAAAGAGGTTTTGCAGTTTTCTAATCTTATGGTATTTCTATTAATAAATGTCTCTATATACCAAGTCATGCCCAAGTGAAGAGTGGGACTGAGGAAGGAGTTTGATGTGCTGGCACCTTCAGATGACTTCAGCTTGGTTGCTTTCCAGGATATGTCATAGGATCATATAATCATTATTTCAATCCTCCTCAGTACCTTCTCCACTGAGGCAGACAAGTTGACAGTCTTAAAATATTACCTAAACAAAAAGGTTTTGTGGTCAAAAATTGCAAACCTCACAGTTGAATCCTATATATTTGCTGGTTAAAAAATAGGGATGAGAAGCCAGAAAACTTTTGTTTCATGTTGTTTCCCATATCATTTCCAGGAATGTTAATTTTATTCATTTTCGTTTGGCTAGTTTTTCTCACAGCAGCAAAGCCACCAAGGGCTAGATTCAAAAAAATGGGGCTCAAAAATGGGCACCGGAAAAAACTGGAGCTGAGCACTGTTCTATGAAGGGTGTGCTCCCTTTATGGAATAGTTCTCATGCGTGGATTTTGCACCTAACTTTGGGCGCCAGAGTTATGCCTGCTAAAACCTGGTGTAAACGCTGGAGCCCAAGTAGGGCGCGCTGAACCATGATTCTATATGGAAGTGTGCAATTTTTTTGAATGCCCCTGACACGCCTAGATGCTTCTCCCTTAACCATGCCCCCTTTTGGGCTTCCTGTGATGGGATTTAGATGCCCTGTATTACAGAATAGCGTGCAGCCAGATGTGTGTGCAAATTCTAATTGTAACCAATTAACATCAATAATTGGTTGATTGTACCCAATTATTGATTGTTAGCAGCTCATTAAGGGGTCATTTTACCAAGCTGCAGTAAAACGACCCCTGTAACGGCATCAGCAAGAAAGTTTGCCGTGTGCAGAGGCCTCCTTTTACCACTGCAGGTAAAAAGATTCTATTTAAAAAAAAAAAAAAAAAAGAAATGGTCATGTTCTAATGTAAACCAACTTATAAATACAGAATCAGTTGTTCAAAAAGTAAGTCAAAGATTATCTCATATAAAGAGGAGATCGCCTCAAGAATAAGCTCCTCCCAGTAAATTTCAACATGGGATAAAAGCTACACTTTCTTCATCATAGGCGTTTTTCTCAAATTCCTCTTATCTAATATAATAAAACGCACCGTGAACGTTCTGAAGACAACGTTCTGTGAAGCCGGAAGCTTGAAGCCGGAAGCCTAAGTTCTCAGGACAACGTTCTGTGAAGCCGGAAGCTTGAAGCCGGAAGTCTGAAGCCTTGAAGCCTGAAGCCTGAAGCCTTGAAGCCTTGAAGCCATCTGACGTCACTCCCAGGCTGAGGCTGAAGGGTTCGGGGATTCGTGGTGTGAAGCCTCCCTTCAAGCCAGCCAGCCAGCCGTCTCTGCCCCGCCCTCGCGACAAAACAAACAAATCCGGAAGCGAAACGTCAGGGAAGGAGGCGGCGCTCCCGACGTCTAGCCTTCCCTTCGCGGAACACAGCGAAGGGAAAGCTAGACGTCGGGAGCGCCGCCTCCTTCCCTGACGCTTCGCTGCACGAACCGCCACGGAGGTAAAGTTAAAAAGAATTAAAAAAAAAAAAAGGGAGGCATGGATGCGAGGCATGGATGCGAGGGGGGGGGCATGGATGCGAGGGGGGGGCATGGATGCGAGGGGGGGGCATGGATGCGAAGGGGGGGGGGAAAGAAGAGGGCGGGCCAGGCTGGGACATGGGAGAGAGCGTAGCTTGGATGCGAGGGGGGGGGGTCATGGAAGGGCGAGAGGGGACTTGCTGGAAAAGGATGAATGGAGGCGGCAGGGGACAGAGGAGCATGGATTACAGAGCAGGCCTCAGGCAGAGAGGGGAAATGCTGGATAGGGAAAAATGGAGGGGCCAGGTGACAGATGAGCATGGATGGGCATGGATTGGAAGGGCAGGACTCAGGGAGAGGGGAATTGCTGGATAGGGATGAATGGAGGGGACAGATGGGCATGGATGGATATGGATTACAGAGCAGGCCTCAGGCAGAGAGGGGAAATGCTGGATAGGGAAACATGGAGGGGCCAGGTGACAGAGGAGCATGGATGGGCATGGATTGGAAGGGCAGGACTCAGGGAGAGGGGAATTGCTGGATAGGGATGAATGGAGGGGACAGATGGGCATGGATGGATATGGATTACAGAGCAGGCCTCAGGCAGAGAGGGGAAATGCTGGATAGGGAAAAATGGAGGGGCCAGGTGACAGAGGAGCATGGATGGGCATGGATTGGAAGGGCAGGACTCAGGGAGAGGGGAATTGCTGGATAGGGATGAATGGAGGGGACAGATGGGCATGGATGGATATGGATTGCAGAGCAGGCCTCAGGCAGAGAGGGGAAATGCTGGATAGGGAAAAATGGAGGGGCCAGGTGACAGAGGAGCATGGATGGGCATGGATTGGAAGGGCAGGACTCAGGGAGAGGGGAATTGCTGCATAGGGATGAATGGAGGGGACAGATGGGCATGGATGGATATGGATTGCAGGGCAGGCCTCAAGCAGAGAGGGGAAATGCTGGATAGGGATGAATGGAGGGGGCAGGTGACAGACAAACATGGATGGCCATGGATTGGGAGGTCAGGGCTCAGGGACAGAGGGGAATTGCTGGAAAAGGATGAATGGAGGGGGCAGGGGACAGATGGCCATGGATTGGGAGGGCACGGCTCACACTCTCTCTCTCATATACAATGTCTTTCTCACTCTCACACACTCTGTCTCACACTGTATCACATTCACTCTCTATGTGCCACACAGTCACTCACACACTCGCTTGGTCTCATACACTCACTCAAACAGAGAATCTGTGTCTCACACACACTCTCTCTCTCGCCCACACACACACACTCTCACTCACACTGTGTCTCACATACACACTTGCACACACTCTCATTCTCACACACACACTCTCTCACAAACACACTCACACCCAGACTCACGCTCTCTCTCACACAATCACACTTTCACTCCGACTCTCAAACAGTCACTCTCACATACACACTCCGAGGAAAACCTTGCTAGCGCCCGTTTCATTTGTGTCAGAAACGGGCCTTTTTTACTAGTTTTTTATAAAACAAAGTTTTTTTTGAAAGTCATTTTCTAATGCTCAAAAAAAGCCACTCTGCCAAATGTACTATATCTAATAGTTCAACTTAGCTTTGGCTGGCTGTAGGCTTTTTCCTCTTAAAACCGTGGTTTAACTGTGGTCAACGGTCCCGTTTCACATAATGCTGCTTCAGGACCACAGCCATATAATCACCCGGTTCTTTGAATTTCCTATACAAAAAGAGGGAACATTTATAATCCTCATTTACTTCCTAATTAAACAGTCCATTTAATTCTTTACTTACAGTCCGTTCATTCTTGCCGACGGTTGCATGAAGGGCAAAAGCTATTCAAACATGGCGGTCCTATATATACAGATTGTGACGTCACACGCTCTCGTCTATATCCTATCACAGCTATTTCAATTAGAGAGAGCCAACCCACTTTTTTTTAAAAGGAGGAACGTCAGTCTCATATTCATTGATTCATCAAAGAAAATGTGTCCATTCTATCTTACCATTTAAACCTTTCTATCTTACCATTTAAACCCCCTGGGTGCATTGAATTTAATCGAAAGATCCATTGTTGTTCTTTCCTTAAGAGCCATAAACGGACTTCTTCTCCCTTTACTCGCCAATCTACTTGTTGTAAAACTAAACATCTGAGAGTATTGAATTCATGAGAAAGCTCATTACAATGTATGGCCAGAGGTGAAGTGGTTTTTCTTGTTAAAATAACACTTCTGTGTTCTATAAGACGGACATAAAGTTTTCTACTGGTTTGACCCACATAGATTTTATTACATGGGCATTGAATACAATAAACAACTCCTGTAGATTTACACGTAGTGTTAACATATATGGAGGGGCATAATCGAACAGAAACGCCTATCTCCATGGGCGTTTATCTCCGAGAACGGGTCCGTGAAGGGGCGGACCCAAGCGTATTTTCGAAAAAATTAGACGTCCATGTTTTATTCGCCAAGTTGTGAGCTGGGCGTTTTTGCTTTTCAGCGATAATGGACAATGAAATCGCCCAGCTCAAAAACGAATAAATCCAAGGCATTTGTTCGTGGGAGGGGCCAGGAGTCGTAGTGCACTGGTCCCCCTAACATGCCAGGACACCAACCAGGCACCCTAGGGGGCATTTTTACAAAAACAGAACAAAAGGTAAAAGAGCTCCCAGGTGCATAGCACCCTTCCCTTGTGTGTAGAGCCCCCCCAAATCCCCCTCAAAACCCACTGCCCACAAGTCTACACCATTACTATAGCCCTAAGGAGTGAAGGGGGGCACCTACATGTGGGTACAGTGGGTTCGGGGGGGGTTGGACGACTAAGCATTAAGCAGCACAATTGTAACAGGTAGGGGGGGGGATGGGCCTGGGTCCACCTGCCTGAAGTCCACTGCACCCCCTAACAACTGCTCCAGGGACCTGCATACTGCTGCCAGGGAGGTGGGTATGACATTTGAGGGTCAAAATAAAAAGTTGTGAAACATCATTTTTTGAGGTGGGAGGGGGTTTATGACCACTGGGGGAGTCAGGGGAGGTCATCCCCGATTCCCTCCAGTGGTCATCTGGTCATTTAGGGCACTTTTTGGGGCCTTATTCGTGAAAAAACAGGGTCCAGGAAAAGTGCCCTAAATTCTAGCTAAAACGCATACTTTTGTCCCATTATCTGTGAAATGCGCCCATCTCTGTTCGGCAGATAACCACGCCCCAGTTCCGCCTTCGCCACACCTCTGACACGCCCCCATCAACTTTGTCCGCATCCGCGACGGAGTGCAGTTGAAAACGTCCAAAATCGGCTTTCGATTATACCGCTTTATTCGTTTTTGTGAGATAAACGCCCATCTCCCGATTTAGGTCGGAACTTGGGCGTTTTTCTCGTTCGATTATAAGCTGGAGAGTATACTTTCTTCCAGAAGTAGGATTTATAAATTCTCGTGTCTCTACCATAATAGAACACATTAAACATTCACCACATTTACTATGCCCATTGAAACTAGTATTTCTCTGAGAGTTAGATCTTGATGAGTATAAAAGTTCTTTTAAATTGTTTCCTCTGCTATATGCCATTCGCACTGCCGATTCTGCAAATTGAGGCAAAGTTTGTACAATGTTCCAGTGTCTTCTGATGATATTGGAAACAGAATGTGCTTGCGAAGTATATTTTAGGACATATGTATACACAGTACCATCTTGATCCCTTTCTCTTTCGGTTGTCTGTAGCAACAACTGTCTGTCAGTGTATTTAGCTCTTTTATAGGCAGATCTAACTACTTTTTTAGGATATCCTCGTTCAGAGAGACTATTCTGTAATTTTCGCGCTTGACAGCGAAAATCACTTTCTCTAGAGCAGATCCTACGATATCTTAAAAATTGAGCAAACGGTAAATTGTCTTTTAAAGGCTTCGGGTGGCAGCTGGTATATTCCAACAGCGTATTCCTATCTGTAGTTTTCTTAAACACAGAGGTCTCAAAATGATCAGTTTGTTTGTGTACTTTTACATCTAAAAATGTAATTTGATCATAATCAGCATTCATAGTAAATTTAATATTGACATGACAAGTATTCAAATATGTTACAAACTGATCTAGTGTTATTCGGTCTCCTGACCACAGAAGGAAAACGTCATCAATAAAACGTATCCAGATTTTTATCTTCTCTTTGAAGGCACATTCATATATATGCTTATCTTCAAATTCTCTCATGAATAAATTAGCTATCGAGGGAGCCATGGTTGCTCCCATGGCTACCCCGGATGTTTGTTGAAAAATTCTATTCCCATAGCTAAAGTAATTATTTTCCATTGCAATGGAGGCTAACTCTATAATGAACAATATTAAATGTTCATCATACATTGCTGTTAGACTCAAGAATCTTTTAATCACAGCTAAGGCTTCTTTTTGTGGAATAACAGTGTAAAGAGAAACAACATCTAGAGTCACTAATTGTACATCTGCTAGATGTCCCACCCATTCTTTTAAAATATTCATAAAGTGTGTGGAATCTCTTATATATGATTTTCCTTCTTGAACCATAGGTCTTAAATAAGTGTCTACATATGTAGACAAGGGTTCCAACACAGAACCTCTCCCCGAGACTATTGGACGTCCTGGAGGATTTATCAGGGTTTTATGTATTTTAGGCAGGGTGTACAACAGAGGAACCCTATTAGTTTTTAAATTCAAATATTGAAATTCTTTCTGTGTAATAAGACTTGAAGCATACGCCTCCCCCGTTACTTCCAAAATCTTTCTTTTTAGATTTTCTGTAGGGTCACTTAATAATTCTATGTAGTCGTTATGATTACTCAATTGCCTAAATACCTCTATGTCATAAGTAATACGATCTTGGACGACTACTGCGCCGCCTTTATCAGCCCTTCTTATTACTATATTTGAATTCTGTGCTAATGTATTGAGGGCATTTCTCTCATTTCTCGTTAAATTAATATGAGAATTAAACGGACGTTCCTCCATAGCATTCAGATCTCTCAATACAACTTGCTTAAAAGTTTGCAATGTCGAATTCAATGGGCCTGGAGGAGTCCATGTCGATTTTAATTTTACTCTTGAACGGTCAACAGTTTCTGTTTGTGTTTGTTCTGAAAAAAACAATTTAATTTGCAATTTCCTTATAAATTTCTCCAATTCAACTCTACTCTGAAATTTATCATGTCTCTGTGTGGGAACAAAAGATAATCCCTTCGATAACAAAGCAATTTCTGAGTCCGTCAATTGACTCGAAGATAAATTAATAACATTCGCTTTTGTTATATCTGCGACCGTGTTCGCGGGTATGTTTGTTGATATCCCGCTGTTTCCATTGAGTCTGTTCTCTGTACGCCCCTCCGACCTCTCCTTGTCCGTGTGTTCCACCCTTTTCCTCGCCGTCCTCGTGCTCTGCCTCTGGCTAAAAAAGCTCCCTCTGTACTTGATGAACTTGATCCCGAACGGTCCTCTTCTTCATCTCCCTCAAACGGAGGCCGCTGTTCTACCACTTTATCTTTGATCAGCCAGGGATACACTGCTTGATTATTATAGTCCTTTTCATCTCTTTGAAACTTCTTTATTTTAGTAGCTTGAAGAGATTGTCTAAACACTTCAATTTTTGTTTTAAGTTCTTCATGTTGTTTATTAAAAATGTCAATAGCACTTTGAGCTTTCAAAGTCTCAAGTAGGCCTTGAATTTCTGTGGTGATTGTGGCTGCAACTGATTTCGTTTTGTCTATAATGAGAACCATTAGATCTAATGAACATTTATTCAAAATGCCAGCCCATTGTGCTAAAAAATCACCATCTTCTGTAAACATCTTAGGGGGTTTTATAATTCTTAATCCTCGTGGGATGATCTCATTTTTACAATATTCAATAAGTGTAGCCCCATGTAACTCAGCTCTAGTTAAGCGTTTCATTAAAGTATTTATGCCTGCCCATGAGACAGACAAGGCTACCGACGGATCTATCTGCATTAAAGATGGTCCTTGTAACGTATCTGATATATGTTCAAAAGAGAAACAATGACCGGTTTTCCATGTTTGTCCTGCCATCTTCTTCCCCACTTTAATAAATATATAGACACAAACTAAAGATATAAATCCAGGGACACTGGTTCCAATTCTTTTTAACTCAACTTATAAATACAGAATCAGTTGTTCAAAAAGTAAGTCAAAGATTATCTCATATAAAGAGGAGATCGCCTCAAGAATAAGCTCCTCCCAGTAAATTTCAACATGGGATAAAAGCTACACTTTCTTCATCATAGGCGTTTTTCTCAAATTCCTCTTATTTTTTATAAAACAAAGTTTTTTTTGAAAGTCATTTTCTAATGCTCAAAAAAAGCCACTCTGCCAAATGTACTATATCTAATAGTTCAACTTAGCTTTGGCTGGCTGTAGGCTTTTTCCTCTTAAAACCGTGGTTTAACTGTGGTCTAAGGTGTTCTAATGTAAACATTTACCACACGGTCATTTCCTAGGGGAGCCTTTACCGCCACCTATTTAGGAGGTAGTAAGGGCTCCCGCACTAACCTGGTAGTAGTCATGCAGTGCATGGGGCTGACATTACCACCGGGTAAGCCCCCCTGGTTCTATTAATATAAAAATATTTTTAAGTGCCGGAAGTGGCAGGCGGTAGGGAGCAGAGAATACCACTGGGCTCCTGTAGTAGCCTAGCAATAGTGGCAAATTGTCATACAGTAAGCCTTTGGTAGGCTTGCCGCACCTTTGTGAAAAGGTCCTTAAGCTATTACATCATGCGTGCATCTTAGCACTGTGTCCTAATTTTTGTGTCTAACTTTGGGCATCATATATAATATCTTGGGGCAAGTGTGAAATCTTTTGAAAGAGAATGCACTATGTGCAAAGACAGTACACTCTTGCAAAAAGAGTTGATGCTATGGCTTTCCTATGCTAGAGCAAGTGCAGACACTGTTTTTGTTTTTTAATTCTTGTTTTACTCCTTACTAAGGTATGGCAATGTGCCATATTTTAATTACTGAAGAAGATGTAGGTTTACATTTTATACCAGCAGACCCCTGAGGCAGGAGTTTATGCCAAAACATGATCCTGTGTCAGGTCCCAGCTGTTTTTCAATAAAAATTCTTTTGTGACTTTGCTTATCCATGTGTATCCTTTTTGGAAGACCTATCTACTACCCTACTCTTCACTCCCTGCATGCAAAACAGTTCATGTGTGCATGATAGTTTGTTCATGTGCAATGCGTGCTCTCTTTTCAAATAGTGTGCACTCTTGAAAGCATACAACAAATTTTTGTATATTTTTCTGCTCATTGTATAATATCATGTAACCGCATGGGTTATGTCATTGACATTCCGATATCATTGCAAAGAAATACCAATCCCAATGAAAAAAATACTAACAATCTAGGGGCCCTGTTTACTAAGGCACGCTAGCATTTTTAGTGCACACTAATGTTAGAGACACCCTGTGACTAATTGATAAAAAAAACCTTGCCAGTCAATATTCAAATTCAAACCTTTTGGTTCCAAAGAATGAAACTGGAATATCCACATCTGTTCTAATTAAACTCTTACTCAAATCTCCTCGCCATCCACTTTACTGTTCTTCTTCTCTGTTAACATTTAAGCTTAAGAACAATAATAATCTTCTTTATCCTTTGATTCTTCGTTTACTGAATAAAAGAAACTATGAGAGATCATATTCTTTTCAAGCTGCTTTTTATTGGAAGTCTTTACCAATTGATTTAAGACTTGAAAATTCTTATGTTTGATTTCATAAAAATCTTGTTTTGTTTAATGAATATTTATTTGTTTTCTCAGTTTAATGAATATTGTATGCTTAGTTATTATGTGATTTGTTTATTATGTATTTTTGACTTTATATACCACTTTGGACCTTTGTAGGAATTGGCAGTTGATAAGGACCAGATTAGATTAGATTAGATCTATTTAATTTAATGGACATGTGAGCCAGTGATAGAATTTTGGAGAGTAGTTTTGGTATGACTATCATGGCACATAGTTGGCAATTCTCTAACAGGGCACCAATATTTAGGCAAAACAAAAAAAGAGCACAAAGGGCCTTTAAAAACAGAAGGGAACACAGTTTTTTCATTAAAATATTCCTTTAATAGTGAACTTTGATTGAAGAGAGACCCGACACGGGCCATGTTGCGTCAGGGGTCACACCAATGACAAAGTAGGCTTCAATAGACTAATTCTTTCCAAAATGTTGTATGATATATTCCTCCTCCGAATAAAATGTAATGCGAAACTCACACAGCAGCAGCGTAAATCCAGAACAAGCCCCCCCACTCCCAACTCCCCGAGCTGTAGGTGGGCCCCCGTGTCTACCTGATGTTCCCGATAATGCGTGGAGATCATTTTGGGGCAAGAGCAGAGGCACCTTGCTCCTGTCCCTTGCAGTTTCCTTTAGAAAATGGCTTCTGTGACAATTGGAGTGGAGGAGTAGCCTAATTGTTAGTGCAGTGGACTTTGATCCTGAGGAACTGGGTTTGATTCCCACTGTAGCTGTATATACAAGTATCAAGCTCCATTCCCTTTCCCTTCCCTTTCAGCTTGTGGTACTACACAAAGTCCATAAGTGTTCTTAAAGAATATTAGTGTAAACCGGCATTGGTGTACCTAAATGTAAGCATGCCTATTTACATCTAGCTGCTGCGTGGGATAAACACAAAGGAATCCTGTTTAGAAGTACTGGATCCACAGAAGCTTAGCAGAGATTGGGTGGCAACGCCAGTAACTGGGAAGCACAACCAGTGCTGGACAAACTTCTATGGTCTACGCCTGATCATGACTCAATAGATATGGTTGGGCTGGAGTGTAAATT
This sequence comes from Microcaecilia unicolor, assembly GCF_901765095.1. Lineage (NCBI taxonomy): Eukaryota > Metazoa > Chordata > Amphibia > Gymnophiona > Siphonopidae > Microcaecilia > Microcaecilia unicolor. The sequence continues at coordinate 415,786,611 of NC_044033.1, forward strand.
TTAAGGGGCTTCGACATTAGCTTCAGAACTTTTAGTACAAGAATAATGCTGGGCAGACATCTACGGTCTATGCCCTGAAAATGGCAAGGACAAATCAAACTTGGGTATATATATATATATATATATAAAGTACTGCATACCATGCAAAGTGAGTTTATCTTGTTGGGCAGACTGGAAAACTCTTTTTATTGGAAAAAACTAAAAACAAATAACATACAAATCAAAAACAAGCCCCTAGCTATACACGGTCCTCCTATCTATGTACACCCGCTCCCCCTCCTCAATAGTACAGTGGAAACTGTTTATTAGAAAAACCAAAGAAAAAAAAAAAAAAAAAAAACCGGACATGCAAATCAAACCCCAGGCTCCTAGCTAGACATGGTCTGCCTATCTATATACACCCCCTCCCCCTCCTCAATAATACAATGAATCAACCCCCCGCCCCCCCCCCCCCAAACCCCCCAAACCCCTTCAGACAACTGGCACACAATCCCCTGGGTAGCATGTCCCCTCATGGCGGCTTAAGCCTCACGTGTCTCCACCACCTCGAAGCCACCCCCACCCCTTTTTCCACCCTTTCCCACTTCGCCGCTTCCTGCACTGCCCTTACCACATCCCAGCTGACTACCTCCGCCGGCCGAACCTCCTGGTACAGGGACACCCTGCAGCGCGCCATCCAGAGGCAGTACCGCAATATCACCGAAATCAGAAAGCGTGTTACCGGATCCCTGCGTCCCCCTCCACCCTCTGGGCCGTACACCCAGTCCGCATAGCTGTAGTTGCGGAAACTGGGGATCTGCAGCAACGAGGAAACCCGGTCAGAGACCTGGACTGTAAATGGGCACCTCACCAGGAAATGCTCCATCGTCTCTTCAGTTCCAGCACATTCCTCCCGTGGGCACCCTCTATCTCGCACATTGCGATATTTCAAATTTCCTCGGACGTACAGTCTACCGTGAAAGGACAGCCACGCCAGGTCTTTATACTTCACCGGGATGCGGTTCGAAGCAATCAACCGTAACCCCTGCTGCATCCGTGGGGCCGGCGCGTCCCTCAGCGCCAGAGGAGCTGAGAACACCTGCGCCCGTACTCTGTCCATCCAGACCCCCCGTTGTCCTGCCTTCACCTCCCCCACCGTCAGCCCCCACACCCTCACCAATTTCACTAGGGTCTTGCAATAACTCACCCCCCCCGGGGCCCCCCTTCGCAGTGCCACTACCCTCCCCCCCTCCCGCCATAGGTCCCAATATCTCGGCCACCACTGCAGGACACTCCTAGCCCACCCCGGTGGCTCCCGCCCTACCGCCCTCCCCAGATTGAACTGCAGGAACAAAGCGCTGAAAAACAGGACTGGGTTTATCATGCCCACCCCCCCCCTCCCTCCTAGGCAGATATGTAACATTCCGTTTTAACCGGATTCGTCCTGTTGCCCCAGAGCAGCCGGAAGAACACCCCATACAAGGCCGCGTACCGGCTGTCTGGCAGCAAGCAGATGTAACTGACGAACAGAAACAAAGGAACTAAGTGTGCCTTGATGAGCTGTACCCGCTCCCCCATGGTCATTTTCCACCCCTTCCATCTATCCACCCTCCCCTTCGCTTCATGGAGACACCTATCCCAGTTGTAGAGCCTATAATCCCCCTTCTCAAAGTATATTCCCAAGACCCGTATACGTTCCACAGCTGTAGGAAACCTACCTCCCAACTCAAACTGCAGCCCCTGATCCCCAACCCACAGGCTATTGGACTTTTGAAAATTGACCTGGGACGCTGTTGCCTGCGAGTATTCCTGGATCAGGTTCTGCAATCTACCTCCCTCCCTCTGGTCCGCTACCCACACTGTAACGTCATCTGCATACGCCACGACCCTTAACTGGCTATTGTCCCCCACCTCCACCCCTTCCAGCCCCTCCGCCCCCCCCTTCTCCAGCCGTCTTATAAAAGGGTCGATGGCGTATGCATACAACAGCGGGCTGAGCGGGCACCCCTGCCGGACCCCTGCCCCTACCTCAAACCCCTGCCCTCTCCACCCGTTAACCAGGGGAAAACACCCCGCATGCCGATAGAGTAGCTGTAATTGCTCTATCCAGCCCTTCGGAAACCCATAGCGCTCCAAAATGCTCCATAGGACACCCCACTGCACTCTATCAAACGCTTTTTCCTGGTCGAGTGTTACCAACAGCCTACCATGCCCTCCCACTCTACTGCGTTCTACCCCCTCCCGCACCCACGCTGCCGCTTCCAAGACCCCTCTCCCTTTAACCCCACATGCTTGTGAGGCTGCCAGCAAATCCCCAGACACCTGCCTCATTCTCTGGAATAGCATTCGCGCAAAAATTTTCCGATCTGTATTAAGCAGTGCTATAGGCCGCCAGTTGGCCAGCATCGCCGGGTCCTTCCCCTTACTTAGTAGGATAAGAGCCGCCTCTGTCAGGGACCTAGGCAAGGAACCCTCCAACTGGGCTGCCCCCCATACCCTCACCAGGATCGGCACCAGCTGCTCCTTAAAGGCCTGGTAGAACTCAGTTGTTAGCCCATCCGGCCCCGGCGAGGTCTTCCTGTGGAGCGCCCCGATGGCTTCCTCCACCTCCTGTTCTGTCCACGGGTTCAAGAGGGCCTGAAGCTGGGGTCCCCCGTGACCTATCCCCGGGGTTTCTTCCACATAACACTCCATCTGCTCTATATCAATCTGCTGGGCTGAAAGGAAAGCCGCAAAGTGGTCCCTCACTGCCCCCAGAATCCCTCCCTGGTGTCCTGCAGGACCCCTGTGCGTCCCGCACCCCCTCCATCACCCTGCGCGCCCTCCGCTCCCGGCAGCATGCGAAGGGGTCCGGGCTACACATTTTCCCGAAGTCCCGCTCGTACACCAAGGAGGTGTAGCGGTTGTACTGTACCTGTTCCAGGAGTGCTTGGAGATCATGTATTTCTTCCTCCCTCCCCCCTTGTGAAATCAGTGTGTCCCTCTTTTTCTTTATCGCCATGCCCAACTTTGTCCTTTCCCTCCCCTCCCTTCTCGCCTGTCTGAGAAAGAATCCCCGCGTTCGTCTTTTCACTGTATCCCACCACTCCCCTAATGACTGAAATGCCCCCTGCACTGACACCTGATCTTCCAAAAACCGGCGGTACTCCTCCCGCATCTGCTCGCTACCTAACCACTTTAAATTCAGTCGCCATAATCCCCTCCCTGGCCTCTGCGCTGCCGCCCCCCCCACCTGAAGGAGGACCATGTGGTGGTCTGAAAAGTCCACGTCCACGTTTCGTGGACCCCCCAGACAAACTCCCTTCTTTACCAGGAATCTATCGATTCTACTCTTACACTGCCCTCGAAAGAACGTGAACCCCTCCTGTTCCTCACAGAAGGCCACATGCGCGTCTACCAGCTCCGCCTCCCGCATGATCCCTGCCAGCCTCACCCCGTCATAGCCCACCTGTACCGATCGTCCCCCACTATCCTTTTTCCGCAATATGGTGTTAAAATCTCCCCCCCAGACTACTTGGCGCGAAGTGTATAGGTAGGGCTTGATCTTCCCAAAGAGGAGCACCCTTTCCTTCTTGCTTTGGGGCCCGTACACATTCACCACCCTCAGTGCTCTATCCTCCCAAATCACATCCACAACAAGACATCTCCCCACCCCCAGCTCCACCACTCGCTGAATATTCACCCGGTGGGACTTAAATAAGATCCCCACCCCACCATACCTCTCCCCCGCCAACCCCCACACCGAGGGACCCCACTTCCAGGCCCGCCTCGCCCGCCTGATCACCTCAATGGACCGCAGCCGAGTCTCCTGGAGCAGGAAGCAATCTGCTTGGACCCTCGCGAACCAGTCATACGCTAAACCCTGCTTCTTCGGAGAGGCGATGCTGGCCACATTCAGCGTGGCAAATGTCAACACTAAGCCTGCCATCCTTATTGCGAGTCACGAGTCTGCTCACTCCCACCTTCTTTCCTTATCTCCTGGGATACCCCCTTCTTACCCTGAAGCAGGTCCTCTGCTATGCGGTCTACGTCATCCCCTGCCAGATCCCCCTCCCCCCCCCCGCAGCCGTCCTGTCTGCACCTTACCCCCCCCTCCCCCTTTCTTCCTTCCTTTCTTCTTTGCTCTATCCGGACCCACCCCCTGAACCCTCCCTCTCCCCTCTCCCCCCCCACCCCCTACCTCCTCCTCCGAGTCCTCCACCTCTCCCAAGTCCTCCAGGTCCTCCAGATCCTCCTCTAGCTCCACTCTGTCCCCCCAAGCTTGCACTTGGGCCTTCACCACCTGCCCAGCCCCCTCAGCTTTCCTCTTACTCCCCTTTCCCCTCCCTCCCTCCCTTCCCTTTTCCTCCTCCCTCCCCCCTCCCCCTCCCCCCAGAGCCTTCCTACCACCAGTACCCTCCTCCAGTGCATCCTCATATTTCCGTTTGCCCTCTCCAATCCCCCCTGCCGCCCCCTCTTCCTCCATTAACTCCACCTCTTCTCCTTCCCCCTGTTCTTCCTCCTCCCTCCCAACCTCCCTATCTTCCTCCTCCTCCTCCAACACCTGAAATCTGTTCCCCCCCCTCTTCCCCTGCAGCGACCCCTCCCCGCCCACCCCTAGTTTCCCCCCCCCCTCCGAAACTTCCCTTTCCTCTGTGGCACTTGTACCCACTCCCCCTCTCCCCCCTGCTCCACTCCTAACCCAGCCCCCTGCCCCTCCCTGCCTATCACCCCCTGCCCTATCCCCTCCTCCCTTACCCCCCCTCCCTGTCCCTTCCCCCACATATCCCACTCGTTATGGGCCACCCTAGGGCAGTTCCGATATGCATGGCCTAACCCGCCGCAGAGGTTGCACCTGATTGCGGTGCAGTCCTCTGTGGCGTGCTGATCCCCGCATCTTCCACACTTTACCACTGGGCATGACATGCTGAAGTGCCTAAACGAACCACATCTGAAGCACTGCCGCGGCTGCCCCTTGTAAAAGCACAGTATCCTGTCGCGACCGATAAAGGCAGCCGAAGGAATGTGCTGGACCACATGGCTCTCCTGTCTCAATTTGACCAGGGCTCCCCAACCTCCTGCCCAAACCCTGCTTGGATCCGGTAACTTTGTAAGCGGGGATCTCAGCTCCGCGTACCTCTGTAGCCAGTAGGCTAAATCTGCCCCAGAGATAGACTCATTTCTCACGAGCAGGGTGACCTGCACCAGGTCCGGCTTGCTGATTGGAATGGCCCTGAGGTCCCGCCACTCCCCCTTTCCCCTCACCCCCTCGTACCTTTCCCAGAATATTTCCATCCCCCTCTGGGTCATGAAGCTCAAGTCATATTCTGGGATGTTGATGGGGTGTATACACGCGTAAAAGTCCTCGGGTATAAACCCCATCCCCATCACCAGCCTCAAGACCCGATCCCTGGAGGGCATTGCCCCCTCCCCTATCCATTTGAGCTGTACCACATTTCGCCGCTTAGGCAGCTGTCCACCCCCTGTCCCCGCTCCCCCCCAACCCCTCCCTGGGCCCTCAAAACCACCCGATCTCCCCCCCCTCCTTCCTTCCCCCTCCCTGGACTACTGCCGCAAAGGACTTGGACCCCAGCCCCCACCGCCCCCCCTCCACACTTGTTCCAGCCCTTCCCTCTGCCTCCCCCCCCTTCTGTCCCTCTGCCCCTCCCCTCATCCCTCTCCCTTCCTCAATCTCCACAGCCCCCTCCCCCTCCCGCTGTCCCCCGACCCCTTCCCTCTCAGACAAACATCCAGCAACGTCCATAGTCAGTTCTGCTGCTTGGGCTGCCTCCAACTGATTGTCCTGCCCATCTCCACTTCCTGGAACGTCCCTGCTCGTCCCTGCCACTGCAGGCTCCAGCCTCTGGGCTAATCGCCTCCTCTCCTCTGTCTCCTGGCGATACTCTGGCTCCTGTCCAGTCAGGTCTGCAGCTGGCGATACCAGACTCCCTGCTCGCTCCGCCCCTGAACTCCCTCCAACCTCCGGCACCAGGGCGAAGCCTCCGGAACTCCGCCGCTCCCCTTGGCTCCTCGCTCCCAGCCGTCCTGCTGGCAGGTCCGCTCCACCACCCGCTGCACATCTGTTGGACTTGCCATGTCCACTTCTCTATTCAACGACAGTCTCTCAACAATCGGGTTACTTCCCCCTTGCTTCTGGTGCAGTCCGTCCTGCGTTCTCCCAATGGCTGGCGCTTCCCGGGGGCATGGCTTGTCAGTTCCTGATACCGCCACAGGCTGGCTGTTAGCACCCCCCGATTTCACCTCTTGTAATGGACAGCTGGTCAAATGAGCTCCCAGCTGCTGCCCGCTCCTATTCCTCTCTCTCCGACCCCTCTCCTGTAAACCGCCAGCTACTCCATGCTCAGGGAAGACCTCCCCTGCTCCTGGACTTCGTGGGCGGGGCTTCTCCAGATGCCATGCTGCTTCGGTTTCCACTTCAGTCATTGCAGACCCGGCCAAAAATACCGGAGTCTGCCTCTGCTGACCCTTTTCCAACAGGGCCTCCTTCACGGCAACTGTCTCTGCTGTTTGCACAACTGCAGGTAAGCCCTCTGAGACTTCGACTACCACCTCTGTAGAAAACAGGCTGCTACCTGCGTCTCCCTCTGCTGCCTCCATTATCTGGAGTTTTGACAATGTACTGAGTTCTGTCCTCCCCTCCACAGGTAGGATCTCCGCTCCAGCCCCCACCTCAGAGCCATGTCCTGCCGCTGCCTCCTTATCCTCTGGCTGCGGGGTAAGTGCTCTGGACTGTGTTGCCAACTGTCTCATGTATTTTAAAGTGGGGTCACCTCTGAACCCAGACAACTCTTTAGATTCTAATGCTGCTGAAGACACTGAAGCTTGCTGCAACTGTAGTGTTCCTGAACCCCCAGACTGTGGTATAGAAGCCATCCTTTCTCGGTTAACATAGAGCTCCCTCAAAGGATTCACAGAGCCCTTTTTTAAACAGTTCAACAAGTGTTCTTTTTTCCCCAACAACTTCGATATCCGGGCTTCCTCTTTAACATACATTTGTCTGTGCTCCGCTGGGGCAAATTTACACATAGTTCTTGCCATTTTCAGACGTTTTCCTAGCTCCACTACTTCTTTTTCCACCAGCTTAATTCGTCTTACAATATTTACCACACTACTTGCTGGATCATCAGGGTCATAGCTCACTTCAAGGAACTCCTCATCTGACGATCCACTCTCCTCACTCTCACTCTCATCTGCCTCCAGCATAGGCTTCTGGCAAACTTCCATCGCCTCTTCCTTCTCCCTTCCTTGGAAGCGCCCTTCTGGGGCCTGTACTATTTTCCTCCCCCCTCCACTGTCTTCTCGCTTACCTTCCGCAAGCTGGGCCATGGAGGGGGAAATGCTCTTGTGGCCTCCACCGGGCTGCTTCTCCCTTCGGTCCACTGGACTCCTTTCCCTTCTCCCGGTAGTCAAACCAGGGAGAGAGCCACTCCTTTCGGCCTTCTGGTCCCGGGCCCCAGGAGGCCCCACAGCCTGGGACTTTCCTGAGGCCTTCTCCCCAGGGACCCTCCTCATCTTTGGGGAGGGAGCTAGGTCTCACTCCCTTTCCACTGGAAGTCAGCAGAGCTCTCTAAAACACCTCCTTCCTCCTCAGCAGACTGGATGGACCGTACAGGTCTTTATCTGCTGTCATTTACTATGTTACTATGAGGGGCATAATCGAATGACGCCGGCCAAATAGCAGTAAGTGGGCGGAGCCAACTGTAAGTGGGCGGAGCCAACCGCATTTTCGAAAAAGATGGCTGGTCATCTTTTTCTTCGCTAATATGGTTGGCCCGGCTAAATGTCAGAGTTCGCCAGGTTTGAGATGGCCGGCATCGGTTTTCGGCCATAATGGAAAATAATGCCGGCTATCTCAAACCCGGCCAAATCCAAGGCATTTGGTCATGGAAGGAGCCAGCATTTGTAGTGCACTAGCCCCCCTCACATGCCAGGACACCAACAGGGTACTGTAGGGGGCACTTCTAAAAATAAAAAAATAAAATAAAAATAGCTCCCAGGTGCATAGCTCCCTTCCCTTGGTTGTTTAGCCCCCCCCCAAATCCCCCCAAAACCCCACTCCCCACAACTCTACACCATTACCATAGCCCTAAGGGGTGAAGGGGGGCACCTACATGTGGGTACAGTGGGTTTTGGAGGGCTCCCATTTACCACCACAAGTGTAACAGGTGGGGGGATGGGCCTGGGTCCACCTGTCTGAAGTGCACTGCACCCATTAAAAACTGCTCCAGGGACTTGCATACTGCTATCAGGGAGCTGGGTATGACATTTGAGGCTGGCAAAAAAGTTTTTTTTTTGGGTGGGAGGGATTGGTGACCACTGGGGAAGTAAGAGGAGGTCATCCCCAATCCCTCCAGTGGTCGTTTGGTCAGTTGGGTCTTCTTTTTGAAGCTTGGTCGTGAAAGAAACGGGACCAAGTAAAGCCGGCAAAATGCTCGTCAAGCTTGGCTTTTTTTTTTACATTATCGGGCAAAGCCGGCCATCTCGTGAGCACGCCCCCGTCCTGCCTTCACTACCCTACCGACACACCCCCTTGATGTTTCGCTGGCTTCGCGACGGAAAGCAGTTGAGCCCGGCCAAAATCGGCTTTCGATTACACTGATTTGGTCGGGTTCAGGAGATCGCCGGCCATCTTCCGAATTGTGTCGGAAGATGGCCAGCGATCACTTTTGAAAATGAGCTGGTATGTAATACTAGCATAACCCAGTATTGACATGCCTACCATTTCTGTGCCAAGAGTTATACCAGCCATACTGCTAACATAACTGCAGATATATGAATGTGCATTATGCATGCAACTGGGATCCCTGCCCGTATCCTGCTTATGTGTACTCTCCCCTGGCATTTAGATGCTACAGTATGTAAGTTAGGTGCTACTGCAGAACAGCACTTAGGCATCTTGCTGGTACTTTCCCAGGTCAGTGTGCGCTTACATGCTTAAGTACTAGTATTCTAGACTTTCCAGCTTATAATCGAACGAGAAAAACGCCCAAGTTCCGACCTAAATCGGGAGATGGGCGTTTATCTCACAAAAACGAATAACGCGGTATAATCAAAAGCCGAATTTGGGACGCTTTCAACTGCACTCCGTCGCGGATGCGGACAAAGTGGACGGGGGCGTGTCGAAGGCGTGTCGAAGGCGGAACTGGGGCGTGGTTATCATCCGAACAGAGATGGGCGCCCTTCGCCGATAATGGATGCGTTTGTAGCTAGAATTTAGGGCACTTTTCCTGGACCCTGTTTTTTCACGAATAAGGCCCCAAAAAGTGCCCTAAATGACCAGATTACCCCCAGAGGGAATCGGGGATGACCTCCCCTGACTCCCCCAGTGGTCACTAACCCCCTCCCACCACAAAAAAATGATGTTTCACAACTTTTTATTTTCACCCTCAAATGTCATACCCTCCTCCCAGGCAGCAGTATGCAGGTCCCTGGAGCAGTTGTTAGGGGGTGCAGTGGACGTCAGGCAGGTGGACCCAGGCCCATCCCCCCTACCTGTTACAATTGTGCTGCTTAATGCTTATTAGTCGTCCAACCCCCCCAAACCCACTGTACCCACATGTAGGTGCCCCTCTTCACCCCTTAGGGCTATAGTAATGGTGTAGACTTGTGGGCAGTGGGTTTTGAGGGGGATTTGGGGGGCTCAACACACAATGGAAGGGTGCTATGCACCTGGGAGCTCTTTTACCTGTTTTTTTGTTTTTGTAAAAGTGCCCCCTAGGGTGCCCGGTTGGTGTCCTGGCATGTGAGGGGGACCAGTGCACTACGAATCCTGGCCCCTCCCACGAACAAATGCCTTGGATTTATTCGTTTTTGAGCTGGGCACTTTCCTTTTCCATTATCGCTGAAAAGCAAAAACGCCCAGCTCACACATTGGCGAATAAAACATGGGCTTCTATTTTTTATCGATAATACGGTTCGGTCCGCCCCTTCACGGACCCGTTCTCGGAGATTAACGCCCATGGAGATAGGCGTTTCTGTTCCATTATGCCCCTCATTGTGTATCAGCATAGAGCAAGAATTCAATTTTAAACTCGATCCAAAAGCACTGTCACCAAACTCTGACTTTAAGACTGTCATTTGAAAAGCTGTGTTCATGTAAAGTTCCATCTCTGGCCATCTTCAAATCTAGGCTAAAAGCCTACCTTTTTGAGGCTGCTTTTAACGCCTAACCCCTATCCCCCTTCTTCAGTACCTATATCTGTAAGTAATTCTCTTATCCATTATTTGTCCTGTTTGTCTGTGTTGATTAGATTGTGCTTTTGGATTGAGTTTAAAATTGTATTCTTGCTCTATGCCAATACACAATTCTGAGGAGCAGTAGTGTTTCCAGAAATCGCCATAGATACATATTACAGAGACTCCTGAGGCAGGCCCGAGTGGCCGAAACACGATTCGTGCCCAGTTCAGTTTTTAGTAATAAACTTTTGATGTGAACTCTTTGAGTCCATTAGAGGTTTTTTGGGTCATCATCCATCTTGTCTCCTTCGCTGTGTTCATTTGCTGTTTGACCTGTGCATACCCTCAAAATTACCACAGAAACTTTGCAGTTACCGCACAATAATTTGTAATGCTAAAATGTGGTAAGTGCAAAAACTTACCACACTTTAGTAAAAAGGCTGCTAAACAAATGCATTTTAGTTAAACATGTTTATGTGTGTTCTTCTTTTAAATAAGATTTTTATTGCTCTAGAAGAATGAAGATTGGACTGTCTAATGGAAAATAGAATGATAGCCAAATGCACAGCAGAATTTCATATAGCAAAGAAACAGAACAAGCAAGCTGCAAAATCAAGAAAAATATGTTCAATAATCATCTCAGTACTTTGTGTTATGATGAGTCATTGTAATGCATCACTGTGGGTTATTGTGGTAATGTCACAAAATATTGATTGCAGTATATACACAGATTCAGGTTTCCTAGAGGCTTTAAATTGTTGAATGACTTCATATGGCTGTAGTTGACTAAATGGATAAATGATTTAGGGAAATATAGGACATGCAAGAATGAATATATATATATATATATATATATATATATATATATATATATATATATATATATATATATATATATATTGGTTCCATCACTTGAATGTATATGTTAGTGTTCTGTATCTGTCTGAAGATTTATTTCAATTCCTCTGAAAGTAGTTGTGGGGGTGGGGAGGAGTTGAATGACTATGAAGGCATGGGGAGGATGGGTGTTTCTGATATGCATGTGTATTGTTGGGTGTCTGCATGTGTGTTTCTATCTCTCCTATTTGTTTCCCTCTGTCCAGCTGCTCCCTCTTCTTTCCCTTTATTTCATTTTACCTTACCTGCATTATTGTGGCTCCTAACAGCCTGGATATGGTTCCCATAGCAGAGACTCCTCCATCAATAACTGGGGCATCTGCTGCCACCAGTTCCAGATCCACTTAATTTGCATCAGCATGTTTATGGCTTTGCTTTTTCTGACTGCCAGCTAGTTACAAGGTGTATACACTGGAGGATGAAGCACAATTGCATGAAATGAGACAGCTGAACATACAGGTCACAGAAAAACTGGATGAGCAACTAGAGTAGGCCAAATGGTTAAAAGGTATTAGTTTATGGTTTAATTAAAATTTGATATACTGTTCTTCCTACAGGCATTGCAAAGCAGTGAACACAATAAAATCAATTAAAAGAAAGCAAAGGTGAAGTAAAGAACTCCATTGTGTGATAGGAAAGAAGTCAGTTGCACAAGACAGATTCACTTTCATGTCTTCCACAAAATACATTATCAAAACCATGTGGCATAGAAATATGCAGATTCAAAAGCACACTGCTCAATGCACAATGTGCAATGGGCCAGTCAGTTCAGGACATCATGCCCATAAGAAGTGGGTGATTCCCAAAAGCCTTCTGAAATAGAAAAGTGCATGAAAGTGTTAGAAAGGGCTAAGCAGCAGTGGGGTAGCCAGACCTGACATTGTGAGTGGGCCCAGAGCTAATATGGGTGAGCACTATGTTTCAATCAACTTACTGGTAGCAGATATGAAGATATGCAGTGTGAAGACAGCATGAGATAAGTTGATTGAAATATTCACCTGTTTGGGATTACAGTGACTGTAACTTCTGAGCTCGTTTTTGAAAGAGAAGGACGCCCATCTTTCGACATAAATTGGAAGACAGGCATCCTCACAGGGTCGTCCAAATCGGTATAATCAAAAGCCGATAATCAAAAGCCAATTTTGGACGTCCCCAATTGCACTCCATCGCAGGGACAGCCAAAGTTCAAGAGGGCGTATCGGAGGCGTAGCAAAGGCGGGACTTGGGCATGCCTAAAACTAGGAGGTCCTCGACCCATAATCGAAAGAAACAAGGACGTCCCTGACGAACACTTGGACGACTTTACCTGGTCGTGTTTTTCTTACGACCAAGGCACAAAAAGGTGCCCGAACTGACCGGATGACCACCATAGAGAATCGGAAATGACCTCCCATTACTCCCCCAGTTGTCACTAACCCCCTCTCACCCTCAAAAAACATCTTTAAAAATATTGATTGCCAGCCTCTATGCCAGCCTCAGATGTCATACTCAGGTCCATGACAGCAGTATGCAGGTCCCTGGAGCAGTTTTAGTGGGTGCAGTGCACTTCAGGCAGGTGGACCCAGGCCCATCACCCCCACCTGTTACATTTGTGGAGGAAACAGCAAGCCCTCCAAAACCCACCACAAACCCACTGTACCCACATCTAGGTACCCCCCTTCACCCATAAGGGCTATGGTAATGGTGTACAGTTGTGGGTAGTAGGTTTTGGGAGGATTTGGGGGGGCTCAGCACACAAGGTAAGGGAGCTATGTACCTGAGAGCAATTTATGACGTCCATTGCAGTGCCCCCGGGATGCCCGGTTGGTGTCCTGGCATGTCATGGCGACCAGGGCACTACAAATGCTGGCTCCTTCCATGACCAAATAGCTTGCATTTGGTCGTTTCTGAGATGGATGTCCTTGGTTTCTATTATCGCTGAAAATCAGAAATGACCAAGTCTAGGGTCGACCATCTCTAAGGACGATCGCATTTCAGGATTTGGGCATCCCTGACCGTATTATTGAAACAAAAGATGGACATCCATCTTGTTTCAAAAATACGGGTTTCCCCGTCCCTAGATGGAGATGTCCCTTTTGATTATGCCCCTTTTTTGTTTTTCTAACCTGTGGATGCATAAGTGGTTTTTACTCTGTTTTGGGAAGGAATTATATTGATGGCACTATAGTGAGTGGAGTTTTTTCTGATCTGTGATGGTGTGTTGTGCTCAATGCATTAAACCTTTGGTGGCTTGAGTGGTAACACAGAGATCTTTTTTCTCCACTTTTTTGGGGGGGTGTAGATCTAATAGTTCCCATTACAGAGTTAATCCACTTGTTGGATAATTAGTATGGGTTTTTTTTATATATATAACTTATAGTGTGCCAGAACTGAAAACTCTTACCTCTATCTGGTCAATAATAAAAGGAGTTCATTGTGAACACTATCCACTAAAAGATTGTTTTGTGGTTGTACATTAGGAATTGTGATATTGAATAATTAAGTATATGTATTTGTTCCTAGTCATGTATTCAAAGGTTATCCTTTCAAGAAAGCCAGTTAATTGTTTAACTTATTAGTGGAACATAACCACAGAGGCATGGTATGGTCACATTTTCAATATGGTAATACTAAAGCCCAGCTAAGGAGAGACAGGGATGAGCTAGTAAGGGGATGAGAGGCAATGAAGGGTAGGTGAGGACTGAAAGGGTAATTGATAGGGATTGAAATGGGGGACTAGGGAGCGGGTGAAAGATGGGGAGAAGTAGGAGACTGGGAAAGGAGAGAGATGGGAGTGCTGGAGAAAGGAATGGGAAAAGTCAGTAGATAATTATGAGTCACGAAAAGGAGGAGACTAATGACTAGAGGTGAGAGAAAGGGAGAATGAGGATAAAATTTAAATGGGCAAATATAAATGCAAAGAAGAGACAGGAAGGGAGAGAAAAATCCAATTAATCATTAAAAAAGTAAAGAAACTTCCCATTGTAAGGAAGAATTCAGTCCAAAAGGTTCCAGTGTTTTTAATTGGAAGATCCAATGCTGTTCAGTTTATAGCAGTCTTTTATTGATATCACCTCCATGGGTTCTTAAGGACACTAGATCAATAGCCCAGTAGTGGAGGGACTCATCAACATCCTCACCCTCTAAATGATCAGATGACTCTTAAGAAACTTGAGATTCTCTGGATTCCTCCCTTGAGTACTATAACTTCCTCTTAGAAGAACCAGAATCTCTTGACCTCAACTTTCCACCTCTCTTTTTATGTTGACTCTGAGCCACTTCTGACCTTAAATTCTTTCCAACAGTTCTGTTCTTTCTTCCTTTATTTCCACCTACCCCTCTTTTTTGTCTACCCCTTTCCAACATTAACAGACTGAGCTGTTTTCCTTTTAATAGCCCCAGACTTCCTACTCTCCTCCACATTAGCCGCTCTCCTTTTAGAACTAATACTAGGACACACTACCCAAAATAACTACACAAATCACAAAACAGTGACAGAAGTTCACATAATTACCACACCCCACCATAAACATTGTCAAATAAAAGTGCCCCAACAGCTTGACTCAATTAAAGCCCCCCCCCTCCGAAAAAAACAGCCACCAACCAAGCACAAACTAAAACAAGAAGACCACATTCACTAAATTTTTAGAACGATAATACCCCCACAGCTTCCAGCACACTACTGCCGATATTCACAGGAACGTCTCACACAGAGGAACCAAAAACTCCCAAACAGCTGACATCTGGAACTGAAAGCCACACACATCCACAACTACCTCCTGAATCTCCAGTCTCATACAAAACATCCACCATTTTTTATTTAATTATATTTTAAATACACAAAATATTCTCTTCAGAGGAACACAAAAAAAAAAAAAAAAAACACCCTCCCACTGTGAATAATGCTACAGAATGCTGCCATAACCCAGTGCCACTCCAATTGACTTAACAGCAGACAATCGGAACCAAACAGCATGGGACCACCACCAGATAACCATTCATTTTTATTGGGAGGGGGCTGTTCCTGACCACGCTATTTTACCCCAGTTAAGTCTGGGCCTTATTCTTACATGTGTAGATCATATACATGTGTACATGGGGATTTCAGAAAGCTGCTATTTGCACCTAGAGAAAACACCAGTGTTTCCTAAGTCCAATCCTTGAGTACCTTTTGCCAGTCAGATTTACAGAATATCCACAATGAACATGCATGAACTTGATTTGCACACACTGCCTCCATTATATGCAAATTTCTTTCATGCATATTCATTGTGGATATCCTGAAAACCTGACTTGCAAGGGGTACTCCATGACCGGACTTGGAAAACAATGATCTACACCAACCTCCTAATTCTATAAAAGTTGCCAAAAATTGTGTGCACAATTTAAATGAATAACCAAGTTCAATTTAATTATTGCATTTGTATCCCACATTATCCCACCTATTTGCAGGCTCTGTGTGACCTTGGGCAAGTCACTTAACCCTCCGTTGCCCTAGGTACAACAGTAGTACAATATACTACTTAGACTGTGAGCCCAATAGGGACAGACCCAGTACCTGTAAAGTGAAGCTGTAAACCATGACGGCGGCGGAGGAGGGTTGGCGGCGGGAAGGGGGGCTTGAGCGGGCCACGGCAGGGGGGTCCAGGGGTCAGGAACTCAGGGGGGGTCTGGAAAACGGAGGGAGGGGGGTCTGGAAATTGGAGGGAGGGAGGGATTCTTCTGATGTCGCATTACCATGGGCAGAGCTATTACGAACCCAACGAACACTTCAGGGCTTCACGGCTTCACTTCCAAGCTTCCACGGAGTCAGCTTCAGAATGTTAGAGGTGCAAATTATTATATATATATATATATATATATATATATATATATATATATACATGTTTTATAAAAGGCTCAACACTCAGCAGAACCTTTTAGAAAATACCACATTGAGCACACTCTGACCCAGATATCTCAATTCTGATCTCATTGTTCTTTTTTTAAAAACTTTTGATTGATGCAGTTTTAGAGATCAGAATAATCAAGAACGAGAAAGTGAGATTGCAGGAAGATACCACTCAAAGGACTTAATTCTATAAATGATGCATAAAAAATCAGCACAAATAGCATTAAGCACTATCCTATAAACAGTGCTTATAGTTAGACAGCTTTTATGGAGTAATGCTTAACCCTAGGAACCATGACTATATTTAGGTGCAAACATTTACACCAATGAAACCTTGGTATAAATCCCCATGCCTAAATTAGGCATGAATCCCCTTTATTCTATAATGCACATAAATTAAAGGAACACCCATGATCCACTCATGACCTGCCCAGGGCTGTGCCTCCTTTTTAGACCTGCATGTAAAATTTATGCGTGGATCCCACACCTAAATTTACATGTGTAAATATTTATGAATTCTAATTAGCACCAATAATTGATAGTTAAGATCTCAATTATTGGTGCTATTTGGCTTGCCATTCAATTAAATTGTGGACACAAATTGGGCACATGCCCAAATTTGCTTGTGCAACTTTTAGCGCTTTTCATAGAATTTTAGGGTAAAATATTTATTTATTTGTTTATTGCATTTATACCCCACCTTTTCCCACAGGATGCAGGCTCCAAGTGGCTTACAAGAGACTGGAAAGGCTAACGCCAAACCAGTGAAAATACAAATACAATATTTAAAATATCTTTTTCACATGGATGGGAGCAGGAGGGGAGGGCAGGGGAGGGAGGAGAATCGCTGGGTATGGATGGGTAGAGGGGGAGAGGGGAGAGAAGAGAATTGCTGGGCATGAATGGATAGAGGGAGGCAGGGGAGAGAAGAGAATTGCTGGGCTTGGATGGGTAGAGTGGGGCAGGAAAGAGAATTTCTGAGCATGGATGGGTAGAGGGGGACAGGGGAGAGAAGAGAATTGCTGGACATGGATGGGTAGAGGGGGCAGGGGAGAGAAGAGAATTGCTGGGCATGGAGGGCAGGGGATAGAAGAGAATTGCTGGGCATGAATGGATAGAGGGAGGCAGGGGGAGAGAAGAGAATTGTTGGGCATGGATGGGTAGAGAGGGCAGGGGAGAGAAGAGAATTGCTGGGCATGGATGGGTAGAGGGGGACAGGGGAGAGAAGAGAATTGCTGGGCATGGATGGGTAGAGGGGGGCGGGGAGAGAAGAGAATTGCTGGGCATGGAGGGCAGGGGAGAGAAGAGAAGAGAATTGCTGGGTATGGATGGATAGAGGGGGGCAGGAGAGAGAGGAGAGTTTCAGGACATGGATGGAGGGTAGGGCAAGAGAAATTCTGGACATGGATGGAGGGAAGGGAAGGGAAGGGAGAGAGAAGAAATGCTGGACAAGGAGGGAAGATAGAGGAAGGAGATTAGATGAGGGAAAGGAAGTGAGGAGAGAAACTGCACATGGATGGAGAAAATAGGCAGAAGCTGGATCCACTGTACAGTCAAGTCTGCAGAGGACCAGAAATGAAGAAGAAAGGAGGAAAGAAAAGAAATAAATGGAAAGGAAGCCCTGGAAACGGAGTCAAGGGAACAGATAGAGAGCAGCAGAATCAGATACTGGGCCAGCATGATCAGAGAAACAAAGTCACCAGACAACAAAGGTAGAAAAAATAATTTTATTTTCATTATAGTGTTTGGAATATGTCCACTTTCAGAATCAGGTGCTGAATGTTAAAAGTTTATATTTATTTACTTATTTATGGCATTTTATCCCATATTAAACATGAATTAGATTGGAACCTGGGATCATTTATTTTTTTTTCCTGAGAGAGTAATGCATTGCCCCCCCCCCCCCACCCCCGGCTATAGCCAGCTCTGCAATTTTGGATTGGCACAGAGGTGGACGGGGGGCGCAGAGGTGGATGGGGGGAGGTGCAGAGGTGGACCGGGGAGAGAGCCTGTTGTTAAAAATTTACCAGCACACCACTGAATATACTACTTAGATTGTGAGTCCATCAGGGACAGTGTAAGCATCTGTATAATTATATGTAAAACCACCTTCATTTGTGCTTGAAAGAGGCGGTATATGAAAGTAATAAACAATAGTGTTGTTAATAAATGATACTAATAGGGAAATTAGCACATAGTTCAGTTCCTAAATAAGACAGCCTAACCAGAATAAAGGTGCAATACAGGAGTCAATTGGAGGGGAGTAGATGACCCTAATGATACCTTATCAGCAAGAAACATGAGTAGTTGAAAAAGACTGATCTCAATGTTCTATGCAAAATTGATTTTTGTGTATCCTTATATAATGCCAGCACAAATTGTGCAGAAATCACTGCCAAAATGAGGCTGTGGATATTTATACCTGCTAAGGAGGTATACATATTCACAAGAAAAGTATGCACAAAAGACTGAGAGGTCCTTTTACTAAGTGGCAGTAAGTCCAATGCAGGCTTACTGCTTGCCATTCTGGAACCACTGCCAACCCAACACGGGCACCGGTGGTAGTTCCACCCCAGTGTGCAGCATTTCTGGTGCTAGCAGAAATATTTGAAAAAATATTTCCACTAGAGGTTACCCAGTGGTAATTGGCACTGCCCGGTTACCACCAGGTTAGCATGGGAGCCCTAACCACCACCTCAATGGGTGACAGTAAGTGCAGTAAATTCTCGGAGTAACAATCGACCGTAACCTCTCACTTGAGACCCAAGTGAAATCCACCATAAAGAAAATGTTTTTCTCAATGTGGAAACTCAAACGCGTGAAACTAATCTTCCTGAGGGAAATATTTCGTAACCTGATACAGTCAATGGTACTAAGCCACACAGACTACTGCATTGGAATCTATGCGGGTTGCAAGGATCAAATCATAACGAAACTCCAGACCGCCCAAAACACAGCAGCTCATATTTGGAAAAACGCATTTTGACAGCGCCAAACCACTCCGAGAAAAACTGCATTGGCTACCAATCAAAGAACGTATCACTTTCAAAATCTGCACGACTGTTCATAATTATTTACGGCGAGGCACCTGGATATATGACAGATCTCATCGACCTGCCAACCAGAAACACCACAAAATCAGCACGATCATACCTAAACCTCCACTACCCAAGCAGTAAAGGACTCAAATACAAATCCACCAATGCATCCAGCTTTTCCTACTCAAGCGCACAACTAGGGAATGCACTGCCAAAAGCAGTAAAAACTATGCTCAACCACCTAAAGTTCTGGAAAGTACTAAAAACAAACCTGTTCAGAAAACCATACCCCACTGACCCAACATAAAAAATACCTGGATACCTGCGACACAACGTAACCAAAGATTGTAATACATCCTAACTCTTCCTAACTCTTCCACTCCCTCTCTATTTCCCCCCAAATGTACCTATCATACATGTACCTCATTCTACTACAATCTCACCTGTATTCGTTCATGCCTTGTATTTGTTCAGACCGGAATCGGCTAATGCAATTAACGGTACTATGTAAGCCACATTGAGCCTGCAAAAAGGTGGGGAAATGTAGGATACAAATGTAAGAAATAAATAAATAAAAATCTTAGCATATGGCCATTTTGTTTTCAGCCTTTTTACCCACTATGGTAAAAAGGGCATCAGCGAGTAGCAAAAATGGCCCCTGCCACTAGCACAGGGCCCTTTTTACCAGAACTTATTAAAAGGGCCCCTTGATTCTTTAAATGGCACCTAAAATTGGCGCTGAAAAGAATAGCTCTAAGTGGTATTCTATAAACGGCAATTAAAGTTAAGTGCAGTTTATAGAATCATGCTTAGCACCTGGAACTGTGACTATATTTAGGCGCAACTATTTACATCAATTAAACCTTGGTGTAAATCCCCATGACTAAATTAGGCACATATCCCTTTTATTCTATAACAATGTGTGCAAATTAAAGGAACACCCCTGATCTGCCCATGACCCATTTTTGAACAATACCTAAATTTATGCATGTAAATTTTAATTAACTTAAGTACCAACAATTGCTTGTTAAGATCTCAATTTCAGTGCTAATTGGCTTGTCACTCAATTAAATTGCACATGTAAATTAGGTGCACGCCCAAATTTGCACACACAATTTTTAGTGACTTTATAGAATTTTGGGGAAAGGTACATATTTTATAAGGTATGTATGTATATTGTATTTTCATCTGTGCTCTGTGCAAAGCCTACCCTAAATGTGCCAATACCCAGATAACATAAAAGTATATACATTCTGTTCACCATGCATACTTTTAGATGGGGTAATTTTAAAAGTGCCATTTTACATGCATATGCTATTATAGGCATGAAAATGCTTTATAAAATTACCCCCGTAATGAATATTACGGCATACACTTCCATATGTTGGGCTAATTTTAACAGAAGACACCATAGTATTGTGTACATAACAGCTGTAAATTCCTCTGCTTGACAAAAGTACAGTAGGATGCCAATTATCTGAACATCAGCAGAGAGCAGTCAGTAGTCTGGATAATGGAAAATCTGGATGATTGGACATTCCTTTTTGAAAAGAGCATATACTTTGAGAGCTACATGTTGAGCATTATTTTTGTTTTCAATAATATATGGGGAAAAATACCAAAATAAGATGTTACACATTTTTTTTTTACTGTGTATCAGACATAATGTGATAATTATGATACAGAGATTATGATATAGAAATTTAAATAATAAAGAATGAAAGAAGTCCAGGTAATTGGACATCCGCATAATCGGAGTTCGGATAACCAGCGTCCTACTATAATATAGTACTAAGATAAAACATGTAAGTACTCAAAGAATATTCCTTTCCTTAACTGTTTAGTAATACAATATGTATTTTAAATGGATCATGTACAAAACTGCCTGTATAGTGTCTCATTTTATTCCCTCTTCAACATGTCAACAGATGTTTAATCATATCAATACTGCTTTACTATGAGACCACATAATATGATGTGTGACATGCTGTCAACAATGTAACATCACTCTGTATTAAAGATAGAAACAATTACGCTTTTGCATTGGATGGTCTGTGAATTTAGATGGCAGATCTCAACAGTACTTTAAAAGAAATATAGAATAAAGCTACAAAGCTTCCAGATTTGATTGGTTGTACAATGAAATCCGAAGGGAAACGTGCTAAGAAATACTGTATCTGCTACAGATCTGAGCTGAGATCAAATCAGCTTTAAAAGTGTGCCCCTTGTGTATTGCAAGCTATTACTCAATAGCTTGCTCTTTTTGACAATATCTGGCCCATACAGTGAACTCCTCCATAATATTTCTCATGCAGCCTCAGGGTTGGCTTGTGTGATTTACATAATTCTGTAAAACCCCTGGATTCATATTAATCAGGAACACAGGTAATCCTTAAAATAGTAAGGGTACAGATATATAGAGAGAGAGGTAGAAAGACAGAAAACAAGTAGAATTCCTCTTATACTTGACATTACAGAGCAAACCAAGGTGACACCTCTGTGGGTAATCATTTTTCAGAGCCAAAGCACTGCATCAATAATCTACTGGACTAAGAGGAAATTTTAAAACAATCTAGAAACATAAGACCTGTGAAGTAACGGTAATAAATATTTCAAAATCAAAAAAAGTACTTAGCAGAGACTAATGGCAGAGGAGTATGACACGTGTTTAGGTGGTTCTCTTGTCCAGCTTGGGAAATTTTTACTTTTTGTTATTATTGCCTGTTCCTGATGTGTGGACAAGAGGAAGGGTAAGGTGCACTGTTACCCCCCTGGAGTTGCTCCTGCAGGTCAAAAGCTGATGACACAGTATGTTGGAACCTCAGGAACATTGTCAGCCTACTTGTTATTTCTAGGATAAGCAGTATAAAATCTGTTTTACTGTTCATGGATCTTGCCAGGTACTTGTGACTTGGATTGGTCACTGTTGGAAATAGGTTACTGGGCTTGATGGACCTTCTGCCTGTCCCAGTATGACAATGCTTATGTTCTTATGAGTGTCATTGAGCAAAGCATCTGTGGGAAGTTTGTTTCATCATGAAGCAGAAACATTGCTCAACCATGAGACCTAAACATTGCCTATGGCTCCCATTGCAAACTCTCCAACTCAAAAGGCTCATTGGATCTGGCGGTGGGCAGGCCATTGGTTTTGCCTTTGCCTGAAGGTAGAGGGGAAGCCTCAGAAAGCTTGAGAAGATTGGGAGAGGTAGTAGCAATTGAGTGCTCCCTGGAGCCTTCACCCAACATGAGTGCTGCTGCAAAGGCAGGAGTGCTGGGAGTGGAATTGGCAGGTAGCCTGGTCAGTAGGAGAGGCTGAAGAAACCTGAAACCATTACTCTTGAGTTGATTTTGTCAGCTATAGCCCATTTGGATGAAACTTTAAGTACTAAATTGTGTGCTTTTGAGACTTCTGAGGTTACTACTGTTCAGAGGGTTTAGGCTCTGGAGAAACATTGAAAAAATAAGGAGAAAAAGGAGGGCGGTGGGAGTCACCTTGAGGGTCCTCAATCAAATCAGTCTATAGAAACTTAAAACTCTATATCACTACATCATAAGGTATAATTTGTGGAATATAAAATCTAATATCTTTACCTTTGGGTTTGAAAATTTCCATGTGAACCCTCTATTGGCCCTGTGAGCTTTTCCCAAGTTATTTGTTTATTAAAAGTACAATCAAATGCATTTCCTTCCTTTCAGAATATATGAGTATGTCACCTTTCTTTTAATAAAAGATCTGAGAAAGAGACTGAGAGTAGATCAAGGGAGGAACCTCCCCCAATATCTGTGGATAGTTCGGATGTGACTACTATATTTGAAGCATGTTCTGAGGAGATAAGGGATCAAGCGACTCTTCTTGTTTCATTTGTTTTTGAGACTGATAAAAATTCAATATTGCAATATATTTATTTCATAATAGGTATGCTATTTTATGAGTCAGCAAGTTTGGTAGTTTCTGGATTTATGAAAGGCGATGCAGAAGAGGAGGAAGCTCTTTTTTGCAACTCCGATCTGAGGTTTTGTCTTACGGTTCTAAATTTTTTCAAAGATACCCAGCTAAGAGGGGAAGTTGTCAATGTGGGCTACTGTTAAGGTGTGTTATTTTACTGTTAACCTCAGCTATTAGTTACTAGGGGCCCTGTTTACTAAGCTGTGCTAGCGTTTTTTTGCACATGCTAAACGCTAGAGTCACCCACATGTTCATATGGGCGATTTTAACATTTAGCATGTGCTAATCATTAGCGTGTGCTAAAATTAGCGTGCCCTTAGCGCAGCTTAGTAAACAGGGCCTTAGGTCTCATTGTATAAAATGGGACTTGGCCTAAAATAGCATGAGATAGTGGTAAAATAACGTCTTATTGGTAGCCCACAATGATAACTATGCCCCTAAATGCCTGATATAATTTGAAAATATTTATGCTTTTTAATCCAATGCAGCTAAAATCTTTTCTTTCAAAAAAATTTCCTGTATAAGCATGCAATTTGGTAAAGGTTGCTTGGCCTTTATAGAATCGCACTTAGCATCATGGTTTTTGTGCATCATGTAATCCACCTAAAAATCTGTGCTGTTTATAGAATATGCCTACCTTTGTTCTGCACTATATATAGAATCACCAAAATTTTCATGCACTGTATAGAAACTAATCAGCACACTGTACAGAAACTGATCAGTGCCGACTTGAAGTCAAAACGTAAAGACATCGTGACATGATGCATGCAGGGACATTAGCAAAACATTTGTGCAGAAGGCAGCCTAGTTGGCTTGCTTTTTTCTCTGCAAGGAGAAATGGTGTTTTGTCCTCCCAGGCCACAGAAGATCCTGCCTTGGGCATAGAAGGGCCCAGGAGAGACTGACTGTTGCCTACAACTCCCAAGCCTCATTCCCCAGGGTGGTAAGTATAGAAACTACTGTGCACAAGTTTTGTTCATGATTATAGTGGTTAGCTGGCCCCGGGACAGTGCAGGATTTTCAAACCACAAGGCTACTTCTCTCCTGCTTAGTAATGCCTCTTGGAATGGGAAAGCCTGTGGTGGAATGGAGGCCAGTGATGGGATTTCAACTTGCCATCCCAGGATGGCACATCTATTGTTCTAGACACTCAGCCACCTCTTCATCTTAGAATGGGAAAGCCCGTGTCCCTGAGGAGGCAAATGCAAAATGCTAGCAGGCACCAGTGATGGGACTTGAACTCACCACCCCAGTAAGTTAAGATAAGTGCTCCAACCGGGAGGGAATGTTGTGGGGAACTGACAGATAGGTGCTCATCAATAATAAATTTCTTACCATTGTCACAAAAAATGTGTCTGGATTAGCTGGGACACTGGGCATAATAGCTCACAGCAACTTCATAGTATCCATGAGATCTCCACTATTATATTGAAGCCATATACACAACACAGCTATGACCCTCCCACTGGAACCGGTGAGGCTACCGTCCCATCAGCACCACCTTCCACACCAGCTACAAGTGGCCCCAGAGCCCAAACCACCCAGCCCACCTTCACAGCAACTGCCTGAACTGCGGACAATCAATCAGCATCCAAGTGAGCATGAATGGGACTCAGAGGATCCCAGGCCAGAGGGTCAACCATGAGGTCAGGTCCTTCAGGGGCAGAACACACTGCATTGCTAGGTGCTGGGACCAGCAGCAGCTCAGCCACACAGCCAACAAGGTAGACAGATTTCCAAGGAGCAACAAAGGCAGCTGCACATACTGACAATTCAAGTGGCAGTAGGATCCCCACAGGGGAGGATTCTAATACTGTGTTCACATCTGCAAGGCCAGGATCATCCCCAGCAGCTATAGGAAGAAGTGGGATTGGTGGCCTCCAAAGGGGACAGGGGAGGGGGAGATAGCGCTGTGAGGCACCTAATTTCCATGCTGTAGTGGTCTAGTGGTGTTTGTGGGGGGAGGGTGGGTGAGTATGTGCTGGAGGGGGGGTGTTGGGCATGGGGATATGCTGGGGAAGGGATATGGGTGTATGTGTGCTGGGAGGGTATGTGTGTGTGTGTGCGCGCGTGTGTAGGGGGAGATGATGGTGGATATAAAAATATGGTGAGCACAAATAAATACTGTACTTAACTGTACTAAAATGTCCTTTTTATGAGTGTTTGCCTAGCATGGACCCCCAGATGGTGTGGTTCCTAGTTAGATCTGTGGGCAGGGGGGTCATCATCCTCTTGGTCTGGCTGCTGCTGCTGCTGTGTGTCCTCTGACAGGGGCTGTCTTTTTTGCTATGTCAAGTTGTGCAGCATGCAGCAGGCCATGAAGAACCTGGCGACCTTTTCTGGGCTGTAGAGGAGCTCCCTTCCAGAACAGTCAAGACATCTAAGTCTATTTTTGAGCTGGCCAAAGGTTTGTTCAATGATGGTGTGGATGATCTTATGACTCTTATTGTATTGCTCCTCCACCTCATTTTGGAGCTGGGCAGTGGTAGTCATGAGCCAGGTTCACAAGGGGTAGCCTCTGTCACCTGTGGGAGAAGGAGGAATCACAGACATAGGTGTGTATTGTCTGGTTTGGGGACCTTATGGAATTTGGGTCATAGGTGTGGGTTCTAGGGGCACCTTGTAGGAGGGAGGGTTGTGGTGATGTTAGGAGTGGGGAGTGGGTATAGATGTTAGGAATTCCTTTACTGCTTACGTAGGAGCCAGCTGCAGGTGATCGTCTCTCGGTCAAATCTGCAGTAGATTCTTGAGTGCTGGAGTATATAAGCATCATGGGTGAACCCCTGGTACTGAGCTCACATATCTACAATCTCCCCATAGGCATCACACATGACCTGCATGTTCATGTAGTGATATGATTTTCTATTCCTATAGGTGTCTTTCTGTGCCCAGGGGGTGGGGGGAGTGTCTGAGTGCAATGTGTGTGCAGTTGATGAAGCCTATGACTGAGGGGAAGCAGTCTATGGTACAGAACTGAGCCATGTTGCTCTGGAGGGCCTGGGCAGTAGTGAGGAAGGTAATATACAGTGAGGTGTGGGTGAGGAAGGTATTGAGGAACTCGACAAGACAGTTGGAGATGGTGAGCTGGGTGAGGCTTGCATTGACTGCTAGCACTGACTGAAAGCTTCCATTGACAAGCAAGGCAAGGGAGGATGTGACCTTAAGGTGGATTGGTACTAGATTATTTCTGCATGTCCTAGCCTGGAGGAGGGGTTGTAGCTGGTCACGGATCCTCAGAAGCTTGGCGGAAATTGGGTGGCAGAGCCGGTGGTGGGAGGTGGGGCTAGTGCTGGGCAGACTTCTACGGTCTGTGACCAGAAAATGGCAGATACAAATCAAGGTCAGGTATTAACAAAAAGTAGCACATATGAGTTTATCTTGTTGGGCAGACTGGATTGATGTTGCAGGTCTTTCTCTGCCGTCATCTACTATGTTACTATCCAGCTTATTTTTGAAGGAGAAGGGCGGCCATCTTCCGACACAAATCGGGAGATGGCCGACCTTCTCCTAAAGCCGTCCAAATCGGTATAATAGAAAGCTGATTTTGGCCGGCTTCAACTGCTTTCCGTCGCAGGGATGGCCAAAGTTCAAGGGGGCGTGTCAGCAGTGTACCGAAGGCGGGACAGGGCATGGTTAAGAGATGGCCGTCCTCGACCTATAATGGAAAAAAAGAAAGCCGGCCCTGACGAGCATTTGCCGACTTTACTTGGTCCCTTTTTGTTCACGACCAAGCCTTGAAAAGGTGCCCGAACTGACCAGATGACCACCGGAGGGAATCGGGGATCACCTCCCCTTACTCCCCCAGTGGTCACCAACCCCCTCCCACCCAAAAAATAAAAAATAAAAAAACATTTTTTTTGCCAGCCTCTATGCCAGCCTCAAATGTCATACCCAGCACCATCATAGCACTATGCAGGTCCCTGGAGCAGTTTTTAGTGGGTACTGCAGTGCACTTCAGACAGGTGGACCCAGGCCTATCCCCCCCCCCCCCCCACCTGTTACACTTGTAGTGGTAAATGGGAGCCTTCCAAAACCCACCTGAAACCCATTGTACCCACATCTAGGTGCCCCCCGTTACCCTTTAAGGGTTATGGTAGTGGTGTACAGTTGTGGGGAGTGGGTTTTGGGGGGGGGGGGGTTGGAGGGCTCAGCACAAGATATGGGAGCTATGCACCTGGGTGCAATTTATGAAGTCCACTGCAGTGCCCCCTAGGGTGCTCGGTTGGTGTCCTGGCATGTGAGGGGGACCAGTGCAGTACAAATGCTGACTCCTCCCACGACCAAATGGCTTGGATTTGGCCAGTTTTGAGATGGCCGCCATTAGTTTCTGTTATCGGCGAAAACCAATGTTGGCCATCTCTAAGGGTGGCCCAAATGTTGAGATTTGTCCGTTCCAGACTGTATTATCGAAACAAAAGATGGCCACCCATCTTGTTTTGATAATACGGTTGGGTACACCGCTTTACGGGCCCGTCATTATAGATGGGCACCTTTATAGATGGGTGTCCCCGTTCGATTATGCCCCTCCTCTTTACTATGTGCTGTATGGCAACCCTACCAAAGCGGTACCTAGTAAGGTATTCCTGGTCAACGAGGTCCAGAAAGTAGTTTCTGGGCCTAAATACTCTCAGATTGGGGTATCTCCTCCTGGGCCTTCATTCCAAACTCCCATCCACATCCATTAAAGTGTCAGCCACAATAGCATTCAGCGCATCTATGATTGACATGCAGGTGTCCCATCACCAAAGGTGCAACTCACTAACCCCAGTAACACCTCCACTTACTATACCTAGTAAGACCCAGCACCAGCACACAGCACTTACTCTCCTAGCACCAGCAAACAGTCTTCACACACACAGCAGCAGCACAAAGCACTCTCTCTCTCCCAGCAACAGCACATAGCCCTCACACAAACAACAGCAGTACACAGCACAGTAACAAACTGACAAACAGAGCAACAATGAGAGGCAGAAGGCAAATAGGTAGGGATATAGAATGGGAGATGTGGGGGTTTGAGGGCAGTGAGGGTTTGGTGGGGGAAGGGAGACAGATACAAAGCAAGGAATGGGTGTTGCTAGGGGCTGGCAGGTATAGGCAAGGACTTGAGGAGGTGAGACACAGAGAAGGCAAGGCATGAAATGTGAGAATCAAAAGATTCAGACTGGAGCAAAAAAAAAAAGGTAACAAACCACTCAGCAACTCTCCACTATTTTTCACAAACAACCAGTTCCAGTTCTCCACTCTCCAAATCAGCAAATTCACAAATGGGTTCAAAGACAGGTTTGGCCTTCACCTGGATGCTTTTAAAGTATGTCTAAATCACAACATTTTTCTTTCTGGCACTAAGAAGTTGCTTTGCTGTTACTGCAAAAAATAAAAATAAAAAAATAAACTCCATCACATAATGTCACCCATCTCATGCCTATGACATGCCCCCAATGCGCCTCTTCTAAAAATATTTTGTTTTTGACAAATAGCAAACTTACACTTTTTTGTTGTATGTTTGATTATATTATTTTTTAAAAACATTTTCATGTGAGAAACTCGTCCATCTGCCACTCATGCCCTTTTGTTTTTTTCTCTTTTAATTATGAGCCCCATTGTTACCTTGAGAATAACATTTGAAACATAAATGTTTTAAGTATTAAAACAAATGAAAATAACTGCAGTTTCTTCTGCTAATCTCTAAGAATAAAATCCTTCAAGGTGTGTTCCATACACTTCAGAGGTACATATATAATGTGCAATATAATTCACCTGAAATTAAAATGAGATTTTTTTCCTGCTAAAGATCTAAGAAAAAGGATTGAAGGGGCTTCTAGACTTAAAGCTAGAAGATCAGGAAAGAACATTTTGAGGCAAAAGTAAATCAGTCACCTTCTGGGGAGAACTTTGAAGAGAGGATGTCATTGGTCACATTAGCTTGTAAGACTGATAGGCCCTGGGTAATCTGCTTCATTTATCATTGTCAAACTGTTTATGTGTGGGGCATCATGTCCTTATATTTCCAGATGTGTCTCATGTGACACAAGCTCATCGTAAGAGATTTATGACAAAGAAGCAAGCAGTGCTGCCTGTACAAGGAGAATCTCAAACGGCATATTCCAGAAAATGTTGGGTAAGATAAGAGAAACAAGGTCAAGGCTACAGAATGCACTTCAACTCACAAAAAGTTATTTGACACTAATTATTGGATACTGTAATTTCAGCCCCAGATTCTGGGGCTCTTTTACTAAGCTATATAAAGCAGCTAGTTTAGGTTTTACTGCCAGGAGTCATGGTGGCCATGTTGACGATAGTGCTATTGCGGATACGTAGTCACTGAGGACCACTGAATGCTATTATGTTAATATGTTTGAGAATATGAAGAGAAATATTGTACTGTTTTTAAGACATGTATTTTTGTGTTGTGAATTATCAACACTGGGGGAACATTTTGGACACTGTTTGAAATATGTATGTACATTTTGGACAGATGATTGAGAACAATGTTTTCCATTGTAGTCCTATGACTTTTTCTTAAAACTAGAAGTCTCTGATGCCCTAAAAGTTTAAACATAAAAACTAATTGATATTTTATTCAAGTGTAGCAGGTACCATATTGTGCTTTATTAATATCATTTTTTGCTTTGTGGTTTATTATGTGATGGGAGATTTTTGATACCCTTCCTTTTTTTTTTGGCCATTTTGCTTCCCAGAGCCAAATGGTATGGGAGCAGAGGGGGTGACTTCCATCCCAGCTCTCTCGACTATCAAGGACCACCTCAGGATAAATCTTGTGAGTGGTAGGAGGGCCAGTAGGAGGGCTGGGAGATGGTTTCTTTCAGAGGAGGGGAATCATCAGAGAGCTGGAGGACATACCTGTTAAGGGGATAGGGGATATAATCAGTGGGGTGTGTGGTCAGGGAACCAGATTGGGGGTTGGGAGGAGGGGATTAGAAATGGGGAAGGATATGTGTGTTGGAGGAGTAGTGCACTGCCATGACAGCTCTGTGAATCTTTATTTGTGAGTAGGCCTGCAGTGAATTACTTATAGTGGCAGATTGTGCTGGTGTGCCCACGCTATCTGGCACTGCATATAACACGGTACCCTAGAGCAGTGGTTCCCAAACCTGGTCCTGGAGGCCCCCCCAGCCAGTCAGGTTTTCAAGATATCCACAATGAATATTCATGAGAGAGATTTGCATGCAGTGGAGGCAGTGCATGCAAATCTCACTTGGGCAACTTTACTTGGTCCATTTTGTTTCACGACCAAGCATCAAAAAAGTGCCCAAACTGACCAGATGACCACCGGAGGGAATCGGGGATCACCTCCCCTTACCCCCCCCAGTGGTCACCAACCCCCTCCCACCCTCAAAAAAATCTTTAAAAATACTTTTTTGCCAGCCTCTATGCCAGCCTCAAATGCCATACTCAGGTCCATCGCAGCAGTATGCAGGTCCCTGGAGAGTAGGTGCAGTGTACTTCAAGCAGGCAGACCCAGGCCCATCCGCCATCCGCCCCCTACCTGTTACACTTGTGGTGGTAAATGTGAGCCCTCCAAAACCCACCACACCCACATGTAGGTGCCCCCCTTCATCCGTAAGGGCTGTGGTAGTGGTGTACAGTTGTGGATTTGGGGGGGCTCAGCACCCAAGGTAAGGGAGCTTTGCACCTGAGACCTTTTTCTGAAGTCCACTGCAGTGCCCCTAATGGTGCCTGATTGGTGTCCTGGCATGTCAGGGGGACCAGTGCACTATGAATGCTGGCTCTTCCCATGACCAAATAGCTTGGATTTGGTCGTTTTTGAGATGGGCGTCCTCATTTTCCATTATTGATGAAAACCGGAGACGATCATCTCAAAAACAACCGGGGGGGGGGGGGGGGGGAGGGAAATGGGACTGGGACTTCATATACTGCCTTTCTGAGGTTTTTGCAACTACATTCAAAGTGGTTTACATATATTCAGGTACTTATTTTGTACCAGGGGGAATGGAGGGTTAAGTGATTTGCCCAGAGTCACAAGGAGCTGCAGTAGGAATTGAACTCAGTTCTCCAGGATCAAAGTCCACTGCACTAACCACTAGGCTACTCCTCCATTCCTCTAAGGTTGACCTAAATTTCATGATTTGGGCGTCCCCGACCGTATTATCGAAATGAAAGATGGACATCCATCTTGTTTCGATAATACGGGTTGCCCCGCCCCTTTATGGGGCTGTCGTGCGAGGACGCCCTCATGAAAACTTGGGCGCCCTGTTCAATTATGCCCCTCCATGTCATCTTCAAAAAGTTGTCCGATAATTTGTACTGAAATTTTTTAAGCCCTTAATTTGGGCTTAGTGGAACATTCTAACCTTTCTTTTAATTAAATCTGAAAGCACACTTTGGCTCCTGTTTCCTGCATTTAAATATAAGCCTTCCGAGTTTATTGAGTATAAGGTGATGAGCCTCAGCCGCGCCACACTGCTTACATACTTATAGCAGAGTCTTATACGCCCGCATCATCATTGGCTCAACCACCTCAACCCTCCCTAGCATAAATTGTAATTATAGCTGACCTAAGTCTTCCAATGTTATGACTTTTTTAAATTAACAATATACTCATCTTATAGTAGAAGTTTCAAAATATGTCGGCAATAGGGGCACAGTGCTCCGACACGGCACATGTTTTGCAACAAGCTTTATCAAGGAGGTCCCCTAAAAAATAAGGGCAAAAGTATTAAACTATCCCTTTTGATGTTGAACATGACAATAATTTTTAAGAATAAGCAAACTCTTACCTACTAATCAGATTACCATAGCCTACTGACTTCATGCCTTAAACAAGATGGTGGCGGCGTTCTAACTACAATGCTTTTATACTATCGATTCATGAGGATCCCACCAATCACAGGGAAGGCTAAACTTAAAGGGGTATTTTAAACCAGAGACATCCACTCAATCTCTGCGTTTAAACCTCCAGGGGTAACTGTATTTAAATGGAAAATCTATTGCTGTTCTTTATAATTTAATAAGGTCTCTGCATCACCAGCCTCCCATCCCAATACAACCTGGTCAATAATCCTCCAATGGAGGTCTGACACTGAGTGATTTTTTAATATCCAATGGTTCACCAATGGAGCCTGTTCAGTCCAGGTGTTTATTCGGGACTTATGTTCATTAAGACAAATTCTAATGGACCTTCTGCTACAGCCCACATAGACCAATTTACAAGGGCACTGTATTATGTACACTACACTAGAACTAATACAAGAAGTGTCCCCCCTGGTCTTGAGCTCTAAACCCATCTGATTCCCCACCATATTAAGAGGGCACCATTGGCACCTGCTGCAAGAACTGTGGGTACCATTACTCATGTTAACCCTCCTTTGGCCATATCTGGCTTTAGATAATATTTCTCCTATGTTCTTCCCACAATTATATGCAATTAATGGAAACTCCTCAAACTCCAGCAAGACCTGCGATAGATGCCAATGAGAACGCAAAATCTGCACAAATTTTGGAGATAAAGAGGTAAATGGCATAACATATGTCAAAGTAACCTCCATAGTTTGATGTTTGTCCTGAAGTAGAAGTTCCCTATTTGCAAACTGTGCTCTAAGGTACGCTTGCCTTAACACCTTGTGAGGGTAACCACGAGTATGAAATCTATTGGTCAAATCTTTAGCCTTTGTCTTAAAGTCTGAGAGGTCCGTGTACAACCTCCTCAGTCTTAAAAATTGACTAACTGGCAAATTAAACTTCAAGGCATAAAGGTGGAAGCTCCCAAACTGCAGAAAGGTGTTCCTCTCAACTGGCTTTCGATAGACTGATGTTTGAAAATGATATTGATCCTTTGACACTAAAATATCCAAAATTTCCAGCTTATACCAATGATATTTCTTTTTTTTTTTTAAATTTTTATTTATGATTTTAATAGTTATACAAAGAATAAACTTCTTTGAAAAGATACATCAAATACGAACAGTTCGCTCTTAGGAATACAGTAAATAATCAAATATACTCTTAATTTGGTTACTACTGTCCTCAAAAATGAGATTCAAGATAAATGAAACCATCGGAAGCTGGTATTACTGATTAGAAACAAAGGAATATCAAGCAGTGGCTCTCCTAAATTACAAAACCCAAAACCAATATGGAATTAACATTGTTCCCTCCTCTTATCAAGGAATAACCTCAATTGTTCAGGATCAAAGAATACATATTTTGTATCCTTGAATATCAAAAAACATTTACAAGGAAAACGTAACTGAAAAACTGCCCCAACATTTAAGGATTCTTGTTTCATAAGCAGGAACTTTTTCCGCCTTTGTTGAGTCCATCAAGCTATGTCTGGGAACATAGAGACCTTGCCTCCTTTAAAATCAGGATGGATCTTTTTAAAGTAAAGTCTCAATAAAGATTCCTTGTCTTGCAAAAAAACAAATGATATAATTAGAGTTGCTCTAGTCTCTGTATTGTCGGCAGACCGCTCTAAAAAGTTCGTCAAATCCAACTTTTCAGGAGAAGTGTCTTGTTTGGAAGTAGAAAGACACGGTTTCATTTCCACATAATACATTTTTTTGAAGAAGGGGGATTGATTGATCTGAATAGTTATACTGTATATCTCTTTAAGAAATTTAGCAAACATATCCTTTGGAGCAACAAACTGAGACTTAGGAAAATTTAGCAGTCGTAAATTCAAATTTTTTGACAAGTTTTCCATATTTTCTATTTTCCTCTGAAGAGAAACACAATCTCCCAACATGTGGGTCTGTTGTTGCAATATTTCCCCAATTTGCGTCTCTAAGTTAGTTTGCTTTGATATTATCCCCTCCATTTGTCCTTTGATAGAGTTTATCTGTGAAGCATTATTCAAGGATAATGTTATAAAAGAGGTACAGACCTTGTGGAGGGACTCCAATGCTGTCCAGATTGATTCCAACGACACTATTGCGGGCTTTACTAGGGGTTGAATCGCCGATACGCAAGCAGAAATTTCTTCTGGCATCGATGTTACAGGCAATGCCTCCATAGTTTCCCCCGTAGTTGTTTCTAGCGTCCGCTGGACTCCCTCGGCTAATCCCAGGTTTTCTCCAGGCTTCGCAGTCAATTCCTGAGGGCGCCGCTCCTTCGAATCTTCACTTCCAGTTTGAATCAGTACAGCCCTTCCGGAAGTATGCGAAAGCGTCGGGGTTGAAGGTCCTAACGGACTGAGTGAGAGTTCGCTCTCCTGAGCTGGGCTCTTCCCTGCCTCGCTAGCGGAAACGTCCGCGATCGGAGTAGACGCCAGAAATGCAGTCAAAGTTTGCTGCCCAGGCAAGGTAGGATTTTGCTTTGGGAGAGGCGGTCCCCTTAGCTTTCCTTTCCTTTTCGGCATGTTTAAGAGGAAATATTTATCCAAAAAAAGAGAAGTTCTGGGAGCGTCTTTGCTACACGTCCTGCTCGAACGCCATCTTGAATCTCCCATACCAATGATATTTCAATGTAAACTGAAGATGAGTGTCCAGAGAATTAATCCGTCCTCCAAAGGACTCCAACTCTTCTTCGGAGCCCTTCCACAAGAAAAAAACATCATCCAAAAACCGCTTCCAAAATGCTACTTTACAGAACTGAGGAGAAGGATACAATGACTTATGCTCAAACTGGGATACATATAAAGTGGCCACCGAGGGGGCTAAAGTCACCCCCATGGCCACCCCCTGAATTTGTTGGTAAAAAAACCCTTCATACCAAAAATAATTCTGCTTTATAACCATCTCTGACAGGTCCACAAAACATTCAGTGGGGATACGGGAATCCAACGGTCTTTGAGATATGGATTCCCGGATGACATCCAAGGAACCCTGCTGGGGGATATTAGTATAGAATGAAATAATATCAAATGATCCAAGCCATAATTCATCTAAATTAGTATCCATGTGCTGTAATTGTTGAAGGAAATGCGTGGAATCCCTAATGTAGGATAGGATGTCTGATGTCAATGGTTTCAAAAAATACATCCACAAATTGTGAAAGAGGTTCCAGCACCGAGTTCCTAGTGGACACAATAGGCTGTGCCGGTGGGCGTTCAAGACGTTTATGGATTTTAGGCAAGAAATAAATCTTTGGAGTCTTTTGGTGTTTTTCCATCAAAAAAGTAGCTTCTTTAGAAGTGAGCACACCCTGCTTTACAAGCGGCATGACCAACATTTCAATAGACTCCTGCAAGTTCTCCACTGGATCAGCTTGTAGCCTCAAATAAGTGGTAGTATCCATCAAATGTCTTAAGGCTTCCTCCCAATAATCATCTTTAGATTGAGCCACCATAGCTTCTCCTTTGTCTGCCTTTAATATCAACACAGAGGTAGATGCTTGAAGTTGCCTTGGATCTTTTCAAATTAGCCCCCCACCAGGGTAACCAAGAGATAGCCTCTATATAAGAAAGATGTTTCAACACTAGTTCCTTAAATGCAGCAATCAATGGGTTCATCGCCCCAGGCGGGTACCATCGTGATTTCAAACGACATACAGATATATCAGCAGCAGGAGGATTCTCACAAAAATACACCTTTAACTGTACCTTGTGCAAAAATTGAAAAAAAGCAATCCAAATCCTGAAGGGATCATATGCAACTGTGGGTACAAAACCAAGACCTAAAGATAATGCTGCAATCTGTTCTGTAGTCAAATTTTCTGAAGATAAATTAATTATGGATGTCACTGATTGGACTTTGGATGATCCCCCGCTCTCGTCATGTGGGCTGGACGGTCTCGCCCTCTGTCCTTTAAGTTTAGCCTTCCCTGTGATTGGTGGGATCCTCATGAATCGATGATATAAAAGCATTGTGGTTAGAATGCCGCCACCATCTTGTTTAAGGCATGAAGTCGGCAGGCTATGGTAATCTGATTAGTAGGAAAGAGTTTGCTTATTCTTAAAAATTATTGTCATTTTTAACATCAAAAGGGATAGTTTTTTTTTTTGTTACATTTGTACCCCGTGCTTTCCCACTCATGGCAGTCTCAAAGCGGCTTACATGAGGCAATGGAGGGTTAAGTGACTTGCCCAGAGTCACAAGGAGCTGCCTGTGCCTGAAGTGGGAATTGAACTCAGTTCCTCAGGACCAAAGTCCACCACCCTAACCACTAGGCCGCTTCTAATACTTTTGCCCTTATTTTTTAGGGGACCTCCTTGATAAAGATTGTTGTGAAACACGTGCTGTGTCGGAGCACTGTGCCCCTATTGCCGACATATTTTGAAACTTCTACTATAAGATGAGTATACTGTTACTTAATAAAAGTCATAACATTGGAAGACTTAGGTCAGCTATAAGTACAATTTATGCTAGGGAGGGTTGAGGTGGTTGAGCCAATGATGATTCGGGCGCATAAGACTCTGCTACAAGTATGTAAGCAGTGCGGCACGGCTAAGGCTCATCACTTTATACTCAATAATCTTTAAAGAGGACATACAGCTGTTTGATTGGAGCTGAGTGTGCCTGGAATTCAGATAAAGTATTTTTGGATTTTGATGCATTGCTTGTGAGGCACCAGCAGAGACCTTTTTTTGCCACCTATTAAGTTGTTGGATAACATTGCAGCTAGCTTTTATGCATTGATTAAGTGCTTAAATGCTTAAGATAATGGCATTTATATGCATATGTGTGCACTTATGCATATATCTGTCAAAAGTGTGCCTAAGTGGTTTTCTGTATCTGCTTAACTTGCATAGAATGTATTTGCAACAGGGGAGTACACAGGGTAGAATTTGCATGGCGCATGGGCAGGGTTCAAACTTATATGCATAACTTATAGAACATTGTAAGTTATGTGCATATCTGCAGCACTTAGATTCTAACACAACATCTCCATAGCTGGCATAAGTGCTCTGGTGTAAAGGTTAAGCATGTATATAACCCAGTTAGGCTATTATTCTATAAAAGTGAGTAGGCACCTATGTTCCCTTATAGAATTGGCTCCTACCAGATGCCCCATTATAGAATTGCCCTCCTTAGATCTTCCAGTAATTCACCTCTAGAGCGGGGTTTCTCCCCTGTATGATCTGAATTGGTCATTGTTGGAAACAGGATACTGGGCTTGATAGACCTTCAGTTGGTTCCAGTGTGGTGATGCTTATGTACTTATATTATACTAAACCAGTGTGTAAATGGGTTGGAAAACCTTATAGCACTTTTAAAAAATATATTTCATTTTGAAATCAAAATTGCTGTTGAAATACTGTAATAAGCCTTTGCAGTCCTTTGGAATGAAGATGATACTGTACTACATGAACTTCATATACTATGATTCTTTGCTGTATGTTGTATATTTTTAATTTTTCAAAATTTCTTTATTGATAATTTAGAGCATGTTTTATTGTTCCCATCTGTGCATAAATTTAGGGTAGCATCTGTTGCAGATACATTCAAACAGTGATTTATGTTTATGATCATTATTGGCAGGAAGATGTTCCATTTAAGAAAAACATTTCCTCTTCTGTGCAAACTAGAATATAGACTAGTTGTCTCTATTGTTTCAGTTATGTTAAAAAATAAACCAGAGCTAAGTTGTCCAGTACCAAGAAGGAGACTTTTGGACCAGTCCTGGTTTTTGAATTCACATCTCAAAGTATTGTGGTGTTTGTAGTTCTTGATTCTACTCTTTGAAACTGGAGCTGCTGGTGTGATGATGCATTAAGATGAATGGTCACAAATCCAAGACTAGCTTTTAATCTTGCTCTTGGAGTTAAGTTACTTGATTGCTAATCATTAATATATTCTTTAAAATGTCAGATACTTGTTCATCAGTTGTCTATTTCTAATTCTTTCCAATTCTGTGTAAAATATGTACAAGAAGTAGATATTACTTACGATGCCAAGATATGGGTGCAACAATACACTGCCTCTAGTGAAACCATGTTGCTTCGGGTCCTGCAGGCCATTTGATTCGAGAAACCTCACAATCCTCCACTTTAGAAGCGTTTCCATTAGTTTATTTACCACTGAAGTCAGACTAACATATCTGTAATTCCCAGCCTCCTCCTTTGCATTGTTTTTGTCACCCCCAATCATTTTGAAATGTTAGGTCTGTGGTGCCAAACAATTTCTGCCGTGAAGTATTCTGAAGTGGTCTTTCTGTCCTGAGGCAACAATCCGCTGTTAATGTTTTGTTCACATCTTGAGACAATGTTTGCAAAACTCTGGCCACACTCCATGTGCTTCAGTTCTACAGTGAATAAGCACCTCACACTTAAGTTTTTGTTTTTGTGATTTTTCTCTGAAGTCACATGTTGTGTTCCATTGAAAGTTGTAGGAAAGTGGAGTTTTAGCAATCTTTTTCGAAAGGGTTTTTTTTTTTTTTGCCTATGAAGAGTTTTGACCCTGTTGCAATCCTGCCACCTTTTATGCTAACAAACAGGGTAGAGGTGGAGTGCTGAGGCTTTTTCCCTTTCAGTTGTTATGATTGTACTCCATTTTTGTAAATTAAATTATTTAAGTGCTACTAGTTTTGAGTTTTATAAAGAGTACACTTATCTTTCTCTGGGTGTTCAATAATAAAACTTGGATCATAAAAAGGCCTATGAGAGAGCTATAAAATGATAATGTAACAAATACGTAGTGTAATAAATATTCTTTGCAAATCAAGATGTAATCAGACATCATTATTTACAGTTGCTCTACATGTTTTTTTCTCTAGAACATAGGTATATAAAATTTCTTTGACAAACAAAACATTATGTAATGAAAATGTTTCTTAAAATGTTTCTTGAAATACAAGGGTCACGTTAGTGGACTGAAAAAACTTATTCACAAAAGTGATATTACTGGTAATTTCAAATGCTGCTAGAGTAGTAATCAACCCCAAAGCATGTACACAGCCATTGACCTTAGGGCCAGATTCTAAATAAGGCATCTTAAATGTAGGCGAGTCAGAATAATGCGCGTAGTTCTATAAACTGCATCTACAGTAAGATGTGGATTATAGAACAGCGCATAGGCTGGGTGCACATACATTTAAGCGCATCTATTCACACCACTGAAAACCTGGTGGAAATACGCATACCTAAATGTATGCACATTCC
Source organism: Microcaecilia unicolor (assembly GCF_901765095.1). Lineage (NCBI taxonomy): Eukaryota > Metazoa > Chordata > Amphibia > Gymnophiona > Siphonopidae > Microcaecilia > Microcaecilia unicolor. Next base: position 415,825,535 of record NC_044033.1, read on the forward strand.
CCCAAATTCTATAACAATGGGTGTAAATGTGATTGACACCCCTGACACACCTATGCTCCTCCCATGGCTGCGCCCCCTTTTCAGCTACATCTATTGGAATTTACGCATGCCTTTTTATAGAATACACCTAAAAAGAAGTGTGCATACATTCCAATTATTGCCAATTAGTGGTGATAATTAGTTGTTTTCAGCCAGTTATCTGGACTAATTGGTTCGTTACTTAACTGAGTAGCACATACAAATTGGCCACACACATAACACACAATACTTGTCATGCCTTATATAGAACCCGGGGGTTTGTACTCAGTGCACTATTCTTCTGTGACCATTTTTGAAAAAAAATTCCAAGAGAAAAACAAACAAAAACAAGTCATTGGGATATCTGGGGGAGGGGGGGGAGGGGGAGTATTCTTAGTAGACTGGAACCAGAGATATCCCAGTAGAGTAGTGGGGAATCCTAGGGGGCACTGCAATGGACTTCACATAAAAGGTCCCAAGTACACATCTCACTGTTGCCCCCTTATATTGTATGGTGAGCCCTCCATAACCCACCAAAAACCTACTGCACCCAACTGTACACCACTATAATAGTCCTTATGTCTGCAGGTGTCACCTATTCATGGGTACAGTAGGTTTTTGATGTGTTTAGGAGGATTCATACGTTCCACCACAAATGTAACAGTTAGAGTGGGATACGGGCCTGGGTCCCCTTCTCTACAGTGCACTGTATTGACCACTAGGCTACTGCAAGGATCTGCTTGTTGCTCTAATAGGACTGGCCTTAACATTTGATGCTGTTATTGAGGCTGGCATGAAAACAAAAGCAGAAAAATACACAAAGCCGATCTATAAATAGTATAAATATATTTATTGATAAAGTGACCCAATGTGGTCCATGTTTCGCCCAATCATGGGCTGCCTCAGGGGTACAAAACTACAAAACAATTATATTTATTTAGATTTTTACTCACACCTTTTTCAGTAGTAGCTCAAGCTGAGTTACATTCAGGTACACTGGATATTTCTGTGTCCCAGGAGGGCTCGCAATCTAAGTTTGTATCTGAGGCAATGGAGGGTTAAGTGACTTGCCCAAGATCACAAGGAGCAGCAGTGGGATTTGAACTGGCCACCTCTGGATTGCAAGACTGGTACTCTAACCACTAGGCCACTCCTCCACTCAAATACCAAATCATAAAATTAACAATAAAAATATCTAAAAGTTATAAATGAAAGTCCAGAAATGCATAATGTGAAATAAATTACAAAAAATATTTAAAATACAATATCCCCCAGATTCTATATAGTGCACTTAGAGATCCCTGCCAAAATCCAAGCATATTCTGTAACAGTACATGTAAGTTAGTTGGCTTAACAAGTCAATCAGCATTGTTAACAGCACTTAAGCAATAATGAACACTAATTGGCAATAATTAGAATTTACGCACACAACTCCATAAGCATATTGATTGAAGTTAAAAGCAGCAAACCCCAATGAAAAGGCAGTCTCAAACACATGATTTAAATCATACACAGTTCAAAAGTATTACATTTATGTTACTTACCGCAAGACCCCCCCCCCATTTGTTTGCCCTCCTCCCCGCCCTTCCCCTGATCCCACCCCCTGCACCAAGACATTACAAAGCAACAGTGTACTTTTTCTAGCGAAAAAGGTGCCGGTATTCAAATGCCAGGCCAGCCTTCAGGGGTGGGGTGATCACTGAGGGACCCACCCCACAATAGCCAGGTCCCCTGCAACTAGTCACACAGAATCTATGACAAGACAGAATTGGTGTGTAGAGCCTGAGCTCTTTTATTAAACTTGGGGACCATGGGTCAATTTTAGCAGACAATGGAAAAGGTGCCGGTAATCAGTACCCCCAAGTTCCCCCTCCAAAAAAGCCCTGGAAAGCAACAGTAAGAAAGCATCTAGGACTGAAATCCTTAGATGTTAAGTAAATTCAGGGGTTTTTTTGAGGGGGTACTTGGGGGGTACTGAGTACTGGCACCTTTTCCATTGTCTGCTAAAATTGATCCATGGTCCACAAGTTTTAATGAAAGAGCTCAGGCTCTACACACCAATTCTGTCTTGTCATAGATTCTGTGTGACTAGTTGCAGGGGACCTGGCTGTTGTGGGGTTAGTCCCTCAGTGATTACCCCACCCCTGAAGGCTGGCCTGGCATTTGAGTACCGGCAACTTTTTCGGTAGAAAAAGTACACTGTTGCTTTGTAATGTCTCGGTGCAGGGGGTGGGATCTACACACTAATTCTGCCTTGTCATTGATTCTGTGACTGGTTGCAGGGGGCCTGGCTATTGTGGGGTGGGTTCCTCAGTGATCACCCCACCCCTGAAGGGTGATCTGGCATTTCAGTATCGGCACCTTTTTTGCTAGAAAGAATGCACTGAGTAAATGACTAGTGCCCTGGGTGGTAGAATATCCCAGAAGGGTGCCCAAGTAGCCTGAAAAAGAGGTCCAGGCCCCTGAGATACGGTCTGTGTCTGGATCCCTTCCATGCATAAATCTCTCAGCAACAAAACACACCTTAGTAAAAGGACCCCTTAGTCCCCTGAAGAAGCTTGTTGGAAGAATGAAATGGAGAGCCCCGTTGGGTACAAGAGTCAAGAATTAAGCTAAGTGCTTTATTTTATGCTAAATGCCTTGTATTGGACTATAATAATAGCTAAAGTCATGAAGAAATAGAAAAGTAATTCCAGGATATAAAGTTACTGGGAGAAGTCACTGTGCACAATTTTTATATAATTAAACAAAAAGGATTAAAAAGGATTAAATTATTGCAAATTTAAGCAAAAAAGTAATTTGGAGGGTTTTGACCAGTGATATAATTGAGGGTCCAGTATGAGCTGGCACTAAGATATTATACTTGCTGCCAAGCCAGGACATCTGAAGTCTTGCCTCCAGAGTAAGGAATTACAATATTGATTCGGATGTTCATAAGCAGAGATACAAGAACTAAGTTGATTTTTCAGCTTCTTGTTTTGTCATTGACGTTGATTTTGCTGAATTAGTGTATACATATTGATTTTGAACAATAATTTCAATCACCCCAATACTGACTGGATAAATGTAACATCGGGGCGTGCTAGGGAGGTAAAGTTCATAGATGAAATCAAGGACTACTTTAAGGAGCAGCTGGTTCAGGAAACAACAAAAGGGAGAGCAATTCTACACCTTATAATTTTCTACAGAAATAATTTCCTCAGGTAGCCCATTACAAAGCATGGGTGGAAACAAATTTATTATATTTGTATTTCCTTTGTTAGCCTATTCCAATGCTTGGGTACAACCCAAAAAGACCTAAGACATCTATTTGATGTATAAGGAATTGTTAAATGATTCAGATAAGACGAAGCATATTATGAATTACAACCATCTTATCAGAATCGTTTAATGAGAATAAGGCTAGGGCTCTTCAGCTTGGAGAAGATATGGCTGAGGAAAGATTTAATAGAGGTCTATAAAATACTGAGTAGAGTGGAACAGGTAGATGTGAATCGCTTGTTTACCCTTTCCAAAAATATTAGGACTAGAGGACATGCTGTGAAGCTACCAAGTAGCAAATTTAAAACAAATTGGAGAAAAAATTATGGAGAAAGATATTTCTTTTACCATTGTTAAAATTATTATATTTCTTGTAAATTTCCATTACATTTATGTTGATATGTAAATGTTAAAAGATATAAATAAAGTATTAAAAAAACAAATTGGAGAAAACATATCTTCACTCAATATGTAAGTAAACTCTGGAATTCATAGCCAGAAAATGTAGTAAAATCAGTTAGCTTAGCAGGGTTTAAAAAGGTTTGGATAATTTCCTAAAACAAAAGCCTATAAGCCATTATTAAGATGGACTTGGGGAAAATCTATTGCTTACTTCTAGGATAAGCAGCCTAAAATCTGTTTTACCTTTTTTGGGATCTTGCCAGATACTTGTGATCTGGATTGGCCACTGTTAAAAACAGGATACTGAGCTTGATGTCACATCACTATATATTCATACTCCTCAAGAGGGTGCTTTATTAGTTATTTAGCAACTCTTAGTATGAATCAGAATCTGTACTTCATGTTATAGGTTGGCAATTTTGGACTTCTCACTTACCCCCTCCCCCTTATTTTACAAAGCCACGCTAGTGGCTCTGTGTGGCAATCCCGACACAGCCCAGTTACTTTGAATGGGCTATGTCAGCATTACCGCACTAGTAGCTGCTAGTGCGGCTTTGTAAAAGGGGAGGGGAGGGGTAAAAGTTATTTTGGATTTGAGAATAACTTTTATGAATAGATATATGGAGCAGTGTGTGGAGCTTCTTTTGCCCCATCAGTGGCCACTCTGTATGTTGCTTTTTTTTTTTTTTTTTAAGAAAACTTTACCATCCTGCAGCTGAAGTTGAATATGTATTATTATGGAAAAGATTCCTGGATGATATATTTTTTGTATGGAAAGACACTGAAGAAATGTGTTGATCCATAATCTGAATAATACATTGACTTATCAACATTGAGATAGATTGCTTAGATTTACATATCTCTTAGAGGGATGGTATTTCTCAGACTACATTATTTGTTAAAATTACAGATTGAAACAACTCATTGCATTTTCATAGTTTTCATCCATATAAATTAAAAGATAGTTTACCAATTAGCCAGTTCATGAGGCTTTGCTGAAATGGTTCTGCATTGTCTAAATTCAAGACTCAAGCATGTTTATTGAAACAAAGATGTTTGTGTTGAGGTTATTCTTTAATAGTAATTAAACTAATATATTTGATAGCAGGATGTGCACAGTAGGACCTTGTACTTTAAAAAAACAGTCTCATTGAGAAGATTGACTCCCTTTTTGTTACCTAATTTGAATTGTCATCATTAGCAGTTGTGTTATGTAAACATTGGCACTTGTTGGGGCTGCTTAATGCTTTCCCAGAATTTCGAATAGTGACCTTAAGGAGGGGAAAGATTGGTGAATGTTTGTCAGTTGATATTTAGCCTACAGCAGTAAGGGGTTGCTCACTGCAGTGGGCTAAAATAACTCTTGTTAATCCATGCCAGGGCATGTCCAGCATTAAATACCCGGGTATGTGTGGCAACGAAAATTAACTGGGCACCAGCTGATATTCAGAGGTTGCAGTGGCCATTTTGAGAAAAGAGCCACAACAAGCAGGAGCAAGTACGTATCACTCCTGCCTGTAGGTCCCCATTAAACCACTATGGATAGAAAAGGAAGGCCTCCGGGGCTTACAGGGGTGAGAGAAGGTGAGGGGGGCCTGGTCTGGGGCTTACTAGCTTCAGGGGGATTGAAGGGTTTGGGATCAGGGGAAAGAATGTGGGATCAGAGTGGATGAGAAAACCTGCTTGTAGTTATGCGGGTACCAGATGATATTCATCCAGGGTTAGGATAAGTGCTCTTGATGTAAGCACGTACCAAATTAGCCCTGGATATTCAATGTTGGTGCCTGGACATGATCCAGCATTGAATATCCAGGCCTAATTCTGCCTGACACAGGCTGAATATTGACCGTAAGATTACTAGAAATTCCCAAATACTGAATATTATAACAATTTAATTGCAATATAATATAATCTTGAGTCAGTAACTGATGGTGTTCTAGAGACAAGTACAACCATATTGTCTCTGCAGTTTATAAAATACTTTCCTTGTAAACATACCTTTCTGTGATTCTGTACTTAAATGCTGAGTCTAAAATGATTCCCAGCTTTCATAAGGAACCAACTAATGGAAATTTTGTGAGATCTCATCTAGAATAGTTCTGGAAACTGCACCTTCAAAGAGATAAATGGCATTGGGTCAGTCCAGAGGGTGGCTACTAAAATGGTTGGTGGTCTTCGTCATAAAGTATATGGGGACAAGCAAAGATAGATATGCTTTAGAAGAAAGGAGGGCAAGGAAAGATATGATAGAGACATTAAAATATTTCCATGGCATAAATGTACAAGGCCATGGAGATATTTAAATGTCTCTATCATATATTCTGTCTAGAACACTAGCGTAAGACAGTATCAGCACATCTAACATTTAGGCACCCACAGTCACACCAGCCATTATTAAGATGGACTTGGGGAAAATCCACTGCTTATTTCTAGGATAAGCAACATAAAATGTATTGTACTGTTTTGGGATCTTGCCTGGTACTTGTATCCTGGATTGGTCACTGTTGGAAACAGAATGCTGGGCTTGATGGACCTTCGGTCTCTCCCAGTATGGCAACGGTTATGTTCTTATGGTGTAAGTGTAGATACCTAAATGCAGCAGGGATGTGTATAACTTACAGTGTTCTATAAGTTACGTGCATAAATGAGAACCTTTTAAATACACACCACGGGATCCTTTTACTAAGGTGCGCTGCGGTTTTGGGCGTGCACAGATCCATTTTTCAGCATGCCTGTAAAAAAATGCCTTTTTAAAAATGTTTGCCAAAAATGGATGTGCGGCAAAATAAAAATTGGCGCATGTCCATTTTGGGTCTGAGACCTTACTGCCAGCCATTGACTTAGCGGTAAGATCTCTCATGATAATCATGTGGTAATCACCTACACATGTCAAGTCGGAGTTACCGCCCAATTTTTGCCACGTGCCAGATCATAAAATATATTTTCTGGCGTGCATAGCAGACACGTGTAAAAAATGAAATTACTGCAAGGGCCATGTGGTAGCCAGGCGGTACCTCAGAATTGGCATGCTTTGGGAGCATGTAGGCACCTATGTGGCTTAGTAAAAGGGCCCCTATGTAATTTCAGTGGGTATTTGAAGAATAGCACTTAGTCTCTCTTCTGGTTTTATCTCATTACCTTGTAAAAAGGCAGTAGTTAAAACCGTCTTTCAAAACACTGCTTCAGACCCTACTCTTCCTGAACACTATTGACTTATTTCCAATATCAACATTCTTTCCAAAATCACAGAAAAACTTGGTTTTGATCAGCTGCTTCAGTTCTCTGACGAGCATCTCATATTAAATCCCTGACAAATGGATATTTTCATGCAAAGCAGAGCATGGAAACCACTGCAATGGCCTTGAATAGTGAGCTTAACTCTTTCCTGGATTATGGGAAAGTTGTTCTCTATGGGGCTCATTTTCAAGGCACTTTGACTTACAAAGTTGCAGGTGTATCTTCAAAGCTCTTATGGAACTTTGCAATTCTAAGTGCTTTGAAAATACTCTTCCTTGTGTCTTGTCACAATTGTCTATACTCCATCATATTCACTATGATCTCTAGACTCACACTATCTGGTCATTCCATCACCCAAAAATGCTCACTATGAGACCACTTGTGGCTTGGTTTATTTCTTTTTATCACCTTTTCTCTAGAACAATTTGCCCCCGTATCTTAGATCTGAATTATCTTTCCCTAAATTTAAGTCCCTCTTAAAACTTTTTTTAAACAGGCATTTGGTATTCAGTTAATTTAGAAGCAGTTGAACCCAGTGGGCCTGCATAAACTCAGCAGCCATGATAGGGAAAAGGGATTTAATCCTAGTCCCTGTTGGTCTACTCTGTCCTATCTTTTTATAGCGTTCCTTTCCAAAATGATTGATATTTAAAATTGTAAACCACTAAGACCTGTTTTCAGAATTGGCAGGTTGGGGAGGAAGGGAATTTAATGGGTGTGTCAAGTAATGTTTGAGGTGTTCATGGGTACAGCTGATGAGGAAGGAAACCGAAGGAGCAGGGAGTGAAATATGTGCTAGGGGATTGGGGGAAGGGTGACTTACATTGAACATACCTAGGTCTAAAAAGATAGTTGGCTCTTGTCTGTTCCTTGGGGCATGCACAAAACCTAACAAAGATATTTTCATTTATAGAAGAGTCTTCCCAATGTGAAATGGGAAGACACATCTATTTGACAAGACCTAAACCTACTCTGCTCCTTGAAATTTGTGTATTTCTGGGATATGCAGCTTCTAAATGTGATCTAGGTATGTAAACGATGCTCTTCTTTTATTGTGATGTAACGTATAATTCCAAGGATTAACACTTGTAAGGAAGTATAAGGAAAGCATTGTTTTAATTTTGTTTTTATTGACTGTGTGCTCTTGGTGTACAAGTAGAGATTAATAGAAATCAAAGGAAAATATATAGCAATATAATATTATAATATAACAATAAATGTGGTTAACGGTGAGGTTCCAGCTATAGAACAGAAAAAGCGGACTTATCCAACTACTCGCTCTGAGAATTGGTAACAGTCCTTTTACTGCTGATAAACGTTGAGAGTTGAGTAGGATCAAGAAATACATATTTAACATACCTATATTTTATAATACACTTGCAGGAATATTTAAGGGAAAAAAGTGTTCTCAGTTGTAAGACACCTGGTTTAAGTAAAAAAACTTTTTTCTCTTCTTCTTCTGAGTCTCCTTAGTTAGATCAGGAAACATCCTGACCTGGGAGCCCAGAAAATCAAATCATTTTTTTTATTTTAAAAACAAACGTAATAACTAATCTTGGTCTGAAGACAGTGTGAATGCTACTACCAAAGTTGCAAAAGCCACCGACTCTGACACTGAAGTCTCTAGTATTTTAGAAACATTTAAGACATCTGCACCCAAATCCCCTTGAGAAAGCAATGTCTCTATCTTAGCAGCCGGCAAATAATAAATATGCTGCAATAGTGGAAATGACTCTTCAGAAATTAGCAATACTTCCTTTAAGTATCATTTAAATATGTCTTTTGCAGTAATATACTCAGCCTTGGGGAAATTAATTATCTGAAGGTCAGAATACCTAACTGAGTTTTTCAAATTCTCTATCTTGCATCTCAGCAAATTATTTTCAGTGATTAAAGAATTTATAAGCTGAACACTTTTTATCTGAGCACTTTGTTCTTCCAGTTCCAACAAAGATTTAAACTGTACCATTTGTTTTTGCAACATTTTTATATCAGAGACTGTACGTTTAATAGTCATAAGCAAACTGGCTTGAAAGCCCTTTACCTAAATTGAAGACAGCAATTCAAATTGGTTCCAGTGTGAAAACTTGAAGCCCTTGCAAGGTGAGTTCAGAAACAATTGTAGCCTGTAGAGACTCATCCCAGCAATCAGCAGTGCCTGCCTCCAGTTCTGGAGCACTTTTCACCCCTGCTCTCAACAATGACCTCAGATGACCCAGATGGGAATCAACCAGCTGCTCTGTAGCCCCAGAAACCTTCCCTCGCAGCAAATATACTTCCAGTGCCATCTTCTGAACCCCCTCACCAGGCTCCAAGGGGCTCACCGAAAAAGGCTGAGGCAGGGGAGTCCACAAATCAAGAGTTAAGGATAGTTAAGAGCAGAAATCTGCAACCACTTCTCCATCAAGACAGCTGGCGACTCACCGATAGAAGCTTGAATTTGACTCCAACCCTGAACAAAGGTATCCATAGGTACAGAAGTAAGAACTGAAAGTGAAGACTGGGGTTCTGAGAAATAAACCTGCAGTATACCCATTTTCTTTATCATTATAGTCAGCGACATAGGATCTCCTCTACACCACAGTAGCCATCTTGACTCATCCTTTCTGTTCGTAAATGTTGCTTTTTAGATATAAGCCCCTGGATTCTATGTAGGTCGCCCAAAGTTGAGTGCTCAAACTAATTAATTAATGAGCCATTAACAATCAATAATTCATGTTAATTGGCACTCATTTGGTGTTAATTGGCAGTCATTTGGAGTTTCATGTGGCTATGCTCTGCGCCCCATTCTATAACATGTGTGCCAAAATTTTATAGCATGCAACTCAAAAGGGGTGTGGCCATGTGAAGGACATGGGTGGATCAGGAGCATTCTGAGAATTTAGGCACAATGTTGTAGAATAAAGTCATTTATGCACTCAACCGCCATTATTTGATACTGGCATTTACACCAGGTTTCAGCAGGTGTAAATGCTCATGCCCACAGTTAGACAGGAGATTCGAGCTAAGCTAATATTCTACATAGGGCAGAACAGCGCGGATCTTCCCGGCATCAAACTGTGGGTGCCATTTACTGAATTTCCCCCATGATGTGTTATTTTACTGTTTAACCCAGTTATTAGTAACTAGGTTTCATTGCATAAAATAGCACCTATGCTAAATTAGTGGTAAGAAGACACATTTTAAAAGTAGCCTATGTTGACAATTATGCCCCTTAGATATTACTAAAATTACCTCCTAAGTGTCAAGCCACTGTGTTAACTGTTAGCATGGGCATGTGCTAGGTTAGACTCCCACATTCATTACTTAGGGGCCCGTTTACTAGAGGGTTGGCATGTGGCAACAGGCTTTGCCATACACCAATCCGGAACTACCGCTGGGCTACCACAGGAGCCTGGCAGCAGTAGTTCCCACCCCCAGCACATGCCATTTCCAGTGCTACAGAAATATTTTGTATTTTTGTAGCACCAGAACTTAGCCAGAGGTAATCGGGCAGTGCCACGCGTTGCCCAATTACCAATGGGTTAGCACAGGAGTGGTAGTAAGTGCTCCCCCCTGAAATGTCTGTGCAATAAGTGGTTCACTTACTGCACGGCCATTTCTTTAAAAAAAGCTTTTTAAAAAGACAGCCTTTCATCTGCTGCGGTAAAAGGGGGACCTCAGCACGTGTCAAATACATACACTGAAGCTAGTGAAGCCCCCATTTTACTGCAGCTTAGTAAGGACCCCGTAATGTGTTAAAAGGGCTTGTAGCAGGGGTATTCAATGTCAGTCCTCAAGGTCCGCAACCCAGTCAGGTTTTCAGGATTTCCCCCAATGAATATGCATAAATATCTTCCAACAACTATCAACATAGAAAAAAACTTTATTATACATCAAAACCTAAATGCACTTAGGTGTCATGTTATAGAATTATCCCCTAAGTGCATATTTGTCCCACATGTGAGGTGGTAGCTGTGAGAGAACAGTGTTTTTTAAGCCTGTAAAACTGCCATTTGGAAAGGCAGTCTGCAGTATACTTTCAAAGATTGTTGTTCTGGGCTCTGATTGGCCCAGGACCTCATTTCATTTGTATTTTACTGGCTTTTTCCCCAGTCTTAGCCAGGAATAAAAGAGAGTAGGATCTCTTTGCTGAGGCTCGGTGAACAGTTAAATGTCCTGATCTTCCAGGTACTTTTTAGAAAGTAAACAAATGTTTAGATAGTGTTATAATTGATCCATATTTCAGTTACCTGCTATTGGTTGCTGATTGCACTTTTTCTGTTCATTGTTCAATATTTGTAAGACAATAAACAATTTTCAGTTTATTGCCTCTGCCTGTCTGGACTGATAAAAGAATCTTGGTGGTTTGTACGTTGGTTCTGTGAGTGATTTCTGGGAACTGTGGGACCACTGGGAGTATGGCCTCCAGTAACCTAGAAATCACTTGGGATAATTTGAGAGCGGGAGACTTGCCTAGAGGCTGTTGTGACCCAGTCGGTGGGAGGAGGGTGCTAGCATAGAGCACAAGTAGCAGGTACAGGCAGACCTGAGCTGTGCTGGCGGTTAGACCCTCCAGGTGACCGTAGGGTTAGTCCCAAGCGGGTGGCTAGGCATTTTGTCACAGCAGCCTATAACAAAGTACCCTCATAATTAATAACCAAGCTTAAATCTAAGTTCTAAAGTTTAACATTATCTGAAAACAAGTTAATAGCGCTCAATAATTTAATAAACAAGAGCACAGACAATGAGAGCACTCTGATTACATACACTTTCACTGTCTGCAGCTGTTCACAGGAAAAGTAGCTTGTTTAGGCTAGTCATTACCAAAGCATTACTGTGTAAGTTTTATTGAAATTCACATGTATAAAATGATGTGCATTCCTTAACACACATTGGGTTCAATAACACCTTAAAAGTTTTAGATTGAACTAATCTTAACCTATGAATAAACACATGTAGAATCAATTTGCATGTGTTTAAAAAATCTATTATGTGTTAAAGATATGAAAATATATATATGAAATAACAAAAAAGCATTCAAAATCAGAAAAAAAATAAACAAATAAAAAAATTTTGGCCTGTGTTTATCCCTATAAAACTACAAACTGAACGCTTGAACTGTAGCTATAATGCACACATTGATCTTTCAATCACAGCTAAGTTAGAGCATTAGAGACATTTGATAAATCAGTTTAGGAAGCTAACAGAATTCTGGGATCCTTTCCAACATTCAAGCTTTCACTGAGCCTAGGTGATAGAGATTGTCATACAACGTAACTATAAGAAACTTTCTAGAAATTACTCAGTATTGTCTCAATTTGCTAGAAAAGAAAAGTGATTTTTTTTTATTGTTTTTGCTATTTCACTATGGAAAGGCACTGATTAGTTTTTATAGCTTTGATAGACAAACAGATGAAATTGTCCTTTTGGTAAGATGTCTTAACTGTGATATGTGTGTCATAACAGGGCTGATATTCAGAACTGCTTAATGGTCAGCATCAAGTACTGATTATAAGTTTTGTTTGTTTATGTTTTATATGTTGGGCCAATATCTATAAATTCTGGCCATATACGTCAACATTCAACCAAAATTTATATTGGTAGAAGAGGAGGTCGGATGTAATCCAGAGGTGGAGTCTTCAGTTATATGAATAGCAGCAATATTATAGAACTTAGACATATAGGAGGAAATTCAATAAATGGTGTTGAAAATTAGGCACTAGAAAACATGAGTACTAAGTGCTATTCTGTAAAGGGAGTGCAGTCTTTATAGAATTGTGTTTGGCATGGACCCCACACCTAACTTTTCGGCACCATACTTATGCCTGCTAAAAGCAGGTGTAAAAGCTGTCACCCAATGTACGCACACTTGGGTGAATTTTGTAAATTCATGTGCAACTTTTTGGAATGTCCCAACATGTCCCTGGCCACATACCCATCAGTACATAAGTATTGCCATACTGGGAAAGACCAAAGGTCCATCAAGCCCAGCATCTTGTGCGTACGCCTTGTAGCACTATAGAAATGCTAAATAGTAGTAGTAGTAGTAACAGTGGCCAATCCAGGTTACAAATACCTGGCAAGATCCCAAAAAAGTACAAAACATTCTATACTGCTTATCTCAGAAATAGTGTGCCAGAGGTCTTGAGTACTGTGAGGTGTACACCTTGGTGGATGGGAGCTCACTAGTGTTGGTGAGATGGTTCCAGGAGGCAAAAGTCATGGACAACTGACAGGGTGAATCTTGCTTCATGAGGCTGAGAGGGAAGCTAGGAGAGCTAGCAGGAGCCATCCCTATCACATAATATGCAGACCCAGTGTCTAGACCTCAAAGATGAATAGTACATCATCGTTCCTATTTGATAAGGCTGTCATACATAATCCATGCCAGGAGCTAGAAACCCTCCTACAGGCACAATCATGCAGGGCCAGCCAGTGCCTGTTCACCTTTAGATAACCTACTCCCTTGCCTTTTTAGCCTCAGGAAGCTTCCAGTCAGTATTAGCTGTGACTGCAGGACTCAGCCAGGCTGCTATATCACAATGCCTCTCTCAGTATCTCAATGCCTTTCTCACTCATTCTTCATAATATATTGCCTTCTTGAGCACAGTGCAGGAGGTGCGGCAAGCTATGACTGATTTCCATATGCATTGGCATGGTCATTATAGATTGCATTATAAACCACTAAAAAATTTAAAAGACAGCTGTGGTGTCAGTAACCAAAAAACATAGGAACAATGCTTAACTCAAAGTCTATGCTTTCAATTGGAACTTTATTAAATCAATAAATATTATTATTAACAATCAAAATAAAAAATGTGGAGAAAAATATCTCAGATATATAAAACTGCCATAACTAAAAAGCAAACAAAAAACCTCCACTTGCAATATTCCAATTGTTGTATGTATTCCTTCAATTGCAAAATAAATAAATAAATACATGCGATAAACTGATATAACCTATGACTAATTGTTAAATTATCAACATGGATACCTTAAAATTCCACAAAATGGCTTCCTGCATTTCAATGCTGCCAACTTCAAAGTCCATTAATAGGCAACCATCCATTATTTCATGTCAGTAATCTCAGGGGGGCAAGCTCTATAACAAAAACAAAAAACAGTTATAACCACCAATTTTACTACAAATACAATTATTACTAAAACACATTCCATTCCAGCATGAGTTAATCCAGCAGTTACTACAGTGTAAATCTTTGCTTGCATTGATGGAAATATTGATGAAAATTATTTTGTCTTAAAGAGCACTTGAGCTGATCTATGACCATGCATCTTACAAAATTAAAATTGTGATCATGGACCACACAATGGGGGGAATTCTTTAAATAGCACTCAAAAAAGGCCACTTAAAAAAAAAATCAACGCTAGCGCTATTCTATAATGGGTATGCCTATGGCTGATTCTAGTGCCTATCTTTGGGTGCCAGACTTACACCTGTTGAAATCTGGTGTAAATGCTGGCACCCAAGTTAGGCACATTTACCCAGTGGTCCATAACTATGCAAATAACTTTTTGGAACATCCCTGCTATGCCCATGCCCCGCCCATGGACATACTTCCTTTGGGGATATGCATTATGGGAGTTTGGCACTCTGCCAAATGCATGTGAAAATTTTTAATGAGTGCCAATTAACATTAATAATTGGTTGTTGGCACCTGATTACTGATGGTAAAGAGCTTGTTAGCTGATTAATTTGTGCACATCTCAGCAGAGCACCCAAATTTGGGCACCATATATAAAATCCAGGGGAATGTATAACCAATGATTCTTCCACCTTTTTTTGCTTTATGCAATGTCTATGTTCAATAATTTGAGTTTTAACATTTCTGGATGTTTGACCAATATCTAATAAATTGTACAGACACAGAATAACATAAACTACAAATTTAGCATCAAAAGTAGTTTTGCTTTTCAAATGAATTACTTGTTCAGTTGTTAGATGTGTGAACACTGATCCTTCTATGATTACATTCACAAACAGAGCAATATCCACATTTTTAATGCCTACCTCCCGAATTTGAGAACTGTCAACAAACCCATTAGACTGCACATCTGAATGACATAACCTGACTTGCATGCTTGTATATCTGCTATGTGTTATCGCAAACTACACATCTTGCAACCGCAGTACAACATTCAGAATCTTAAGATTTTTTTTCTTGATCCATGCATTATATTCCATTGAATTCTAATAGCAAAGCACATGTCAGCAGCACCTTCTATGGGGAACTTCTTTTTTCATATTATAATAAAGAATCCCTGTCATTAAAAACGAGTGCGGTTGAATGCTTTATGCACTATGGCCCTCATTTTACAAACCATATTCTCATTTTAGACATACATAAACCAACACTTAAAGGTTTATCTTGCATAAACATCTAACTCTCGAGTGGAGGAGTGGTTAGAGCACCGGTCTTGCAATCCAGAGATGGCCAGTTCCAATCCCACTGCTGCTCCTTGGTAAGTCACTTAACCCTCCATTGCCTCAGGTACAAACTTAGATTGGGACAGAGAAAATATCCACCATACCCGAATGTAATTCACCTTGAGCTACTACTGAAAAAGGTGTGAGCAAAATCTAAATAAATAAATATTTTATAAAGCTGTATGTCTCAAATCCTGATCATGGATGCAATACCTGGGGTGATTCTGGTCTGTATTTTCAAGTGGTGGGCACATGGCCCCAGTGCTATATAATACAATACAATACAGTTCTTGTTGACCACAGTCACCTGGTAATTCTGGTTAAGAAACTAGAGCAATACTAGGAATTCCAAAATTATTTCAAATATCTTAACAAAAGAACTATACTAATTGTAAAGACATTTCTGGAACATATATTGCTATCATCATACCTTGCAAGGGGACTTCTGATATGCCTCCACACCTGCCTTGTTTTTTATGGGAGGGGGACCAGGCTTCTGCGCCATCTCAAAAGTTGCCGCCTGTACATTATGCAGAACATAGTTGCTAGAAAGTCAGATTCCTGGGAGGAGAAGTTAGGCTACCTCCTGGTTGTCCTGTTGCATATGCAATATGTTGCAGATCTAGGGGATCCTGTGTCATGTGGAACAGAACCTTCATGTTGCAGCTCCGCAAAGAAAAAAGAAAAACAGTGTGAATGGCCAAACAAGTGAACCAGGATGAAAATAAACATATTCTTTAATTGTAGAAAGTACATGGACCCACAAACACTCAGGACCCTGTTTACTAAAGTGCACTAGTATTTTTAGTGTGCGCTAAAATTAGCACGTGCTAAACACTAGAGACACTCATATATTCCTATGGGTGTCCCAGCATTAATTTTTAGTGTATGCTAAAAACAATACTGTGCCTATAGTGTGGCTTAGTAAAAAGGACCCTCAATCTCATAAAAAGAGAACTAGCACTTCAATGGAGGTAGACCCACAAGGATCACACTGATCATCTAGGAACATGCAATGCTAGACATCAGTGTACGTAACCACAGTCATTGAATGACCATCATATTTCATGCAGTAGATATGCAGGCATATTTTCAAAGCACTTTGGGAGGCTAAGTTCCATAGGTTTCTATGGAACTTTGGGAGGCTAAGTGCTTTGAAAATGAGCTTGATGGTCTACCCAATATTAAAAACTATGTAACTGGCCATAAACGGCTCCCGGCTGGTTAAATAGGGTTTAAGTGCCTAACCGCGGATATTCAGTGGGTGATAATCGGTGACATAGGTGTGGATATTCAGCACCTAACTGGCTCATGTTGAACAGTCAAAACAGGCCACTTAAATAGCAGGCCTATCTTTGACCGCTAAAAAGTTAACCAGTTAGAGGTGAATATCGGCACAGCTGGTTAATATTTTAGCAGTCAAAATAAACCCAGATATTCAATACCAGTCACCAGATATGGCCTGGTATTGAATATCTGGATTTCATTGTGAAATAATTTTTATTGGAGATTTTTAAATATAAAAAACAGTACATACAACAAGTAGGCAACAAGCCTGACATAAAAACAGAACTAGGAAAAAGAAATAAACATATCATCATTTATATTATCTGTAATAAGAAAAGAGAAAACAGTTTGAATCAAAATATACATCTGGAAGTCATATAACTTTATAAGGACCCAACATAACTTTAGACAGGATATAAGAGAAAGGAAAATCCGCCTATTGTCGGCAGAAACGAAACAACAGGCACCACATTTCTTCATGTCTCAAGTAAAGTTCAGTGCATTCAACCAGAACTGATTCATAGAATATCTGAGATTAATGCCAGTGGCGGACAGCAAATGTACTGCCCAGCACCAGGTGAAAATTGGGCCCATTCTCCCTAATTCTAGAAAGTTGCATAACCAAATTTCAACAAATGCCAAAAGATGGCCTGAGCTACTGTAGGCATGTGTTTTGCACGCACGCACGCACGCAGGTCCATTTTTCAGCAAGCCTGCAAAAAAGGCCTTTTTTGTGGCCGAAAATGGACATGCGGTAAAATTAAAACCAGCATGCATCCATTTTCGGCATGAGAGCTTACCGCCATCCAGTGGCTTAGCAGTAAGGTCTCACGCGTTAACCGGACGGTAAATGTCAGCGCGGTACACTGCCGATTACCGCCGGGTATCTGCCACATGGTAGACAATTTCTACCGCATGTTTTGGATGTACGTCAAAAATGGAATTACCATCCAGGGCACACGGTAGCTGGGCAATAGTTCCAATTTGATGCTCATTGTACATGCATAGATGCCTACGTGCCTTAGTAAAAGGGCCCCTTATAGAATAAGATCAGTTGAAAACATAACATAATGACTTATCCCCCTGTTTACAAAGCCGCATTAGCGGCAGCTGGTGCATTAAGGCCGACACAGTACATTCTCTTTGAATGGGCTATGTCGGAATTGCCAAGCAGCAGCGGCTAGTGTGGCTTTGTAAATAGGGGGTTAATTAGCTGCAACTGGCCTTATCAATTAACACAGTAACATAGTAACATAGTAGATGACGGAAGAAAAAGACCTGCACGGTCCACCCAGTCTGCCCAACAAGATAAACTCACATATGCCATTTTTTGTGTATACCTTACCTTGATTTGTACCTGTCTTTTTCAGGGCACAGACCGTAAAAGTCTGCCCAGCACTATCCCCGCCTCCCAACCACCAGCCCCGCCTCCCACCACCGGCTCTGGCACAGACCGTATAAGTCTGCCCAGCACTATCCCTACCTCCCAACCACCAGCCCTGCCTCCTACCACCGGCTAAGCTTCTGGAGATCCCTTCCTTCTCAGCAGGATTCCTTTATGTTTATCCCACACATGTTTGAATTCCGTTACCGTTTTCCTCTCCACTACCTCCCGTGGGAGGGCATTACAAGCATCCACCACTCTCTCCGTGAAAAAATACTTCCTGACATTTTTCTTGAGTCTGCCCCCCTTCAATCTCATTTCATGTCCTCTCGTTCTACCGCCTTCCCATCTCCGGAAAAGGTTCGTTTGCGGATTCATACCTTTCAAATATTTGAACGTCTGTATCATATTACCCCTGTTTCTCCTTTCCTCCAGGGTATACATGTTCAGGTCAACAAGTCTCTCCTCATACGTCTTGTAACGCAAATCCCATACCATTCTTGTAGCTTTTCTTTGCACCGCTTCCATTTTTTTAACATCCTTCACAAGATGCGGCCTCCAAAACTGAACACAATACTCCAAGTGGGGCCTCACCAACGTCTTATACAGGGGTATTAAAACCTCTTTTCTTCTGCTGGTCACACCTCTCTCTATACAGCCTAGCAATCTTCTAGCTACGGCCACTGCCTTGTCACACTGTTTCGTCGCCTTCAGGTCCTCAGATACTATCACCCCAAGATCCCTCTCCCCGTCCGTACCTATCAGACTCTCACCGCCTAACACATACGTCTCCCGTGGATTTCTACTCCCTAAATGCATCACTTTGCATTTCATCGCATTGAATTTTAATTGCCAAATGTTAGATCATTCTTCTAGCTTCCTCAGATCTTTTTTCATGCTTTCCACTCCCTCCAGAGTGTCCACTCTGTTGCAAATCTTGGTGTCATCCGCAAAAAGGCAAACTTTACCTTCTAACCCTTCGGCAATATCACTCACAAATATATTGAATAGAATCGGCCCCAGCACCGATCCCTGAGGCACTCCACTACTCACCTTTCTCTCCTCTGAGCAAACTCCATTTACCACCACCCTCTGGCGTCTGCCCGTCAACCAGTTCCTAATCCAGTTCATCATTTCGGGTCCTATCTTCAGCCCGTCTAGTTTATTCAAGAGCCTCCTGTGGGGAACTTTGTCAAAAGCTTTACTGAAATCTAAGTAGATTACGTCCATAGCAGGTCCTTGATTTAATTCTCCGGTCACCCAGTCAAAGAATTCAATGAGATTCATTTGGCACAATTTCCCTTTGGTAAAACCATGTTGTCGTGGATCTTGCAACTTATTTGCTTCCAAGAAATTCACTATCCTTTCCTTCAGCATTGCTTCCATTACTTTTCCAATAATTGAAGTGAGGCTTACCGGCCTGTAGTTTCCAGCTTCTTCCCTATCACCACTTTTGTGAAGAGGGACCACCTCCGCCGTTCTCCAATCCCACGGAACTTCTCCCGTCTGCAAGGATTTATTAAACAAATCTTTAAGAGGACCCGCCAGAACCTCTCTGAGCTCCCTCAATATCCTGGGGTGGATCTCATCCGGTCCCACTGCTTTGTCCACCTTTAGATTTTTACGTTGTTCATACACACTCTCTTCCGTGAACAGGGCTATATCCACTCCATTCTCACATGTACTTTTGCCAGTCCATTGCGGTCCTGCTCCAGGATTTTCTTCTGTGAAAACAGAACAAAAGTATCTATTTAGCAAATTTGCTTTTTCTTCATCATTATCTATATAGTGGTTCTCAGCATCTTTCAGTCTCACAATTCCCTTTTTAGTCTTCCTCCTTTTACTAATATACCTGAAGAAAGTTTTGTCACCCCTCCTTACATTTCTAGCCATTTGTTCTTCCGCTCGCGCTTTCGCCAGACGTATCTCTCTCTTGGCTTCTTTCAGTTTCCTCCAGTATTCCTCCCTGTGTTCCTCTTCTTGAGTCTTTCTGTATTTCAGGAACGCCAACTCTTTAGCCTTTATTTTCTCAGCCACTTGTTTGGAGAACCATATCGGTTTCCTTTTTCTCTTCCTTTTATTTACTCTCTTTACATAAAGGTTTGTGGCCCTATTTATAGCTTCTTTCAGCTTGGACCACTGCCCTTCCACTTCTCGTTCATCCTCCCATCCCATCAGCTCCTTCCTCAGGTATTCCCCCATGTTACTAAAGTCAGTACGCTTGAAATCCAGGACTTTGATTTTTGAGTGGCCGCCCGCCACTTCAGCTGTCATATCAAACCAAACCATTTGATGTTCACTGCCGCCCAGGTGGGCATCCACTCGGACATTTGACACACTATCCCCATTTGTGAGCACCAGATCCAGCGTCGCTCCCTCCCTCGCAATTAACTAACACCAATTAACCACAATTGGTGTTAGTTAATTGCCATAATTTGTTTACTTGACAGTTATACATGCAACTGCCTTTAGTCAGTATTTTATAAGTTGCACGTTCAAATTCCAGAGTGCACAACTTCAAGGGGATGTGGACCTGGGAGGGGCATGGATGTGTAGGGGGTAAGTCTGGCAGTTGCATTTATGGGCTATAGAATACTAGCATTTATGCACCTAACTGTCTAAAGTTAGACATGACCATTTACGCCAGCCGTTCAGCTAATGGAAGTACTATTACTACTATTTAACATTTCTATAGCGCTACAAGGCATTCGCAGCGCTGTACACCATACACAAAAAAAGACAATCCCTGCTCAAAGAGCTTACAATCTAGATAAGACAGGTAAACAGACAGAACAATTAAGGGTAAGGGAATAAAGAGGTGAGGATAAAGGACAGGGCAAGTGAGTAGAGGTTAGGAGTCAAAAGCAGTGGTAAAGAGGTGAGCTTTAAGTTTGGACTTGAAGACGGCCAAAGACGGGGCTTGGCTCACAGGCTCTGGAAGTCTATTCCAGGCATGAGGTGCAGCAAGACAAAAGGAACGGAGTCTAGAATTAGCAGTAGAGGAGAAGGGGATGGATAAGAGAGATTTATCTACAGAACGGAGTACCCGAGGGGGGGGGGGGCTTAGGGAGAAACAAGAGTGGAGAGGTATTGGGGAGCGTCAGAGTGAATACACTTATAGGTCAATAAGAGAAGCTTAAACTGAATACGGAAATGGATAGGGAGCCAGTGAAGTGACTTAAGGAGGGGGCTAATGTGTGCATAGCAACTTTGGCGGAAAATGAGTCGTGCAGCAGAGTTTTGGACTGATTGAAGAGGAGAGAGATGGCTGAGAGGGAGGCCGGTGAGAAGCAGGTTACAATAATCATGACGAGAGGTGATAAGAGTGTGGATAAGGGTTCTGGCAGAATGTTCAGAGATGAAGGGATGGATTTTGCTAATGTTATAGAGAAAGAAACGACAGGTTTTGGCAATCTGTTGAATATGAGCAGAGATGGAGAGAGAGGAGTCAAAGATGACCCCAAGGTTTCGAGCTGATGAGACAGGGAGAATGAGAGTACCATCCACAGGAATAAAGAAAGGGGGGCGAGGAGAGGTAGGTTTAGGGGGAAAGATGAGAAGCTCGGTTTTGGCCATGTTAAGTTTTAGATGAAGTACTCATGCTAAATGTGTTTTTTTGCTAGTAGTTAATAATTTTATAATTCTTGCTTTGTGCACAGCATCCTGGCATTTAAATTAATATGATTTCTAGAGAATTACCCCCTTCCTGCATTGTATGGCATGTGAGACCTTGTACATTCTACTACATACTCCTGTCTTAGGCAACTGCAGGTTCTAATGACACTTTTTTATATTTGAGGAGAGTTTCCAGGTTCTCCGCAGATAAGCCCTGATGCACGTATATGGACTGGCATTTATAGTGCCATGGTCCTTCATCTGTCATCTGTCCATTTACATTTTGGAATGTTCATTTCTGGCAATGGCTACAGGTCAGTTATCAACTGCCTTGGACATTCACCGCTTTGCAGAACTACACCAGCTGGCCTGTATGTCTGTAATTGGACATTTGTTTTCTTTTGGACATCCTTTCTAAAATACCACAAAACAATAGTAACATATTTTATTCTCTGTTGATTTTAAATTCAACATATTCATTGTGCCAATATTTCTTCTCTAATTATAGCACTTAATGTGCTGAAAAGGCCTGTTGAAAAAAAATATCCATGTTTTGCAACTGCTTTCTAAATTCAGTAATGCTCTCAGCCTCTCTGGTAATGCCTTCCATTCCGCCAAGCCAGCCACTGATGTTCATAATGCTTGGAATTTTTAATTTAGTATTTTAGATGTATTATATATTAATAACACAATAGTTGCAAAATATTTGGTAGTGCTGAAAAGCGGTCCCATTCAAAACAGTATATATTTTTAATAGTATTTCCTTATTTTCCATTTTGTAAACATTTGGGCTGATAAAGAGATTTAAGTGGACATGAGAGGTGTTGGCCCACTTAAATCACTCAGGGCAGCCCAACTGCCAATATTCAGTGGGGCTTAACTGGGTCTTGCTGTTGA
This sequence comes from Microcaecilia unicolor, assembly GCF_901765095.1. NCBI lineage: Eukaryota > Metazoa > Chordata > Amphibia > Gymnophiona > Siphonopidae > Microcaecilia > Microcaecilia unicolor. Next base: position 415,848,064 of record NC_044033.1, read on the forward strand.
ATATTGGCCATGACTGGCCATCCAAAAACTGTGGAGATAAGGCATGGTACAGGGGGTGGGTTGGGGAGGAACCAGTTATGTGGGTGCCGGCAGTATTTAGTGCTGGCACCTGTATAGCTAAGCAGGCAAATTCAGAAAACTCAAAAGCTGTCCTAAATTCAGCCAGTTAGCTATACATGCTGCGGCAGAATATCGGTCAGGACCCACATAAAAAAGTGCCCTGTGCTTCTCCGGATCCCCTTGTGCAAGGGTAGACCTCCTCCTAACTCCCTAATAATGCTCTATCCCCTCCCAACCCCTCTGCTACTCAGGATAGCCCCCTCCCCCAGGACCTGCCTAAAATCCCTGGTGGTCCAATGAGGTTACAGGGGCAGGAGCAAAGTGGCAGCAACTCCAAAATAACTGCAGCAAGGAATATCTGGGGTTAATTTAGCTGGTGACAGACAGCATTTAGGGGTCCTTTTACTAAGGCATGCCGAAAAACGGCCTGCACTAGTGTAGGTGAATGTTTTGAACATGCGCAGGTCTATGTTTCAGTGCATCTGCAAAAAAGGCCTTTTTTTTAAGCCAAAAATGGACGTGCGGCAAAATAAAAATTGGTGCGTGTGCATTTTGGGTCTGAGACCTTACCGCCGCCCATTGACTTAGTAGTAAGGTCTCAATTGTTAACCAGGTGGTAATCATCAGTACACATATACTGCTGATTACCACCAAGTTAGCGCCACATGCCATAAAATAAAAAAATGTTTTCCAGCACACGTATCGGACGCGTGTAAAAATTATACTAACTGCCCAGGGCATGCAGTAGCCGGGCGGTAGTTCTAATTTGACGTCCATTGTATGCACATAGGTGCCTATGTGCCTTAGTAAAAGGGCCCCTTAGAAAAAATGCTGACCACTGATGCTGAATATCGGCCAGATTGTGTATCACACCATCAATGATATCTATGTCCAGAGGAAGAAAACAGGGTTAAATAGTAAGGGGCCCTTTTGCTAAAACTTAGTGCACGCTAAGAAAATTATCATACACTAAATCCCAGATTCTATATAGCGAACCTAGAGATCCATGCTGAAATCCAAGCATATTCTACAACAGTGTGCATAACTTAATTGACTTAACAAGCTAATCAGTGTTGATAACAGCACTTAACAAGCAATAATAAGCACTAATTGGTAATAACTAGAATTTATGTGCACAACTCGCCAAGCGTATTTTATAATTCCTACATTCTATTGTGCGCAGTTCAAAAGGGGCATGGCTATGGGTAGGGAAATGGGCATTTCAAGGGCGTTCCAAAATTTACGTGCATAGTTATAGATTATAGCCCAGTGCATGTAAATCTATGCACAGGGATTTAAGCCATGCTGGTATAAATGGAAGCAAGTAGTTTTAGGCACTGGGACGTCAACTAAACTTATTCTATATACTGCACCTAAATCTGGGCGTCACTTATAGAATACGCTAAGGCAGAAATGTTTACTGCATGCAATTTTAGGCACCTTATATAGAATCTGGCTCTAAATACTAAGAAGCCCGTTTTAAACTTATGTTTTTTTTTTGCATTTTGCACATAATAATTCCGTTAGCATGCACTATGCTTTAGAAAAAGGGCCACTAAGTTTTATGTCAGAGAAGATGTTAGGAAGAATGCACATAAAACATATTGTTTTATCCTGTTTTCTTCCTCTGTATATATATATATATATATATATATATATATATATATATCATTGCATCTCTATCCTATTTTCTGAAAGAGGTTGATTATAGTAAATAGTTCTTCTTCAGGATCCTCAAATCATTTGATTATATTGTTCACAATGACTTTCCTCTTGTTTGGATAGCATAATATGAAGTTTGGTTTCCAATTTCTTAGGGGCCCTTTTACTAAGCCACGTAGGTGTCTACACATGTCCAATGCAGGCCAAAATGGAGTTACCATCCGACTACTGAGTGGCTCTTGTGGCAATTTCATTTTTGGCAACATATCTGATACACGCATCCAAAAATATTTTTTATTTTCGGATGTGCGCATCAGATGTGCACCAAGTGGCATTTACATGCATAGGTCATTACCACCCGGTTACTGTGTGACTCTTTACTGCTAGGTTAATATCTGACGGTAAGGTCTCAGACTCAAAATGGACGTGTGGCAATTTTCATTTTGTCGCATGTCCATTTTCAGCAAAAATGTAAAAAAAGGCATTTTTTACAGGCGCGCTGAAAAATGGATTGGTGCATGCCCAAAACCCACGTCTACACTACCGCAAGCCATTTTTAGTGCATCTTTGTAAAAGGATCCCTTAGTTACTGTCACATAGCACACCTAGATTTATAGGGCAAGAGGGTGCCTGTATTTAGCTTTAGCCTGTTTTATGACACACATCTATATGTATGTACAAGCAGAAATGATGCCTAGGTTGTAGTTGGTGACATTTACACCTTCTCAGTGTCCTACCTGATCCTCACACAGCCTCTCTCTCTCTCTCTCTCTCTCTTTCTCTCTCCTTCATCCACCCACCCTTTCTTCAGTCTCTTTAAGCTCCCCCTCCCACCTTATCCACAACATTCTGTCTCAGATTCCCTTCTGTCCCCAGTATCCCTCTCCTAACGACCCCCCCCCCTGTAATGTCTCTCATCCCTCCTCCTGCCTACTGGCATCCCTTTCATTCCTCGCCATATAAACCCCATCTCCTTGCCAAACCCCATCTCCTTGCCATTTGCTGACTCTTCTAAGCCTCTAGCCACCCAAAGTTTCCTAGCATTATCAGAAAATTAACAGTCCATCTGTTGACGTGTGACCTCATATTACAGGCAAAATGGGATGAAGTAACTTTAGTATGATTTAAGTGTGTGGTATGCAATATACCACGGCCGAGGTCTGTAGTATTCAATGCAGTCATTTTGAATTTATGAGAACACCACAGCTACAGCTGCACACTTTTTGTAGGAGTTACTTGTTAACAAAGTACAAATAGGAAGAAGATTTCTGAAACTCTTGGAGTTTATAGTTATAATTATTATAGTTTATAATCTGGGTCCAATGTGCTATGAGTTTTTCCCTCTGTTGTGTGCCCTATAGTACTTAATTCATAAGGGAATAAAACGGGAAATGTAATTTATCTTGATTTGAAAACAATATATACATATATGTATTTGAAAATATAATACGTGTTTCTAAGTAGCAATTCAAAACTGTAAAGAGTTTTTTTTTCTCTGGAGAAGAATGAATGGAAATGTACTTCTATTTTTCAGAATTAGGCCAAGAAAAGCAGAGGTAATAAACAATCTGAAATTTTTATTGTGATTTCTCCTAAGTCAAGATTAATATACTTATAAAAAATATCACAATAATCCTGTTTAATACCATCTGTAGGCCATTTGTTATATAAAACTTTAATGAATAATTTGTCAACATCAGACATTAATCTTTCCACTGATACATATTTTAATCTCTTTCATAATTTGCAGGTCAAACATATCTGAACCAAATTAAAGCAACCAACTTCAGACAAGTTTATTGCAATCTTCACACATTCACACTAGGCTTTTTCATTATCAGGGAAAGCTGCATATTTCATTTCCAAATGCTATTTCTTTTTTCAATACCAGCTGTGTTATGAGATGTCATAGCTTACATTTAATTTATTACAATGTTTTTCAGTACAAAGAATGTATCTATTTTTTAATCTTTATATCAGACTGCACCAATGCTTTCCACTGAGATACAGCTTATTACAAATATGATATATATTTAAAGTTATAGTATGCTGGTTCAAATTGAATTTTTTTTTATCACAAAAAGTTATATATATATATATATATATATACAGTACACTCCATTTAAGTACACGTCGGATAAGCACATGCTCTGTTTAACTGCATGCCGTACTTCGGTCCCATTTTTGGCACCATCAATTTCTATGGGGACAAACTTCGCTTTAGCGTACTACTGATAAGTGCAAGATTCGCTTATATGCATGGTTCAAGACCACTCCTCTGCAGGAAAGACTCCGCATAAGCGCACACATGGAATATGGAAGCCGATTGGTGCGTGACAACCAACAAGATTTCAAATTTACTGCCTCTTTAACTGCCACAGGCAGAATAAGCAAAAGAATGTTGTTAGAGTGTACACCGGGGTTGTCGTCATCGTCATTGCGGTGGGACTGTAAGACTTTAACACTGGCTGAAGGAATAGAAGTTCTTAAAAAATTAGAAAACAAACAAAGTCAAGCATCTATTGCTAAAGAATATGGTGTCAATCCCAGTCAAATTTTATGTCTCGACGCAGAAAGACCAGCTTCTGGAAGACTGGCAAAACAATACAAATCCACAACAGAAACGAAAACGGGCAGGATAAGCTGAGGAGGTAGAAGATGCTTTTCTTCGGTGTTTTTCTCGAGTCAGGAGCAGACAGTTTCCTGTCAGTGGTCCACTGCTTATGGAGAAAGCTAACCAGCTAGTTGAAAGTCTTGGACTAACTGAATTCAAAGCCACTGTTGGATGGTTGGAAAGATGGAAAGAGAAGAACAGCATAACATTCAAGAAACAGCATGGTGAGAAACAAGACGCTGATGACTTTGGTGCTGAAAATTGGGTTGTTTCAGTTCTTCCTACCATCTTGAACGAGTTTGCACCTCGTGATATTTTCAATGCACTAAACGTTAGAGATGCCCATAGGAATGCATCGGCATCTCTAACGTTTAGCGTGCGCCCTATTTTAGCACACGCCAAAAACATGAGTGTGCCTTAGTAAAAGACCCCCTAAAACTGCCACAGTGATTCTAAAGATTTCAAGGGAAGATCTGCATGGAGAGGCAGCCAGCCTCCCAAACTGGAACCTTTGCTTCTGCAAGGATCTTTACTGAGGATTCACAATGTGAATTTTCACCAGCAAAATTGCTTGCATTGAGCTGAACTGACAGATAAATATTATTCTCTGCTCTGATAAACTCTTGAGCAATTTTCTGGATATTGTGACAATGGCCCTTATTTTAGAAGCATGATTTGTGTTTGGACATCTAAAAGCCAGCATTTGGATATCCATATTGCATGGATGTCCAAATCATGATTGTGTAAAGCCAGAATATAGACATCTAAAACTGCAAAATGTCCTTATGGCAAAGGGGCATGGTCTGGACGTGTTTTGGGTAGGACTAAGGAAGGACCAAAATGTGGAGGTCCAATTCTGATTTCAGAAATGGAAGGGGCGATTATTTTCCAAAAAGATGGATGTTGTTATTTAGGCCTGGTACTTGACACATCTATGTTACAGAAAGATGCTCTGATTGAGCAAGTGTTTGCTGGAGGGATTAAGGTAATTTTTCTCCTTAATCTCCCAGTGGATTCTGTTCCCCTTCTTCCTCTGATTGTGAAACTGGCAAGGGTTATAAGGGCTGTATGACAGCTTCAGGAACTATGGCTATTCATGGTACTAAAATCTTGTTTTCTGTTTTCTTTTGTTTTGTTTTTTTTAAATTGAGAGCCCTTCATGAACAGAAAAATGGAAACCTCGGTTTTCGTTGACTTCGGATTTCATCGTTTTCGGTTTTCATCGAATTTGTTTGTGAAAAATTTGTCTTGATTTTCATCTGTTGTCTCGGATTTCGTCGGCGTGCCCACGCTGCTAATTTTGCGTTCTCCCACGGCGTTCTTCTGGGGCGTTTTCCTGTGGCGTTGTTTCTCGTTTTGCCCACACTGTTGATTTTGGTTCAGTGCTTCTGCATAAATGACTATGGCTTGAAGATAAGAATTTCGTTGTTTTGCCCACACTGTTGATTTTGGTTCAGTGCCTCTGCATAATTGACTGTAGCTTGAAGATAAGAATTTCGTCGTTTTGCCCATGGCACCAAAACTTTTCTAGAACCAGCAGCCCTTCGAAGAAGAAAGCCAGGAACACGATCGAGTTGAAGAAGGAAATCATTGAAAAATACAAGAGCGGTATTAAGATTGCTGAAATCGGCCGCATGTACGGGAAGTCGCCATCCATGATAAGTTCAATTGTGGCGAAAAAAGAAGCAATAAACTAGGCTAAAGTAGCAAAAGGTATAAATGTGCTAACAAAACAGAGATTGCAAACAATTGAAGATGAGGAACAGTTATTATTAATTTGGATCAATCAAAAACAGTTAGGTGGCGATTCTGTTTCTGAGGCCATCATATGTGAAAAGGCAAGACTGTTGTATGCCGATCTCATTAAGAAAATGCCTGGGACGAGTGCTAGTTCAGTAAGTGATTTTAAGGCCAGCAGAGGCTGGTTTGAAAAATTCAAGAGGCGCACTGGCATACACAGTGTTACTAGGTACGGCGAAGGTGTGAGTTCGGACAAGTCTGGTGCCGAAAACTTTGTGTCAGAATTCAAAGATTACATAGAGGCTGAAGGATTCATCCCCCAACAAGTCTTCAACTGTGATGAAACTGGCCTGTTTTGGAAGAAAATACCAAAGAGAACGTTCATTACACAGGAGGAAAAGGCACTGCCAGGACATAACCTATGAAAGATAGGCTAACTCTTTTGTTGTGTGGTAATGCTAGTGGTGATTGTAAAGTGAAGCCCTTACTGGTGTACCATTAAGAAACTCCTAGAGTGTTTAGCAGAAACAATGTGATCAAAAGTAAATTGTGTGTGATGTGGAGGGCAAACAAGAAAGCATGGGTCACGAGGCCAATTTTCATTGAGTGGATGAATGAAGTGTTTGGCCCAAGTGTGAAAAAATACCTCCAGGATAATCATTTGCCCCTTAAGTGTCTCCTGTTAATGGACAATGCTCCTGCACATGCACCTATTTTGGAAGATGCATTGTTGGAGCAGTTGTTTTATTTTTTTTTATAAATTTTATTTTAAATGCAGATACAGAACACATATAGAATACATCCATAACACATTTTACATCTTATCAGTATCCCCCCTTTCCCTTCCCTTCCCTTCCCCCCTCCCCCCTCTCCCTTCCTTCTCTTTGAGGTCTCCTGCACATGCGATTTATGTAATGAATATTGCCGTTCTCAGTGTACCCGGGTTTATAGATTGAAACTACATCGCCGGTACCACTAACTGTGGGGCATCTAGTTCGATCCCTGCCTTAGCTCTCCAGGTCTTATAACTGTCCCATACCTTATGGAATTGTATCATCCGACCATTCTTCATTGCTGTTAGTTTTGCCATCTGATACATATAGAGGGGCATAATTGAACAAAAACGTCTATCTCCATGGGCGTTTATCTCCAAGAACGGGTCCGTGAAGGGGCGGAGCGAACCGTATTTTCGAAAAAAAATAGACGTCCATGTTTTATTCGACAATTTGTGAGCTGGGCGTTTTTGTTTTTCAGTGATAATGGAAAATGAAAGTGCCCAGCTCAAAAACGAATAAATCCAAGGCATTTGTTCGTGGGAGGGGCCAGGATTCGTAGTGCACTGGTCCCCCTCACATGCCAGGACACCAACCGGGCACCCTAGGGGGCACTTTTACAAAAACAAAAAAAAAGGTAAAAGAGCTCCCAGGTGCATAGCACCCTTCCCTTGGGTGTTGAGCCCCCCAAATCCCCCTCAAACCCACTGCCCACAAGTCTACACCATTACTATAGCCCTAAGGGGTGAAGGGGGGCACCTACATGTGGGTACAGTGGGTTTGGGGGGGTTGGACGACTAAGCATTAAGCAGCACAATTGTAACAGGTAGGAGGGGATGGACCTGGGTCCACCTGCCTGAAGTCCACTGCACCCCCTAACAACTGCTCCAGGGACCTGCATACTGCTGCCAGGGAGGTGGGTATGACATTTGAGGGTGAAAATAAAAAGTTGTGAAACATCATTTTTTGTGGTGGGAGGGGGTTAGTGACCACTGGGGGAGTCAAGGGAGGTCATCCCCGATTCCCTCTGGGGGTAATGTGGTCATTTAGGGCACTTTTTGGGGCCTTATTCGTGGAAAAAAACAGGGTCCAGGAAAAGTGCCCTAAATTCTAGCTACAAACGCATACTTTTTTTCCATTATCAGCGAAAGGCGTCCATCTCTCCTCGGCCGATAACCACACCCCAGTTCCACCTTCGCCACGCCTCCGACACGCCCCCGTCAACTTTGTACGCTTCTGCGATGGAGTGCAGTTGAAAACGTCCAAAATCGGCTTTCCATTATACCGATTTATTCATTTTTGTGAGATGAACGTCTATCTCCCGATTTGGGTCGAAACCAAGCGTTTTTCTCTTTCAATTATAAGGTGGATAGTCCACTTTATGTATAACTTTAACAAGTGGAGGAGCTAACTGTTGTTTCCAGGCTGCGGCAATCGTGATCTTAGCTGTTCCCAAGACCACGGAAGCCAACTTATGCAATGATACAGATATGCCTGGAGGGCGAAATTGCAACAAACATTGATCCACTGTTCTCGGATATTCACTGCCCAAGATCTGCTGCATCAATTTAATTAAGTCCTGCCAGAAAATTTGTATCTTTGGGCAGGACCACCATATGTGGATCATATCCACCTTAGCCTGGCATCCTCTCCAGCATTGATTCGAGGCCCCAGGAAACATTTTCGCTATTCGTTGTGGAGTAAGATACCAGCGGTATAGAATCTTATATCCATTTTCTATCATGGAGCTATTCACTGAGCCCTTTAACAAAAACCCTATCGCCCGTGACCAACTCTGCATATCATGTGTAGTCCCTGTATCCCGTTCCCACTTCTGTATATAAGCCAGTATTTGGTTTCTATATGATAACAATGCCGCATATATTCTTAACATATATTCTGTTCCCACCCATTGCTCGTTCTAGTTCTGTTTCTTCCAATTGTAATTCTCCTTTAGCTTTTCGTAAAATATAATCCCTAAGTCTAGTGTAATAAAACATGTGTTGTGGTGGGAGATCAAATTCTTCTTGCAATTCGTTATATGGACACAATGCCCCCTCCTCCCATAATTGAGGAGCAGTTCAGTTTTATAACTGTGAAGTTCTTGCCCCCTAATACCACACCTCTCATCCAGCCCATGGACCAGAATGTCATTTCCAATTTCAAGAAACTGTACACAAAAGCATTGTTTCAAAGGTGCTTTGAGGTGACATCAGATACAGAATTGTCTTTAAGAGAGTTCATGAAAAAACATTTCAACATTCTCAACTGCATTAGCCTCATAGATAAGGCTTGGCAGGGAGTGACATCCAGGACGATGAACTGTGGCTGGAACAAATTATGATTTTACACCAGTATTATGATGTTACATTTATATACTTTATTTAAATAGCTTGCAATGCCTTACATATAAACATGTTTTTAATCCTCACTCATTCACCACTTGCTCCAGCACTCCTAATACCTAGTCTTCTTTTCATATATAAACACCTCGCACCTATTCTCGGTGCGGGTTAATAATATAGCAGCATATAATGTAAAACAACACACGATGTATAAACACTCTGTTTTAGTTTAGGGAATAAAAATACATAGCTCAGGGTTGAATAAGAAAGGGTATTTAAATTAATTTTATTTTACTTAAGATAGAGACCCCCAGTTATTGGTAAATGTCACTTATTAATAGAATTTCCTTAAGTTGAAAAGTAGGAGGCAGGGTTTCCGCTTATTTTGTTAAGTGTGAGGTGTAGTCAGAAGACTGCACGGAGAAAAGAGCAACCATTCCGGAAGAATAGTTGGGCCCCACCACAAGAAAGACTCCATGCTACAGCTAAGTACTTTTGTGAAAACATGGGGAGAAAAAGAATACAATAAACCTAAACGGTCAGTGAACATACTTACCTTAAGTCTCCCGGAAGTGAAGATCCTAGAGATACCTGAAAAAGAAAAGAGCAACAAAGAATCAGATTCTTAATGGGAGTATATATACGGGTTGCAAATACAAAGGGTTTATTCTAAGACTATACATTTACACTCTCATAAAGGGGGGGAAATTTGGGAAATAATACTTATCTGATCACTTCTGGACTGCAATGGTAATTTTGTGGAATCTGAAAAAGGGGAGGAAAAGTTAAAGGGTAATTCTTCTGTGAAGGTGTTGGTACAGTAAAAGAAACTGGAAATAGAAATAAAAGTTTAGTTTTTAATGTTATTTTAGGCTAGTTTCATCCACTTTAATATTTGCTGTTGCACAATAAATACAAAATCATTTAATTATACTAGCAAGACTGTTTTTTCCCAAGATCAGGATTAATCCAATTTTTAGTTTTTTTCCCCCTTCACTTCACGGGAGTGAAGGGCGAGGTTAGTGACCTTTACAGCTTCTGACGCTCAGTGGTGTGGAAACTGGGAGTTGGTCACGACTAGTTCCATCAGAATCCCAGAGAAGCATTGTTAACTGAGTGTGAGCATAGCTGATTACAGTTTTGGTGTAGTTGGCAGGATTCTTCCTGATTTTGGGGGTGCCATTCGAGGAATTTGGGTAATGTGTATGTTGTATTTCTAACCCAGAGAGGTTGTTACAGGAGGGAAGAATTTTGGAGTGTCCAGTGGCCGGTAAAATAAAATTGAAACAAAAAGTGTCCTGTGTCTGTGTTATTCTACATTCCCGTCTCTGAGGCAACACTCAGAAGAAGATGGAGAGCAAAGCAGCGGGAAATCGGAATATGCCTCAAATCCTGACCCATACGGTCATAATACCCCAGGACCAGACGATTCCGGATTTTCATGGATTCCGAAGGGGTCCTGAAGATTTAGGTGTGGAAGAATGGATTGAGAAGATGAAGACGAGACTGAGAATTTTACGGGTGCCGGAGGAAGATCGTGTGGACATGGTTCGAGACCATCTTAAGGGCATTGCACTGGACATGGTCAAATATTCCCTGCCCAGGGATTGTGCTGTTGATGAGATTTACAATCTGCTCAGGCAGGTATATGGAGACAGGGTTGCCCTAGGTCTCCGAATACAGGAATTTTATAACACCCGTCAGGGGGAACGGGAAAATATCCGAGTGTTCGCATACAAGCTTCAGGAAAAATTGGAATCAATTATGAAGAGAGACCGAAGAAGGATTGGTAACACTGAAGAAACATTAAAAGAACAATTTATTCTGGGTCTGAAGGATGTAGTACTAAAAAGGGTAGTGTCAAAGAGGAGCGAGGACAATCCGGAGATGCTGTTCTCAGATCTGATGCAGAGTGCCATACGTTGGGCTGGAGAGGAAAGGGGGTTGACCCTGTTCGAAGCTGCCCCGAAGAGAATCTTGCAAAGAACTCGAGAAGATGTCGGGGATTATAGCAGGTCTGAGGAATCGGCCACAGGAGTGATGATGCAACAGATGGTCAGCATGTTCGCTCAGTTGTGCGAGAGACAAGAGAAAGAATGGAGCAGGCAGAGACGGGAAAGGGGTGGTTTGAGATACCCAGGCTGCAGAGGAGGATATTCAGGGTTTAACCCACCCATGAGGGCATCCAGAACTAGTTCGGGAGAGTTGATATGTTTTCGCTGCCAGGAACCGGGACACATCGCCCGCACTTGTCAAAGTGAGAGATTAAATCATTCTTACCAGTCAGGAAAACCTGATTTGACTTAGAAACCAGGCACCAGTGGGAGCTTCTCAAGAGGTGTGGCAGCCCGCGAAGAACATGTTGGTCCTGATCGAGGTGATAAAACTAAGTCTGCTGTACGGATGCAAAAACACCTGAGTGGTGATCAAGCGAGGGATGACAAACTCTTTGGAGAAGAGGCAATTGGATCAAGTCCGATCCTGAAGGTTAAGATTGGAGATGTGGAGACGCTGTGTACGGTGCACACAGGCTCAAATGTGTCAACCATACTCGCGAGCTTCTTTTACAAGGAGTTCGCTAATACGGACCGTCTCAGGGATGCCAGTCAGTTGACCCTTGTTGCAGTTAATGGCACAGAACTACCAGTTCTCGGTTACATTGAGGCAGATGTCCAGTGCTTGGGGCAACTCGTGCCGAGGAGGTGTATCTTTGTGGTAAAGGATAACTTTCATGAGGGCCGAGTTGAGAATAACACCATTCAAGGGATACTGGGAATGAACATCCTGCAACATTTGGAGGGCTTGTTTAAAGACCTCTCCTGTTTCACTTTAGAACCGGTGAGAATTTCAGGAATTCTGTCAAAGATTTCCCAGAGGTGAGTTTCCAAGACTGGTGAAGTAGATGGGTTGGTGAAATTCCAAGGAAGAGTGAATCAGGTGGTGCCAGCCATGTCAGAGAAAATATTGCTGGGGAAGTGTGAGCAAATTTGTGGTATTGCTGGGCCAATATTAGTATCCGCTTCAGGAAGGATCAATTTGCCAGAGAAGATTTTAGTGGCGAACACATTGGTCACACCTCATCGTGGGAATGTGCTGGTGAGGATGGTAAATGTTGGAGTGCAGGACGTAGTGATTCCCTGTCAGACTCAGATTGCGGAATTCCACAAGCCCACACTGATCGTCCCTGAGCGGGATCTGAGTGAATTTGAGGAAATGGAGGGTGATTGGGAAAAAGAGCTTCCAAGGGTAAAAGTGGAATGGGATCAACTAGAACCGGAACAGTCTAGGAAGTTAAAAGAACTGTTATGGAAACATAGATCTGTGTTTTCATCTTGTGACACTGATATAGGATACTCAAGTCTGGTTCGCACAGAAACAATACCGGGAACTCCAATCCAATCAGACAACCCTTCCAGTGTATCTCCCCACACATTTTCAACCAGTTTAAGGCCCATGTGAATGATCTAGTGCGCCAAGGGATATTGCGAATTCTCCGGCAGTGGTGATCAGGAAGAAAGACGGAAGCATCCGTTTCTGCTGTGACTATAGAAAGCTGAATGCAGTGACTATCAGAGATGCTTATCTCTTGCCCAGAATAGATGAGTCCCTAGATGCGCTGGGGAATTCTAAGTGGTTTACCTCTCTGGACATGACTTCGGGGTACTTTCAGATGGGGATGTTTCCCGTGGATATGGAGAAAACAGCAGTCACCACACCCTTAGGACTTTTTGAGTGGACTCGAATGCCGTTTGGGCTGTGCAACGTACCTGCCAGCTTCCAACGATTAATGGAGACGGTCCTGAGCGATTATGTTTTCGAGGTCCTTCTGCTGTACCGTGATGACATTCTGGTCTATTTGCCAAACTTCGAACAACATCTTGAGAGATTGGAGCTAGTGTTTGAGAGGATGTGAAAACACAGATTGAAGCTGAAACCGGCCAAGTGCAAACTTGTCTGTCGGGAAGTAAGATTTCTAGGGTACATCGTGTCCCAACATGGTGTGTCAGCCGATCCAGAGAAAGTGAGAGCACTACGGGAATGGAAAGTCCCTACCAGCAAGACAGATGTACAGAGTTTCCTGGGTTTTGCCAGTTTCTACAGAAGATTCGTGAAGAACTTCACACAGATTGCGACACCATTGCATGCACTGACAGGGAAGTCTGCTCCTGAAGGGTTTAGTTTTAGTTGGACAGAAGATTGCCAACAAACGTTTGAGATTCTCAAGGAAAGAATGTAAACAGCTCTGGTTCTAGCGTACCCTGTGTTCACTGAACCATTCATACTTACCACCGATGCAAGTAACAGAGGCCTAGGTGCAATCCTCAGTCAGGTGCAGGATGGAGTGGAGAAAGTTATCGCTTTCGCCAGTAGAGGATTGAGGAAGTCGGAACGAAATGAGAGCAACTATTCGGCTTTCAAATTAGAGTTACTGGCACTTAAGTGGGCTTGCACAGAAAAATTCAGAGAGTATTTAATCTATAACAAGTTTGTGGTGCGCATGGATCACAACCCACTTAAATATCTGGACACCGCGAAAGTGCATGCTGTGGAAGAACGTTGGCTAGCCCAGCTTGCGGAATTGGATTTCTCTGTTGAGTATAAACTGGGCAAAAACAATCTAGTGGCGGATGTACTCTCCAGGCTACCGTACACCAAAGAGCCTGAAGAAAGTGAGGAAGACATTGGTAAAGATTTCCTAAAGTTGACCTGTTCATGGTTGTCGGTTCAAAGAAACAGGATGAGAGCAAATTCTAGGAGGGAGTTTAACTGATGTGAAGGAGTGCAAGTATATGTGCCAGATTCTGATGTCAGGAGGGCACAAAGAGAGGATGAGACTTTGAGAAGTGTTATGTCCTGGCTAGAGGATGGCCATTCTCCAGAGTCAGAAGAACTGAATTCTCTCGAGAAAAGGCTGCTCTGGAGGCACCGAGATCGTCTTCTAATTAAGGAGGGTATATTGTTCAGAAGGTACGAAGATAGTCGATTTGGTCATGATGAACTGCAAGTTGTGGTACCCGAGGCTTTGAAGAAACAGCAGTTGGAAACCTACCATGATCGTATGAGGCATTACGCCGCAGAGACCACATTCAAGAACCTATGAAGAACCCATTTTTGGGTAAGAATGAAGAGAGATGTTGAACAGTGGGTTCAAAACTGTCAAAGATGTTGTTTCTCCAAGGACTTATTCCCGAGAGAGAAATCAGAGCTCAGTTGCTTTAATGTAATTAAACCCCAGGAAGTATTGGCAATAGACTTTACAGTGTTAGAAAGGGACAGCAGAGGCTTCAAAAATGTGCTCGTGATGACGGACATGTTCTCCAGGTTCGTTGTGGCAGTCCCTACCAAGAATCAGACAGCGAAGACCACGGCCAAGGTCCTGGTGAACCATTGGTTTGCTGCATATGGATTGCCGGAGAGATTGCACTCAGATCAGGGAGCTGCATTTGAGTCCCTCATACTTAAGAAACTGTGTGAATGGTACGGCATTAAAAAGTCTCGGACCACTCCATATCACCCCCAGGGAAATGGGAGATGCGAACGTTACAATCGGATGCTGCATCAGATACTTCGCATGTTCCCGGAGAGAAAGAAGAGATGCTGGTCTCAATTTTTACCCGAGGTAAACTAGTTCTATAATAGCTCTATTCATCACGCTACAGGTTATACTCCAGCGTTCCTGTTTCTAGGGATGGAAAGTTTACTGCCGCACGAGTTACTGGTACCTGAAGAAGAAGAATCGTGGAAAGGCGGGATGATCGAGTCGTTAGAAGATTGGCTCAGTTCACATCAAACCAGGTTAAAATTCGCCCAGGAACTGGCCAGAAAAACTTCTGAAGGACAAGGAGAACAAATACGGAAACAGTATAACAGGAAAGCCGGAGCGGAAACACAGCAAGAGGGGGATTGGGTGTTGCTTCGGAGACGTGAATTTAGTGGGAGACACAAGATACAGGACATTTGGGAGAGGGACCCATATAAGGTTACCCAAATTTGGGGGGAGAATTCGAGTGTCCTGAAGATACAAAATGATGAATGCGGTGAGAAAGTTGTTCACCGTAACCTAGTAAAAAAATATAATTTTGTGGCAGTAGAAACAGAAGTTCCCCAAAACCCGGTGGGGGGTTTCTTTCAGGAAGTGGGTACACCGTGTCCTAAAGTGGAGAAGGATAAAGTTAATCTTAGGTATATTGTTTTTTCGGAAGTCACATTTAACCCTGGGGTTTTGACAAATGAATGTGAAACTGATGGTAATATGAGGAGTTCAAATAGGAGTAATAAAGGGGTGTGTTCTTCATTTCTAACTGAAAATTATATTTTAGAATAAGATTTTTGGCGTTATGATAGGATAGAAGTTGGATACTTCGTATCCCGGAAGGGAGAGCTAAGCTGGTGAATGAGGGATGGTGATTGTGAAGAATTTTGATAGGTATCAGATCAAAATTCTGTTTCCCCTCATTCACACGCATACTGGATTATTGGGATGCTGATGAGTACATATATAAACTAGGATTACTGTTGGTGTTGGGTTGCTAAATGATATTTCCTGATGATAAAAGTTAGAAATAATATTTTGAACATTTTAGGGGTCTTATGTGTGTCCGGAGTTTGAGCAGAGGGCGAAGTTTTCCACATTTTTGATTTTAGATGAGATTGCTGAACTGGGGGTTGTGAGGATTGAATTGGGGGGAATGCTGGAATTGTATGTAGAGTGTAAGGTTGGAAGCAGTGCTAGGTGTGAATATGATGAGACAAGTGGCAGTGTTGTGGTGTGAATGAGATATATTGGTGTGAGTTAGAATGTCTGGTGTAATCGGCTGTTGCGGGGGTGGTTGGTAAGTGAAAGGAATATTGGGGACAATATTCAATTTTAAAGCATGGGCGAATGTAACGTAGGGTTAAGTAAAAGAGGGGAAAAAAAGTGTTTTTTTTACCTGGGGTCCGTTAAGGGGAAGAGGCAGTGGAGAAGACGCTGTCAAGGCCAGAGCAGTGCTGCTTGGGCCTGTCGAGCGTGGTGCTGTGCTGGGCAACAGGCCCTCCTGGAGTCTGGGGCCGTTCAAATGGTGGCATGGCTGCAGGAAGGCAGCGCCACGATTTTTGGAGCCCGGGGATGTTTTGGCGTGTCCCCAGGTGAGGTGAGGTGAATAGGCGCCAATTCCGGGGAGCACTGTGGAAGGAGAGCGCCAGGGGCAGTGTCACTGTTTTTGGGGTCCCAGGGTCGATTTGGAACGTCCCTGGGACTGAAGAGCTGCGTTGGGGGTTTGAAGAGATGGGGCGGCGAAGACGGCAAGGGGGTGCGCGCTCCCATGACTCGCGCGCTCTCATACACGAATCGGGAGCGTGCACAAACCCATTTTGTCCGGAGCTCCGGTGAGGCCTAGAAGCCTGGGCCTCGATTTTAGACCGGAGTTCCGGACAAAATGGCAGTTTTTGGGTTTTTTGAAAAATTTTAATTCCGTTTTTGACTGGAGTGCTGATTTGAGGAGAGTCTACATGTGAGGAGAAAATCTTCTTTCAGGTAAGGGGGTTCTAAACCCGAAATTTAAATTAGTTTAATTTTAAAATGTGAAAATGCGGTTTTTGATTTTTTAAAAATCAGGGGTTTATCGGATTTGGATGGGGTTTTCTGTTTTGTGATCGGGGAATTTTTAGTGATTTTTCGTGTGAGTTGGTTTTGGGGTTTAATTATGTTAAATGATAGTTCTAGTTAAAGTGTTAAAATAAGGGTATGGAAAGGGTTAAAAATATTAATTTCGACAGGATAGTTAGGAAAGGTGCTGAGTTAATTTTAAATAAGGGTTGAATTCAATTTTGGGATTTTGGGGGGGGGTTTATGGGAGAAAAGTTGGGGGCGGGCGTAAAAACTAATTAAATTTAAATTCTAAAAACATGGTCTAGTGGGAGAAGTAGTGCTTAGGGCTTGGGGTGATTTTGGGCATTTTTGAGTGAATGGTGTCATTTTAATTTGGTATTTAGTATTTTTCTCATTATTCCCTATGGGAAAAATAAAATTCAAATGGGGTTTGAGTGGTTTTGGTGAACATTCCAATCTGCTTTCAGAAAAAAAATGGAATTTTTGGGGAGTATCTGATTGGTCGGGGGGGGGGGGATTGGAACCCAAGCTAAGGTCCAGTAACCAGGGAGACGGCTTGGCTGACAGTTTGGCAGAGTGATTTTGGTCTTCAGTGAGTGAGGAAGCGCTGCAGTGTCTGTGAGTGAGAGGGAGTGATTTTGAGAGAAAAAGGGGAGAATGAACATTTTTTAGGGAAATTTGATTATTAAGGGTAATTAAGAAACATCTTGGTGGGAGTTAAAGCTTAGAGTGGAGATTGCTCCTTTAGAATTTTTGAGTTGGATGTTTTGGGAATGTAAGAGGTGAGTGAGTGTGGAAGAAAGGTTAATTAAGGTGGAAGGGAGGCTAGGTGACAGTGTTGAGTGTGATTGAAGTTGGGTTATGGGATCTTAAGTGGGAAAAGAGAAAATAATTTTTAAAGGCTGTGTGAGCACAAGGGGAGAGAAGGAGTGGAATGTTGGGGAGTAAGTCTGTCAGCGGAATGTGGAGAGCTATGCTGCACTGCTGAAAGTGATCAAACACTCTGTTTTAGTTTAGGGAATAAAAATACATAGCTCAGGGTTGAATAAGAAAGGGTATTTAAATTAATTTTATTTTACTTAAGATAGAGGCCCCCAGTTATTGGTAAATGCCACTTATTAATAGAATTTCCTTAAGTTGAAAAGTAGGAAGGCAGGGTATTGCTTCTGCTTATTTTGTTAAGTGTGAGATGTAGCCAGAAGACTGCACGGAGAAAAGAGCAACCATTCCGGAAGAATAGTTGGGCCCCACCGCAAGAAAGACTCCGTGGACAACTGCTGCTACAGCTAAGCACTTTTGTGAAAACATGAGGAGAAAAAGAATACAATAAACCTAAACGGTCAGTGAACATACTTACCTTAAGTCTCCTGGAAATGAAGATCCTAGAGATACCTGAAAAAGAAAAGAGCAACAAAGAATCAGATTCTTAATGGGAGTATATATACGGGTTGCAAATACAAAGGGTTTATTCTAAGACTATACATTTACACTCTCATAAAGGGGGGGGGGGGGGGATGTGGGAAATAATACTTATCTGATCGCTTCTGGACTGCAATGGTAATTTTGTGGAATCTGAAAAAGGGGAGGAAAAGTTAAAGGGTAATTCTTCTGTGAAGGTGTTGGTACAGTAAAAGAAACTGGAAATAGAAATAAAAGTTTAGTTTCTAATGTTATTTTAGGGTAGTTTCATCCACTTTAATATTTGCTGTTGCACAATAAATACAAAATTATTTAATTATACTAGCAAGACTGTTTTTTTTTTCCCAAGATCAGGATTAATCCAATTTTTAGTTTTTTCCCCCCCTTCACTTCACACGGTAGTGAAGGGCGAGGTTAGTGACCTGTACAGCTTCTTACGCTCAGTGGTGTGGAAACTGGGAGTTGGTCACAACTAGTTCCATCAGAATCCCAGAGAAGCATTGTTAACTGAGCGTGAGCATAGCTGATTACATTACAGTATACACATCTGCCACAAGGGGAATGATGTCCTTCAAAGGTATGGGAGAAAGATCTTTTTAACAATGCCCTCAAATTGATATGCCATCTTGGGGTGGTCTTTGAATTCTGGATAAACTGACAACACGTGCCAGTATTTATGTATGGCCTGTCCGATCTTAGTTGCTTGTTGGCAAAATGGAAGGACACATGCTAAAGATCTGGCCATCGATGTACTGCTAGGAGTCAATAACCATGCCCTGTGTGAGTAACAGGCCCTCTTATACGCCTTCTTAAGCACTCCTAATGGGTACCCTCTTTCTCTGAACCTTACCATCATATCTTCTGCCTGTATTTTAAACTCATCCAAAGATGAGCACAAACGGCGCAGTCTCAAAAACTACCCAACAGGAACACCCTTTCCCAAAGCCACATGATGATAACTGGTATAATGTAATAGGGTGTTCCTGTCAGTAGGCTTTCTGAAAATTGTGGTGATCATAGGTCCGCCAGCTATTTTTTTTATTTTTATATCCAAAAATTGAATCTCATCTCTGGCAATCCGTGATGTAAACTGAACATGAGGGTCAGCCTGATTAAGAGTGGTAATAAATCAATTTAATTCCTGCTCCGATCCTCACCAAAACAAGGTCACGTCATCTATATACCTCTTCCACAAAAGCACATGGGTGAATTGGGAAGAAATTATGGTCAGGATGTGTGCATGAGAGAGATGATGACCCTACACATGTGGTGCAGTCAACTGTTTATTTGGGGAAGTCCATGGGTTTGGAGGTGAGTGGTGAGGATGTGGATGAGTTGGTGGATGACCACAGTGAAGAACTCACCACTGAAGAGCTGCAAGACCTTCACCTAGAAGTGCAACATATGGCAGATGAAGAAGTTGCTTCGGATAAGGAGGAAGAGACAGGGGAGAATGTGCCTTCTTCAAAGATTAAGGACATCTTCTCCATGTGGAGTAAAGTACAGGTGTTTGTGGAGAAAAATCACCCAGACAAAGCTGTTGCAGGCTGTGTGTGCAACTTGCTTAATGATAATGTCTTGCCCCATTTTAGGCAAATCTTAAAGAGGCGGCAAAACAAACCTCTTTGGACAGCTTTCTTGTGCGACATGGGTCCACTGACTCTGAAGCTGGTCCTAGTGCCAAAAGACCAAGAAGGGAAGTGACCCCAGATAGTGCCCTGATACCTAGGGTCCTGATGGAGGGGGATTCCCCTTCCAAACAATAATAATCAGCACCTCTCTCTCTATCTTCCATACACCAAGAAGAGTCTTCAGAAAGGTAAATGCCATCTTAAATGTTCATTTATTCTTTACATTAGTCTTTTGTATTCATTTTTTAAAAAAATTCTTGTTGCTTCAGTTTTTGCCAATTATTTTCGAACGGATTATCGACGAAAACCGAGGTTTCACTGTACAAGAAACCTTCAAGCCTGAAAGCTATTGAATCAGTGTATATTCAGGCACAGCAGGTATTTTTCTCAGGAACCAGCAACCCCTTGCGACAATACTCAGCCTTTATTTGTGTGGTGTGAACACTCTGAGATCAAGTTAGACAGGAATAGTTGTCTGGGTAACCTTAGGACAACTATTTATCCTCTCATTTTCCTGGCAAAGTTTAATACGTTCACTAACTGGACAAAGTGAATCTGCATTTTAGGAACATCCTCAGTTTCATTCTTTTCATCCAGGTAAAGTATGTGTGCATTACAACTTGTCTGTACAAAATTTATCTAGGGAAGGGGGGGGGGGGGGTAAATTTCAACATATAGATTTTTCCGGGTAACCAGAAAGAAAGCAAAGTGCCACCTCCCCTCCCCCGCATAATAAAAATGAAAGAAAAATGATTCCCTGCACACCTCTAGCAATAATTAATATCTAAGTTATCCATGCTAGATTGCTATACCTCATAATCAAAACATAATTATTTTGAATTGTCTTTATCATGATTGCTTATTGTACTTCACAGTAAAAATTCATTAGAAACATTACAGATGTGTTACATTATATCAATAACCTATTTGTTTATCTTCACTATGAATACGAGATACAAAAATGCAAAATTGTACCAATATTGAATGATGCTTTTCATTTTATTAGATTTCCATAACATTTTCAAAGCAATTTTCAGATCAAGTACTCTTGCTATGGAAGATGTATAGTAGCAATATTAGAAGAAAACAGTTTGTCCTCACTTTCATGATAATACAATCAAAACAACTCCTGGAACAGCTACAGATGTCAGGGCCCTTTATAACATTAAGCTTCCCATTACCATTAACTTCAGTCTTGGACTGCGCTTTCATAGCCTGACTCTGACTCGCATGTCATAAATCATAAAAATTGAATTCTAGTCATTTACACAAGTAGCCCTTTATATAAAAAAGGCATATTTCATAACTGTCTTCTTTGTGTTCCTCTATTTTAAATAAAAAAAAAATACTAACTCATCTTTTTCTTCTGTATTGATGGTGATAAATTACACTTAAACATTACATAGCACTGCATTGGAATGGTGTTATAAAGTACAGCTGCATACCTGTAACAGATGTTCTCTTAGGATAGCAAAGTATTATTCCTCACAATCACAAGTGAGGAATGATTTCATCAGGCAGAGCCCTGGGTCACCAAAACATAAAGAAACATCTAAATGAATTTGAGACTGGCATGATATACAGATGAGTGTTTTCCTACTGTTTCTTCATTTGGGGCCATCTCATTTCATATGAAACTTTAAATTAGAAGAAGTCAACTCCTAAGAGAGGTAGGTTTTGTGATGATTAATAACCTGTTGTCCTCAGAAATAATCTGTCAGAGGATATTGTCATATAGAGGCAGTCCCTAACTATTCTGCATTTTAACAAAAAAAAAGACAAAACAAAAAAACAGAAAAAGGACATGGAAAAACCAGAAAGGAAATGAGCAACAAAAAATGTTTTTGGTGGCAGTAGGTCATTTTTAAATGGATGGTCCTACAGACAAGTAGGCTAACCCCTAATTTTGCCACTTTGTTGCTCTTGGAGCTAGTGCATCAAGATATAAAGATTTGCCTGTGGTCAAGTGAACCAAGCTAAAAAGCCAATACATTTTTCAGATTTTTATATGTGATTTAATGAGCTATCCTCATTGTCCACATGAACAACTGGGCCAGCCACCTTAGTTGTGAAAAATGAAAAAGCCCACTTTTCTATAACCCCATCCAAATATTCATGGATCCCCTTTCATTTACTCCATTTTTGAGATCTCCCCACTGAATTTCAATGATATTTAAGCCTGGGGACTGTGAAGATCATTCTAAAATAGCATCTTTCTTTCTTGTAAGTACTTGATAGTTGAGTTTGAGATGTTGTTTTTGAAATACCCATCCTCTTTTCAGTTTCTTCAGTGACAGTAGGACATCAGTTTATAGGGTACGTTGAAATTGAGTTCAATCCATTTTTCCTTTTCCTGCACACATATCTAGCTGCCTACATTTCCAAGGCATAATAGATCCACCTCCGTGCTTAACAATTGGTAAAGTATTCTTTTTTTCAGTGCTTCACTCTTTTTCCTCCTAATATATCTTGTGTAGTTGTGGCCAAGCTATTCAATTTTCATGTCATCAGTCCAAAGTAGCTTGTTTAAAAAAAAAAAAAACACGTTTGTCAAAATCTTAATTTCATGCAAATCTAACTCATGCATATTCATTGTGAATATCCTGAAAACCTGATGGAACTTGGCGTGCCCCGAGGACTGGGTCGGTTGCTTTAAATGATTACTTTTTTGGATAAGGTTGCAGAAAAGATTTGCTGTCGACAACTATCCCATGTAAATTCTATTTCTTAACTATGCCTCTGATAATTGAAGCTGATTGAAGTACTTAAAGATATAATTTGATTTATTATAAACAAGGTGAAGTTACTAAAATGGTCAGTGGCCCTTGACATAAACTATACGGTAGCAGACTTAAAGATCTCGAAATGTTAGGAAAAGAAAAAGAAAGTAGGAGAGGAAAGATATAATAGAGACATTTAAATACCACTGAGGCACCGGCACATAGCTGGTGGGTCTCTTTCAATTCAGAGAATGCTCCGGAATGAGAGGTCATCATAGGATGAAAGTGAAAGGGGATACACTCAGAATTAATATGAGGAAATATTTCTTTAATGAAAGAGTGGTAGAGAACAGGACTGTATCTGAATTCAAGAAAGCATGGGACAAGCATATGGGATCTCTAAGGGAGAAAGGATTGCAGGGATCAATAGTTGGTATGGATGGGCTGTACAGTCTTTGGGCCCTGTTTACTAAGCAGCGTTATAGGCGCGTTAATGTTTTTAACATGTATTAACCATGTACGCATGTCAACCATGTACTTGCATACAATATCCCTATAGGCGCCTCCAATTGCTCACTTACCCTTGCTCATACTTCTCCTACTCCCCTCATCCCTGCATTCCTACATTCCTATTTCGTTTATTACTCCGATAATACTCTACTTATTTCTCTCCACCAATACTTTGTAATCCCAAATACTATGTAAGCCGCATTGAACCTGCTTTGAGTGGGAAAGCGCGGGGTGCAAATGTAATAAATAAATGGTTAGCGCACGAGCTAAGTGTAGGCAAGCTAAAAACCCAAACGCACCTTAGTAAACAGGGTCCTTTATCTTTTATCATTGTTGTTGTTTCTACATTTCCATATACTGTACTGCATATTGAAAAGCATTAAGGGGTGCTTCTGTGGTGAAATCTGAGCTCAGTGCCTTTTAATGATACATATTAGGAGTCACCGACCAGGAAAGGGATCTAGGTATCATCGTTGATGATACGTTGAAACCCTCTGCTCAATGTGCATCAGTGGCTAAGAAAGCAAATAGAATGTTAGGTATTAAGAAAGGAATGGAAAACAAAAATAAAGATGTTATAATGCCTTTGTATCACTCCATGGTGCAACTGCACTTTGAATACTGTGTGCAATTCTGGTCACCGCATCTCAAAAAAGATATAGTGGAATTAGAAAAGGTACAGAGATGGGCAACAAAAATGGTAAAGGGGATGGAACAAGTTCCCTATGAGGAAAGTCTAAAGTGGCTAGGGCTCTTCAGCTTGGAGAAAAGATGACTGAGGGGAAATACAATACAGGTCTATAAAATAATGAGTGGAGTGGAACGGGTACACGTGAATTGCTTTTTTAGGACTAGGGGCACGCAATGAAGCTACAAAGTAGTAAATTTAAAACAAATCAGAGAAAATATTTCTTCACTCAATGTGCAATTAAAATCTGGAATTCATTGTCAGAGAATGTGGTAAAAGCAGTTAGCTTTGCTGGGTTTTAAAAAGCAAAGTCCATAAGCCATTATCAGTATAGCCTTGGGGAAAATCCACTGCTTATTTCTTGGATATAACAAAATATTTAAACACACATGAATACAAGTGTATTGCTTCTTCAGCTTATTGAGAGTGGAGTAGTCTCATATATAACACACGATAAAGATTATTTGATTTTTCACCCAATGACTGGGTGTATTATCTGTGTGTATTGTCTAATCATTGACTTAACCTCCACCGCCCTTTGCTAATCTTATATATGAAAATATATTTCTGTTTATCAGTATGCTATCATCTAATTTTATGCAGCACTTAGCTTGAACAAGTTGGTGCTCTTAAAACCCCGACAGGTCCCCGTTTCGTGGCTACTTTTTCAAGGGGGAGTCACCAGTTCAAGTAACTGTCTCAAGTGCAACTGCAGCATTACTCTGTCCTGCAGTTGCACTTGAGACAGTTACTTGAACTGGTGACTCCCCCTTGAAAAAGTAGCCACGAAACGGGGACCTGTCGGGGTTTTAAGAGCACCAACTTGTTCAAGCTAAGTGCTGCATAAAATTAGATGATAGCATACTGATAAACAGAAATATATTTTCATATATAAGATTAGCAAAGGGCGGTGGAGGTTAAGTCAATGATTAGACAATACACACAGATAATACACCCAGTCATTGGGTGAAAAATCAAATAATCTTTATCGTGTGTTATATATGAGACTACTCCACTCTCAATAAGCTGAAGAAGCAATACACTTGTATTCATGTGTGTTTAAATATTTTGTTATATTTTGATGCTCGACAGAGCACAGGCACAATTGTTTATTTCTTGGATAAGCAGAATAAAATACTGTTTTGGGATCTTACCAGGTACTTATAACCTGCTTTGGCCACTGTTGAAAACAGGATGCTGGGCTTAATGGACCTTCAGTCTGTCCCAGTATGGCAACGCTTATGTTCTTATGTACTTATGACTTTCCCGCATGCTATGCCCAGATACAATATAACACTTTTTAGGGCTTCCTCTTTTCTTTTCTTTTTTTTTAATTAGCAGATTGTACATGAATATTCCCATTAGTAAAATATTTAATCTGGGTGTACTTATCACCTACTATTAAGGAATACTCTTACCTATTTAGGAGGCACTAAGTGCTCCTGTGTTAACTCTGCTTTATCTGGTTAGCACACACTAATCATAACACGCTAGCCAGATAATGCAGACACAACCAATCTCCATCCATGACATGTCCCCTCCTAAAAATATATATTTTAAAAAAATCTGTAATTTGTGGTTATCACATGCAAAGAGGCAAAATACCACAAAACACTTTAACACTTGGGCTAACCATGAGTTAGGGGCAATACACCATTTATTAATAGGGCCCCTTAAGTTGTTATATGTGTTGCAGAGGTTTAGAAAGGATGCCCGACTCAGAATATGGACATCCAAGTCTGTACATAAGTACATAAGTATTGCTATACTGGGAAAGACCAAAGGTCCATCAAGCCCAGCATCGTGTTTCCAACAGTGGCCAATCCAAGTCACAAATACCTGTCAAAATCCCAAAAAAGTACAAAACATTTTATAGTGCTTATCCCAGAAATAGTGGATTTTCCCCAAGTCCATTTAATAATGGTCTATGGACTTTTCCTTTAGGAAGACGTCCAAACCTTTTTTTAAACCCCGCTAAGCTAACCACCTTTACCACATTATCTAGCAACGAATTCCAGAGTTTAATTATACGTCTGTACATCAGAAATAGTTGTCTATTTCTCATGTATTTTAGAATAGGATCTGCTGACATACAACCTGTTTTAAAATATAGGAGAAATGGATGTCCATGTGCTGGCTATGTCCAGCCTGACTATCCATTTTAAAAACTGAGGGGCCCTTTTACTAAGCCACGTAAGTGTCTACGCGCACCCAACGCATGCCAAAATGGAGTTACCACCAGACTACCATATGGCTTTTGCGGTAATTTCATTTTTGTTACACAACCAATATGCGCATCTGAAAAATATTTTTTTATTTCGGGCGCACGTAATGGATGTGCGCCAAGTGGCATTTGGCGCGCATAGGTTATTACTGCCTGGTTATTGCATGAGTCTTTACCACCAGGTCAGTGGCTGGCGGTAAGGCCTCAGACTCAAAATGGACAAGCGGCAATTTTCATTTTGCTGCACGTCCATTTCCAGCAAAAAAGGGCCTTTTTTATAGGTGCACTGAAAAATGGATTGGCGTGTGCCCAAAACCCGCGCCTGCACTACCGCAAGCCATTTTTAGAGTGTGCCTTAGTAAAAGGACCCCTGAAATAGCCAAACTATGAATGGGGCAAAACAAGGGACACTGACATCTTTGTGACAGCAGAGGTATTTCCATATTATAAAATGGCCACAAAGACATCCATTTAGAGGAGTAACCTAATGGTTAGAGCAGCCAGCTGAAAACCAGAGCAGAGAACAAGACCACAGATTCAAATCCACTGTAGCGGTTTGCAATTTTCTTTTCATTTTCTTTTCTTTTCTTTTTTAAAATTGTGAGCCATCCAGGGTCAGAGAAATACCTTCTGAGACTTCCCTTACTCCCTCCAGTGGAGAACTGCTAAATTGGAGCACTTTTCTGTAATCTGGAAGTGCAAAATCCCAGGTTTAAATATAGTCGTCCATCTTTTGGGACATGGACATTCCTTCTCCTTCTGCAGTTAGAGTCAGATGTCCACCTTTTGGTGCCTCCTTAGTCCTGTCCCAAATATGCTCAGACCACACCCTCTTGCCATAAGGACATATTGCAATTTTAGAAGTACATAATTTAGCTTTATAAAATCAGGATTTGGATGTCCATGCAATATGGACATCTAAATGCCTATTTTCAGACATCCAAAACAGGAACAGAGCTTCTATAATAACCACCTAAGACTACAAAACTAAATTTATTATAAAATTAAACTTACGGACTATTTAAAGTAAAACACAGATCAGCAATGCAAAGCAAAATTGGCACACCTTCATTCACCTAGTTGGCAAAAAAATATTAGTCTAAAGTACACAGAATTATTTTTATTCCCCAATTTCTATGGAAGATGATTTTATTTTGAGAAAGACTGACCAATGTAGCTAAATGCAGTTTTCCAGGCAGATGATATATATACAATTGACACATTCTTTTTAGACTTGCTCAGGTGTTATATTGCATTCTCCTGTTATGTTATTTTCAAATGCTCAATAGCTGCTTAGACAAGCCTGTGGTTGTGGGAAGTAGATTGAACAGCAATTACAAGCCAAGAAATAAAAAATATCAGTTTATTCAGCTATAGAATTGTCTTTAGTTGGCTGAAAGCCTCATGAGCTACTATGGGCCTCTTTTACTAAGTGGCGGTAAGCAGGGGCGTAGCCAGACTTCGGCGGGAGGGGGCTCCAGAGTCCGAGGTGAGGGGGCACATTTTAGCTCCCCCCCCGGCGCCACCGCCACCACCAACTTTGATGACCCCCCTTCCTCCACCAACCCTCCCCCGCCGCCGCCGTCGTCACCTACCTTTGCTGGCGGGGGGACCTCAATCCCCGCCAGTCGAGGTCCTCTTCTTCCCACGCAAGGCTTTGTTCTGTTTCTGACATCCTGCACATACGTGCAGGACAGCAGACTCACAGAACAGAACAAAGCCTTGCAGATCAGCCAAATCTATGGGGCCCCAGGCCCCCCTGGCCCCACGTAGTTACGCCACTGGCGGTAAGCCCAACACAGGCTTACCTTTTGCTAAACAGGAAGTACCGCCGGGCTACCACAGCAGCCTGGTGGTACTTTCCACCCTTAGCACGCCATCATATCCGGTGCTACAAAAAATATTTATTTTTGTAGTGCCAAAGTGTACCCAGCAGTAATCGGGCAGTGCTGAGTGCTGTCTGGTTACCACCAGGTTAGCGCAGGAGCTCTTACTGCTACCTCAATGGGTGGTGGTAAGGACTCCTTCCCAAAATGGCCGTGCAGCAAGTGCTTTTATTTGCTGCCTGGCCGTTTCCTACAGGAAAGGGAGACTTCCCTTTTACCCACTGCGGTGAAGGGGGGGCCTCGGTGCGCGTGAAAAATACATGCCAACACCAGCGCAGGCCCCTTTTTGCCACAGCTTAGTAAAAAGGGGCCCTAAGGTATCAGTTCTACAAGGGCCACCTTCTTGGAGGTAGCCTGATGGCATACGGGGAGCACCTATTCTGTAATGGCATCTGAGCACCCAGATTTCATTTTAGAATACTAGCATAACCCAGCATCTGTGCATCTTGCATTTAGGCACCTAAGGGCATGCAGTTTAGCATTTCATGATTCTAATAATTAGGATGTTAATACCACGGTACTAAACTGGAACAGCCAGTTAACTCATATTATAGATTCACTTGCCCCTCTAAAATGGTTTAGAAATCATTATCTGTGACCATGGTTCACTGATGATTTAGGTTATTTGAAGTGTGAATGTAAGAAATTGGAAAGAGCCTGGTTGGAATCTGGTTCTCATTTGGATAAGCAGAAATATAAAGAAATTATGAATATAAGTAATAGTATTGTATAGTATTCTACAAACACAAAGGAACCCTGTATGGACCGTACAGGTTGGACCATACAGGTCGTTATCTGCTGTCATCTACTATGTTACTATATTACTATGGGGCTCAATCTTGAAAGAGAAAAACATTTAAAAGTGCCATAAAGCAGCATTTGGTCATATCTCTTGCATTCAAATCACAATTTCCAAAACCTATTTTGCAGATGTTTATCTATACAGTTCATCTGCAGTGTGTCCAAATTACAAGGGTGTGTGTCAGGGGCATGTTGAAGGTGGGGGTTAGGGTGTTCCTAACATTTGGCCATTTTTATGTCATAATGGAGCAAAACCAAAATGTTCAGGGCTACAATTTTATTGTTTTGGTCTAGCCCTGTTTTTATCACGACTAAGGCAGAAAGAGGTGCCTTAAATGACCAGATGACCACTGGAAGGATTAAGGTATAACCCACATTAATCCACCAGTGGTCACTGACCACCTCCCACCCCACAAAGATGTGAAAGAAACAGTACATATCAGCCTCTATGACAGCCTCAGATGTTATATCCAGTCCTATTGGAGCAGCAAGCAGGCCTCTGGAGTAGCCCAGTGGTCGGTGCAGTGCACACTGTAACTGGTACACTTGAGGTGGAAAGTGTGAGCCCTCCAAAACCCACCCAAAACCTACTGCACCCACATATAGGTAACACTGAGGGGCATAATCGAACGGGGGCAGCCATCTATAAGGGCGGCCATCTCTAATGATGGCCCCGTCAAGCGGCGTACCCAACTGTATTATCGAAACAAGATGGCTGGCCATCTTTCATTTCAATAATACGGTCGGGGTCGGCCAAATCTCAACATTTGGGCCGCCCTTTGAGATTGCCGGCGTTAGAGATGGCCGCCATTGGTTTTCGCCGATAATGGGAACTGATGGCGGCCATCTCAAACCCGGCCAAATCCAAGTCATTTGGTCATGGGAGGAGCTAGCATTTGTAGTGCACTGGTCCCCCTCACATGCCAGGACATCAACCGGGCACACTAGGGGGCACTGCAGTGGACTTCACAAATTGATCCCAGGTGCATAGCTCCCTTACCTTGTGTGCTGAGCCCCCCAACCCCCCCAAACCCACTCCCCACAACTGTACAATACTACCATAGCCCTTAAAGGGTAACGGGGGGGGGCACCTACATGTGGGTACAGTGGGTTTTGGGTGAGTTTTGGAGGGCTCCCATTTACCACCACAAGTGTAACAGGTAGGGGGGGTATGGGTCTGGGTCCGCCTGCCTGAAGTGCACTGCAGTACCCACTAAAAACTGCTCCAGGGACCTGCATAATGCTATGATGGAGCTGGGTATGACATTTGAGGCGGGCATAGAGGCTGGCAAAAAATGTGTTTTAATTTTTTTTTGGGTGTGGAGGGGTTGGTGACTACTGGGGGAGTAAGGGAGGTGATCCCCGATTCCCTCCGGTGGTCATCTGGTCAGTTCGGGCACCTTTTCGAGGCTTGGTCATGAACAAAAAGGGACCAAGTAAAGTCGGCCAAATGCTCGTCAGGGCCAACCTTCTTTTTTCCATTATCGGCCGAGGCCGGCCATCTCTTAACTATGCCCCTGTCCTGCCTTCAGTACACAGCTGACACGCCCCCTTGAACTTTGGCCGGCCCTGCGATGGAAAGCGAAAATCGGCTTTCGATTATACCGATTTGGCCAGCATTAGGAGAAGGCTGGCCATCTCCCGATTTGTGTTGGAAGATGGCCGCCCTTCTCCTTCGAAAATAAGAAGGACTGTTACTTGCAGCCATAAGAGCTATTGTAGTGGTGTACAGTTGGGTACATTAGGTTTTTGGTGGGTTTTGGAGGGCTCAACATACAATATTAGGGGGTAATGGTGAGATATATACCTTGGACCTTTTATGTGAAGTCCACTGCAGTGCCCCCTAGAATGCCCCACTGCTCTTCTGCCAGTCTACTAAGAATGCTGGCCCCTCCTACATACCAATGGCTTGGTTTTTGTGCGTTTTTTGCTTGGAGGGTTTTTTTCCCCAAAAAATGGACCAAAAAGATAAATGCACTGAGCACAAAACATCCCACAAGTTGCCATTAAAAAAAAAAAAAAGATAGACATTTTGCTGTTTCGAAAATCACTGTATTCACCACCTGGATTCTGGACGCATTGAGCAAAACATCCAAAGTCGGACTTAGACGTCATATTGAAAATGCCCTTTCCTTGTTACTGTATTGCATATAACTGGGAAATGTGTCAATGTTCTACCCATTGTACACTCCTTTGCATGCTATATCACTTACATGCACCCTTATAGAACAGAGCTGGGTGCTTGCATATGTAATGGCTACTTTTGGCACATAGTGTATATGCCTGCAAAAGGGTGCCTAAGCCGAGATGCCTAGTTATTCCTATACAAATTACATTGGTTTCCATGTGAGGCAAGAGCAGAGTTTCAATTACTCACCATAATCTTCAAATGTCTTTATGGGATTGCCCTAAACTATTTACTAAAGTTTGTATAAGTATATCAACACAAGAGAACACTCAGATCCCTAAAAGACATCAGATTGATTCCTCTAAATAGACAAGTATGTCATCTCAAAAGAACATCCAATACAACACTGATAGGCAAAGGAGCTGAACTGTGGAACTCATTACCAATAAAGATCAGATAAATGCCAAACAATCTGAGCTTCTGTAGAAAATTAAAAACATGGCTTTTTCACAAATACTACGGGCCACAAACTTGGCCTAGAAACCACATGAACTTCTAACACGCACCCAAAAGGTGAGTTGATCGAAGGATACATACAAACATGTCACCGTGGTTCACTGAAGAGTTGGGTTAGTTTAAGTGTGAATGTAGGAAATTAGACAGAGCCTGGTTACAATCTGTTTCTAATTTGGATAAGCAGAAATGTAGAGAGAATATTAATAAGAGCAATTATGAATGTGAGATCCGAATTGCTAAGACATTTTATTATACTAAGAAAATTGATTCAATTAAAATAATGCAACTTGTACTTTGTTCTCAATCTTAAATCCTTTATTCATATCATCTAGTGTTATTGAACTTGAAAACGGTCTGTCTGTCTGTCTCTGAGGTGGCAGATTATTTTCAAGAGAAAGTGACTTTAATCAAAGAGCAATTTCAAAGTAGTAGCAATATGCTGTTAGCTTCTGTTTATCATAGTCCAAACGATTCTATAGAAAGTATTGTGATAGATCAGATTTGGGATAAATTTACTCTAATTACACTTGCTGAATTAAAGAAATTAGTAGCTAAATTTAGCTGGGGAAACTATTTGATCCCTGTTCCATATATTTGTTAAAAGACTTCTTAGTTGAGGTTTTCTTTGGTTGTTATCATTTGTTAATTTAGCATTAGATTAGGACATTTTCCAGTTTCCTTAGGACCAATATTAATAACCCATCCTGAAAGATGAAAAAAAAAGGATCTAGGTCTTTGTTCAAATTATAGACTAATAGTTAACATGCCTTTCTTAACTAAGATATTTGAGGCTAAGATACTTATGGCATTTTAATATTCTTAATCCTATCCAATCGGGATTTAGGAAGGAACAGAGATAGGGCAGGCGGCACCTTGGCACTATCCTTGCATCCCACCAAACACACCATATATCCACACATGACAAATTGTCCAAGAAGAAGAGTGAAAATTTATTATGGCCCCAACATTCTACTACTTACATATGTGAAGACATTTACAGTATCATGCAAATACATACATGCATGCAGTTAACAATTACACTAGTTTCCATGCATAGATCTTCTATCTAGAGCATTTTTGGGTAGGGTGTCTAGCCCAGCATCCTGTTTCCAACAGTGGCCAATCCAGGTCACAAATACATAGTAACATAGTAGATGACGGCAGAAAAAGACCTGCACGGTCCATCCAGTCTTCCCAACAAGATAAACTCATATGTGCTACTTTTTGTGTATACCTTACCTTGATTTGTATCTGTCATTTTCAGGGCACAGACCGTAGAAGTCTACCCAGCACTATCCCTGCCTCCCAACCACTGGCTCTGGCACAGACCGTATAAGTCTGCCCAGCACTATCCCCGCCTCCCAACCACCAGCCCCACCTCCCACCACCGGCTCTGCCAACCAATCTCGGCTAAGCTTCTGGCAAGATCCCAAAAAAGTACAAAACATTTTACACTGCTTATCCCAGAAATAGTGGATTTCCCCCAAGTCCATTTAATAATGGTCTATGGACTTTTCCTTTAGGAAGACATCCAAACCTTTTTTAAACTCTGCTAAGCTAACCGTCTTTACCACATTCTCCAGTAACGAATTCCAGAATTTAATTACACGTTGAGTGAAGAAACATTTTCTCCAATTCGTTTTAAATTTACTACATTGTAGCTTCATCGCATGCCCCCCTAGTCCTAGTATTTTTGGAAAGCGTAAACAGATGCTTCACATCTACCCGTTCAACTCCACTCATTATTTTATAAACCTCTATCATATCTCCCCTCAGCCGCCTTTTCTCCAAGCTGAAGAGCCCTAACCACTTTAGCCTTTCCTCAAAGGAAAGTCGTCCCATTCCCTTTATCATTTTTGTCGCCTTTCTCTGTACCTTTTCCAATTCCACTATATCTTTTTTGAGATGCTGCGACCAGAATTGAACACAGTATTCGAGGTGCGGTTGCACCATGGAGCGATACAAAGGTATTATAACATCCTCATTTTTGTTTTCCATTCCTTTCCTAATAATACCTAACATTTTATTTGCTTTCTTAGCCGCAGCAGCACACTGAGCAGAAGGTCTCAACGTATCATCAATGACGAAACCTAGATCCCTTTCTTGGTCTGTGACTCCTAACGTGGAACCTTGCATGACGTAGCTATAATTCGGGTTCCTCTTTCCCACATGCATCACTTTGCACTTGATCACAATAATCGTCATCTGCCATTTAGACGCCCAGTCTCCCAGTCTCGTAAGTTCCTCTTGTAATTTTTCACAATCCTCCCACGATTTAACGACTTTGAATAACTTTGTGTCATCAGCAAATTTAATTACCTTACCAGTTACTCCCATCTCTAGGTCATTTATAAATATGTTAGCTCAACTGACTACTTCTGCCTTACTCATGAGGCACATTCCCTGCTCAGCCTGAGGCATATACTGTTGACATACCGAAGTGCTACCATCACATTCTTGATGAGGGGTTGCTGTAAAAGCACATCTCCTTTTAACCATTGACTTTCAGCCTCCCCATCCCATCCAAGTATGAGGTAGGCACCGCCAACATTCTGTTACTCTGGCACTGGTCCCTTTCCATACAAGAGAGGGCTCACCCCTAGTTTTTTGACATCACCCATGCCACTGCTAGCATATGATAAACAACTCACATTTGACCACTTTTGCAGCTTGCATTAGTCTGAAACATACTGCTGTGTGCTCAATTAGGCTAGGACCCATCACAGAATGCTGTGACAAGACCCCTACCTTCCTAAAATTGGGGCAGATGGGGTAAGTGAACCATTGGAACAGCAGGCAAAATGACAATTACACTCTTGCAAATGTCCCTCTCACTGTCTTCAGCGGCCACCCCTATTCCTCCAGGACCTCCCCTCTTATTACCTGAACACCCCCCTTCTATCTTTGACTACCCCCCCCCGCCTCTTATCCCTGTGTCTAACCTGCCTATCGACATGCATGTTCCCCATGTTCCTGCCATGTCGGTCTGCTGCCCATTTGTGTGGCTGACCCACCTATGCATCTGGGTCAGCTTCCTCAAACAGGGCAGGCAGTGCCTTGGCACTCTCCTTGCATCCCACCAAACACGCCATATATCAACACATCAACACATGACAGATTGTCTAAGAAGAAGAGTGGAATTTACTATGGCCATAGCGTTTACTACTTACATATGTGAAGACATTTATAGTATGGTTAAATTACAGACTGCCCAAAATACCGCTGCACGATTGATCTATGGTACATCGAAGTTCGCCAGCTCCAGGCCACTGCGAGAAAAGCTGCACTGGCTACCTGTCAAGGAATGTATAACATTCAAAATTTGTGCCCTGGTGCACAAAATCCTTCATGGCGAAGCTCCAGCTTATATGGATAATCTTATCATCTTGCCACCAAGGAACTTGAGCAAATCTTCCCGATCCTATTTACATCTCCACTACCCCTCGTGCAATGGCCTCAAGTATAAAACCAGCCACGCATGTACCTTTCCCTACATCAGTGCACGTTTGTAGAATGGTTTGCCCAACTCAGTAAAAGCTACCTCTGAACAACAGGCTTTCAGAATCTCCCTGAAGACCGCTTTATTCAGGACAGCTTACCCTGCAGCTCAGCACTGCCTTAATGTTTTCTGACCCGTTATGTTGTGCGACCATACTGCATTCCTTACCTCCTCTCTCACTTCTCTCCCTCTGTTTCTCCCCACCAAGTACCTCGCCCTTACTGTGTGTGTTTACTACTAGATTGAAGTATCCTTTTATACTGCTGTTAGCCTTTTTGAACTAATGTAAGCCACATTGAGCCTGCCCATGGGCGGGAAAGTGTGGGATATAAATGCCTAAATAAATAAATTTATAGTATTGTGCAAATACATACATACATGCAGTTAACAATATCAAAGAATAAAATACTGCATAGATCTTGTATCTAGAATATTTTTTTGGCAGGGTGTCTATCCTTCTAAGTCACACAGCTCCATCAACTTCTGCCTTACCCACGAGGCACCTTTCCTGCTCCACCTGAGGCATATACCATTGGCATGCCAAGGCGCTACCATCATGTCCTTAATGAGGGGTTGCTGTGTGCTCAATTATGCTATGACTCGTGGAGGGGCATAATCGGACGTCGCCGACAAAATAGATCGCCGGCGATCTATTTTGGCAGCGGCGCAACAGCTGGCCGGAACCGTATTATTGAAAAAGTTGGCTGGCCATCTTTTTTTTCGATAATACGGTTTAGCCCAGCCAAATGCCAGAGTTCGCCGGGTTTGAGATCGCCGGCTTTGTTTTTCAGCCATAATGGAAAAAAATGCCGGCCATCTCAAACCTGGTGAAATCCAAGGCATTTGGTCATGGGAGGAGTCAGCATTTGTAGTGCACTGGTCCCCTGACATGCCAGGACACCAACCGGGCACCCTAGGGGGCACTTCTAAAAATGTTTAAAAAATACACAAATAGCTCCCAGGTGCATAGCTCCCTTACCTTGGGTGCTGAGCCCCCCAAATCCCCCCCAAACCCACTCCCTACAACTCTACCCCATTACCATAGCCCTTATGAGTGAAGGGGGGCACCTACATGTGGGTACAGTGGGTTTTGGGGGGGTTTGGAGGGTTCAACACTTAGCACCACAAGTTTAACAGGTGGGGGGGGGGGGGATAGACCTGGGTCTGCCTGCCTGAAGTGCACTGCACCCATTAAAAACTGCTCCAGGGACTTGCATACTGCTGTCAGGGAGCTGGGTATGACATTTGAGGCTGGCATACAGGCTGGTAAAAAAAGGTTTGTATTTTTATTTTTTTTTAGTGTGAGAAGGGGTTGGTGACCACTGGGGGAGTAAGGGGAGGTCATCCCCCATTCCCTCCGGTGGTCATCTGGTCAGTTGGGGCACCTTTTTGAGGCTTGGTCATGAAAATAAAAGGACCAAGTAAACCCGGCGAAATACTGCTTAACGCCACTTTTTTTCCATTATCAGCGAAAGCCGGCCATCTGGTAGCCATGCCCATGCCCGCCCATGACCTGCCTTCGCTACGCCGCCGACACCCCCCTTGAACTTTCACCGGTGCGGTGATGGGAAAGCAGCGATGGTGTCAAAACGCCACTTTCGATTATACCGATTTTGCCGCTTTTGAGAGATCGCCGGCCATCTCCCGATTTATGTCGGAAGATCGCCGGCGATCACTTTCAAAAATAAGCCTGACTGCCACAGAACAAGACAGCAACACCTTGCTTGTCTCGGTCTCCCCATCCCCCCTACTCCTAGCTGTGGCCGTTCCTTAACTCAGGTACTCATGAAGTTCTGAGCTAAACAGCTGTAACCCCACTTAAGGATCTGCTTCACTGTACTATATGTTTCAATGTAAATGAACCTCACTCCTGCATAGCAAAGCCTTACCAAGAAGTCTTCAGTAGAAAAGCTTAAACACTCTCACCTATGGCTGCAATCTGATTATGTCCTGTTTATTTTTGTTTATATACTGCATAATCTGTTAACTCACATCTGGAGTCATTTCGTATAGACGGCTTAGAACTACCCAGCCATAAACAGCCGCCATGGCTGTTTTGCAGTGATCCCTAGGCAGGACGCTAGGTGGGAGCAGTGTGCTGCCCGCTGTATCAGAAGAGTCCCGATCCAGCAAACCATGCTGGTGGGGCATCACATATTCCCCAGGAAGGGCCATACCCCCCAATTACTCTTGCCGAGGTGAATATCTTGCTGAAAATCCATGACAGCATCGGGTATAAGGTTAATGAAGCCCCTTGGCACTCCTTGTAATACATTTGCAACATGGGTGTGTAAGGTTAATGAAGTCTCCGCTGCCCTGTTATTATGCCTGGCACTAAGAATATCCTAATGGTGTACTGTGGCGTTGTCTGTAGACTCTAACAATATCCTATGCTTCTACTATTATGAACATGGATATTCGTGTTGGTGACAACTGGTCTCCAATATTGATTGGGTGCTTAGAATGAAATGGAAAAGCTGAGCTAATAAGCTAGAAAGCTAACCAGCTTATAATTGAAAGAGAAAAATGCCTATATTGCAACCCAAATCGGGAGATGGGCGTCTTTCTCCCGTGGGCGCTCAAATCGGTATAATCGAAAGCCGATTTTGGGCATTTCCAACTGCAACCCGTCGTGGAAATGGGTAAAGTTGACGGGGGCATGTCGGAGGCGTGGTGAAGGCGGAACTGGGGTGTGGTTATCGGCCGAGGAGAGATGGGCGTCTTTAGCTGATAATCGAAAAAAAGGGCGTTTTTACCGCGATTTTGGGTCACTTTTTTGGACCCTTTTTTTCACGAACAGGTCCCAAAAAAGTGCCCCAACTGACCAGATGACCACTGGAGGGAATCGGGGATGACCTCCCTGGACTCCCCCAGTGGTCACTAACCCCCTCCCACCAAAAAAACCCCACTTAAAAACTTTTTTTCCAGCCTCTATGCCAGCCTCAAATGCCGTACCCACCTCTATGACTGCAGAATGTGTCCTATCCTGTGACAGCCTTTCCCTGGTTCTGATGTGGCTCTCGGGTAAGTGTGACACCTTTTCTGTTATGCGCACTGCAGAGTCACATCAGCAATGCATTGTGGTGGGTATAGGGTATTGGGCTCCGTGATTCCACTAGCTTGTGGGAAATGCTCACGATGTTGGTAGTTGGTAGGCTCTACTCCTATGGTGCTTTTCCTCCTGCTTACTGGGTCAGAGTGTGCCCTGTTTTGTTTCCGGTAGTCCATGAGGTAGTGGCCATTTTTGTAAGCCAGTTTTAGATCCCAGTTGGTGTCCTGGCATGTCAGGGGGGCAAGTGTACTACAAATCGTGGCCCCTCCCACGACCAAATGGCTCGGATTAGGACGTTTTTGAGCTGGGTGTTTTTAGTTTCCATTATCGCTAAAAAAAAACAAACGCCCAGCTGAAAAACATCAATTTTTTCGAAAATACGGTCTGTCCCGCCTCTTCACGTACCCGTTTTCGGACATAGACGCCCATGGAGATAGGCGTTCGCATTTGATTATGCCCCTCTAAGTACCCTCTGTATAAAATAAGTTCTTATTCTTTAAAAATTTATTTTTATAAAAATCTACTTTTGATAAAAACGTATTATTATATGATATTGAGAATAAAAGATGGACTAAAAGTTAAGTTTATATAAAAATGGATTGATGACGAGTACGTGACTCTCCTATTGAATGCCTGGCTCAAAGTCTCTAGCCAAATGGATGTGTGCACGTGGTTTTAATGATCCAACAAAACATTTGTTGATCTTACTGACTGCTAATGAGTAAACTAGTAGATATATGCATAAAGAAGTTGGGCGTATATGTGATCTACTAGTATGACGGCAGCATGAGCCATCGTAGCCATCACTCTGTATCTTGAGGAAGCATAGGATTAAGCTACTAGTCATACAATGTGGTCATACTATCGAACACATGGTTCGATAGTATGACCACATTGTTGAAAGCACGAATACGGAAGATATGTGTAACATATATAAGTTTCCGCCTTGTGAAGATTGACTGTTGCTGCTGTGGATACCAATGCAGTGGGTACATATCTGAAGACTATATGGGAACAGTGCTATACTTAACATCTATCCCAGTGGAGAACTGATGCACAGACATGGAACCTTGAAGTTTGTTAAACGGTGTCTCATTCTATTCTGTAGATTAACTATGAACCCTGCTCACTTTAACATCTACCTATGTCAAGAAAGAATCATGGTCCCTTTAACCTCCACCAATGCTGAGAAAGAACTGAGAATGGACTTCCTTTAGTTACCACTGTACTGGCTGCAATTACCGATTAACCTTCCTCCCTCAGAAAATATGAATTTGTAAGATTAACCACTTGGTGTTTTTCTTATTTTCTTTGAGATTGTTTTCCTGATCTCGGATCCCCCAATTGTGGACAATTATATATATTGTTGAGAGAAAATGTTTTTTCTTTTTCCTTATATTAATTTCTGTTTTTCCTTACATTTACGTGATAAATGTGAATGTAATTAAGTAAAATGATAAAAAAATAATAAAAAAAAAGAATTGAGAATGGATGAGGGACAATTAAACCTGTTAACAGGTATACTGAAATTTGGTAGAATATGAAGGAATGGCACCTGTTTTAGACTCCATTAAAGGAACAACACTCATTTTAAACTGCACTTATTTTGAAAACGATAACCCGTGTGATAACATCTTTTGTTAAGAGCAACAGTAATAGTTGTCAGAGGAATCCCGAGGAAATATGCTTGGCCTAGGCCCCAACAAGTCATGCACAAGGAAGAAGGAATGGACTGTGTGTGTTGCCCCCGCTGGTCCAGCATACAGCTTACAGCATGCAGTGTTAACAGCCGTATCTTTCATTGATGATAAGCACAATAACTATCTAGATCTCATGATGGACACACAGAACTGGTATACATACCTGAAGTAGAACATGGAGTCCTGAGGTGAAATTATAACAACTTTGAGTGCCAGTTCAATTGAATGAATGCTAAATGAAAAACTCAGCTTTAGAACCTGCTATAACTATTTAAATGTGTAATCTTTGGATCTATACAGTACATAGCACACTGAATGTAAGCCTTCAAAGTATATCAGTGAAATGGACACTGATGCAGTTTAATGCTACTGATGACTACATCAAGCTACACTATGAATTATGTGATTACTCTGTTGGGGATCATCATCCTGTATCTGAAAAGCCAATTAGCATAAAGTATATACCTGACATATAACCTGCTGCCTTAAGGGGAATGCTATAACAACTCTGATGCATAATCCTTCAATGTTTGCAGTAAACTGTACTCTGAAAATCATTTGCTAATGAAAAAGCTGGTATGCTGATGTAAGTAATATTACCCCAATTCCTGGTATGCTGATATAAGTAATACTACCTCAATTCTATGTGTCTTTCTTGAATGAATACACCAACCTGCCAATCGGTTTATTCCACAAACCCAGGAACTCCCAATGACAACAATTAAGGGTCCTTTTACTAAGTTGCGCTGAAAAATGACCTGTGGTAGTGTAGGCATGTGTTTTGGGCACACACATAATTATTTTTCAGCGCATCTACAAAAAAATGCCTTTTTAAAATTTTTGCTGAAAATGGACAAGCAGCAAAATGAAAATTGCTGCACATCCATTTTGGGTCTGAGACCTTACCGCAAGCCATTGACCTAGCGGTAAGGTCTCACACGGTATCAGGGCAGTAATGGTCCACACTGATCAAATGCCACTTGATGCATGTAGCTACCACGTGCCAGAAATTAAAAATATTTTTTGGGCGCTCATAATGGACAAGTGCCAAAATTGAAATTACCGTGAGGGCCATTAGGTAACTGGGCAGTACCTCCAATTTGGCACGCATTGGGTGCACATAGGCTCCTGCATGGCTTAGTAAAAGGGTCCCTTAGGCTCTTTAAGCCCATTGGTTCATAGTGACCCACCCTGAAGTAACTGCAATGGACAGCTTAGTAATAAAGGATCAGACTGCAAGCATGTTTTGTGCACTCAAACCTGATATCCTGAGCAAGTGCATCTTGTCTCATAATCACGCTCCAGCCAAATGCTCAGAATAAAGTCAAATAGGAGACTTGCAGTTTAATCCTTCCCTGAATAACAGAAGTGTATGCAGGTTGAAACCTGTTGCCCTTAAAACAGGGCAAGGTTGCAATGCATGCCTTCCCTGAATATCCAAAATGAATATCAGAAATAAATGTAGGTTTCTGAAGTAAAGACAATAGATCCACCTGCAGGTATAGTTCAGGCACAAATGCTTGAGACTGAAAGCAACTCGATGGGCATATCCTGATGAAGAACAACAATCTAAACATCCCTTGCCTCTGTGCCTGAATGTCTTGAGGTAATGCAGGAACTACCTCAATGTATACCCTCTTTTCCGAATACACAGACAGAGACATTTTTGTGGAGAAATCCATTTAGTGCTAATGCAAATTGACATCCCCTCGGAAATGCCAGAATCCTAATGTAAATGAATGTAGGGTACAGAAATCCAATTAATGCAAATGAAAACTGACGCTTCGATGTGTTGCTCTTGGAGAGCAGACAGGTCTAGAAGCTGTTTTGTGGAAGTACCCTGATGGAGCGATGCATCGTGATCTGAATGAAATAACCACAAATTTGGTTTCTGAAATCAAAATTCGCTAGCCTTTGCATCTTAGCTCTCTATATCCTTACTCAGATATATACTAGTGCAACAAGAGTGTGGAGTTCATGGGCGTTATCCACCAGCAGTGAGTCACTAGTTGCTCCGGCCGACCTACGCTAGCAAAACCAGCATAAGCAGTATATCTTAGGTTCTGCATGCCTGCCGAAAAGGATTAGATCTTGAAAACAACCCAGCCACACCAGCAATCAAGGGTGATTATGTACCTGCCAGTTCAGCAAAGTAAGATGTAGTACAGTACCTGGCTTGGAGAGACCTGGGAAGCAATGGGGTTGTGCTTCTTGTGCCCTGGTTGGAGCTGCATGTGCCAGCATTGATGTCCATGATCTCATAGCCAGTGCTGTTTTTAATAGCTGGAGGCACATCTGCGACACAACACTAAAGAAAGTTCCATTAATTAGAAGCGTAAACTGCTACTGCATGTAAAGCATGTGGCAGCAATATGTACTTTATATATCTGCTCTCTTTTTAGTTATTAGTTTATATACATTATAGCTGGCATCACAACCTATTATGCAGATTAATGTATCAGATCATACCAGCCATAACCAAAGTAGTCACTAAGTGTTTAGAGCTAATGAATGAATTGGCTGAGATCTAATTAATTTATATGTTCTCTACATATATTCTCTACTTGGAGAATACCCTTTTATGGCCAACAAGTTGTGCCAGGAAATACTTCTTATGGACGTAAGGGCATATGATAGGAAAATGGACATGAAATTGTGCCATGAACATGCAGAAGTATCCCCCATCATCATGATGACCGTCCATTGGTGGTAAGTTGATATGTGTATGCAACATGGAGGACGTGCACATGTCAATTTATTGTTAATGCAATATATACTTATACATGTTCGGGGGTGGGGGGGCAAGTAGCGTAGTGTCAGAATCTGCATTGATGTGCTTATTTAAATAGCATGTGTTGATCTATCAAGTAAACCAGCATATGTGCCAACTCCCACTAATATGCACTAGCCCTATAGGAAATTCCTGATTATTAAAATGCAACCATTCTGGAAGTAAGTAGATTATACAGTGCCATGTTCAGTTACCTCAGATTGATGTGCAACCGGCCTCAATCGTGTCCACGCAACACTCACGCACGGTCCGTGGCACTCACGGTGAGGTACTCATTGCAGGAAATTGCTCTGGTAAATACAATGCTTGAAGGTAGTCAGAGACAACTGACTCCTGCAGAGTCAGCCAAGAAG
The DNA here is from genome assembly GCF_901765095.1 of Microcaecilia unicolor. Taxonomy (NCBI): domain Eukaryota; kingdom Metazoa; phylum Chordata; class Amphibia; order Gymnophiona; family Siphonopidae; genus Microcaecilia; species Microcaecilia unicolor. Next base: position 415,890,767 of record NC_044033.1, read on the forward strand.
CACCCATGGCACTGCAAAAAGCCAACGCCCATGGAGGAATCTCATGTAATTTACATAGCAGTGAGGCTGCGTGTCTCTTACATTGCGCACCTTAAGATTTCACATGGGGCATGTAGCAACAAACCATCACCAGAACTGGTGAGTTCCTAAGGCCAACCCAAATATCCGTCTTAGGACTACCTGTCCATGCCACTATCTTACCAGGGGCCTAGCTGGAGTACTGCAGCACAAACACACTCGTACAAATGTGCATGCAGATGGGCAGCATAGTGCCTGTGCTGGCCCCCATCAAATAGCAGGTCTGCTCTCCCACCTGGTGAATTGAGGTCGGCTCAGAGCTAGACTGCAAAGATGTAGAAAAAGGCCCCCGCATGTATAGGCAGACCGTGGCGCTGCTGCTGTTACATTCATAGGCAATCCCCTCCTCCCTAGGAAAGCCTGGCTTGGGTCCAGAGGACGTCCCCATTGAAACACATGACCCAAATTATGCCCCCCACCAATCGGCACTCTCATAGCACCACCCTGCTCCCTGTGCGACCATAAGTAATCTTCAACCCAGCTGTTCAATCATTAAATCTGTTTAATACATCACTCAGGTCCAAACTTCTTTTGTATTCCAGCCATCTTGAATTTTATTCTTATCAAATATTTTTCAACTTGTATCAAAATGCTTTAAAATGCTTTTCATCTTTCACATAATTACAGAAAGTGCAGTACACGGACGCCTCCACCTACATGCAGTATGTTTCACAATTCGATGCCTCAGGATGTGGTCCACAATTCAACTAAAAAATAAAACATATAGTCAACTTCCTTTATATACTTTTCTTGGTCATAAAAAACATTGCAAAACATTTCTCTTACCTAAAGTGCAAAATATTCTTTCCACATAGCATCGGTGTCTGCCACCTTAGTGTTTGTTCCACCCATGCGTAGTGATACGTTTTTATAACGCTTCAAGGCACAGAACATCAGTAACTATGGTCCACCCCCTAATGTCATCACTTCACATTACATCGCAGCTGTCCAATTGGTTTCTAAATTTAAACCTCCAGAGGTCATGGATCCTAACATGTAAATCCACCATTGCTTTTTGTAGCTGAGTAAGCTGTCAGCGTCTCCTCCATTTCTCCCCAATTGGATCTGATCGATCACATGCCATTTTATGTCTAACCAATCGTGTTGCTTGGTCAGCCAATGGTTTACAATAAGGGCTGTTAAAGTAGCCGTATGAATCCTTGATTTATGTTCATTTAATCTATATTTTGATTTGCCCACATGTATAAGTTGACAAGGGCAACATATCATATAAATCACATTACTGCTATTGCAGTCAGTATTGTGGCATGCAGTGAAACTTCGGGTATTGCCGGGCGCCTGCCAATCAATTCCTTGGATAGTCAATGTGCACCACTGGCACTTACCACATTGACCATGGCCATTAAGGTCGTCCTGATTATGTAAATTTTCCACTCATTTGTAAGACAGCATTTCCCCAATAGTTTTACCCCTACGGTAAGCAATCAATGGTCTCTCCTGCAATGAGGGATGAACCTGTAAAACAGTCCAGTATTTATGAATCAAAGATGTAACTCTGGAACTTCCTGCCTTATATGGGAGCACTGCTACTATTCTATTCTCTGTATCTTCATTGGAATATTGCAACAACAATTCACATTGGGCATACTTAGTCCTTAGATATGCTTTCTTAATTGCTTTAAAGGGGTAACCTCTAAGCAAAAATCTTTCCCATAGTTTTCTAGCTTGTTCCTCAAAATGTTGGTCTCTTGAGCAGATCCCTCTAATTCCTAAGAACTGACTTATAGGGAGACTCATTTTTAACCTATAAGGGTGAAAACTTTGAAAATGTAATAAGCTATTTCTAGCTATCTCTTTTCAGAACACTGTACTGGTTAATTGGCCATGGTCAATGACTACTTTAGTATCCAAGAATTCAATTTCTTTTGTATTCCATGTCATGGTAAACTGTAACGCCGTAGAATTTGTATTTAGGCATGAAAAAAACACTTGTAATTGCTCCATCGTACCCTCCCCTAAAAAGAAAATATCATCAAGGAATCTGTTCCATAATAAAATATGGGCAAACCAGGAGGAGGGATAAACAACCCTGTGTTCAAATTCAGCCACAAATAGCGTGGCCCGTAATCCACCCCAACGCATCTCTACTCAACTATTGATGCAATTAGCAACATTAGTCATCACTAAAAATTATTTTTTGTATGAGGATTGCTTTTATTTACAAGAACAGGGGATTGCCATGGGTGCCTCATTAGCCCCGTCAGTGGCAACGCTATTTGTGGCAGCCGAGACTTCCCGTGCCAGGCATCTGGGCATCTGGGTAGAGCCTCTGGGCCCCCTAGATCCTCTGGGCCCTCAAGCACTGCCCAGTTGCCCGAATGGTCAGTTTGCCCCTGCCATGTTCTTTTTAATGTCTCTCAATATCTTGTGTAAAATGAGTAGGGACTTAAGTCTTCTTATTACACCTACGCAAATCATGTGTGAATCATCTTACATCATGATACCTCAATCACTACAACTTATGACTAACTGAACTTTTGTCTGACTACTATCTCTGCCTGGATGAATTCACACAAACAGCACAGAGAGGGTCCAAAGTACAGAACAATGTCCAAAAACCACAAAAAGAAGCACCAAGAGCCTTCAAAAATGGGACACAGTTCCTTTAATTGTAAAACTTGAAAATCAATCTTCCATTTTGAAGACTGATTTTCAAGTTTTACAATTAAAGGAACTATGTCCCATTTTTGAAAGCTCTTGGTGCTTCTTTTTGTGGTTTTTGGATGAATTCACATTCATTAACGTTAATCACTGAAAAACTGCTTTGTTGTGGATTGATAGTAAAAACTTTCCTAAGCCTTTAGAATCTCCCACTACAGATGGAAAGACTTTTTTTTTTAATATGACTATTAGAAGCCTAGGAGCACTTATTGATTCCTTTCTTGAGACGGAATCCCAGGTTAAAGAGGTTATGAAACAACACTGTTACGTCTACGGAAGTTCAACAGATATGACTATTTTTCATTAGAAAATAGTCTATAAAATTACTACTACTGAAAAAAAGATGTGAGCAAAATACAAAAATATATATATTTTTCCCATTTAGACTATTATAATATCTTTATTTAGGACTGCCAAAAAAGACTGTAGCCAGTCTGTAATTGTTACAAAACACTGCAACCAAAATAATTGTATATAAAAGTAAAATTAAAGTGTAATTCCCTTGTTAAAATCAATATATTGGCTTCCAGTTTTTGCAAGAATACAATTCAGGCTGTTTTATCTTCATAATTAGTAACATATTCAACCAAGACTTTGATCCTGACAATCTGTACTTCTGACTAAGATTCAATTCCCCTCTGTTTCAGTTTATGTTCATAAACAAATGTTGGTATTGGTTGTCCTTGGACTGTGGAACTCTCTTCCTTTGGGATTTAGGTTTAGAAAAATGCTAAGAACTTAGATGTTTACTAACTAATTTTCTCGATTATGTCTGTTTTGTTAGTTATTTTATAACTGTATTTTATATTGTACAGCACTCTGAACTTTCAGTGAGGATGGTCTATAAAAACTGGATGATATTTTTTTTCTTTACATTATCATCGACACTTCTCCTGAATGCTTAAGACAGTAGTCACAATACATGTAATACAATGGTCTACAGCCCAATGTAAGCTTGATACCTGAGCATATGAATCAGTTGAGAATAGAAGCAGTATGAATGCTTTTTAATACACTGAAAGAACCAAGTCACAAGATGACCAAGAGCATTTTAAAAGGTTTATTCTCCAATATAAAAACAGGATGCATCAATGCATGTGACCCAATGTGGACCGTGTTTCGGCTACAAAGCCTTTCTCAGGGGTCCTGTAGATATGCAAGCGACACACAGAGAAAACCCTGAGTGTCCCAAAGAAATGTAATTCCTAAAAAAACTAACAAGAAGAATGGTGTGTAAGTCTGCAGACTATCCAATTACAAAGTTCAGTTAGTCATAAGTTTTACTGATTGAAGAGTCATGAGGTAAGATGATTCACACATGATTTTTCATAGATGTAACAAGAAAATCTATGTCCCTAATCATTTTATCCAGTTAGGATAGTCTGTGAACTTACACACCACTCTTCTTGTTAATTTGTTCAGGACTTACCTTTCTTTAGATCACTCAGGGTTTTCTTCGTGTGTCACTTGCGTGGCTGCAGGACCCCTGAGGAAAACTTTGTAGTCAAAACATGACTCATGTTGGGTCGCATGTACTGATACATCCTATTTTTATGTTGCAAAATAAACATTTTTTAAATACTCTTGGTCATCTTGTGACTTGGTTCTTTTGGGATCTTCCATCCTCCTCAAGCTGTGCTGTTTCCTTTCTGGAAGTGTTGGTCTTCTCTCCCCTAGTTTAATACATTGAAGCATCTACTAACTGTTTTTTCATCAGGGGAGTTATTGACACTGCCATGACGATTTTAAAAGGATGTTCCTAATATGCAAGGCAATTCTATAATCTGTGCCTAAAGTAAGGCAATAATTGTGTGCCAAATAATACAGAATACAAATCAAACAAACTAATGCAGTTCAAAATTCACTGATCTTGTAATAATAAATCACCAAAAATATATACCAGTGCAATATCTGATGCTATGATGGCTTACCACTCTTTCAGTTTCAAAATTTGCTCAATGCACAATGGATAAATAAATAAATAATGGTGTAATAACAAATGTCCTCAGATTATGAATTCATTCACAAACAAATCCGAGAAAATATTTCTTCACTCAACATGTAATTAAACTCTGGAATTCATGGTCAGAGAATGTGGTAAAAGCAGTTAGCTTAGCAGGGTTTAAAAAAGGTTTGACTAACTTTCTAAAAGAAAAGTCCATAAGTCATTATTAAGATGGACTTGGGGAAAATCCACTGCTTATTTCTAGGATAAGCTGCATAAAATATACTGTACTGTTTTGGGATCTTGCCAGGTACTTGTAACCTGGATTGGCCATTATTGGAAATGGGATGCTAGGCTTGATGGACCTTCGCTGTGTCCCGGTATGGCAATGCTTATGTTCTTATGTTAGAATCAAACACTTTGATGCCTAAATGTAAATATAAGCTCTTATCTCTTTCAGTGGGTAATTTCTAAACACCGTGTATTTACTTTAGAGTCATCACTTACATGTTCCAAACTATCAAAATTCAATGTTCCTATAATAAATTGATCATCGTTAACATGTTTGTGCAATTTCAAAATTTCCCTTACCACCACCTCAATAGGTGATGGTAAGTGCTCTCCTCCACACATGGCCATGTGGTAAGAGCAATCTTACCGCATGGCTATGTCTTTTTTTTTTTTTTGGCTTTTTTACCTGCTTTTGAAATGGCCTCCAACGCTATTAAAGGGCCCTTTTTTACCATAGTTTAGTAAAGAGCCCCTGAGTAAATATTGAAATTGAAATTTAAGAGTGGTAAGCCATTATAGCAACAGATAGTGCACTGATACATATTTTTGCTGAAAGAATGGAGAATGACATCGCTTATACGTGTGATTGATGCTATTAATTGGCTGTTACATATGTTAATGCTTGGCACTATTCTATAAACTCAATATATATGTTGCATAGCACCTAACTACAAGTGGGCTGTACTCATAGGCAGAGCAAGGGCAAGTCATGAGCGTGCCACATATGATACACAAAATTTTTAGAATATCAGTTGTGTGCTAGGACATTGACCCAGCATAAGTGGTTGCGCCTGAGTTCTGGCACACCAAAGCAGCTTTGCACTAGTATTCTATAATGGTTAGGCACACCTTAACACTATAGAATTGGCACTAAATATGTCCTATTGTGGCATCTTAATTTAGGCACCACTTTATAGAATTGCCACTATAGGGCAATCAGTCCAAAACTCTGCTGAGCGACTCATTTTCCACCAGAGTCGCTATGCTCACATTAGCCCTCTTCTCAAGTCACTTCACTGGCTCCCTATCCATTTCCACATTCAATTCAAACTTCTCTTACTGACCTATAAATGCATTCACTCTACCACTCCCCAGTACCTCTCCACTCTTGTCTCTCCCTACGCCCCCCCCTCGGGTACTCCATTCTGTGGATAAATCTTTCTTGTCTGTCCCCTTCTCCTCTACTGCTAATTCCAGACTCTGTTCCTTTTATCTCGCTGCACCTCATGCCTGGAATAGACTTCACGAGCCTGTACATCTAGCCCCGTCTTTGGCCGTTTTCAAATCCAGGCTAAAAGCCCACCTCTTTAACGCTGTTTTTGACTCCTAACCACTACTCACTTGCCTGTACCCTTTTATCCCCACCTCTTTAATTCCCTTACCTCTCTCTTAGTTATTCTGTCTGTTTGCCTGTCCTATTTAGATTGTGAGCTCTTTGAGCAGGGACTGTCTTTTTATGTATGATGTACAGCGCTGCGTATGCCTTGTAGCGCTATAGAAGTGATAAGTAGTAGTAGTAGTATAGGGCCTATCCAGGCGGCACATCCATACCATCCACTCTTTCTTCTTCTCCCTTAGAGATCCTATCTGTTTGCCCATGCTTTCCTGAATTTGAAAACAGTCTTGGTTTCCACTACCTCCACCAGGAGGCTGTTCCATGCATCCACTGCTCTTTCTGTAAAGCAGTGTTTCCTTAGATTATTTCTGAGTCTACTCTTCTTCTCCTGAGCTTTCTTTCAGTTGAAAGAGCATATCTTCCTGTGCATTTATGCCACAGTTGTCTAGTATTTAAATATTTCTATCATGTCCCCCCCCCCCCCCATGTCTTTCTTCCAAAGTATGCATTTTGTTCCTGTCTGCTTTTTGATAAGACCACTGACCATTTTAGCAGCCACCCTCTGAACCGACTCAATCATGTTTATATCCTTTTGAAGGTGTGTTCTCCAGAACTGTACACAGTACTCTCAATGAAATCTCACCAGAGACTTCTACAGAGGCACTATATTATCAGAAGTGTCATGAACAAGGTATAAGTGATTGGTTTTCCTCTCCAGTATAAACATCTTCTAGAGAGAAGCATCTTCTATATCAAGTCTTGGCACAACTAAATCTTTTCATAGCACAACTAAACTGCACCCACTTTTCTTCCCACTCAGTGTTGGTCCCATATATATGTGTGAAAGGCAGTGGTGTAGTCATGGGGGCCTGGGCCCCTTCACCTTTGGCTCAGGTCCCTTCTGCTTTAATGGCTGGCAGAAATGCCAAGCCCTACCAGCCAAATAGATCTCCTCTGCGAGCCCCGCCTGTGCTGTCCAAGCAGCACTCAAGTCAGCAGGCACACTTCTGCCTCCGATGCCAGCTCTCTCGTGTGTGCTCAATTCAGTGACTGAACTAAGCATGCGCAGGAGTGCTGACGGTGGCTGAAGCACACTTCTGACTTGAGTGCTGCTCTGGCAGCACAGGCGGGACTCACAGAGGAAACTTCTTCGACTGGGAGGGCTTGGCTGCCCTTCCAGCAAATGTATGCCTCAATGTTGCGATTGCAGTGGGGGAGGAGGAAGGAAGAGAATGCCCGGTCCCCTCAGTCAACCTTTGTGCCCCTCCCCCCAAAAATGCATTTGTCTACGCCCCTTATGATAGAGCCTAGCTAATTTAATAATACTATAACAGAACATGAAAGTCACATTTCAGTCATGCAAAGAATATCTAATTGATGGTCAATTATAAGTTCATTTTTATAACCAAATAAGAAGTAGGCAAAAATATATAAAGCTTGGCTCTTAATTCTAGCCTTTAATGGAGGAAGCAACTAACTTCCTAGTCAAATACATACAAGAGCTAATATAGGCTGCACATACTGTAGCACTCCTACCCTAGCAGAGATCATGTTTATGTACCTTTCTGACTTCATGTGTAACTCTAAGTGAACCCCCTTATTTTATATCTAACACCTGTTACATTCTCTTATCTGTTTATGTGTTACACCTCTGCCTACACCCTATGCTGTCTATTAAAATTGTTTTATTGTGCACCATGTTGACATTGTAAGAAGCATACAATGCCATAATGGAGGGAATTCAGTAAATGTTGTTCAAAATTCCATACCCCAAAACTTTGGCTGTAAGCGTGAATCTATAAAGGGCACATGTACTTTATAGAATCACGCTTAGGCGCAGATCTGTGCCTAACTGTTGGGTGTGGGACTTATTTTGGCTAAAAGCAGGTATAAATGCTGGTACCTAACTTAAGCGTGAATCGACCTAATTCTATAATTCCATGCATAAAATTTTTGGGAACACTTCCAATACGCCACTGGCCGCATCCTCTTTTCAGATATATGCTACAGAGGATGCTCACAGATATTTATAGAATAGTGCGCAGCAATATGCATGCAACTGCCAATCAAATCCAATTAACTGCAATAATTAGTTGCTAGCACCCAGTTATTGCTAGTTAAGGGCTCATTAAGCTATTCAGTTGTTCACACATCTTGGGCATGCACCCAAAATTCAACACACAGCTTTCAGCGCAATATATAGAATCTGGAAATCACTATTTTGAGTATTTTTATTCTGCTGAAATTGTCTATTGCTTACTGGGTTCTTCAGTGTGAGGGAAGGTAGAGTCAGGGTGTTGATTCTGCAGGCTCTGGTGATCTGAGTCCAATGTTCCTCTTTCAGTACACATTTTCCTTCCAACCCCAGCTATAGATCTTTGACACCTTAAAAAAAGCATTTCATTAACATTTTTCTTGTCATGGATGTTTTTCAGGCAACTTCTATAGCACATATCTAAAAAGAGGACGTGGCTAGCGGCGTATTGGAAGCGTTCCCAAAAGTTATGCATGGAATTATAGAATTAGGTCACTTTGTGCCTAAGTTAGGTGCCAGCATTTATGCCTGCTGATGAGCTGGCACTAAGATATTTTGCTTGCTGCCGAGCTGAGACATCTGAGGTATTTGTCCTCCATTTAAGTTCAAATTTAAATTTGATTATTTATGTTTCACAGCAGTGGCGTAGCTACAGGGTCCTTGGAGGCCTGAGCCCCCCCAAATTGGATCCAGGGCCCCTGGTTTAGATGGCGGGGGTCCCCAACCCTCACCAGCTGAAGCTTTTCTTCAGCGTTGTTCTCTGCGCATTGCCTGCCGTGCTTCCTCTCACATCATGTGCATGCTCGGTTTTAGTGAAGCTGAGCATGCGCGAGCATGTATGTGACATGAGGGGAAGCAGGGCAGGCATTATGCATAGAACAGCACTGGAGAAAGGCTTCAGCTGGTGGGGTAGGGGACCCCCGCCAGCCAAGTATGTGGAGTTGCGGTAGGGGGGTAGGACAAACTGCCCCCCCCCCACTTTTGGCTCCGACCCCCCCCCCTCCCAAATGCAAATAAGATTGGATTTTCAGCTCTTTATTTTGTTATTCACAAGTGATTTTCGCTGAAATAGTGTCTGGATAAATTTAGAACTTATGTTTTTCAGGTTCGCCAAATTAACCTCTGTTCTTCCACTTGTTTTATGAGGGATTCAATCTGTTGATATCTCATACACAGAACCAGTCCCTCACCTTGGATCAGGCTTTCTTTCTGGAGAGAAGCAGAAATTTTAACAGGAGTAAAGCTTTGATGATAAGATGCATCCCAGCCATAACTTAGTGGTAGGACCTTTAGTAGCTGTTACTTATTTATTTTATTTATTTGTTACATTTGTATCCCACATTTTCACACTTATTTTTAGGCTCAATGTGGCTTACATAGTACCGAAGAGGCGATTGCGGACTCCGGTGTGAACAAATACATAGTGATGTTGTGGTAAGATAAAGTTCATGTGGCACAGCCACATTAGGGCATCGTATAACGGAAGAGTTGTGTTATGTCCATTACGTACTTTAGTTTTGTTGTGTTGCAGAGGTCAGGCATTTATGATGGATTGGTAGGGTATGCCTTTTTAAACAGGTTAGTTTTTAGTGTTTTCCAAAAGTTTAGGTGATTGTACGTAGTTTTCAAGGCTTTTGGTACGTTCGTGTTGATTCGGATGTGTTTCTAGTTGGTAGGTCAATCAGGTCTGTCATGTACCCCGGGGCTTTACCATAGATGATTTTGTGAACCAGAGTGCAGGTTTTGAAAGCAATGCGTTCTTTGATTGGGAACCAGTGTAGTTTTTCACGTAGGGGTTTTGCGCTTTCAAATCACGTTTTTCCAAAGATAAGCCTAACTGCCGTGTTTTGAGTGGTCTGAAGTTTTTTTAAGGTTTGTTCTTTACATCCCGCATAAATTCCATTGCAGTAGTCTATTTGGCTTAGTACCATTGATTGTACCAGGTTGCAAAATGTTTCCCTCGGGAAGAATTGCTTCACACGTTTGAGCTTCCACATTGAGTGGAACATTTTTTTTGTCATGGATGCCACTTGGCTCTCTAGTGTTAAGTTGCGGTCCATTGTAACACCGAGGATTTTCAGTCTGTCTGAGATAGGGAGGGTGTAATCTGTGGTGTTGATGATTGTGGGGTTGTCTGCGCTGTGTTGGGATGAGAGGATGAGACAGTGTGTTTTTTCTTTGTTGAGTTTTAGTTGAAATGCATTGAGTTTGGGGCTGAGATTAAGAGTCTTGTGTTTTACTAACAGAGGTAGAGAGGCAAATTTATTCATGTTAAGGGAAAAGATCACATCACTTGTTAGTATTTGGCAAGATAAATGCATAAAATTTTGAAGCCTCCTGTGCAGACTTTCGGTGCTAAATCAACTAGGACATGCACTGCTCACTAGTTTATGTCTGAAGACACAGTGCCAAATAATATTTGCATGCAGTGGAGAAGAAATTTGCATAAACTATGTCTGCTTGGGGAACATATCATTAATGGTTAGATATGTATAAGCACTATTTGGATGACTTAAAGAAATATACTTTACAATGTAATTGCAATGTGCTTTGAATCAGCAAGTGAGTTATTTTGCTTCATACACTCATATAAGTATCTTTGCATCATATTTAATCAGCTATCATTGCGCCACAGGACCTTGCAGTCTTTTTCTCAAGGAAAATGGATAATATTCACATAGCCTTGCAAATATCTGATACCTATTCACCTGTATTTCAATGTTTTGGCAATAGTGTTATGAAGCTACTTTATCCATCTACACTCCCCAGTAGTTAATATTGTTCATAAAATTACTGCAGCTTCATGTTCTGTGGATCCATGGCATGTTTTGGCCAATTAGAACTTCATTAGGGGGGTTGTTTGCTAAAGCTTAGCTTGAGCTATCCCCAACAGGGCCCATAGCAATAAAATGGACCCTGCTGCAGATAACTCGAGCTAAGCTTTAGTAAACAACCCCCTGGATATTTAGATTTTTAAAAAAAGAAATGGTATTATCTTCATTAGAAGAGGATTTTATGTCTACTTAATCAGTAAGAGGACATTTCTATTAACTGGGTCAAATTAGGCACTGGAGGGTGTGTGTATGTTTATTAAAACTTTATATACCACCCTAGCTGACTGAAAGATCTGGGCAGTTTACAAATCTAAAAATATAAACTTAGAAAGAGGAAAGGAACTATAATGATTTGTTAGAAAAGAAACCAAGCCATCAAACAAAGAGACAAAGGTCTAAGGGCAACCAACACATTTTGGGGGTGGGGGAGGGAGAGAGAGAGAGTCAGGAGGGAGGGAATAACTAGGATGGAGGGTGGGACAAAGTAGTAGTAAGGGTATGTGGTAGAATATAAGATTTATTTTATTTATTTATGTTACATTTGTACCCCGTGCTTTCCCACTCATGGCAGGCTCAATGCGGCAGGCAATGGAGTGTCAAGTGACTTGCCCAGAGTCACAAGGAGCTGCCTGTGCAGGGAATTGAACTCAGTTCCTCAATTCCCCAGGACCAAAGTCCACCACCCTAACCACTAGGCCAATGGTTCACCTAGCCCAGGTATCCTGCTTTCAACAGTGGTCAATCCAGGTTACAAGTACCTAACAAAATCCCAAATAACAGCAACATTCCAAGCTACCAATACCAGGGCAAAAAGTGGCTTCCCCCATGTCTATCTTAATAACAGACTATGGACTTTTCTTTTAGGAAGTTGTCCAAACCTGGCAGGTAGTGGGAAAAAGTTAATTTATTTGTTTTTGTTTTTTGGAAAAACTTTGCATTGATTGGGGCAGGCACTTCAAGAGTTCTAAACTGTCATTTCAGGCAGTTGGTAGAGAACCATGTGTAAGTGAGGGTGTGTATTGATGTATATGATTTCCTGACGTGGCAAACATAGAAGTAATTAAAATGTAATGTTGGGAAAAAGTGACAGAGAAATTCAGAGAGTGTCTGGGTTCTGTCCATGCAGTTTATGAGAGGTTTGTGATAGTGTGAAGGCCAACATGGTAGCACAAGATTGACAGTTTGAGCACTGTAAGTAAAATAAGAGTGAGAAAATGAGTAAGAAACTGAATATGGAATGTGGGTATTAAAGAAACACTGTAGGGAAAAAAACAAAAGGAGGGTTGGGAGAAGTCAAGGTACCCAATCATCCATTTTTTGAAAGGGTTAGTTAGAAATCAGTAAAACTGATTAAGAACATATAAGGAGATCACTTATAAGCTAGGGAGGCATAGTTTTCCTTCCTTTCATCAGGAAAGTAGGTGTTTCAAGGAGAGAAACCCTATCTGTAAGAGTTTCTGATATTACTGGATGTTGTTAAGGTGCAAAGCCGGCCAATGCAAGAGAGTTGGACAAAAGTAAAAGAACAGTATTATTTAGAAAGTGTGAACTGAGGTTAAAAAAGCAGAGAAAAATACATACCTGCTGAAATGACAGGGTTAGAGTCCTGAAAGACAAAAGGGAGTATCAAAGTGTTGCACCCCTAATGAAAATTGATTTAACTAAACAAGTTTAGGGGTCCTTTAACCAAGCTGCGGGAAAAAAGGCCCTGCTCTAACAGTGAGGGCCGTTTTTCCCGAATACCAGGGCTATTTTTTCTGCAGCCGGTAAAGCCCCTCCCCCTCAAATGGCCATATGGTGAGATAACTCTTAACGCATGGCCATGCATCGGGGAGCCCTTACCACCACCCATTGAGGTGGTGATAAGAGCTCCCACACTAACCCAGAGATAACCGGGCAGCATGTGGTGATGCCCGATTACTGCCGGGTTATTGCTGCGTAAGCCTTTTCCAGGGGTTTGCTTTTTCCCCCCAAAATTGCACGTGCTTGGGGTGGGGTTACCATCGGCGGCCACGTTAGCCTAGCAGTAATCTCGGAAGAGTGAGCATTAAGCCCTTGTTGGGCTTACCGCCGCTCTCTAAAAGGCCCCCTTAGTGAGAAGAATGTCTATGTTTACTCATAACATATTTACACGTTATGCTTTTTGATGTTGTCTTGTGCCATAACTTTGAAACCCTGAAATCAGATTGTAAAAGTATTAATGACATTTGTTTGAAAGAGAAATTATAGTCCAACTATTAATGTTGTTATAATATTAATTTTGATGTTAATCTCCCTGACTGGTGTCAAGTTTGTCTCGGAAACCCTGTAATTTTGGCGTTGATTCACTAATACCAATGTTATTATCTGATGTAATACCTAACTCTGCCATCAGGTGGGGTTACACAAAGAAATATCTTAATAGGTAGCTAGCTAAGAGTGCAAGTGCAGTTGAGATATATGGACAGGACAAGATGGGTAGTAAAGAAACATTGGGATACACAGATGGGTATCTAACCTGAAAGCCAGCTTTCTGTACAGTTGAATAAGAAGAAATTAGGGCATGCAGCAAGCTAGCCCAGGTTCAAAGCGAGTGGGTAGTAAGTCACTGCAAGAATTAAAGGATTGGGGGGGGGGGGGGGCAGTTAGGCTTTCACCTGCTCCTTGAACTAGAAGGAATCTTGTGTTTAGTGTAGATCCACTCAGAGTGAATTCCAGAGTGTGAGGGCTACTCCAGAGATAGCTCACTAGTAGGTATCACTTTGTGCAGTTTCTTTTGATGAGGGTACAGACAGCAATGCTTCTTGAGAGGACGTTAGAGGCCTCAAAGGTACATGGAGGGCTAACTTATTCTTTAGATACTCTGATCCATTTTGTATGAGGGCCTTGAAGTGAAAGATAGAGTTTTAAATCTGGCACTGTAAGGTACTGGTAGCCAGTTTGGTTTTTCAGGAGAGGTGTGATATGATCATGTTGCTGGCAGCCCTCTATCAATTGTGCTGCAGTATTCTGAATTAGTTGAAGCTTGTGCAAACTCTTTTTAGTTTGACCAATGTGCAGGAAATAACAGTATTCCAGTTATGATTTTATCACAATATGGACCACTGTGGTCAGATTCATCTTTTCAATATATGGAGATTAATAGTTTTTACTTATTCACTTTTTTTCATTTTCATCCCTTTTAATATCACTCGATTTTACACTTATCTTATCTTCCAGGCTTTCTCTCTGGTTTGCTCTACAGTGCGCTTCTGTTTCGTAACTTCTTCATCTGGAGCTAAACCTTTCTCACATCAGTTATCTCATTTCTTTGTTCGACTTTTCCGTCTCTCAGCTAGAGGGTATCTGAGAGACGGAAAAGTTGAACAAAGAAATGAGATAACTGATGTGAGAAAGGTTTAGCTCCAGATGAAGAAGTTACGAAACAGAAGCGCACTGTAGAGCAAATCAGAGAGAAAGCCTGGAAGATAAGATAAGTGTAAAATCGAGTGATATTAAAAGGGATGAAAATGAAAAAAAGTGAATAAGTAAAAACTATTAATCTTGACTAATGAGGATTCCCGCTGTTATAACAAAGGTACAGCAGAGAGGTGAAGTTTATGAAGCAAATAATTAATAAACATACCGGAAATCTGAAGTCAGGATTATCATATTCTTCAAAACGATTGTGTTGAAAAATTTAAAGTGCCATAGTGGTACTAATTGATAATATCGATTCTAAGGAGCACTTGTTCTGAAGTGTAATTTTCAATATATGGAGAGCAATTTTGTAGTTACCACAGGTGATGGAAACAGTTTTCAAAGGTTATTTGAATTCACAGGGTCAAAGTAAGTGACGAGGAGTCTATCAGTATTCCAGGATCCCTGACCTGTGCTTTTAGGGGGATTTTATACTTTTCAAATGCTATTTGGAAGTCAGGTACCTGTCCATCTGTGTTACCAATCCACATAATCTCTGTTTTGCTTGGGTTCAGGCTGAGTTTGCTGTTTTTTGTCCATTCCTGAGCTTCTGTTAAGACAGACAATTAATTTACTCAAAACCATGGATAGATCTTGCTTAATGGGTATGAGTCATTATACATTATCAATATAGATAGAGAATTTTGTATCCATCAACTGAAGAAGCTCAACTGAAGGCTTGAAGTAGATATAAAATAAAATAGGTGGCAGACTGGATCCCTGTTATACCCCACAGTTCAGTGCCCAAGGTGATTTGCTGAACAAAATTGATTGTTTGTCTGACAAATAGGATTTGAACCATGTAAATACTGTGCGCCTGATACCTGATTTGTCAGCCTTGTAAGCATGATATTATGATGCAGTGTCAATAAATGCTGAGAAAATCCAATAACAATAGCATCAAAGCAGATCCCATGCCACTGTATCTGTCGAGATCATCAAGAAGGGACACAAGAGCTGTCTGTTCTGTACCCAGGTCTGAAGCCAAGATTAATATGAGTCTAGCCAGTTACTCTCATTTAGCCTCTCATTGAGTTGCATACAGACCATCTGTTCTATAAGTTTCATCAGGAAAGGGATGTTAGAAACTAGTCAGTAGTTTTCAAGCTTGTCCTGGTCAAGGGAGCTTTTTTTTCAATAGGGGCACACCACAGTCCTTTTTTATTGTTGTTGGCAGTTTTTAACAATTTTAGTGGCCTCCTTCAATGAGGGCTTTGCTTGCTAACAGAAAATTAGCCAAATGGTTAGTGCAGTGGTAGAAGAACCATGAGAACTGGCTTCAAGTCCCACTGCAGCTCCTCCATTAATTAACCCTTCATTTGGCCAGATACAAAATAAGTACCTGTATATAATATGTATACCACTTTGATTGTAAACACTGAAAGGCAGTATATCAAGTCCCACCCCCCTTTCACTCCTCCCCCCCCCCCCCCCCCCCCCCCACAGCTATGCTATCTTTGCTGGGCAGGATGTTGACCACAGTCCTTTCAATCCTTTTTTTTTTAGAGCCTCCTCTGTGACTTGGTTGAATGAGCCCCAGATGATGGGAACTTATAATCATAACTCAGCAAGAAAGTCCAAAGCTGGATATGTCTCCTCAAACCTGGGACTGACTGCCTGCATTGATCACCCAATTACCCTTCTTCCTACTCGCTGGAGGATGAAGTGGTTATGCTAGAGGAGGAAGAACTGTTGCCATTAATTTTCCTTTTTTTAATGGATTTCCCCACCACCTCTTCCACATGCCACCTATAGTGTATTCTTCTTATGAAGTATTTCTTTTGCAAGATCCATCTGCTACTATCAGATTGTCATCCATATGGACTGCCATCTGATATATGTCTCCCAACACCCACTTGAGTCAACAGACAATTGAGTATCTCTGATCCTCCTCCCCAACATCTTGAACAGAGCATCCTCATGTGCCTCTGCAGCTGCAAAATACTTGTTCTTTTCCATTCCCATTTATTTAGTACTAGTAAAAGAGGCCTGTTTCCAACAAAGGAAACTGGCGCTAGCAAGGTTCCAAGGCTCCCTCCCCCTCATCATCACCCCCTCCTCCTCCCCCTCCCCTTCTCTCTCCTTATCACCGCCTCCCCCTCCCCCAGGACCCCCGCCCTCTCTTGTCTGAGGACCCCCTCCCCCAGGACCCCCCACCCTCTTTCATCTGAGGACCCCCACCCCCTCCCCTCCCCCCTCTCATCTCAGGACCCCCCTCTATCTGCGCCCCCCTCCTCCGATTTCCGCCACCCAGCGCCTCCCTCCCTCTGTCTCTGTGGCCTCCAAGTGCAAGGAGGACGTGTGTGGGTGCCCCAGCCCTTCGTACGTGGCAGCTGCTGTTTAAAAAGTTTTACCTCCTGCTCAGCCGACAACACTGAAATCCAGCAAGTACAGATGCTGCTTCAGACAGGCTGTGGTTCGCTGTTCCTCTGGTCCCACCCTCATTTCCTGTTTGTGGAAGGGCGGAACCACAGGATCTGCAGAAACAGAAGCAAAATCACAGCCTGTCTGAAGCGGCGTCTGTACTTGCTGGATTTCAGTGTTGCCAGCCAAGCAGGAGGTAAAACATTTTAAACAGCAGCTGCCACGTGCGAAGGGCTGGGGCACCCGCACACATCCTCCTTGCACTCGGAGGCCACAGAGACAGAGGAAGGGAGGTGCTGGGTGGCGGAAATTGGAGGAGAGGGGGGCATGGAACGCGAACATCAGTGTGGCCATCGCGGCCCGTGGATCTCGGACGACGGGAGTGGAAGGAGGGAGGGAGGAAGGTAGGGAGGTAGGGGATCATGGAACTCGGGGGGGGGGGGGGGCGTTTGGTTACTCACCTCTGGTGGCTGCTGCTGGGTTCCCTTCCCTCTCACTTCCCATTGGTCTGCCCTGTGACATCATCCCCAGGGTGGACCAATAAGAACTCTGTTACAAACCCAGGCAGCCAGACGGATGAGCAGAGGTCCAAATTATTATATAGGATTATGTCCCATATTATCCAAACCAATTTGGTTCTATGTGGCTTACAGAATAACAGGGTACATGAGACATGGCTTACATTCTGCTAAGAGGCTGTAAGCAGCAGGTTTACAGTGTAGTAGAGTACTTGCTATGGTAACTTGTAAATAGAATAGCAAAGCTTCATAATTACAGGGGTAGTCTAATGGTGCATCTATGAAGTAACAAGTAGATAGAACGCTACAAAAATTGTATTTAGAGGGTATCAGGGAACCTAACTATAGTATTGAATCCATGGTGTAGTGGTATCATTGTTACAGTGAAGGGAAAACAGTGATGGAGCATAGTCAAGTGTTCTTCTTAATTTAGTAGAGGAGAAGATGGGAGCAATGGTCAGAGATGAGCACTCCAACTTTGGACTCTTTTCCTTTGTCAGTAGAATTATGAGAAGAGGTGTGATTTTTGCACTTTATAAAATGTAAGTTAGTCAGTTATCTTCCTGATATTTGAGGATAGGGTGTCCTAGGATTGGGTTGCAAGGTTGGAGAACTTTGTGTCATAGAGGGACTTGTAGATTACTCTTTTACAGTTTGGGAAATGGAGCAGGAGGTAGTTTCATGCATCTGCCATGGCATTTCTGAGTGGGAGGTTGATTAATGTGATCATGTATTCAGGGGTTAGTCCTTGGAGGATTGTGAAGACAAGTGTAAAAATCTTGAAGTATATTCTAGCTCTTATGGGAAGCCAAAGGAGGGCTTGTAGTAAGTGAGAGGCTCTTTGGTATCGGGGTGACCTGAAGATCAAATGGGCAGCAGTGTTTTGGACGGTTTTCAGATTTTTCAGGCTCAGTTCTTTGCAGCCTGTGTATAGCCCATTAGAGTAGTCCAGTTGGGATAATACCAGAGTTTGAACTAGTAGGTGAAAGGTCTGCAATAGGGAAGAGGCTTCTGATTCTTCTCAGCTTCCAGAGAGTGTTGAAGGGTTTCTTTGCAACTGAGGTTATCTGGTCATTGAGTGTCAGGTTTTGGTCTAGAGTGACTCCCATGACTTTGAGATTCTTTTCTAGTGAGAAACTTGTATGGTCGATTGTAAAGGTGTGGAAGGGGATAGGATGGAAGGTACTTGATATAACCATGAATTTGTTTTTCTCTCTTAGTTTTAGCCTGAAGGTGGAGGCCCAGGTCTCATTACATCTAGTCCAGTCTGGATCCTGTCTGAGATGTTGGTTAGATCTCCTGAGCAGGGTATGTATATTGTCACATCATCTGTGTATATGTGAGATTTTAGGTTTAACTCTTCTAGTTTGCTGCCAAGTGGAGCCATCGTGATATTGAATGGTGTTAGGGATAGTGGAAAGCCTTGTGGTACGCCACAACCTGGGGACCAGGGAGGTGAGATATTATGGCTGATTTAACTTGGTACAATCTGGATTTGAGGAAGCTGGTGAACCATTTGAGTAGGGAACCTCCAAGGCCGATATAATCCAGTAAAAAAAGGAGTATATTGTGGTCAACTACATCAAAAGCACTAGACATATCAAATTGGAGCATCAGTACTTTCGTTCCTTTGCTTGTCTCAGATTTTACTTTATCAACCAGTGGTAGAAGAACAGATTCGGTGCAGTGGTGTGGCCTGAAACCTGACTAGGAGG
The DNA here is from genome assembly GCF_901765095.1 of Microcaecilia unicolor. Taxonomy (NCBI): domain Eukaryota; kingdom Metazoa; phylum Chordata; class Amphibia; order Gymnophiona; family Siphonopidae; genus Microcaecilia; species Microcaecilia unicolor. The sequence continues at coordinate 415,910,003 of NC_044033.1, forward strand.
TATGGAGAATGGAGTGCTGGGATTGGTAATCCATTGTTTGTTTGGTAACTATCCCTTTTATAGTTTTGATTAGGAGTGGGATGGATGCCACTGGTCTGTAATTCGTTATGTCATTCTTTTTGTCCTTGGTGTTTTTTCAGGATTGGGGTGGCATGCTCACTTTCACTTAAAGGAACATGCAAGACGTCAGGAGGAAGAAAGCACAGGGCAGCGAACACGGCGTGCCGGAGACCGGTGCTGAAGAAGGCTTCAGCTGGTGGGGGTTGGGGACCCCCGCCAGCAAAGGCATTTGGTGTGGTGGGGGAGTGGTGAGGCGGTGGGGGAGGGGGAGGAGACTGGCGCAGAAGAAGTCTTCGACTGGCGGGGGTTGGGGACCCCCGCCAGCAAAACCAGGGGCTTTGACTAAATATGGGGGGGCCCCCGTGGCCCCACCTAGCTAAGCCCCTGCTGATCCTATGTAAGTGTCGTAGAATTTTGATTTTGCTTGTTTGATGAGCTCTTTGTAGGACTTTATTGCTTGTCTCCATATGTCTTTGTTTTCTGTTGTGCTCTCTTTGATCCTCTTCTTTCAAGTTATCTGCAGGTGTCTTTTGGTAGTCAGTAGCTCTTTGTTGTTCCAGGCGGATGAACGATGATTGCAATTGTTTTTCAGTTTTATAGGGGTGATTTCATCTAGTGTAATCAGGCTCTGTAGGTTCCAGTTTGTGAGGAAGTCTTTATTTCCAGGTACTAGGGTTGAGTAGTAGGTTGAGGCCTTATCCAAGTATTTGGTAGCTTTTATCATACCTCTTGTGGGAAACTTTGTGGGTTGTATTTTTTTTTTTTTGTTTGATGCTACTTCTTTCCAGTTTAGGGTGCAGGTGAGTTTGATTTGGTCGGACCAGGGTACAGAAGACCAGGTGGTGTCAGATATGAATATGTCTTTGCAGATCGATAGTCTCTGTGTGTGAGAAGGTCAAGTAGGTGGCCCTTGCAGTGTATTAAGGTCCTGGCTGGCTTGGGGATTCCCATAATGTTAAGAAATTCAGGACTTCCTAGGTCTGTGAGTCATCCAGGTTGTCTAGATGAATATTTATGTCCCTTACAAGTAGAACATTAGAGTAAGTAGTACATATGTTGGAGATGAATTCTGAAAATCATTTCTGGCTTTTGCCCAGCTGCCAGTTGGTCTATAGAATAGTGTGCAGCATAGTGTCTACTTGAGGGAAGGGTCACTAACAGTGAACGCTAGGATTTCTAGGGATGGACTGTGGACTTGTAGATGACCGCTAGGTTCACCCCCTCTTTTTGAAGTCTGTGTCGTGTGTAGTATCTTATAACCTAGGGGATATAAGTTGTTCAGTATGGGGTCATCCTGAGTATGCATCCAGGTCTCTGTAATTAGTGCTAAGTCCAGATTCTCATATTCAACCCATTCTCTGCTGATTTCTGGTTTATTGGCCATTGAGCGGGCATTTATGTAGGCTAGTGGGATTGGTAAGTAGGTTGTAGAGTCATTGGTGTCACATTTAATGGTTCTCAGCTGGCATTTAGGGTTCCGAGTATTCTTGTGTTGGTGCTTTGGAGGTCTTGCTTTGGTAGGTTGGTAACCAATGTTTGGGTATGTGATGATGAGGGGTATTCTTCTAGTTGGGTTTAGTTTACTTAGGTCAAGTCTGATTTTGTTCAGTCGGTATCCAGAGGATGGCAGGATTGGAATTTGATGTTGTGGCTCAAGTGACCATGTTAGGTGATTAATTAAATGGGTTGTTAATAATATAAGCAAAAATTAAATTTGTGCAGTCGCCATGGTTGCAGAACTGGATTGTTGATTTGTCTTGTGGATATCCGTGTGATTTGGGGATCGGCATGTGACTATGAGTGAGTGACTCCTTCTTCCTTCAAATGGTCTCTCAAGCACCTATCACTTTCAGTACTGTAGCCTTTATTGGGTGGAGTGTACAGGTCAGGGAAGCTTAGCTTCTGTTGCCTCTGCTGGGTGGAACTAGGGTCACACCCTGTAGGTTTGGGGAGCATAGTTTCAGAATCTTAAGCCCATTATCAGGAACCTAAGCCTGGTCAAGGAAGGCCAGTTACATATGTAGATAATAGGTCTGGAGGTTTTCTCAGCAAAGTCCGTGGGTGAGGCACTGCAGAAACAGGGTTTTCTCCTGATAGGTTCCTAGTGGTGGCTTGCAACTATGAGATCAAGATAGATGTTACCCCAAACATTGCGAGAAGCAGAGAGAGAGGGCAGTTATGCTGCTGAAATGGCTTTCAGCACAGTTAGGTAGGGATTCTTCAGGAAGTGTGCGCTGGAGGCCTTGTGCTCAGAGTGTTCGGATGACATGCGTGTCCTGCAAGTTCTGAGAGGCTACTAGAGTGCCTCGAGCATATGAGGTTGTATTTATCCATAGTTGCTGATTCTCACCCTGGGAGTGGAGTTACAGGATCTGAGGGAAGATCGGTAATGGAGGTAAGGCAGCATCCTAGGGTATTGTCGTCATTGTCAGTTTACCATAGTTTGGTTCTGAGGCTTTGCCACATGTGTGTGTGTGGCGGGGTGGGGGGGGGGGCTATGTTCACTGCTGGCAGTCAGCATAGGAACTGGGAAGAGAGGACCACTAAGTTGGCAGGGATGTGCGATGCGCTACCTAAAAAGCCATCTGCAGCTGAAGTTAGACATGGTGAGGCATCAGTTAATGTCAGCACCACTCTGGTCCCTGGTTCGATGTGGCCAATATCAGCATACTGAATTTGTCCCTGGCCTGACGTGGCCCGGAGTGACGGTGGTGGTCAAAGACCACCGCTTTTTCACTGAGCCTTCTGTCAAGCACCTTGCAACCAGGTCTGGCCATTTGTTGGCTCTTTTCCAATAGAGTATCCTAGGTTGAAGTTGCCGTTTGTGGCTGGGATGGCCCGAACTGGTAAGGGATCCAGGAGCTTGTTGCAGTACTACTCCATTTCTCTTAATCCTTTTCTCCTCCAGTTCCTATGGACCATTCCCAAGTCTCAAACTTAAGATCACCTCATTGCTCACATGATTCATTATACATGTCCTTTATAACTATAGATTGGAACCCCAATTTACTTTTCACCTGTGAACCTGATGGCACTCCACCTATGAAGCAGTATCCATCTAGTCTAGGTATGGTGGGCAACAGGCCCGAGAGACATATTAGTAGCAAACCATGATGTTTGGCAGTGGTCTGCTTTTAGTACCGAAACCTGCATTGCATGTGTGGAAAGGGTTCATTTTTGCTATTTTTTTTCCAGAAAAGTTTTTTTCTTTTGTGCAGCTGAAATAAGGATGTTTAACATTTACCTGACAGAAAGCATAAATCAGTTAACTTGCCTTTTTAATTTACCGAGGTTTGCAATATCCATAGTAGAGAGTAATTTGTACATATTAGAAAGATTAACTAATAAATATTCATTAATAACATATTCAGATGGAAGCAAAGTAGCACATTATGCTTCATGACTGCTGCAATTTATTTGTTTTGTGAGGAGGATAGAAACTGTTACAGTGTCTAGCAGACTATGTAAGTGAAAACTCATTAGCATTCGAACAAAGAACCACTGTGCCTTCTCCCTGTTGCTGCCATGGCCTTTCTCCCCACCTCACTGGTGCACAACTCCCCTCACCCATCACAACTCCCATCACCCATCTCTCTCTGTTTCTAATGCAGAGCTTTCAAAACCTGTCCAGGGAACCCCATAGCTAGCTGGCTTTTCAGGATATGCATGAATAAATTTCATCTACTAAGGCTCCAGTGCATACATATATAAGAACATAAGAAAATAAATGCTGAGTCTGACCAAGGTCCATCGAGCCCACCAACCTGTCTTCAACAATGGCCAGTCTAAATCTCAAGTACCTAGAAGATCTCAAGAAATAGATCTATTTCTCATAGTCCCCCTCCCCTCCCCCAGGGATAAGCATTGACTCTCCCAAGTCTCTCTGGCTAATAAATTTAGTGGACTTTTTGTCCAGGAATTTATTCAAACCTCTTTTGAACCCTGCTGTGCTAATCACCTTGACCACATTCTCTGGCAACAGATTCTAGTTTAAATATGCATGAAAAAAGGCTTTACATGATTTATTTAAAGATAATCAGTTGGCCATTAGTTTCAGGCACTCCCTCATTATATAACAGGTTGTCTAAACTTAGGGGTCCTTTTACTAAGCCATGGTAAAAAGTGGCCTGCGGTAGTGTGGGCACATGTTTTTGGCATGCGCTGGGCCATTTTTTACCATAGCTGTGAAAAAAAAGGATTTTTTTTAAACGGGGGCAATAAAGGCTGTGCACTAAATTTAAAAGTGGTTCGGGGCTATTTACTGCCTGAGCCCTTACCACCACCCATTGATCTACTGGTAAGGGCTCACGTGCTACACATGCGGTACTCATGCCACGTGCGCCAATGTGGCCTTGCTGCCAATTGCCGCTGGGAACACCCCCACGGTAGAAAATAGAAAAATATTTTCTACCACGGGAAACAGCGCAATTGCCAACTTCGAAATTACAGTCGGGTGGGTGGGCTAACCGGGCAGTAGTGTTGATTTGGTGCATGCTACATGCACGGTAGCCCTACCGCAACTTTTTAAAAGGGCTCCTTAGTATTCTATAACTTATATGCTCAAATTAGTGCCTACCACTTGTGCATGTGATTCTTACAGTTATGCACGTAAGTGTGAGCTATGTTCTCAGTTGAATTCTATAATTGCATAGTGCATAAATGCTAGGGGACATGCACACGGGTGTAGCTTAGGCAAAGCATGGGTAAGTCCCGCATTTATGTGCATATTTAGACGTGTGCATGTTATGTCTACTATTGACTTGGTATAAATGGGCCTGACTAATACTGGTGCATAAATGCTGATTTACGCTTGTATTCTATTTTGGAATCTGGGTACATAGATGCCATTATAGATTTACTGTTTACAACACTGCATCTTGGCGCCTATCTTTGGGTGCGATTTATAGAATTGTCCTTGGAGTGTCCTTTCATTTTAGTGTTCATAAAACAATTGTTCCCTATTTTAGTACTTTTCAACCCTCTCCAGGAGGCACACCTAGCCAGTCAGGTTTTCAGAATTACCACAATAAATATGCATGCGATAAATTTGCATATAATGGAGACCTACTGTATACAAATATATAAAATGAGTTTCACCGTGGTAAGGCTGAAAACCCAACAGCTTAGATGTGCCTGCTAGAGATAGTTAAGAAGCACTGCCCTATTTAGCTGTTCCACTCCACTAAAGCGAATGCTACATACCTGTAGAAGGTATTCTCCGAGGACAGCAGGCTGATTGTTCTCACTGATGGGTGACGTCCATGGCAGCCCCTCCAATTGGAACACTTTACTAGCAAAGGCCTTTGCTAGTCCTCGCGCGCTCATGCGCACCGCGCATGCGCGGCCGTCTTCCCGCCCGAACCGGCTCGTGTTCGTCAGTCCCATAAGTAGTAAAACAAAGCAAGGGAAGACACAACTCCAAAGGGGAGGCGGGCGGGTTTGTGAGAACAATCAGCCTGCTGTCCTCGGAGAATACCTTCTACAGGTATGTAGCATTCGCTTTCTCCGAGGAGAAGCAGGCTGCTTGTTCTTACTGATGGGGTATCCCTAGCCCCCAGGCTCACTCAAAACAACAACCATGGTCAATTGGGCCTCGCAACGGCGAGGACATAACTGAGATTGACCTAAAAAATTTACCAACTAACTGAGAGTGCAGCCTGGAACAGAACAAACAGGGCCCTCGGGGGGTGGAGTTGGATCCTAAAGCCCAAACAGGTTCTGAAGAACTGACTGCCCGAACCGACTGTCGCGTCGGGTATCCTGCTGCAGGCAGTAATGAGATGTGAATGTGTGGACAGATGACCACGTCGCAGCTTTGCAAATCTCTTCAATAGTGGCTGACTTCAAGTGGGCTACCGACGCTGCCATGGCTCTAACATTATGAGCCGTGACATGACCCTCAAGAGCCAGCCCAGCCTGGGCGTAAGTGAAGGAAATGCAATCTGCTAGCCAATTGGATATGGTGCGTTTCCCCACAGCCACTCCCCTCCTATTGGGATCAAAAGAAACAAACAATTGGGCGGACTGTCTGTTGGGCTGTGTCCGCTCCAGGTAGAAGGCCAATGCTCTCTTGCAGTCCAATGTGTGCAGCTGACGTTCAGCAGGGCAGGAATGAGGACGGGGAAAGAATGTTGGCAAGACAATTGACTGGTTCAGATGGAACTCCGACACAACCTTTGGCAGAAACTTAGGGTGAGTGCGGAGGACTACTCTGTTATGATGAAATTTGGTGTAAGGGGCCTGGCAAGTACTTCAGATGGCAGGAATTCAGTGGCTCAAAAGGAGGTTTCATCAGCTGGGTGAGAACGACATTGAGATCCCATGACACTGTAGGAGGCTTGACAGGGGGCTTTGACAAAAGCAAACCTCTCATGAAGCGAACAACTAAAGGCTGTCCTGAGATCGGCTTACCTTCCACACGGTAATGGTATGCACTGATTGCACTAAGGTGAACCCTTACAGAGTTGGTCTTGAGACCAGACTCAGACAAGTGCAGAAGGTATTCAAGCAGGGTCTGTGTAGGACAAGAGCGAGGATCTAGGGCCTTGCTGTCACACCAGACGGCAAACCTCCTCCATAGAAAGAAGTAACTCCTCTTAGTGGAATCTTTCCTGGAAGCAAGCAAGATGCGGGAGACACCCTCTGACAGACCCAAAGAGGCAAAGTCTACGCTCTCAACATCCAGGCCGTGAGAGCCAGAGACTGGAGGTTGGGATGCAGAAGCGCCCCTTCGTCCTCCGTGATGAGGGTCGGAAAACACTCCAATCTCCACGGTTCTTCGGAGGACAACTCCAGAAGAAGAGGGAACCAGATCTGACGCGGCCAAAAAGGAGCAATCAGAATCATGGTGCCTCGGTCTTGCTTGAGTTTCAACAAAGTCTTCCCCACCAGAGGTATGGGAGGATAAGCATACAGCAGACCCTCCCCCCAGTCCAGGAGGAAGGCATCCGATGCCAGTCTGCCGTGGGCCTGAAGCCTGGAACAGAACTGAGGGACTTTGTGGTTGGCTCGAGATGCGAAGAGATCTACCAAGGGGGTGCCCCACACCTGGAAGATCTGTCGCACTACACGGGAATTGAGCGACCACTCGTGAGGTTCCATAATCCTGCTCAACCTGTCGGCCAGACTGTTGTTTACGCCTGCCAGATATGTGGCTTGGAGCACCATGCCGTGACGGCGAGCCCAGAGCCACATGCTGACGGCTTCCTGACACAGGGGGCGAGATCCGGTGCCCCCCTGCTTGTTGACGTAGTACATGGCAACCTGGTTGTCTGTCTGAATTTGGATAATTTGGTGGGACAGCCGATCTCTGAAAGCCTTCAGAGCGTTCCAGATCGCTCGCAACTCCAGAAGATTGATCTGCAGATCGCGTTCCTGGAGGGACCAGCTTCCTTGGGTGTGAAGCCCATCGACATGAGCTCCCCATCCCAGGAGAGACGCATCCGTGGTCAGCACTTTTTGTGGCTGAGGAATTTGGAAAGGACGTCCCAGAGTCAAATTGGACCAAATCGTCCACCAATACAGGGATTTGAGAAAACTCGTGGACAGGTGGATCACGTCTTCTAGATCCCCAGCAGCCTGAAACCACTGGGAAGCTAGGGTCCATTGAGCAGATCTCATGTGAAGGCGGGCCATGGGAGTCACATGGACTGTGGAGGCCATGTGGCCCAGCAATCTCAACATCTGCCGAGCTGTGATCTGCTGTGACGCTCGCACCCGCGAGACGAGGGACAACAAGTTGTTGGCTCTCGCCTCTGGGAGATAGGCGCGAGCCGTCCGAGAATCCAGCAGAGCTCCTATGAATTCGAGTTTCTGCACTGGGAGAAGATGGGACTTTGGATAATTTATCACAAACCCCAGTAGCTCCAGGAGGCGAATAGTCATCTGCATGGACTGCAGGGCTCCTGCCTCGGATGTGTTCTTCACCAGCCAATCGTCGAGATATGGGAACACGTGCACCCCCAGCCTGCGAAGTGCTGCTGCTACTACAGCCAAGCACTTTGTGAACACCCTGGGCGCAGAGGCGAGCCCAAAGGGTAGCACACAGTACTGGAAGTGACGTGTGCCCAGCTGAAATCGCAGATACTGCCTGTGAGCTGGCAGTATCGGGATGTGTGTGTAGGCATCCTTCAAGTCCAGAGAGCATAGCCAATCGTTTTCCTGAATCATGGGGAGAAGGGTGCCCAGGGAAAGCATCCTGAACTTTTCTTTGACCAGATATTTGTTCAGGGCCCTTAGGTCTAGGATGGGACGCATCCCCCCTGTTTTCTTTTCCACAAGGAAGTACCTGGAATAGAATCCCAGCCCTTCTTGCCCGGATGGCACGGGCTCGACCGCATTGGCGCTGAGAAGGGCGGAGAGTTCCTCTGCAAGTACCTGCTTGTGCTGGAAGCTGTAAGACTGAGCTCCCGGTGGACAATTTGGAGGTTTTGAGGCCAAATTGAGGGTGTATCCTTGCCGGACTATTTGGAGAACCCACTGATCGGAGGTTATGAGAGGCCACCTTTGGTGAAAAGCTTTCAACCTCCCTCCGACTGGCAGGTCGCCCGGCACTGACACTTGGATGTCGGCTATGCTCTGCTGGAGCCAGTCAAAAGCTCGTCCCTTGCTTTTGCTGGGGAGCCGAGGGGCCTTGCTGAGGCGCACACTGCTGACGAGAGCGAGCGCGCTGGGGCTTAGCCTGGGCCGCAGGCTGTCGAGAAGGAGGATTGTACCTACGCTTGCCAGAAGAGTAGGGAACAGTCTTCCTTCCCCCGAAAAATCTTCTACCTGTAGAGGTAGATGCTGAAGGCTGCCGGCGGGAGAACTTGTCGAATGCGGTGTCCCGCTGGTGGAGCTGCTCTACCACCTGTTCGACTTTCTCTCCAAAAATATTATCCGCACGGCAAAGCGAGTCCGCAATCCGCTGCTGGATTCTATTCTCCAGGTCGGAGGCACGCAGCCATGAGAGTCTGCGCATCACCACACCTTGAGCAGTGGCCCTGGACGCAACATCAAAGGTGTCATACACCCCTCTGGCCAGGAATTTTCTGCACGCCTTCAGCTGCCTGACCACCTCCTGAAAAGGCTTGGCTTGCTCAGGGGGGAGCGCATCCACCAAGCCCGCCAACTGCCGCACATTGTTCCGCATGTGTATGCTCGTGTAGAGCTGGTAGGACTGAATTTTGGCCACGAGCATAGAAGAATGGTAGGCCTTCCTCCCAAAGGAGTCTAAGGTTCTAGAGTCCTTGCCCGGGGGCGCCGAAGCATGCTCCCTAGAACTCTTAGCCTTCTTTAGGGCCAAATCCACAACTCCAGAGTCATGAGGCAACTGAGTGCGCATCAGCTCTGGGTCCCCATGGATCCGGTACTGGGACTCGATCTTCTTGGGAATGTGGGGATTAGTTAGAGGCTTGGTCCAGTTCGCCAGCAATGTCTTTTTTAGGACATGGTGCATGGGTACAGTGGACGCTTCCTTAGGTACAGAAGGATAGTCCAGGAGCTCAAACATTTCAGCCCTGGGCTCGTCCTCCACAACCACCGGGAAGGGGATGGCCGTAGACATCTCCCGGACAAAGGAAGCAAAAGACAGACTCTCGGGAGGAGAAAGCTGTCTCTCAGGAGAGGGAGTGGGATCGGAAGGAAGACCTTCAGACTCCTCGTCAGAGAAATATCTGGGGTCTTCTTCCTCTTCCCACGAGGCCTCACCCTCGGTGTCAGACACAAGTTCACGGACCTGTGTCTGCAACCTCGCCCGACTCGACTCCGTGGAGCCACGTCCACGATGGGGGCGTCGAGAGGTAGACTCCCTCGCCCGCATCGGCGAAGCTCCCTCCACCGACGTAGTCGGGGAGCCTTCCTGGGAGGCGACGGCAGCCGGTACCGCACACGGCACCGACGCCGGAGACCTCACCTCGGGCGATGGACCAGCCGGCGCCACGCTCGACGGTACCGGCGGCGCAAGCACCGCCGGTACCAGAGGGGTAGGGCGCAACAGCTCTCCCAGAATCTCTGGGAGAACGGCCCGGAGGCTCTCGTTCAGAGCGGCTGCAGAGAAAGGCATGGATGTCGATGCAGGCGTCGACGTCAGAACCTGTTCCGGGCGTGGAGGCTGTTCCGGGCTGTCCAGAGCGGAGCGCATCGACACCTCCTGGACAGAGGGTGAGCGGTCCTCTCGGTGCCGATGCCTACTGGGTGCCGACTTCCTCGGCGACCCAGAGCTCTCGGTGCCGACACGGGAAGGAGACCGATGACAATGCTTCTTCGACTTCTTGGAACGAAGCATGTCACCGGAGCTTCCCGGCACCGACGAGGAGGACGTAGAATCCAACCGTCGCTTCCTCGGGGCTGAGGCCGAAGGAGGTCGGTCTCGGGGGGGCTGTACCGCAGGAGCCCTCAGGGTAGGGGGAGACCCACCCGAAGGCTCACCGTCACCAGCAGGGGAATGGACAGCCCTCACCTGCACTCCAGACGAAGCACCACCGTCCGACGACATCAGCCGACGAGGTCCCGGTACCACCGACGTCGATGCAGCTGTCCGATGTCTCAGCGCCGATGCAGAGGGCCGATGCCTCGATGCACTGGCGGCCGAGGATGAAGGTCTGGACGCTGAAGACGTCGATGCACTCGATACCCCCGGTGCCGATGTCGACGAAGAGCCCGAGAACAAAACGTTCCACTGGGCCAATCTCGCTACCTGAGTCCGCTTTTGCAAAAGGGAACACAGACTACAGGCCTGCGGGCGGTGCCCAGCCCCCAAGCACTGAAGACACGACGCGTGCCTGTCAGTGAGCGAGATGACCCGGGCGCACTGGGTGCACTTCTTGAAGCTGCTGGGAGACTTCGATGTCATGGGCGGAAAAATCACGCCGGCGAGATCAAAAGTCAAAATGGCGGAAAAGGCACCCGAAAAACAAGGGGAAGAAACTTCGACCCGAGGCCTAAAAGCGGCCTACCCCGACGACGAAAGAAAACTTACCGGGGCGAAAAAGCTGGAAATAGCGGGGGGGGGGGGGGGGGGGGGGAAAGACTGAAGAGTCTCTTTCCACACACAGAATGGTTTTTTTTTTTTTTTTTAAATAACACGAAGAACGCGCGAGGTCGACTTTGCGGGGCACGACACGGCGAAAACACGACCGTACCGAGCGCGGACAAAAGAAGACTGACGAACACGAGCCGGTTCGGGCGGGAAGACAGCCGCGCATGCATGGTGCGCATGAGCGCGCAAAGACTAGCAAAGGTCTTTGCTAGTAAAGTGTTCCGATTGGAGGGGCTGCCGTGGACGTCACCCATCAGTGAGAACAAGCAGCCTGCTTGTCCTCGGAGAATGATTTTATATACTATCGGTCTCAAGCATAACAATTATGAATATCCTGAAATCTGAGTGGCAGCGGAGCTCCCAGAAAAAAAAATTGGGAAGCCCTGTTTTAATGCTTCCTAGAATTATATCTACTTCTCCATTTCTCAAAATTTTCAGCCCATCTCCTCCATCTGTGTGTTCTTATGATGAAGACATTCTAATTCCCTTGCTTGACATCATTCTCATCTCTCTTTCAAGTGTTCCCTCTCTGTATTATGCATTTAGAGTTATTTTTAAAATATGTTTTGATGTTGAATGTCCTAAATAGAGGAGGACATCCAACATTTTACAATTTTAATGAAGATCATTTTTTTAATGCAGACAAAATGTTTTATGCCCCCCGCCCTGCATCTACCGTAACAGGCCTCAGTCTCCATAGGGTTGCTGGCAGAGATTCCCATGCAGTGCCTGCAGCTGACCCAGAAGCATTCCCTCTGCCATTTCCCACCCCCTATCTGACATGATTTCCTATTTTGCCTGGATGGAATGTGCCAAAAGGAAGGCATCGGGGTCAGTTATAATCAGTGTGTGGGAATTGCTGCCGGTGAAGTGTGTTAAGGTAGACCGGGAGGAGATGCTGGACCTGGAATTGGCAGAGTGACCAGTGAACTGATAAACAATAGGAGAGAGGGAAGCTGTGATGGAGGGGAAGCAATACTGGGCACAGGGGACGGTGAGAGAGAGAGAACTGGTGAACAATGTGAGGGAGGGAAAAGAAAGAAATGTTGGACCAGGGGCACAAGAGAGGGTAGAGAGAGAGTGATGGTGATCAATGGAAGAGACACATCATAGCAGTGGCGAAGCAAGGGCGGGGCAGTGGGGCGGTCTGCCCCGGGTGCACGCCACTGGGGGGGTGCTGGCTCCGCTGGTTCCCTGCTCCCTCTGCCCCGGAACAGAGGGAGCAGGGAACCAGCGGAACCAACACCCCACCCCAGTGGCATGCACATGGCAGGCAAGAATACACTCAAGGAGGGGTTGATGCTCCGAGGGGGGGGGGGGTTGATGCGCCTAGAGGGGGTGCACAGCAGCGAACCACCCTGGGTGGCAGCCGCCCTCGCTACACCACTGCATCACAGGACAAGGAAATAGGACACAAGCCTACTGTTTCAACCACTGAAACTGTAACAAAACACCCCTATAATACAGTGAGAACAAAAATATGTAAAAAAAAATATTGTCAATAAAAACTTGTAGCACCATGAAAAGAAACATGTAAGAACTGTATCCAGTTTCCAAACTTCTGTCCCTGGAAGAGTGAGATTCTGTTCAATCAGTCTCTATCCCCATCCCCAGAGCCAGACTTAACTACTTTTATCTCCATGCAGTGCAGGACAGAGTCACCAAGGACAGAGAGAATGGAAGTGTTTAGACCCAGAAACCACAATTTGTACAATGAAAGGATTCAAAGAATTGATGTTTTCACAAAAGCAGTGGAAGAGAGCTAGATAAAGTGAAGGAGGCAGAAAGAGACAGAAATTAGAGACATATGGGACTGCAAGAAAAAAGGATGAAAAAAGAGGAGAGATTTTAATAGCTGCAGGACAGCTGAGAGGTTTTGGGCAATATAAACCAGGCAGTTCTGGCATTGAGCTAGAAGAACAAGCTTAGGGATTAATTCAATTCTATCAGGGAACAAAGGAAAGAAAGACACTGTTGCCCAGGTGGGACTGCAAGTCCATATTATCATGAAAATATCCAGGCAGTGAATTTCACCCTGTCCCACTGCTCTTGTAGCTTTCCAGTTGCAACAACTGGATTTTCTGTTGTTCATTTTACTTTTTGCAGGATCACACTCTCCTTCCTGAGACAGAAATACAGTCCAGGGGTTCTGAGTAATCTTCTCACCTCAGAAGAGCAAATAGGAAGAAGTAATCCCAGTCCTAAAACTAGACAAACCTCAGAAAAAGAGAATGCTTTCCACTATCACAGTGAAACAGCTGATTGCCCCCTTTATTTTTTATTGCTATAGATGCATGCCATGATTAACCATGATTAATTGTGTGATTAAAATTTTAACACCATGATTAATTTTGATGAAAAGTTTTTATCATTGTCCACACCTAGTCCATAATGTAAAAGGCCTGCACTATTTATTATAAGGCATGATCAAATATTCGCCATGCATTGTCCTTCAAACATTGCAGGATGTCCACTTAGCTACTCTTCTTTTAGGGAAGAAAGGATGGTGCATTAGGAAAAGAGCCATTCTGTGTCGTATTATCAAATACTTAAAGCCCCATTTTACAAAGCATGTTGAGAATAAAATTCAGAAGTCAAGGTTGAAATGTTTCAATTTTGGCAGTATTTTACAAAAGGCTCTGTCAAAACCAGAGTCTCTTGTAAAATAACTGTAAGGACAAACATGCAGAGAGCACAAGTATTTGACTCTGTGTGTAGCTGGAGCAACCATGTTGCAAATATGCCTGTGGACAAAAATAAACAGTGTGAAGGAGGAAAACTCTCTTTAAATTTTCTGGATTTTTTTCCTATATGGATATACCACACAGACTCTGCTTTTCTCCCTGAGATTATGTACATTTTTTGATGGACAATAATTTAAAATTAACAGTGTATTTCTCCTAAAAACAAAAGTGCCAATGCTCAAATTCCAGTCTATCCTTCAAAGGTGGTGTAATCACTGAGGGACCTACTCCACAACAAACCAGGCCTCTTGTGACCAATCACAGAATTAAGAGGCAGCACTGGTGTGCAGAGCCTGGGATCTTTTATTCATTCTTGTGGACAATGAGTCAATTTTAGCAGGCAATGGAAAAGGTGCTGGTATTCAAAACCTGTCAGTACAGCCTGACAAAAAGCCTTGGAAATTAGTACATTGCCTATGTAACCTGGATCTCACCCATGTGCTAGCTCCTACTCCGGGCCACAAAACAGAATTCAGTTTAATTTCTTATCAGGGCCAATCTCACCTCCCTCATCCATCCCAGTTCACCTGCAGTCAAGCTTGGGAGTGGCCAATGGTCAGGAATAGAGATCTGGGTTTGAGAGGCTATCAAACCTGGTCCTGGAGGCACCTCAGCCAGTCAGGTTTTCAGAAATCCAAAATGAATATTCATGAGAAAGATTTGCATGCACTGCTTCCACTGCATGCAAATCTCTCTCGTGAATAATCATTGTGGATAACCTGAAAACCTGACTGGCTGGCTCACACAAACCAGTCTCAAACAAAAGCAAATCCTTTATTTGAACAGGCAAACAGCAACTGCCAAATTATCAATCCAAAGTATTCCTTGTTGTAATTCCCAAATGGAGACTTCCTTTTCCACTTCTTCCCTGAATTTACAGAATACTTGGTGTTATATTTACAGGTATTTACAGCTTCTCCTATCCATACCTATCCTGCAGGGGCGTACCCAGACCTCACAGTGGTAGGGGGCCAGAGCCCGAGGTGGGGGGGCACATTTTGGTCTACTGTCCCGCAGCTGCTCCCCGTTGCCTCACTGCTTTCCACCCACTGCTGCAGCACATACATGAGGGGAAGACACAGCAGGGCAGGCAACACGGCGGCACCGGTGACCAGCAATGGACAATGTTGGGGCCCTCACCAGCAAAACCAGGGGCCCAGAGGAAATTTTTTTGGGGGGCCCAGGGCTCTGTGGCCCCATGTAGCTACACCACTGGTTGCTTGCAAAGAGAAGGTTCAGGTTTGATAAGGAGACTATAGTATATCTATGCAATCCCATGGAGTGGACGAGCCCTGCCAGGGCACCTGAAGATCACCACAGTCCTAGCATTTTTACTGCCAGAACCTTTCAGACACCCCTTAAGGCAACACTAGGTGTAATACCCCCTTGTAGCTTCGGCAATATCATAGTTTGCATCAGCAAGAGCTGTTATTGGTCATGGTGGTTAGGTGATGGTTTCCCCTAAACTGTGATACACATGGCCTAAAGTGCTGTCCTTCCAACTATCACCCTATCTCCCTCCTCCCTTTCCTAGCCAAGATACTTGAACGTGCCGTTCACCGCCATTGCCTTGACTTTCTTTCATCTCAAGCTATTCTTGATCCAATTCAATCTGGCTTTCGCTCCCTTCATTCAACTGAAACAGCGCTTGCTAAAGTCGCCAATGATCTGTTCCTAGCCAGATCCAAAGGTCTCTATTCTATCCTCATCCTTCTCGATCTATCTGCTGCTTTTGACACTGTTGATCATAGCCTACTCCTTGATACACTGTCCTCACTTGGATTTCAGGGCTCTGTTCTTTCCTGGTTTTCTTCTTATCTCTCCCAGCGTATCTTTAGTGTATACTCTAGTGGATCCTCTTCTACTTCTATCCCACTGTCAGTTGGCATACCTCAGGGAATTGTCCTTGGACCGCTTCTCTTCTCCATCTATACTTCTTCCCTTGGTACTCTGATCTCATCCCATGGTTTTCAGTATCATCTTTACGCTGATGACTCCCAGATCTACCTCTCCACACCAGAAATCTCAGCCGAAATCCAGGTCAAAGTATCAGCCTGCCTGTGTGACGTTGCTGCCTGGATGTCTCAGCGCCATCTGAAACTAAACATGACCAAGACTGAGCTTCTTTTCTTTCTCCCTAAACCAACCTCTCCTCCTCCCCCATTCTCTATTTCTGTGGATAACACTCTCATTCTTCCTGTCTCATCAGCTCGTAACCTTGGGGTCATCTTCGACTCCTCCCTCTCCTTCTCTGCACATATTCAACAAACTGCTAAAACCTGTTGTTTCTTTCTCTATAATATCAGCAAAATTCGCCCTTTCCTTTCTGAGCACACTACCAGAACCCTCAGCCACGCTGTTATCACCTCTCGCTTAGACTATTGCAACTTGCTTCTCACAGGTTTCCCACTTAGCCATCTCTCTTCTCTTCAAGCTGTTCAAATTTCTGCTGCACGACTAATATTCCGCCAGGGTCATTATGCTCATATTAGCCTTCTCCTCAAGTCACTTCACTGGCTTCCTATCCATTTCCGTATATAGTTCAAACTCCTCTTATTGACCTATAAGTGCATTCACTCTGCAGCTCCTCAGTACCTCTCCACTCTCATCTCTCCCTACATTCCTCCCAGGGAACCCGTTCACTGGGTAAATCTCTCTTATCTGCACCCTTCTCCTCCACTGCTAACTCCAGACTCCGTTCCTTTTATCTTGCTGCACCATATGCCTGGAATAGACTTCCTGAGCTGGTACGTCAAGCTCCATCTCTGACCGCCTTCAAATGTAAGCTAAAAGCCCACCTTTTTGATGCTGCTTTTAACTCCTAACCCTTGTTCACTTGTTCAGAACCCCTATTTTATCATCCTCACTTTAATATTCCCTTATCTCTTGTTTGTCCTGTTTGTCTGTCCTAATTAGATTGTAAGCTCTGTCGAGCAGGGACTGTCTCTTCATGTTCAAGTGTACAGCGCTGTGTACATCTAGTAGCGCTATAGAAATGATAAGTAGTAGTAGTAGTAGTAGCAGTATTTAAATTTCCTGTGGAGACATAGCCTAGTGGTTAGTGCAGTGGAAATGAGGAACTGAGTTCAGTTCCTACTGCAGCCCCTTGAGACTCTAGGCAAGTCACGTAATCTTCAATTGTCCCAGGTACAATAGATTATCTGTCCCACTAGGGGCAGAAAGTAGAGAAAAGTATCAGTATATAATACTACCACTGACCAAAACAATGAATGATCTTGTAACACAACAGCTAATGGAATACCTAACAAAATTCTCAATTCTTCACAACTCCCAATCAGGCTTCAGACCACAACACAGCACTGAGATGGTCATAATCACCCTGATAATGAAACTTAGAAACATAATAGGCCAAGGACAAAACATATTACTACTACAATTCGATATGTCAAGTGCATTTGACCTAGTAGACCATGCTACACTAATGACACTGCTCTACAACATATGAATCAGTGGGGCAGTGGCAACTTGGCTCAATGGCTTCCTAACGACCAGATCCTACATTGTAAAAATGAATGTCTAACCAGATATCTGCCCCATGGATCTCTGAATTCAGGGTACCACAAGGATCGCCAATATCACCAATACTGTTCAATATAATGATGGTGCCACTCAGCAAAATGTTGGAACTAATGGGGTTTAGCCCATTCATATATTCAGATGACATCACCATCTACATACCTTTTCACAACAATATCGCAAACATACTAGACAAAATCAAAAAAGGTCTGGACCTCATGGAATAATGGGCAACAGCTTTCAAAATGAAATTGAACAGAGACAAAACCAAATTCCTGGTCCTATCCAGCCCACACAACCCTATATCTTACCAAAACTTCAAAATCAACCAACAGACATACCAAATCGAAACAAAACTAAAAATACAAGGAATCATCCTCAACAAACATTTAACTCCGGACCATCAAATATCAGCAGTCACATCAAAATGTTTCAGAACATTATGGAAACTGAGAAGGATAAGAGACTTGTTCCCTAAAGAATCATTCAGGATATTAGTCCAATCAATAATATTATCACAACTAGACTATTGCATTGCAGTATACGTGGGGTGCAAGGAAAACACACTAAAATCTCTACAAACAGTCTAAAACATGGCAGCAAAACTGATCTTCAAGAAATCAAAATACAAGAGAGCAACCCTATTACTTGAAAAAGTACATTGGCTACTTTTCAAAACGAGCACCCTAATCTTCAAAATAATATTTAGTATGGCACCCAAATATATGCTGGACATGATTGAGTTATCTCCAAGAAATGCAAGCCCAGAAACAAGAAACTACCTACTTCTACATCTACCCAACTGCAGAAACACTACCTACAAAACCATCTACACATCAGGATTTAGCTACCTGGGTTCGAAATACTGAAACTCAATACCAAAAGCCATAAGAAGCACATCAAATCTCCTCCAGTTCAGAAAAGAAATTAAGACCTATCTCTTCAAAACAATTCTACAACTAACTTCAAAGACATCCTCACCATTCATTTTCAAATCGACCCTTCAAAAACAAATGAATAAATAACTCCAAAGCATAACAAAAAATGACAAATGCCACAGATACCGTCTCCATGTCTAATTTATTTCCTCATAAACACTTGAATAACCACACAAACTAAAGATGCCATCCCACAGTGCAAAGCATGATTGTAACTCCACCAAAATGTAAATTGTAATAGTGGAATACAAGAATGCATAAACATTCAATATTGTACCACAGAAAAGTGGTGTATCAAACCCATTACCATTACAAAATGTTTGCTATTCTCTCAGGTACTAAATGGGAAGAAATTGTAAAAGTTTCTTTCAAATAACAATTGCCTTTATTGACAATTTGCATTCAAAGATAGAAATTAACTCAGCTTTGTGGATGGAGTATCCTCAGTTTTGTTTTTTTGGCAGGATTTGCTATTGGCTGGTGAGAATGCTGTGGTTTCAATGTGACTGGTTTACTTTTTGTGGTGTGTGGCTTTGGTGGAGTGAGTGCTGAGTGTGTAAAGTGAGCTTGGGATAACTGACCAGTGGCTGAGTCTCCTTCCTCCTACTTTATCTCCCTTTTGGGCTCATTTTCGAATGAAAAGGACACCCATCTTTCGACATAAATCGGAAGATGGACGTCCTTTTCCCAGGGTCGTCAAAATCGGTATAATTGAAAGCCTATTTTGGACGTCCCCAACTGCATTACGTTGCAGGGATGGCCAAAGTTCAAAGGGGTGTGTCGGAGGCATAGCGAAGGAGGGACTTGGGTGTGCCTAACACTTGGACGTCCTTGACCCATAATCGAAAGAAACAAGGACATCCCTGATGAGCACTTGCACACTTATTTTTGAAAGAGAAGGACGCCCACCTTTCAACACAAATCGGGAGATGGGCATCCTTCTCGCAAGGTCGTCCAAATCGGCATAATCGAAAGCTGATTTTTTGACACCCTCGACTGCTTTCCTTCACGTTGAAAACCAAAGTTCACGGGGGTGTGTCAGCAGGGTAGTGAAGGTGAGACAGGGGCGTGATTAGGAGATGGTCGGCCTCGGCCAATAATAGAAAAAAGAAGGGCGTCCCTGATGGGCACTTGGCTGACTTTACTTAGTCCATTTTCTTTCACAACCAAGCATCAAAAAGGTGCCCCAACTGACCAGATGACCATCTGAGGGAATTGGGGATGACCTCCCATTATTCCCCCAGTGGTCACTAACCCCCTCCCACCATAAAAAAACAAGTTTAAAAATACTTTTTTGCCAGCCTCTATGCCAGCCTCAAATGTCATACTCAGGTCCATCGCAGTAGTATACAGGTCCCTGGAGCAGTTGCAGTGGGTGCAGTGTACTTCAAGCAGGCGGACCTGGGGGGGGGGG
This sequence comes from Microcaecilia unicolor, assembly GCF_901765095.1. Lineage (NCBI taxonomy): Eukaryota > Metazoa > Chordata > Amphibia > Gymnophiona > Siphonopidae > Microcaecilia > Microcaecilia unicolor. The sequence goes on from NC_044033.1 coordinate 415,929,713, forward strand.
GGTTGTGGGCTCAGCACCCAAGGTAAGGGAGCTATGCACCTGGGAGCAATTTGTGAAGTCCACTGCAGTGCCCCCTAGGGTGCTCGGTTGGTGTCCTGGCATGTGAGGGGGACCAGTGCACTACAAATGCTGGCTCCTCCCACGACCAAAGAGCTTGGATTTGGACGTTTTTGAGATAGACGTCTTTGGTTTCCATTATTGCCGAAAACTGAGGACGATCATCTCTAAGGTTGACCTAAATGTCAAGATTTGGGCGTCCCCCACCATATTATTGAAACGAAAGATGGACGTCCATCTTGTTTCGACAATACTCATTGTCCCGCCCCTTTGCCGGAACGTCCTTAGAGATGGGCACTCTTAGAGATGGTTGTCCCTGTTCGATTATGCCCCTCTTGGACAACTTTACCTGGTCATGTTTTTCTTATGACCAAGGCACATAAAGGTGCCTAAAATGACCAGATGACCACCGGACAGAATCGAGGATGACCTGCTCTTACTCCCCCAGTGGTCACTAACCCCCTCCCACCCTCAAAAAATATATTTCAAAATATTGATTGCCAGCCTCTATGCCAGCTTCAGATGTCATACTCAGGTCCATCACAGCAGTATGCAGGTCCCTGGAGCAGTTTTAGTGGGTGCAGTGTACTTCAGGCAGGCAGACCCAGGCCCATCCCCCCCTACCTGTTGCGTTTGTGGAGGAAACAGTGAGCCCTCCAAAACCCACCACAAATGCTCTGTATCCACATCTAGGTGCCCCCCTTCACCCCTAAGTACATAAGTACATAAGCACTTCCACGCTGGGAAAAGACCAAAGGTCCATCAAGCCCAGCACTCTGTCTCCGACAGCAGCCAATCCAGGCCCCAAGAACCTGGGAAAAACCCAAAATTTAATAATGATCAATGGACTTTACCTTCAGGAATCTGTCCAGACCTCCTTTAAACTCAGCAAGGCCAGCTGCCGTCACTACCTTCTCCAGCAATGAGTTCCATAGTCTAACCATGCGCTGAGTAAAGAAAAACTTTCTCTGATTTGTTTTAAACCTACTACATTCTAATTTCATCTTGTGTCCCCTGGTTCTATTATTGTTAGAAAGTGTAAACAAATGCTTAATAGTGGTGTACAATTGTGGGTAGTGGGTTTTGGGGGAGTTGGGGAGCTCAACACACTAGGTAAAGGAGCTATGTACCTGGAAGCAATTTATGAAGTCCACTGCAGTGTCCCCTAGGGTGCCCAGTTGGTGTCCTGGCATGTCAGGGGACCAGTGCACTACAAATACTGGCTCCTCCCATGACCAAATGGCTTGCATTTGGTTGTTTCTGAAATGGACGTCGTTGGTTTCGATTATCGCCGAAAATCAGAAACAACCATGTCTAGGGACAACCAAATTTATGGATTTAGACATCTCTGACGGTATTTTCGAAATGAAAGATGGATGTCCATCTTGTTTCAAAAATACGGGTTTCCCCGCCCCTAGATTGGAAAGTTTGGTGAAGATGTCCAAATCAAAACATGGACATCCCTTTCGAAAATGCCCCTCCATATGTTCCCTTTGGTCTGCCTTTAATTGGGAGTTTGATTGTTGGGGATGTTGGGGTTATGGGTAAGGGGGGATTGAGTGGTCAGGGGGGATGTGTGGGTGGTTCATGAGTGTTCCTTTTTATGTATTTTCTCCATACCCCTGGAAGACAGTAAATGGGGTTTCATTGTGTTCTTTATTCCCCTGGGTTTGGTATGTCTGTTTTGCTCTATTACAAATTTCTGGCTTGTTGCCCTTTCTGTAGATAGCCCATTCATGCTGGTTCCAAGATGTCTGATATTTGGGTTTTCATGTAGAATGTTATTAGCTTAAACTCGCTAGGTAAAAGACACTTTTTGTTTAGGGAGTGGATTCGTCAAAAGGTATGAATTACTTGACTATAGGAGACTCATCTTTGTAAAAAATTAATACATGCTCCATCATAGAATGTATCCCCATATTCTGTTTGCTTTTGACCACCAGATTACTAAGAAGCGGGGAGTGGCTCTAATGTTTCATAAGGATTTAAGGGTGCAAATTTTGAAAGTGAAGCGTTATCCTGAGGGGAGATATATTTTTGCTCAATTTCTTCTACATCAATTTAAACTGACAGTGGCTAGTCTGGATGTTCCAAATACTAATCAGCCTGACTTTTTTCTCCAGATTAAGACTTCTTTGGGAGGTTTTCTTCATAGGCTGCTGGTGGTGGGAGGTGATTGCTACACTTGTTTAAAACCCGGGTTGGATTCCTTTGCCTCCCTTCCAGGTGGGCCTCCTAAAGCTAGCATGGCTCTCAATTTTACAGGACCTGGGTCTCATAGATGCTTGGAGGGATGTCAATGGACATCAGAGGGATTGAACTTTTTATTCTTATCCACATGCCTTCTACTCTAGGATTGATTATATATTTTTGGATGTCTCCCTTAGAGGGTCTGTGGTTAGAGCTACCATTGGGAACAGGACCCTTTTGAACTATGCTGCTGGATGGACCTGGGTACTATTCATGACGAAGCGCCAGAGAGATTCTGGACCCTTAATACTAGTTTGCTTAATGATGAGAACATAGTGCGGGAATATAGGAAGACTCTTATGGAGTATTTGGAGCATAACATTAATTCTAGACCCCCATTTCATATTTTCTGGGATGCATTAAAGGCAGTTACCTGGAGATTCTTTTTGCAACTTGCCACTAGCAAAAAGAGACAGAGGGAGGCTCTTACAGAACAGTATCTAACCCAGATTGGACACTGAGGTGTTGCACAAACAGACAGGGAGTAGGCAAGCTTTAAATTCTTTGTGACAGTCCTACTTGCTTTTGGAGAGCTTGAATCAGGAAAATTTTCAGTTTTTGCTTGACTGGCCATATCAGAGGCACTATGAATATACAGAAAAAGCTAGCTCCTTATTAGCTTATAAGCTTCGTAAAGCCTGCACGGTGCATTTGGTGGGGAAGATTTAGGATCGTACTGGTCATCTTATATATAAGTCTGCGCAGATTCAGTGCCATTTTTGGGAGTTCTTGGCAGAATTGTATAGAAGAGTCTCCTTGATTCAGCCATCTGCTATTCAATCTTATTTGGATGCTCTTGAGTTGCTTTCTTTGTCTCAGGTGCAGAGGACTGGCTTGGATGTGATGGTGACCTCTAAGGAGGTTCTGGTGTCCATTCAGGCCCTGATGACTGGTAAGTCACTGGGCTTGGATAGATTACCGGTTGAATTTTACAAAACCTTTGCACCTGAGTTGTCTGTCCTCATTACAAGACTTATGAATGAGGTGCAAGAGGGAGGTCATATACCAACTACCATGTTAGATGGCTAGATCTCGGTTATCCCATAGGAGGGCAAGGATGGGACTGAATGCCAATTTTATAGGCCTATATCAGTGCCCAATGCTGATGTTAAAGTATGTGCCAAGGTGTTGTTTGTGCAGTTGGGGGGGGGGGGGGGGGGGCTTGCCCACTCTGATTTATCCGGCCTGGATGGGCCTTGTTCCAAAGAAGCAGGCTGCTGATAACATTTTAAAAAAATGTATATCTATGTTATATTTCCAAATGCTCTGCGTAGCAGGCCTTCTTACTGAGGATAGATGCTGAGAAGGCTTTTGATAGGGTCTACTGGGGATTTTTGCTACAGATTCTGTCAAAGGTGTGATTGGGTGAGGCTTTCTGTGGTTGGGTGCAGGAACTCTATTCGGCTTTCTAGGCTTATGTTAGGATCAATGAGGAGAATTCCTCTGTATTTACTTTATTTTATTTATTTGTTGCATTTGTATCCCACATTTTCCCACCTATTTGCAGGCTCAATGTGGCTTACATTGTTCCGTAATGGTGATCGCCACTTCCAGAATGAGAAATACAAAGTGATATTGCATTAAAGTTCATAAGTGACAGAGTAGATTAAGCTTGCAAGAACAGAGAATTCATTTTCGTACTGAAAGATAAAGTGGTAATTGCGTTAAAGTTCATTAATGACAGAGTAATTTAAGCAGTCAGGTATGGAGAGTTCAGGTTTGCACTAGTGATGGAGGCTTTAGCAATGGTTATTCAGAACAACCCTTCAACCTGGGGCATTTGAGTAAGGGATAGGGATTATAAAATTAGTCTTTTTGTGGAAAATGTGTTGCTGTTCTTGACATCCCCATCAACTACTCTTCCCAATGTTTTTAAGGAGTTACCATCTTTTCCCCAGTTCTCTGGTTTTAAGATTAATATGGGTAAGATGGAGGCACTTAATCTCACTCTGGCTAGTGCTGTTCTTGGCTTCTTGCAATCTCTTTTCCTTTTCATTGGATGGTTAAAGGCTTAAAATATCTGGGTTTCTGACTGTTTCCCTCATATGACTCTCTTTACTAGGTTATTTACCTAACACTATTTTTGTCTATCAGAGTAGATTGGTTGGTTGGACAGAGCTCGCTCTTTCTTGGTTTAGTAGAATCTCTACTATTAAAATGAATGTGTTGCCTAGGCTTCTTTATTTGTTTCAGGTCTTACTGGTGGCTATCCCAATGCAGATCTTGGAGTCCTGACAGTCTTGTATCTTGAGATTCATCTGGGAGGAGATAGGTCTAGGTTTGCTAGGAGGGTGTTTTATAGAGACTCATTGCTGAGAGGACTTTATTATCGAGTTGTTCAGGTTTGAGCAGAGGTGGAGTAGTTCCAAAACCATTCCTACAAGTTAGTGGTTCATATTGAGCAGCAGCAAGTGGGTGAGATCCAGTTGGGATATTTATTGTAGCTGCCCAAGAGATTTCACAGGTTAGGAGATGACCTACCTCCCATGATCCTCCACACTTTTAAATTGCGGGATGACACAGGTAAGAGGTGAGATTTCCAATGGACCAGGTATCTCCCTATCTGTTTCAATCCTTTATTTCCATCAGGTGTGACATCCTCAATCTATATTGTCCTTTGGCCGTCAATATACTGTGCTGATAAATGCAATGCAGACACAAGTATTTCATTAATGATATTTGCCACAGTTATGATATTTGCTACAGCTGACAAGCCACAGTTAAGTGAGTTTAAATATATCTTATCTTTGTTGTAGAATCCATATTTCATGTTTAATAATCACTTGATATAGTAACTGCAAACAATCTCTCTTAAGTGCGTTACTCAGGTGTTTCATTTATGGTATTTTCTACTGTTAACAAGCTAAAATAAAGTGAGATTTTAAAAGATATCCTTGAAGTGTTTAGAATCAATATTAGTATTAATATTTAATGTTTAGTACCCGGTCTGAAAAAGGAGGTAAAGGCAGTTTACAAATTCAGTAGTATTTAACTAGTACAGACTTATATGTGTAAACTTGAAATATTTTGGTGGACCTCACAACTTTCTCATACTCATATTGTAGCTCTTTACATGAAAAAAAGTTGGAAATCACTGTCATAGGGGACCCTTGATCATTTTGTTTTTTTTCCTCGATCAGACTTTCTCTCAAGACAAACTCACTCAGCCCATTTTAGAAAAAAATCATCAAAATTGCTCCAAAACACTTCTGACTTACTTTCACACTCTTCTCCATTAAATACCAGCCTAAACTTACTAATTATAGCAGGTGTTAGGCTGAAATAACCCTTTTCAGGGTTCTCACACACTGTATTATCCTGCTCTGTCAGTTGATGGTCTCCAACTTCTAGCAAGGGATCCCTGGGCTGAACATCACAGCCTTCTTGTGCTAGCTACCACCAGGCTAACATGAGTAGCCTCGGGCTCCATTCAAACAATGCAGTCCTCAAGTATAGTTTATTCCACCTCTAAATACAATGCCCAAAAGTTAAAAGAGTTCCCCTGTTAAAAACACTCACACTTTTTTATATACACTAATTCATAAAATAGTATATTAAAAGCAGTGCTGCCTGTCTCCCAGCCAGAGGTGTAGCCAGGTTTTGACATCATGGGGAGCAGAGTTTTGTAAAATAGGTACCAGTTGGAGTCAGCTGGGCAGCAGTGCCCGTGTTGTCACTTGGGTGTGGTAGCAGGGATGGACAGTGATTAATAGAAGTTGCCTCCACTGTGACCTGCCTAAAGGAAACAGGTAGCTACATCAGTAGGCAGGATGCAGAAGTCCCAGGACTGGCTAGAGCAGGCAACCTGTCTTTTTAAACTAGAAGTAAAAACATTCAAATTGTGATTAACCACTCAGGAACAGCACACACTCCTTCCACTTTGTTTAAATCAGATGGGCTTTTGTTTGTGTGATGAGTCTATAGGATGTGGAGCCCACTATTCCTGAGAATTTTTATTTTTTGGTCAAAGGTAGCCCTTACCCCAGAGCCTACTTTTAAATAACTTTGTGAAATAACAGAAAATCCTGCAAAAAGAAACCCAAAACCTATACCGAAAACTTACCACATCAAATTTAGGGGCCCTTTTACTAAGGCGCATAGAGGGGCATAATCGAACGTCGCCGGCAAAATAGGTCGCCGGCGATCTATTTTGGCGGCGGCGCAACAGCTGGCCGGAACCATATTTTAAAAAAAGATGGCCGGCCATCTTTTTATTCGATAATATGGATTAGCCCGGCCAAATGCCAGAGTTCGCCGGGTTTGAGATCGCCCATTTTGTTTTTCAGCGATAATGGAAGAAAATGTCGGCCATCTCAAACCCAGCAAAATCCAAGGCATTTGGTCATGGGAGGAGCCAGCATTTGTAGTGCACTGGTCCCCCTGACATGCCAGGACACCAACCGTGTACCCTAGGGAGGCACTTCTAAAAATTAAAAAATATATATATACAAATAGCTCCCAGGTGCATAGCTCCCTTACCTTGAGTGCTGAGCCCCCCCAAATGCCCCAAAACCCACTCCCCACAACTCTACACCATTACCATAGCCCTTATGGGAGAAGGGGGGCACCTACATGTGGGTACAGTGGGTTTTGGGGGGGGGGGGGTTGTAGGTCTCAACACTTAGCACCACAAGTGTAACAGGTGGGGGGGGGGGGGATGGACCTGGGTCTGCCTGCCTGAAGTGCACTGCACCCATTAAAAACTGCTCCAGGGACCTGCATACTGCTGTCAGGGAGCTGGGTATGACATTTGAGGCTAGCATACAGGCTGGCAAAAAAGTGTTTTATTTTTATTTTTTTAGTGTGGGAGGGGGTTGGTGACCACTGGGGGAGTATGGGGAGTTCATCCCCCATTCCCTCCAGTGGTCATCTGGTCAATTGGGGCACCTTTTTGAGGCTTGGTCGTGAAAATTAAAGGACCAAGTAAACCCGGCGAAATACTGATGAACGCCGCTTTTTTTTTCCATTATCCGTAAAAGCCGGCCATCTGGTAGCCACGCCCATGCCCGCACATGTCCCGCCATCGCTTCACTGCCAACACGCCCCCTTGAACTTTCACCGGCACGGCGACGGGAAAGCGGCGATGGTGTTAAAAACGCCGCTTTCGATTATACCGATTTCACTGCTTTTGCGAAATTGCTGGCCATCTCCCGATTTATGTCAGAAGATGGCCAGCGATCACTTTTGAAAATAAGCCTTATAGGTGCCTATGCGGGTACTATGTGTGTCAAATTGGAACTACTGCCCAACTAAGGTGCAGAGAAGGGTGACAAAAATGATAATGGGAATGGGACAACTTCCTTATGAGGAAAGGCTAAAGCGGTTAGGGCTCTTCAGCTTGGAGAAAAGACGGCTGAAGGGAGATATAAAATATAAAATAATAATGAGTGGAGTGGGACGGGAGACGTGAAGTGTATGTTTACTCTTTCCAAAAATACTAGGACTAGGGGGCATGCAATGAAGTTACAAAGTAATACATTTAAAACAAATAAGAGAAAATATTTCTTCACTCAATGTGTAATTAAACTTTGGAATTTGTTCCCAGAGAATGTGGTAAAGGCAGTTAGCTTAGCAGGGTTTATAAAAGGTGTGCATGGCTTCCTAAAGGAAAAGTCCATAGACTATTATTAAAATGGACTTGGGGAAAATCCACTGCTTATTTCTGGGATAAGCAGCATAAAATGTATTGAACGTTTTCGGGATCTTGCCAGGTATTTGTGATCTGGATTGACCACTGTTCGAAACAGGATGCTGGGCTTGATGGACCTTTGGTGTGTCCCAGTGTGGCAATACTTATGTACTTATGTATGTACTTATGTACTTATTTATTCTCCATTACAAAATGCTAAATGTAAAAATACATTCTTTTTTTCGGTTCAATAAGTTTTATTTATTTATGAAACAATATACACAACAGTATATATCAGTATATATAACCAAATATGACAGGTATAAACAAGTCAGTTAGCATGTACTCAGATAAACATAAAATATGGAAATTATGAAGTATTATTAAGCACATGTGTTACAACAAGACAAAAATATGGATATTCATCAGACCCAGGATATTTGGAATGAATTTCTCTAAAAATGTATTGTTTCAGAGCCTTCATGATTTTGAGGCAAACCTAGTAAGCGATTGTTGTTGGTAAAAATACATTCTTAAAACATACAGCAAGATATTTGTTTTGACAACATCAACATATGTAATTAAAATACAGTAAAATTTAATGTAAAAAAATAGCATTGAGAAGATAGTGAAAATGTTTTGAATGATTTTCAGTTTCCAACTGAAAGTACAGCTTGCATAGCCATGGAAATCAGGGATAGAGTGTTGGGAAGTCAAATGAAGAAAGAGATCCCGGAACCAGATGGGATGTAGTCATGGCCAAAATCTAATTTTTTCCTTCTAACAGTGACAGTTCTCTTGGTTATAGTTGAGCTTTTGAAATAATTGTTCTTGTCTACCATTTGATATTACCCAAGCAGTTATTGGTACAGACAACTGTCTCATGTTAAAGACCAATGCCATGGACAATTAATGTACTGATGCATTTCAGTATAAGTACTAATGAAAGAGGTATTACATTTCATATTTGTTAAAAGATAATCAGGTTTAAAAACTTCCTGCATAGACGTCAGGCAGCTAGTGTCTTGGGGAGCTTGATATCAAAGGATAATAAAAATACTCGTGATTTTATACTGTTTGTTCAGTAGCTAAGATTTCTAATCTCAAATGACATTTGAAATAATTCTGCTGGACGTGGCATTCAAGTACAATTCTAGAACCCAACTTTAGCATGAAATGTGATGGAAGTCATTTTAGAAGCACCTACATATGGAAATAGTGGCATTTATACACACAGATTAGGAAAACATGCAAAAAGTGTTTTCAGAAAGCTGCTATTTACACATGTAGATTTTGAGGATCTAGATCAGCTTCGTAGCCAGACCATCATTTCTGAGAGAGCCTGAGCACACGGGGGGGGGGGGGGGGGGGGGGGGGGAGGGGTTATAAACATTTACCTCACTCCCTACTCTTCATGTTCTCTCTCCTCCCCAGAGTGACCCCCCAAATACTTTTGGTTGCTAGTGGAGATCCCCAAGCCCCATCAGCTGAAGTAGTTCTCCACTACTGTGCCATCTGTCAGTGGCATTTTATATGGGCTGCCACTTCCATAAGTACATAAGTATTGCCATACTGGGACAGATCAAAGGTCCATCAAGCCCAGCATCCTGTTTCCAACAGTGGCCAATCCAAGTCACAAATACCTGGCAAGATCCCCAAAAAGTACAAAACATTGTATACTGCTTATCCCAGAAATAGTGGATTTTCCGCAAGTCCAATTTAATAATGGTCTATGGAATTTTCCTATAGGAATCCATCTAAACCTTTTAAAAACTCTGCTAAGCTAACCACCTGTACCACATTTTCCGGCAACAAATTCCAGAGTTTAATTACACGTTGAGTGAAGAAAATGTTTCTCCAATTCATTTTAAATTGATTACTTTGTAGCTTCATCGCATGCCCCCTAGTCCTAGTATGTTTGGAAAGCATAAACAGACGCTTCACATCTACACATTCAACTCCACTCATTATTTTATAGACCTCTATCATATCTCCCCAGAGCCGCCTTTTCTCCAAGCTGAAGAGCCCTAGCCACTTTAGCCTTTCCTCATAGGGAAGTTGTCCCATCCCCTTTATCATTTTTGTCGCCCTTCTCTGTACCTTTTCTAATTCCACTATATCTTTTTTGAGATGCGGCGACCAGAATTGAACACAATATTTGAGGTGCGGTCGCACCATGGAGCGATACAAAGGCATTATAAAATCCTCATTTTTGTTTTCCATTCCTTTCCTAATAATACCTAACATTCTATTTGCTTTCTTAGCCGCAGCAGCACACTGAGCAGAAGGTTTCAACGTATCATCAATGATGACACCTAGATCCCTTTTTTGGTCTGTGACTCCTAACATGGAACCTTGCATGACGTAGCTATAATTCGGGTTCCTCTTTCCCACATGCATCACTTTGCACTTGCTCACATTAAACGTCATCTGCCATTTAGATGCTCAGTCTCCGAGTCTAGTAAGGTCCTCTTGTAATTTTTCACAATCCTCCCGTGATTTAGCGACTTTGAATAACTTTGTGTCATCAGCAAATTTAATTACCTCACTAGTTACTCCCATCTCTAGGCCATTTATAAATAAGTTAAAAAGCAGCGGTCCCAGTACAGACCCCTGGGGAACCCCACTAACTACCCTTCTCCATTGAGAATATTGACCATTTACCCCCAGTCATTTGCATGCATGAAAACTGAGCATGCACAGTGGGGCAGGTGCCATCCTCCTGCACATTCTCAGTTTCAGTCCCAGCCCGGCAATGGCAGCTCCCCATAGAAAATGCTGCTGACAGATGGAGCACCAATGGAGGACCTCTTTTGCCAGCTATAGCAGCAGACACACAGTGCTGCAATATGAGTAGACTGGAATTCAAAGTGAAGGGGCCCAGGCCCCTGATGCCCCCCCCCCCCCCAGCTACAACACTGATCCAGATAATTGAGAGGGGCATATTGTGGGCATGGTTTAGAAAGTTCAAAAAATCATATGGCGTCAGTTTTCAAATGGGATATCCAGTGGTAGATCCAGAATGTATGCAGAGATTAGAATTTAGATGCATTTTTAGTGGCAGTGAACATGTGAAAGGCAACTCTATAACTACATGTCTGCAGTAACTTATGTCTTACCACTTTCGAAAAGTGCCTCTTAATTGTGCGCATGTCTAATTGATATTCTATAACAGTTCCTCACAAATGGCATGGTGTGTAACTGTTATTTGAGTGTTCTAATATGTGTATTTAAGTGTTTCTTTGGTATTATGCTGGCATCATACTGTATCTAAATGTTCTTCCAGGCTATTATGATATTGTACTGATATTTTTCATATTTCTGTTACATGATTGTTCTACAGTGCTGTTAAATGTTAATATTTCTGATACTGTTTTGATTGTATTGTAGATTCCCCGGTGGTTTTAAAGTGGTAAAATGGGTGTATGGGCTCCCACGCCAAACCTGCACCATTTAAGCAATTTACAGAGACTATATGAGGAAACAGTAGTTTGTGGATGTTTTAAATATTGTGCAATTAAAAGTTGTCAATCTGTTTCCCCAGATGTTTACTTTTTCAAGCGTAATAAAGCCATATCAGGCTCAAACTCCAAATCTAGATGGTTTGTTGCACAAAATTTGTTAAAAGTTTTAAAACTTGTTAATACAGTTAAAATTTGTTAAAACTATTAAAACAATAAATATATATGTCAATAAATATTTTAAAACCCAGGTTTAAAAATCAGCTGTATTAAAACTTAATAAAGTGGAAAGGGAGTTAATATTACACCATAAGTATAACGTGTAAAAGGTGTTTACATTGCACCATATGTATGTAAAGTGCTGTTCTAACATGAGATGTTCTATTGAGAACAACATTGTTCCTTATATTACCTAGCAATTGTATACTCAATTAAAAACAAGTTTTGTTTCTCCAGGCAACTTCAGCAACAGAGATAATCAGATAAGTACATTAACTTTAAACTTTGGGGCCCTTTTACTAAGGCGCGTAGGCGCCTAAATGCGTTTAACGGTGTCAAATTAGAACTATAGCTCGGCTACCATGTGCCCCAGGCAGTAATTCTAATTTTGACATGCATCCAAAATGTGCAGCAGGAAATAATTTCTATTTTCTACCATGCGGAATTAACCAGGTGGTGATCGGCAGTGTATGCATGCTGATGATTAGCGCCCGGTTAACACATGAGACCTTACCGCTAAGTCAATGGATGGCAATAAGGTCTCAGGCCCAAAATGTATGCACACTGATTTTTATTTTGCCACACATCCATTTTTGCCCCCCCCAAAAGGCCTTTTTTGAGGCATGCTGAAAAATGGTCCTGCGTGCATCCAATACATGCGCCTACACCAGCGCACAACATTTTTCAGTGTGCCTTAGTAAAAAGGTCCCTTTGTTTGCTAAAGCTTTGCTTTTTTACACTGAGGGGCCCTTTTACTAAGCTGCATAAGTGTCTACGTGTGCCCAACACGTGCCAATTTGGAGTTACTACCAGCTACCATGTGGCTCACGGTAATTTCATTTTTGGAGCGTGTCTGATACGCGTGTCCGAAAAATAATTTTTATTTTCTGGCACGTGTCCACTATCCTGCTTATAATCCAACGAGAAAAACGCCCAAGTTCCGACCTAAATCGGGAGATGGACGTTTATTTCACAAAAACGAATAAAGCGGTATAATCGAAAGCCGATTTTGGACGTTTTCAACTGCACTCCGTCGCGGATGCGGACAAAGTTGATGGGGGCGTGTCAGAGGTGTGGCGAAGGCGGAACTGGGGCGTGGTTATCTGCCGAACAGAGATGGGCGCATTTCACCGATAATGGGAAAAAAGTATGCGTTTTTAGCTAGAATTTAGGACACTTTTCCTGGACCCTGTTTTTTCACGAATAAGGCCCCAAAAAGTGCCCTAAATGACCAGATGACCACTGGAGGGAATCGGGGATGACCTCCCCTGACTTCCCCAGTGGTCACTAACCCCCTCCCACCACAAAAAAATGAAGTTTCACAACTTTTTATTTTCACCCTCAAATGTCATACCCAGCTCCCTGACAGCAGTATGCAGGTCACTGGAGCAGTTGTTAGGGGGTGCAGTGGACTTCAGGCAGGTGGACCCAGGCCCATCCCCCCTACCTGTTACAATTGTGCTGCTTAATGCTTATTAGTCGTCCAACCCCCCCAAACCCACTGTACCCACATGTAGGTGCCCCCCTTCACCCCTTAGGGCTATAGTAATGGTGTAACCTTGTGGGCAGTGGGTTTTGAGGGGGATTTGGGGGGCTCAACACACAAGGGAAGGGTGCTATGCACCTGGGAGCTCTTTTACCTTTTTTTTTGTTTTTGTAAAAGTGCCCCCTAGGGTGCCCGGTTGGTGTCCTGGCATGTGAGGGGGACCAGTGCACTATGAATCATGGCCCCTCCCACGAACAAATGCCTTGGATTTATTCGTTTTTGAGCTGGGCGCTTTCATTTTCCATTATCGCTGAAAAACAAAAACGCCCAGCTCACACATTGTTGAATAAAACATGGACGTCTATTTTTTTCGAAAATACGGTTCGGTCCGCCCCTTCACGGACCCGTTTTCGGAGATAAACGCCCATGGAGATAGACGTTTTTGTTCAATTATGCCCCTCTATGGGTGCCAAGTGGCATTTGGAGCACATAGTCATTACCACCCGGTTAATGTGTGAGACCTTACCGCTAAGTCAATGGCTGGTGGTAAATCTCAGACCCAAAATGAAAGCGCACCAATTTTTATTTTACCGTATGTCCATTTTCGGCAAAAATTAAAAAAAGGCATTTTTTTGCAGGTGCGCTGAAAAATGGATCTGTGTGCACCAAAACACTACCGCAGGCCATTTTTCAGCGCACCTTATTAAATGGAGCCCTGAAAGCTTTACCCAGGAAATTGACTCTTTGTGTTATTTTTATTTATTTATTTGTTACTTATATCCCACATTTTCCCACACATGCAGGCGCAATGTGGCTTACAGAGAATTAAATAAGAGTACAATCTTAACAGCTTAGGCAAGCATAAAGAAATACACAGGAGGGAAGAAACTAAGAAAGTGAACTAAGTAGGGAAGGGACAAGGGATGCTTTAATCAACATGGTAAATTGAGGGGTAAGTCTTAGCAAAGAGGAATGTCTTTAATAACTTCTTAAAAAGGGCATGGTCCACTTGGGTTTTAAGGTGACGAGGTAACGTGTTCCAGTATTTGGGACTCCAATAACGGAAAGACGAGGCGAAGATTTTCTTATACTTGACTCCCTTACAATTCGGAAAATGGAGATGGAGATATGACCGAGCAGCAGGGTTGGCATTTCTAGGCGGAAGGTCGATCAAGGGGAGCATGTATTCCGGGGCATCCCCATATGTAGATGATTTTATGTGTTAGGGAGCAGATCTTAAAGGCAATGCGCTCCTGTACAGGTAGCCAATGAAGTTTAAAGCGCAGGGGGTCAGCGTGTGTGAAACGCCGTTCGTTTAGGATGAGCCTCGCCGCGGTGTTCTGAGCCGTTTGGAAAGTTTTCAATAAGGAGGCCTGGCAACCCACATATATACCACTACAATAATCCAGGTGGGATATGACAAGCCAATGGACAAGGGTACGAAGCAAGTCTCTGGGAAGGAGGTATCTAATGCGTCGAAGCCTCCACATGGCCTGGAACATTTTTTTGGAGACCAGGTGTACATGATCAACCAGCTGGAGATGTGAATCCAGGTGTACTCCTAAAAGTCTCAGGCTTTTGGCAATCGGGAGGGCCGAGCCCAGAGCTGGAAGCATTGTGTCAGTTACATGAGCGTGCGTGGACGAGAGGATGAGACAATGAGTTTTTTCCCTGTTTAGCCTGAAGCGGAACACCCTAGCCCATTGTTCTAAAGTGGAGAAACAGGCATCTATGAGCTTGGCAACTTCTGATACTGTGGATTGAAAAGGGATGTAGACTGTAATGTCATCCGCATAGATGAAAGGGTTGAGGTCCAGATTTGCAAGTGCTGTGGCTAGAGGCATCATCATTATATTGAATAGGGTGGGTGAGAGGGGAGAGCCCTGGGGGACCCCACAGGAAGCATTCCACGGTTCAGAAGTGTTGGAATTCACCATGACCTGATAGGACCTTGAAGTCAAGAAACCCTTGAACCAATGCAAAACTGGTCCTCCTATACCAAAAGAATCCAGTAGATGGAGCAGGAGTTCATGATCCACCATGTCAAAAGCACTAGACATATCAAATTGTAGCAGGAGAATCTTCCGTCCAACAGATAGTTCTCGTCGAAAGTTGGATAAGAGAGTAACCAGGACAGTCTCCGTGCTGTAATGAACTCGGAAACCTGATTGCGATTGATGGAGGATATCAAAATTAGTTAAAAATTCGTTGAGCTGAACATTGACCAGGCTCTCCATCAGCTTGATAACTAGAGGTATCGAAGCCACTGGGCGATAGTTAGAGATGACATCTGGCTTGATCTTTAAATTTTTGGGGATTGGGGTGAGAAGGATGTTTCCATGACCTGGCGGGAAAAATCCTGCGCTTAGCATATTGTTAAGGTAACAAGTCAGATCTTCAATGTAACATTTTGGTGCGACTTTAAGGAGATGAGTCGGACATACATCTAATTTGCAGCTTTTATTTGTGAATTTACGTAGAGCAGCAGTTACTTTGTCAGGTAACAGGCAATTGAATTTGATCCAAAAGCGGTCAGCAGGGCAAGCACCCGAAGGCACGTCCAAGGAGTTACCCTTCTAACATACAGAATCAAGCCTTCCTTTTCCCAGGAGGAATAGCACAGAGGACTGGATTTCAGGTAAGTACCCCTAATTGTAAAAAGAGTCCCATTTTAAGCTGTACGATATTATGATGAGGGCACTTAGCTGGAATGTAGACCTTGTTTGAATGGATACTTTGATCTTTCTTGATGGTGGTGCACTTGTTGCTCCAGCGTTTTCTACCCAGAACATCTTTAACCAACTTAGAAGGATAAAAGCTTTGTCTCCCTTTGAGGCACAAGCTATCTGTGGCTTTATTTTATTAAATACTGTGGCCAGGAAGCTATTTAAAATTAATAAATAATTAATTCCCCCTATTAAAAGTACCAACTAGACTGATTATTTTCCCTCACTATAGAAGAGCGCTCTGCTCCTGGGTCTTTTCTGTAGCATTCAAGCTGGCTCACATTTACCATATTGACAGAATATTTGAGCATTAATTAATATAAATTCCAGGCTGGTTTGGGATCAGTGCAAGGCCAGCTGACTCAGGTACAGTGCAAGGTTAAGCACAACTCAGCTCCTGCTGACATTAAATGTCACTGTGCTTTCAAACAACTTTATCTTTCTCTTTCTCAGGAACCCAAACAATTTCAGTCACAACTATGGAACCTCTCACTTTCCAATTTTTACTAGAGAAGTTATTTTCTTAGTTTTCTTCTCTCACACACACAGGGCAGTAAAGCCAAATTATATTTTTCTTTTGTTTTTTAAGCTTTCACAATTTCCTCACAATCTTTCAAACTCTCTGACAGCTTCAGACAAACACAGCTGTCTTCCCCTATGTCTTCAGCTCTTCTGTCAACTGGCAGGGGAGCTGTTGCCAAGGGTGACGATTCGTAGTCACCAGCTGACCTCCAGTGGCCAATCAGGACTTAATACATCACATTTCCAAAAGCCTGGAACTTAACTGAAAAGTTTATGGTCTCCATATTGAACCCATAGAAAATAATGGAACAATACACATTTTTGAATTTTAATAGTTAAACAAGCACTAAATGTACCCAAATTTCCCATGCCACTGTAGCACATCTATCTCCACAATCATATATTTTCAGATTTTAAAACCACACATTTTTAAAGATGTCACACATTTTTCTTAAATAAATCATGTTAAAATTATATAAATTCCTTATTTCACCTTGTAAACAATTAAAACTAAGTCCCAGTTTCCTCCTCCTCCATTGAGGACACGTCATAGAAACAATTTTTAAACCTTCTAAATAGCCCAAAGCACAACCCTGAGATTTCCCCATTTAAATGCACTTTTACTCCAAAACCACCCCCCTAGTTTACCAAGGGGCCCTTTTACTAAACTAAATTGGAGTGTGCCGCAGGTCCATTTTCAGCACAAAAAAAAGAGGCCTTTTTAACAGGCACGCTAAAAATGGATCATTGTGCGCCCAAAACCCATGCCTACACTACCACAAGCCATTTTTCAGCGCACCTTTGTAAAAGGACTCCCAAAAGAAGTTCTCAGAAATCCATAATTACTACAAATTTATGCAAAAGTTAAACCTTTAAATGCCATATCCATGTAACTCACATGACCAAAATAAATACTCCAAAAATTCTTTAAAATTATTTACCAGAACCTGTCCCCTAGAGACCCACAGGCCCCCTGACAATAAAAAAAAGAAATGTTTAAAATGATTCCACAGAGCATGAAACAAAAATACCCCAAATGGCCTAAATAAAATAAAATAAAACCAAACCAAAGTCAGAAGTCCTCTGACCTTGGTCCCCTAACATCCATCTGATGGTACAGGGGTTTCAGGGTTCTGGTGGACCCCCGACCACCCCAAATGCCAGTGGTATAAAATCATGAATGGCCTGGTTCTCCCAGCCGTGCAGGCTGAAAATTGAGGCCCTGGTTTCACTTCGGGTCTATCGTGACCTCCAGAGCCATGCTGAGCAAGTGCAAAAGTTTGCAGATGCTCAGAACATCCCATCTCCAATGTAGGCCCAGGTAGGGGATTTTCCTGATGACCTGCCGCCTCTGGAGCCCATTCCACAGTCCGGTGGCGACATGTCTGGGTGTCGCTGGATGCCAAAGAGCCCTGGAGCCTTCCTAGCCCCAGATTTGGCCACTGGCTACCAATGAAGGTAGGAATTGGATTTGGGAAGGCCTGAAGACCATTAGGATCCTCCCAATGGCCTGAAGACCATTGGGATCCTCCCAAACTCTTCCAGACCCCAAAAGGGTCTCAACAAATCAGGGTGGACAACAGTCAGCCCTGAAGTGGCCTAAAAACAGTGTGGGCCACCACAGAAGCCCCAGCAGCCACCCAGGGCTCAGGTAAGCCCTCTCTTTAATTTATTAACCCATTTACAGTATTTATGATTATTTGGAGGGGCATTTTCGAAAGGGGACGACCATGCCTAAGGCAACCAACTTTAAGGACGGTGCCGCGAAGGGGTGGGGCAATGTGTATTATTGAAACAAGATGGACGTCCATCTTTTGTTTCGATAATACGTTGGGGGACACCCAAATCTTGATATTTAGGTCGACCTTAGAGATGGTCATCCTCGGTTTTCGGTGATAATGGAAACCAAAGACGTCTATCTTAAAAACGTCCAAATCCAAGCCCTTTGGTCGTAGGAGGAGCCAGCATTTGTAGTACACTGGTCCCGCTCACATGCCAGGACACCAACCAGGCACCCTAGGGGGCACTGCAGTGGACTTCACAAATTGCTCCCAGGTGCTCCAGGTGCTGAGCCCCCCCCCCCCCCCCAGGTCCGCCTGCTTGAAGTACACTGCACCCACTACAACTGCTCCAGGCACCCTTATACTGCTGCGATGGACCTGAGTATGGCATTTGAGGCTGGCATAGAGGATGGCAAAGTATTTTTAAACTTGTTTTTTATGGTAGGAGGGGGTTAGTGACCATTGTGGGAGTAAGGGGAGGTCATCCCCGATTCTCTCCGGTGGTCATCTGGTCAGTTTGGTCACCTTTTTGATGGTTGGTCGTGAAAAATAATGGACCAAGTAAAGTCGGCCAAGTGCTTGTCAGGTACACCCTTCTTTTTTCTATTATCAACCGAGGCCGACCATCTCCTAATCACGCCCCAGTCCTGCCTTCGCTACCCTGCCGACAAGCCCCCATGAGGGTGTAAAAAAATCGGCTTTCGATTATGCCGATTTGGAAGACCTTGCAAGAAGGACGCCCATCTCCCAATTTGTGTTGAAAGATAGGCATCCTTCTCTTTCTAAAATAAGCATGTTGGTCATTTTACTATTGTAACAATGTTAACAAAATTGTAAGTTAAACTGCCTTGGGTGAATCTCTTCATAAAGGCAATCAATCAATCAATGTAAGGAGGGTGTACACATGGGAAGAGCATGAGTGAGACATGGGTATGTTTCCCTCTTATGTGCACAAATTATAGAATACTTTAGTGTATCTATGCTCAAAACAATTCAGTGCAAATGTAATCTATACTCTAATGTGACAAAATCTATATTGGCAGATCTACAAGACCCATAAAATACAGGCTCAATGAGCATAAATCACTTATTAAAGGAGGCATATTAATAGTGCCAATTGTACATCACTGGCTACATTTTAAGCAGTGTCAGACTTGTACTGGTGTGTAATTGATCAAATTAACTTGGGAAAGGAAAGGATTTGATTTGTCTATTAAATTACAAGGACCAACGGACCAACGCTGGATATATACTTTGAAAACCTTATTGCTATCAGGTTTAAATATTGAATTGTATTGGGCATCTTTGATGTACATTACTTACAGTTTGATTGACTCTTGGGTTCAGCATGTGACTAAGGTTTCTCTAATAAATAGTTGCCATGTAGATAAGTTAAATAATTAATTTTAAAAATGGTTGAGATATGGTGCGGTGCCTGCTAGAGGCTATCAGTTAATGATAGTCCCCTTAGAATCAAAACTATATAGAGATGAATGGTCCAACTTAACTTTCTTTCTGAGAAGTTCTGAGAGAATAGCACATTTTTCTGGTAAGATAATATTATTTTGCTCTGTGCTTTGGGAACTTAAAAATTGGGCTTTAAAGGAGGAATTGTAGGATAATGATAGGCAGAAATAAAAAAAAAAAAAAAAAGAAAAGAAAAAGCAAACTTTATCAACTAGTCTCTATACCCTTTTCTCCCTAGTTTTGAAACTTGAACTTTGTAACAAAGCAGTAACAGAAAGCCCCAAGCAGGCACAGCAGAACCTAGTTCAGTCTTCATTCCCACCCCCTTCCTCAGCTCCCACCCACCCCTAGCACAACTCTTTATTTATAGTCTTTATTCTAATTAGGATAACAAGAGGAGTGTTTTCATTAGAGTTTTAATTTCATTTTCATTAGTTTTAATTACATTTCATTATTTTCTGAGAAGCAAACACTAAATAAATTACACATTACACCATATAATCTTAAGGCTCTTTATATTCATCTAATATCCCTAGTACCTTAAGAAATTTTAATTAAACAACTCTATAATACTAAGATGCAGACAGCAGTCCAGCAGAGAGCGTAGTGCTATCCAGTCTTTTACATTGAGTGTCACATGTATGATTATCTCCCAGTTGGTGAGAGGTTTTACGTATGTGCTTGATGCAACGAACTCCTAGCTTTCAGAGTACGAGTCTGTTCTCTTCAGGCTAGAATAGCAGACTTGAAGGAGCTGAGAGAGACAGAGAGGTGCATAGAGGCCTACAGTGACATTATAGAGAAGTCCCATTTCCAGTCTGGCAGCACCTGTGCTGCCTTAGAGGAAGGAGGTCTCCTAAAAGGAGAACATCACCCTGGAGACGTTGAAAGTAGAGAATTGCACGGGGACTGAAATCTTACAGATCCCCGCCCATCCCCACTGGAATCTTACCCATCTCCACCAGTTCCTGCTGGAATCTTACCCATCCCCACCCATTCCCGCAAGAATTTAACCCATCCCCACCTGTCCCCACAAGACTTTAATCTGTCCCTACTCAGTCCCGCAAGAATTTAATGGTACATAAAAAACATTCTGGTCAGCTCTCTGTCTCTCTCTGGGTTCGAGCTGCAGCACTGCCAACAAGGAAGTAACAGAAGTTGGAACTTGGAACACTCTGGTGTGCACATGTAAGACTTGTCTCTGATACACTGGCACTGTGTGCTAAGAGGTCGCTACATGCATGCAAAAGTAGGTCAGGTGACATCTGATGCTTGTGCCTGTGTCAGAGCTGAGGTCTGCACATCAGCCCAGGAGCAGAGAGGATTAACAGTAAGTGACAGCAGATAAAAACCTGAATTGTCCATCCAGTCTGCCCAATAGTCACAGTCATTATCAATTCATGACTAAATCAGCAATGAAGGTGATATTATATACTTGATTATGGTATTTCTTTGGTGTTTCTGGGGCATAGACCATAGAAGTCCGCCCAGCCCTATCCTTATGTTCCAACTGCTGGAGTTGCCATCGAAGCCCACTCCAGCCTATTCGTCATGAGCGTGCCGATATGGTAAGCGGGGTAAACACCGCAGGGGGCGCTGACCTCTGGAGGGTGCTACCGCGGTGCTTACCCTCGCCACTTACCTGAGCTCCGCGCTGCCGAGGCCTTTAAACCTTTTATCTCCGAGGCTTCGATGGTCGCAGCAGCGTCAGTGAAAGCGCTGCCGACGTCTCCCTTCCCTTCGCGCTCGTTGGTTCCCTCAGTGTCCCGCCTTCTTCTGACGTCAGAAGAAGGCGGGACACTGAGGGAACCAACGAGTGCGAAGGGAAGGGAGACATCGGCAGCGCTTTCACTGACGCTGCTGCGACCGGAGGTAAAAGATTTAAAGGCCCCAGGGTGTGGAGCTGAGGTAAGGGAAGGGCAGAGAGGCATGGATGGGAGGGCAGGGCCCAGGGAGAGGAGATATTGCTGGAAATGGAGGAGGGGGAGAGAGGAAAATTGCTGGCTATGGATAGAGGAGGGAAGGGCAGAGAGGGACATGGATGGACATGGATGGGAGGGCAGGGCCCAGGGAGAGGAGAAATTGCTGGAAATGGAGGGGAGGGGAGAGAGGAGAATTGCTGGCTATGGATGGAGGAGAGAAGGGCAGAGAGGGACATGGATGGACATGGATGGGAGGACAGGACCCAGGGAGAGAGGAGAAATTGCTGGAAATGGATATAGAGCAAGGAATGAAGAAGAAAGGAGGAAAGTAAATAAATAAATGGAAAGGAAGCCCTGGAAATGGAGTTAAGAGGACAGATAGCAGCAGAAGCAGATACTGGGCCAGCATGATCAGAAAAAGAAAGTCACCAGACAACAAAGGTAGAAAAAAAATAATTTTATTTTCATTTTAGTGTTTGGAATATGTCCACTTTGAAAATTTACATCTGCTATCTTATTTTGCAATGTATAGCAATTTGTTTCTAAAAATATTGCTGGCAATTCCTGTCAGTGTGGCAAGTGGTGAGCGATCATTTTCACGGTTAAAAATCATAAAAAATTATTTGTGATCTATTTGTTGAGCAATCCCACAAAGATGCACTCCATCTTTCATCTCCATTTTCTAATTAGGGATCCTTTTGGGCTCATTTTTGAAAGAGAAGGGTGCCAATCTTTCGACACAAATTGGGAGATGGGCATCCTTCTCCCAGGGTCGCCCAAATCAGCATAATCAAAAGCCGATTTTGGGCGCCCTCAACTGCTTTCTGTCGCGGGGACGACCAAAGTTCACAGGGGCATGTCGGAAGCAAAGCGAAGGCGGGACTGGGGCGTGCTTAACACATGGGCATCCTCGGCCGATAATGGAAAAAAGAAGGACGTTCCTGACGAGCACTTGGATGACTTTACTTGGTCCATTTTTTCTTGCGATCAAGCCTCAAAAAGGTGCCCGAACTGACCAGATGACCACTAGAGGGAATTTGGGATGACCTCCCCTTACTCCCCCGGTGGTCACTAACCCCCTCCCACCCTCAAAAAACTTTAAAAATATTTTTTGCCAGCCTCTATGCCAGCCTCAAATGTCATACCCAGCTCCATCACAGCAGTATGCAGGTCCCTGGAGCAGTTTTAGTGGGTACAGTACACTTCAGGCAGGCAGACCCAGGCCCATCCCCTTCCACCTGCTACACTTGTGGGGGTAAATGTGAGCCCTTCAAAACCCACCACAAAACCACTGTGCCCACATGTAGGTGCCCCCATTCACCCCTTAGGGCTATGATAGTGTTGTACAGTTGTGGGGAGTGGGGGTTTGGGGGGCTCAGCCCCCAAGGTAAGGGAGCTATGCACCTGGGAGCAATTTGTGAAGTCCAATGCAGTGCCACCTAGGGTGCCCGGTTGGTGGCCTGGCATGTCAGGGGGACCAGTGCACTACGAATACTGGCTCCTCCCACAACCAAATGGCCTGGATTTGGTCATTTCTGAGATAGGCGTCCTCGGTTTCCATTATCGCTGAAAACCGGGGACAACCATCTCTAAGGTCACCTAAATGTGGAAATTTAGGCGTCCCCAACTATATTATCAAAACGAAAGATGGCCGCCCATCTTGTTTCAATAATACAGGTTTCCCCGCCCCTTCGCCGGGACGTCCTCAGGAAAACTTGGGCGCCCCATTCGATTATGCCCCTCTATGTGTTCATCCCACGCCTTTTTGAATTCCGTCACCATTTGTGTCTCTACCACTTCCTTAATGGAGACTTTCCACATCTGCACTGTTAAAGCAAGGAGGAGATAGCACTCAAAGAACTTGGTACTCGGTTGGTGAGACGTTGGCAGAAGTGCAGCATACACTTCCACAGCAACCCCCCAGGAATTGTTTCTGTCCCCACGGGAACCCCACAGGAACTCCACAGGAACTGCTTCCGTCCCCATGGAATCCCAGCATAACTTCTTCCGTCTCCTTGGGTACCCCACGGGTTCCGCGGAATGCCCACAAACCCTGTTCCTGTGCAAGTCTCTAGTCAGAAGTAATCCTGTTGCCAGTACCAGCCCACCAGGGGATGCAATATCCTTTCATACCGAGGATGTGTCTCCAAGAGCTTCTGCCCAGGAGGGAAGGGTTAGGATGGCTGTTGAAGTTGGTGATTTGATTATTAGGCATGTAGATAGCTAGGTGGCTGGTGGACATGAGAATTGCCTGGTAACTTGCATGCCTGGTGTGAAAGTGGCGGACCTCACGTGTCACCTAGATAGGATTTTAGATAGTGCTGGGGAAGAGCTGGCTGTCTTGGTACATGTAGGTACCAATGACATAGGACAATGTGGGATGGAGGTTCTGGAAGCTATTTTTAGGCTCTTAGGTAGAAAGCTGAAATCCAGATCCTCCAGGGTAGCATTTTCAGAAATGCTCCCCATTCCACACGTAGGGCCCAAGAAACAATCATAGCTCAGGAGTCTCAGTGCATGGATGAGGCGCTGGTGCAGTGAGGAGGGTTTTAGATTTGTTAGGAACTGGGCAACATTCTGGGGAAGGGGGGGCCTATTCCAAAATGATGGACTCCACCTTAAGCAGAGTGGGGCCAGGCTGCTGATATTGGCATTTAAAAAAGAGATAGAGCAGCTTTTAAACTAGAAACTGGGGGAAGGTTGACAGTCGCTCAAAAGCACATGGTTCGGAATAAGGTATCTTTCAAAGATATCACCCAAACAAGGAAGATAGGGCATCCCGATAGTGAGGTTGCAATAGAGAGCATTGTAAACTAGGTGTTTTTAAATAAAAAGCAGACAGATTTTCAAAATTGCACATTATCACTATGAACTGCTGAGCAGGATGTAAATACGAAAAACAAACATAGTTTGAAAAGTCTATATGCGAATGTCAGAAGCCTAAGAAATAAAATAGTAGAGTTAGAATATATTGCATTAAATGAAAAAATAAATATAATAGGCATTTCTGAGACCTGGTGGAAGGAGGATAACCGGTGGGACACTGTAGATACAGATTATTTCGCAGTGATAGGGTGGATCAAATTGGTGGATGGGTAACATTGTATGTTAAGGAAGGCCTTTAATTGAATAGACTAAAAATTCTACAGGATACAAAACACAGCTTGGAAGGATCCAACTGAAAATAATAGGAAACTGCATAAAGAATGGCAAGTCAAATGCACAGCGCTGATAAGGAAGGCAAAGAGAGACTTTGAAAAGAAGATTGTGTTGGAAGCAAAAAAGCATAGTAAAACCTTTTTTTAAGGTATATTAAAAGCAAGAAGCTGGCATTAGAATCAGTTGGACTGCTAGATGAGCGAGGGGTAAAAGGGGCACTCAGGGAAGACAAGCACATAACAGCGATTACATAAATTCTTTGCTTTGGTCTCCACCGAGGAAGATATGGGAGAGATACCAGTGCCAGAAATGGTATTCAATGCTGATGAGTTAGGAAAACTGAAACAAATCTCTGTAAACCTGGAAGATGTAATGAACTTGCAGAACTATTGTTAGTAATATATAATTTCTTTTAAAATCATGCAAATTACCTGAAGATTGGAGGGTGGCCAGTGTAACGCTGATTTTTAAAAAGGGTTCCAGAGGTGGTCCAGGAAATTACAGACAGATGAGCCTGACATTGGTGCCGGGAAAATGGTAGAGACTATTATAAGAACAAAATTACAGAGCATACTCAAAAGCATGGATTAATGAGACAAACAGGTGAATTTTCGAAAGAGAAGGATGCCCATTTTCCGTCACAAATCAGGAGATGGGCGTCCTTCTCTCAGGGTCGCCCAAATCAGCATAATGGAAAGCTGATTTTGGGCATCCTCAAGTGCTTTCCGTCGGGGGGACAACCAAAATTCATGGGGGCGTGTTGGCACCGTACCGAAGACTAGGGCATGATTTAGAGATGGGTGTCCTCGGCTGATAATGGAAAAAAGAAGGGCGTCCCTGACGAGCATTTGACTGACTTTCCTTGGTCCATTTGTTTCATGAGCAAGCCTCGAAAACGTGCCCGAACTGACCAGATGACCACCGGAGGGAATCGGGAATGGCCTCCCCATACTCCCCCAGTGGTCACTAAACCCCACCCACCCTCAAAAAAAACTTTAAAAATATGTTTTGCCAGCCTCTATGCCAGACTCAAATGTCATACCCAGCTTATCACAGCAGTATGCAGGTCCCTGGAGCAGTTTTTAGTGGGTGCAGTGCACTTCAGGCAGGCGGACCCAGGCCCATCCCCTCCCACCTGTTAAACTTGTGGTGGTAAATATTGAGCCCTCAACCCCCCCCCCCCAAACCCACTGTACTCACATGTAGGTGCCCCCCTTCACCCCTTAGGGCTATGGTAGTGGTGTACAGTTGTGGGCAGTGGGTTTTGTGGGGGGTTGGGGTTCTCAGCACCGAAGGTAAGGGAGCTATGCACCTGGCAGCAATTTGTGAATTCTACTGCAGTGCCCCCTAGGGTGTCTGGTTGGTGTCCTGGTATGTCAGGGGGACCAGTGCATTACGAATGCTGGCTCCTCCCATGACCAAATAGCTTGTATTTGGTCATTTTTGAGATGGGCGTCCTCGGTTTCCCTTATCGCCGAAAACTGGGGACGACCATCTCAAAAATGACCTACGGTCGACCTAAATTTCATGATTTGGGTGTCCCCAACCGTATTATCGAAATGAAAGATGGACGCCCATCTTGTTTCAATAATACGGGTTGCCCCACCCCTTTACGGGGCTGTCCTGCGAGGACGCCCTCATGACAAATTGGGCGCCCCGTTCGATTATGCCCCTCAAAGCCAACATGAATTTAGTGAAGGGAAATCTTGCCTGAACAATCTACTACATTTCTTTGAAGGGGTGAACGAACATGTGGATAAAGGTGAGCTGGTCGATATTGTGCATCTGGATTTTCAAAAGGCATTTGAAAAATTACCTCAAGAAAGACTCCAGAGGAAATTGGAAAGTCATGGGATAGGAGGCAGTGTTCTATTGTGGATTTAATAACTTGTTAAAGGATAGAAAACAGAGAGTAGGGTTAAATGGTCAGTATTCTCAATGGGGAAGGGTAGATAGTGGGGTTCCACAGGGGTCTGTGTTGGGACTGTTGTTTTTAAACATATTTATAAATGATCTAGACATGGGAATAAGTAGTGAGGTAATTAAATTTGCTGACGACACAAAGTTATTCAAAGTTAAATCGCAAGAAGATTGTGAAAAATTGCAAGACAAACTTACGAGACTGGAAGACGGGGTATCCAAATAGCAGATCATATTTAATGTAAGCAAGTGGAATGTGATGAATGTAGGAAAGAGGAACCCGAACTATAGTTATGTGATGCAAGGTTCTGCGTTAGGAGTCACCGACCAGGAAAATGATCTAGGAGTCATCGCTGATAATACTTTGAAACCTCTGCTCGGTGTGCTACGGCCACAAAGAAAGCAAATAGAATGTTATGTGTTATTAAGAAAGGAATGGGAAATAAAAACAAGGATGTTATAATGTCTTTCTATCGCTCCATGGTGCGATCACACCTTGAATACTGTGTGCAATTCTGGTCACCACATCTCAAAAAAGATATATGGAATTAGAAAAGGTACAGTGAAGGGCAACAAAAATGATAAAGGGGATGGACGACTTCACTATGAGGAAAGGCTGAAACAGCTAGGGCTCTTCAGCTTGGAGAAAAGATGGTTGAGGGGAAATATGATAGAGGTCTATAAAATAATGAGTGGAGCGGAACGAGTAGATGTGAATACTAGGACTAGAGAGCACTCAATGAAACTGAAAAGTAGTAATTAAACTCTGGAATTCATCGGAATGTGGTAAAAGCAGTTAGCTTAGGGAGGGGGGAGTTTTAAAAAGTTTGGATAGCTTCCTAAAAGAAAAGTCCATAAGTTATTATTAAAATGGACTTGGGAAAATCCACGGCTTATTTCTAAGATAAGCAGTATAAAATGTTGTACTGTTTTGGGATCTTGCCAGGTACTTGTGACCTGGATTGGCTACTGTTGGAAACAGGTCTTGATGGACCTTCAGCCTGTCCCAGTATGGCAACACTTATTTACTTATTCACTTATGTACTTATTGAGGATGTTTTTGATGGCCTTGAAAGCTGTTTAGACTCACAATCCTGTAATTGAAACATATGTGTTAATTTATCATCTGCAAGATTTGAAATTAAATATTCAACTTTTAACAGTTAATGATATAATAAATCATAATTTAATGTTAAATTCCCTAGCTTGGCATGGAGATTATTTCAGGGATACCACTTTGACATGTTCTAAAGTCATTTTCTGAAAGTGTAATACCTGTCTCCGCCACCAGGGCATTTACAGTTCAAATCCCACTGCCACTCCTTGTGATTTTGGGCAAGTCACTTAACCCTCCATTCTCAGAAACATAATTACACTGTAAGCCCTCTGGGGACAGGGAAATACCCATAATATCTGAATGTAACTCACTTTGAGCTATAACTGAAAGAGCATGAGCTAAATCAAATATATATCTGCCAGGTTATATCTAGTTATAGTATGTTCAGCCTAAATGTTTATGCTAGGGAGGCAATTCTATAACTGAGTACTAGATTGTATATATGGTGCCTAAAAAATTTGTGTGGTAAACATGTCCACCTAAGCGTATTCTATAAGCAGTGCCTAAATTTACACATAGTATATAGAATACGCTTAGTTGATACCCAGGGCTTAAAACTACATACATCCATTTATCTCAGTGTAAACATGGCCTAAATCCCTGTGCATAGGTTTACTTGCACTGGATCATATTCTATAATTACTCATGTAAATTTTGGAATGCCCACAAAATGCCCATTTCCGTGTGTAAATTATAATTATTGCCAAACTAGTGCTCATTATTGCTTGTTAACTGCTGTTAAAAACTCTGATTAGCTTGTTATGCCATTTAAGTTACATGCGTAGTTATGGAATACGCCTGGATTTCAGCGCGGATCTCCAGGCATGGTATATGGAATCCAGCAGTGAATGTCCCAAAGCTGGACTGGAATTGTCTATTCTATAAAAGCATCTGGGCAACCAAATTCTGTTATAGAATATTAGCATAAACCTGTATTGGTGAACTTTGCACCTACTATAAGTTTATTCTAGAACATCATGCCTAAATTCTGGGAATGCCCCTGACCTGTCCATCCCCCTCCCATGACCACTCCCCCTTTTGAGTTGTGTACTATAAAATGCAGGTGCACATTATATAGAATAAAGCGCAGGACAGATTAGTGCGTAAATCCTAATGAGTGCCAAACCAATTTACAGCTCATTAACTAATTAGGCTGAGTGTGGATCTGGACGCCTATATGTGGGCAGCCTATATAGAATCCATGAGTTACACCAGGTCTATGCCTGTACATGCTCAAGTGAATGTTCCCTTTTTATTTATAAGGGATTTGCATTCATACATTATAGAGCACTCTGCTATCACTTACTTGCCCATTAACCCATTTAAGTGCTAGTATCCTACAAATTTAAGTGTGTAAATAGCACCTCATTATAGAATTAGTGTATAGATATATAGTTGCTCAATATCTGCAGCTATATGTCTAGAATAGGTGGATAGTGGCCCTTGTCCCCAAAACATTTCTTCCACACCCATTTTTCCTATGTATGCAAATTCGGATTCAAATATCAGATAAGTTTGATAAAGTCTTCTTTTTAACCTTATTTGCTTCAAATTACTATGAGAATATGAGTACTTCCTCATCTCTATGTTTTGTGTTTTCTTTTAGAATGTCCTAAAATTTTGAAAAAAAAGCAATGCCTCTAGGAAAGGATTTGAATCTCTGTGGATAGGAACAGAATGCTTCTGGCCAAGGTAAATTTATTCCTTAAAAAAAAAATCTATGATGTACCAGAAATATATATCTGATTTGTTTTCACGTCTTTCTCAAGCTAGGGTCCATTGGGCATCCCTGTGATATGTTATTCTTCACATCAGGATGCTCTCTCTTCTCTCCCCCCCCCCCCCCCCCCCCCATTCCTTATCTCAATATGTTGCTCTCTAGCTCTGGGAAAGAAAGAAAGAAAGAAAGAAAGAAAGAAAGAAAGAAAGAAAGAAAGAAAGAAAGAAAGAAAGAAAGAAAGAAAGAAAGAAAGAACATATATAGGCTACCTCAGTATGAATATTCCCTTGACCCCAAAATTACCATGAACCAAGTATCTAGTTGCATGCCCCTAGCTACTTTCACAACTTTTTTTTTCTTTTGTGTCAATTACCAGATTTTACACATTCATTCCCCACTCATTTAATTCTATCAGATTCTTACTAATTCTCTAATCCATAATATACTGTAACTAAAACTCATTCAAGTGTCCTTTAACTAATGCTTGCTTACTGCATCCAAAAATGGCTTATCTCAGGATGTGCTGAGGCATCCCACATTAATTTTTGGATATGAGTGCAGTACCCACACATTAAAAAAAATAAAATTTATTTTTTAGCATTGGGGTGGGTCGGGGCGGAGAGTGGGTGTGTTCTGCACAAATCAGTTAGTGCAGCTACATTGCTGCATGCTAACCGGTTAATAAGTGACAATAGAGGCTCACGCACTAATGGGAAAATTAATGCATGGCCATTAATAGAGAAAATAGAAAAATCAGTTATTTTACCTAGCGGTCAAAATGGCCTTATCACATGGGAATGACCTGCATAAGGATGCACTAAGGCCACTTTTTAGCATACTTTGGTAAAAGAGCCTCTTAGGGCCCCTTTTACTAAGGCACGTAGGCACCTACGTGCTTACAATGTGTGTCAAATTAGAACTACTGCCTGGTTACCGTGTACCCCAGGCGGCAAATCTAATTTTTATGCGTGTTCGATATGCACATCGGAAAATATTGTTTCTTTTCTGATGCTTGACGCTAACCGGGCAGTAATCGGCAGTGTACATGCGCTGATGATTAGCGCCCAGTTAATGCGTGGGACCTTACCGCTAAGTCAATAGGTGGCAGTAAGGTCTCAGACCCAAAATGGATGTGCCAATTTTTTTTTTTGCTGCACGTCAATTTTTGGCTAAAAAAAAAGGCCTTTTTTGCAGGCGAGCTGAAAAATGGACCTGCACGCATCCAAAACACGTGCCTACACTAGTGCAGACCATTTTTTAGTAAAAGGACCCCTTAGTTTTTAAACTTACTGGAATTTGTTGCTGTCACTTAGGGGCAGTGGCGTACCAAGGAGGGGGGGCGGTGGGGCGGTCCGCCCCGGGTGCCAGTGGGTGGGGGGGTGCTCTGCTCCCGCCACCTCCTTTAAACAAAAATTGGCGAAGCAGCATCACAGGCAGCGCCTCGTCTGCCCTGCTTGTGAAAAAAATCAAATCTCTCCTTCTCCTCGTCTTGACGTCGACTCAGGCCTTCCAATCAATCACTATGTCCCGCCCTCCTCTAAGGTAACTTCCGCGAAGGCGGGCGGGACATAGTGATTGATTGGAAGGCCCGAGTCGACGTCAAGATCAGGAGAAGGAGATTTGATTTTTTTACAAACAGCGGGGCAGACGAGGCGCTGCCTGCAATGCTGCTTCGCCGATTCAGACAGTAGTGAGAACGGGCCTGAGGTGGGGAAGGAGAGGGGCGAAAGGGACTCGGGTGGGGGTGTTCAGAGGGGAAAAGAGGAGGGGAGAAGGGGACTGGGGTGGGGATCTCAGACAGGGGAGGGGGAGGGGAGAAGGGGACTGGAGTGGTGATCTCAGACGGGAGAAGGGAAGAGGAGGGGAGAAGGGGACTGGGGTGGGGGTGTTCAGAGGGGAAAAGGGGAGGGGAGAAAGGGACTGGGGTGGGGGTCTCAGACAGGGGAGGGGAGAAGGGGACTGGGGTGGGGGTCTCAGATGGGAGAAGGGAAGGGGAGGGGAGAAGGGGACTGGGGTGGGGGTGTTCAGAGGGGAAAAGGGAAGGGAGAAGGGGACTGGGGTGGGGTCTCAGATGGGAGAAGGGAAGGGGAGGAGAGAAGGGGACTGGGGTGGGAGTGTTCAGAGGGGAAAAGGGGAGGGGAGAAGGGGACTGGGGTGGGGGTCTCAGACAGGGGAGGGGAGAAGGGGACTGGGGTGGGGGTCTCAGATGGGAGAAGGGAAGGGGAGGGGAAAAGGGGACTGGGATGGGGGTGTTCAGAGGGGAAAAGGGAAGGGAGAAGGGGACTGGGGTGGGGGTCTCAGATGGGAGAAGGGAAGGGGAGGAGAGAAGGGGACTGGGGTGGGAGTGTTCAGAGGGGAAAAGGGGAGGGGAGAAGGGGACTGGGGTGGGGATCTCAGACAGGGGAGGAGGAGGGGAGAAAGGGACTATGTTGGGGATCTCAGATGGGAGACGGGGAGGGGAGAAGGGGACTGGGGTGGGGGCCTCAGACAGGGGAGGGGAGAAGGGGACTGGGGTGGGGGTCTCAGACAGGAGAAGGGGAGGGGAGAAGGGGACTGGGGTGAGGGTGTTCAGAGGGGAGAAGAGGACTGGGGTGGGGGTCACAGACAGGAGAGGGGGAGGGGAGAAGGGGACTGGGGTGGGGGTGTTCAGAGGGGAGAAGGGGGCTGGAACTGGGGGCTGAAAAAAGGGGCAGAGAGAGAGGGGGCAGATCCTAGATGGAAGGGGGAGCGAGAGGGAGGGCAGACCCTGGATGGATGGGAGAGGGAGGGAGGGCAAATAGTGGATTGAAGGGGCAGAGAGAAAGGGCAGACAGTGGAGTGGATGGAAGGGAAAGGACAGACAGTGAATGGAAGGGGCAGAGATAGAGGGCAGATGTGGATGGAAGGAAGGGAGAGAGGGCAGACATTGGATGGAGGGAACAGCAGAGAGGGCTGACACTGGATGGCAGAGAACGAAGACAGATGCTGGATGGAAGGAAGATGGTGAAAAGAAGATGAGGAAAGCAGAAACCAGAGACAACAAACTGTAAATAAAATATATATTTTTTTGTTTTTTGCTTTAGGATAAAGTAGTATTGTAGCTGTGTTAATAAATGTTTATAATAGAACATGTAAACAAGGTAATCTTTTTATTGGACTAATTTTAATACATTTTGACTAACTTTCGGAGAACAAAACCCCCTTCCTCAGGTCATGATAGGATACTGTAACAGCACTATACTGTACTGACCCGAGGACGGAGGTTTTGGCCTCTGAAAGCTAAATGTATTAGTCCAATAAAATGGTATTATTTTACTTTCTATATTTGTTTTATTTTTATTTGTTAATTTGTAAAGTGGTGATTGGTACTTGTTAGTTTTTTTTCAAATTTACATCTGCTGTCTTTATATTTTGCACAGTACTAGGGGACAGTTTCTGTTTCTGTGGTGTTGCATTGTATGCAGAGTCTGGCATTGGGGGTTCAGTTTAATTTTTGTCTAAATAGAAAGTTTATGATTACTTATTCTATAGTGGATTAGGGTGTATCTGTGTTTGTGAAAAAGACATGGCTTTCAGTTGGCATTGACTGTGCAGGATCTACGATCTGTACTATTCTGTCTGGTTTCGTTTTACAATAGGTGAATTGATGTTCTAGTGCTCACTGTAGTGTTTAAGATGCTTTCCTTTTCCTTGTGTGACTCGTAGAAATGACTGCTTATGGTATGGTAGAATTGCTCTATAGGTCCTGAGTGTTTTGTATTCTCGGTATGCCTAGTACTGGATTTTTTTTTGGGGGGGGGGGGGTTAAAAAATGACCGGCCCCGGGTGTCAACTACCCTAGGTACGCCACTGCTTAGGGGTCCTTTTACTTAGCCTTAGTAGGGATATCACACAGGTAGCATGCACCAAATTGACACCACCGCCGGGGTAGTACGGGCACCCAGTGATAATTCTGAAGTTGATACTCGCTGTTTCCCACAAAACAATTTTCTATTTTCTACCATGGGGTGCATTCCCGGTGGTAGTCATAAGCGTGGCCACATTGCCGCGTGCTGCCTAATTACTGCATGAGTAGTGCGTAGAGCCATTACTGCCAAGTAAATAGGTGGCAGTAAGGACTCAGGCAGGAAATAGCCATGCACTACTTTCACTATTAGCGTTGGCCATTTACCGCCCTATTTAAAAAAAGACCTTTTTACCTGCTGCAGTAAAAAAATGGTCCAGCACACTAATGCAGTCCACTTTTTACTGCAGCTTAGTAAAAGGGCCCCTTAGGGTCCTTTTATTAATGTTCAATAAGTGTTTGCAAGTATCACACTTTAACAGCAAAAATTAACTTGTGGTGAGTGAAAAGGCTGTACTGTAATGGATGCAGGTATACCCATAGCATGTCCTCTGTAATTACTGCGTTGAAAAGTTCTTTACCACGTGTTAGGACTATTTGCAATTAGTGTGGACACACATCATTTCTTTTTGCATGAATAGAAATCAAACAAAATAAAACATGGAAAAGAAAATAAGATGATACCTTTTTTATTGGACATAACTTAATACATTTCTTGATTAGCTTTCGAAGGTTGCCCTTCTTCGTCAGATCGGAAATCGAAATCTTTTTGCTGAAATACCATGCACTAACTGCAATGTAGAGTCCATACCCGTTCTCTGCAGATAACACACAAATTAATGCATGCTGTCATGCCAGCATGGAAACAGTTACCACACACTAATTTGCACAGTTAACTGCTTATTTAATACCTTCAATAAAAGGAAACCTAAATATCTAGAGTTCAATTGAAAATTTAACATTGCTGGACACTGACAATAATCAAGTAAAGAGAAAAAAATAGGGGAAGACGAATCCAAAACCAACACCTGGTGAGGTAAAAACAGAAAAAATTATTGAAAAAATAGGAATGACTTGATGCAGATCTGCGTTTCGGTGCACAAATGCCTGCGTCAGGAGACAACGATATCCATATGTATGATCTTAAGTAGCAAAATCCTCAAATTCACATATTAAAACAACAAAGAAATGTGGAGCTAGATTATATATATATATATGGTGCCCAAAAATTGGTGCTGAAAAAGTGCTATTCTATAAATTGCAGTTTATAGAATAGTGCTTATGCCCAGAGGTCACATGGTGCAAATGCCTGCAACTAAATTTACATGCAGAGCCCCCATTTTCTATAATTATGTGTGTAACACAAAACCACACCCCTAATCCGCTCCAAAACATCCATGAGTCACCCATTTCTGCTCCCCCTTTTTTGGGTCATGTGTAAAATGTAGGTGCAGATCCCACACCTAAATATATGTGCATATGTTCTAATCAAATCTAATTAGCATCAGTAATTGCTTGTTAAAAAGCCAATTATTGTCACTAATTGACTTGTTATGTAATTAAATGGCATGAGAAAATTAGGCATGCACCCAAATTTGCGGGCACAATTTTTATAGAATTTGGGGGTGGTGTCTTAAACCAAAGGCAATTTTTGCCTGAAAGGTTTATAAACTAAGGCTCATGACAACGATGAGCAGAACACAGGTCTAGTGAACAGTGACACAAAGTTAATATGGGATCGATCATTTAGCACCGCCTAAATAGATGCAGTAAGTGGTCCCCTATCAATATTTTTTTCAGGACTCATATGCTAATGGAAATAATAGCGCAGGATCTATAAACATTTTTTAAAAGCCCTATTTTAAGGACACATATTGGCCTTAGCATGCAGGAAAGTCCCATTTTTTAGCGCATCTTAGTAAAAGGACCCTTAACTTTCTTCTAATGTGTTCTTTAAGTTGGGATTACTACTACTACTACTACTATTTAGCATTTCTATAGCGCTACAAGGCGTACGCAACGCTGCACAAACATAGAAGAAAGACAGTCCCTGCTCAAAGAGCTTACAATCTAATAGACAAAAAATAAAGAAACAAATCAAATCAATTAATGTGTACAGGAAGGAGGAGAGGAGGGTAGGTGAAGGCAAGTGGTTACAAGTGGTTACGAGTCAAAAGCAATGTCAAAGAGGTGGGCTTTCAGTCTAGATTTAAAGGTGGCCAAGGATGGGGCAAGACGTAGGGGCTCAGGAAGTTTATTCCAGGCGTAGGGTGCAGCGAGACAGAAGGCGCGAAGTCTGGAGTTGGCAGTAGTGGAGAAGGGAACAGATAAAAAGGATTTATCCATGGAGCGGAGTGCACGGGAAGGGGTGTAGGGAAGGATGAGTGTTTCCTCAGTCATTTCTGAGTTCCTTTAGTCTTTTTCAGCTCAAAATATTTTAAAATTGGGTTGAAATGTCACTCACACACAAACATAAAGCAGATTTAAGGGGACCCTTCCTCTAAACCATGTTAGATCCTTAATACACATTTAGAAATGAATTCTATAAATTGCGCCTAAAATCTCTGTGCCAAAAAAACTCTGCTTAAGCACTATTCTATAAGGGACCTTTTTACCAAGTGTGGTAAAAGGGGGCCTGCATTGGCATCGGTATGTGATTTTGATGCGCGCCGAGATCCCCTATTATCGTAGCAGGCAAAAGATAGGTCTTTCTCTTTTTAAAGAAATGTCTGTGCGGCAAGTGAAGCACTTGCTGCGTGGCCATTTCCGGGGCAGCCCTTAGAGCCACTCATTGAGATGGCGGTAAGGGCTTCCGAGCTAACCCAGCGGTAACCAGGCAGCATGCAACACTGCCCGATTACCTGCAGGTATGCACCAGCGCTCCAAAAATAAATATATCTTTGTAGCACCGGATATAACAGCACAGTGGGGGGTAGAAAGTACCACTGGGCTGTTGCAGTAGCCCGGCAGTACTTCCTTTTTAGCAAGTGGTAAGCACTCGTTAGGCTTACCACCGCTTTGTAAAAAGGGTCCTAAGCCAGGCGTAAATTTAGGTATGGGTTATAGAATAGCGATTAAGTACAGGGGTTGCACATAAATTTAGGCACGTCCATTTGCACCAACGAAAATATGGTGCAAATGCCCCCACCTAAATTTACGTGCAGAATGCCCTTATTCTATAATTGCTCACATAACTGGAATCCTTGCCCATACTCTGCCCTAAAACACCCATGATCCTCACATTTCCATGCCCCCTTTTCCAGGATGCATGTATAATGGAGGCACAGATCACATGCCTAAATTTATGCGCATATATGATTTTATTTAGCATCAATGATTGCTGGTTATTGGCACTAGTTGGCTCATTTGTGTAATGGATAACACTGTGTATTAGCACTGCTTTTCCTATAGTTTTCAGTTCCTGTGATTGACTCCTTGCGAGCTTTCCATATTGGCTGTTAGATATGAGCTAGGGCCAGCCTTCCTCCTGTGCCCCCCTGCAGACTGTGTGAGAGAACCCAGTCTTCCTAGCATGCCTTTGTGATCAGCAACTTTCCGAGGGACTGACCCTCCTTAATCTACTATAATTCCATCAAGATTTTTCACCATCACCCCAAGGCTTTCCCCAAGTCATTGCCCCAAGGCATTCCCCAGGATATTACCTAAGCCATTCCCCATTTATTTTTTCTGAGTTCTCCCCCCTTAGTTTCCTTGAGTGTTGCAGCTTTTCCTCTCAACAGCCTGAAGTTCTGGCCATGTCTTTGCCCCTGAGGTGGATAGATACAGACTCTATGGGCAGAAGGCCACAATTCTTTTGCAAGCAACTGAACTGTAAGTTGAATTTTCTTTGTTTATTCTGAGTACTACAATAAAGAAGATTTGCACAAGAATTGAGTCTACTGGTGAAGCTTCTACTCAGGGATGGTTTATGCTGGCTGTTTAAGCTACACTATACTTTGCCTAAAACAGTACAAATGTGGTAGGGAAGCCTGTAGGCCAGGTACAAGTGATTTTATCATTGGAAAACTAGGTATAAGCATACTGAAACAGTATGTCTTTAACTCTGCTTTGAAAAGAGGTAGTGAAGTAAGATGCCTAAAATGAAATGGACAGAAGCATACCCAGGTTTTGACCTCTGGGGGAGCAGACCTTTTGTAAAATAGGTGCTGGTGCAAAACTACAGGCCTAATTCACATAGTACCATTTTATTCAATATCCCTTTGGGGGAGCCGCTGTTTCCCCTTGCACCCCACCTAGCTAAGGAGTGCTTTTACCAAGCTGCAGTAGAAAGGGTCCTGCGCTAGCGGAGAGGTTCATTTTTGCCATGCACTGAGGCCCTTTTTACCACAGCAGGTAAAAAAGGTTGAAAATAGCCATGATCATGCAGTAAGATTGATCTTACCACATGTCTATGTGAGGGGGAGCACTTTACTGCCACTCATTGAGGTGATAGTAAGGGCTCCTGCGCTAACCTGGTGGTAACTGAGTAGCACGGTGCTGCCAATTACCAGTGGGTTAGCAGCACACTAAAAAATATGGACCAATTTTCCCTAGCACGGGAAATAGCACATGCCAGAGCTGAAACTACTGCAGGTGCCTGCGATGGGCCAGCTGTAGCTCCAGGTTAGCGAGCTGTAAACCCATGCACAGACTGTGCCAGAGCCGGTGGTTGGGAGGAAGGGCTGGTGGTTGGGAGGTGAGGATAGTGCTGGGCAGATTTATACGGTCTGTGCCCTGAAGAGCACAGGTACAAATCCAAGTAGGGTAAACACAAAAAGCAGCAAATATGAGTTATCTTGTTGGGCAGCCTAGATGGACCGTGCAGGTCTTTTTCTGCCGTCATCTACTATGTATGAATTAACGCTGTTTTGAAAAGGGCCTCTAATTCGCTGATCTTCGAATATCTGTGCTACTGTGTCTGTGTGGAAAGACAAATATGCTTCTCAATGAAAACCAGAATATCAGCACTAAGTCACTTCTCGCAAAAACTCCGTCATCCATTTCCCTCCATTTCCACCTAAGTTATTTTACAAACTCGAAAAGACTCCTCCCACCAAGTACCTATACTATCTATCTATCTATCTATCTATCTATCTATCTATCTTCAAGATACATCATTTTAAACATACTTTACGTGCATGAAAAAATTGGCAGGTGTGGGTGATGAAGAGCAGGTAGAGATGGTACTTGCTGATTTAATAATACAATCCATGCTTATGGTTTAAAACAGACTTTTTAGCTGCTGCACAGCAAACACAAATCCCTTGATTATTAATGTACTCAAAGCCCTAGCCAGTCTCTGATTTTTAGTGGGGAACTCCAAAGGGTTTTCCTTTGAAAAATTGTTTGCTGGACCTACAGACTTACAGGTACCATGTTTTTTTTTTTAATGTAATCAATGTACATTTGGAATGTTAAAATATTTGGCTATTCTAAATTCCCCTCTAATACCATTCCAT
Organism: Microcaecilia unicolor; assembly: GCF_901765095.1. Lineage (NCBI taxonomy): Eukaryota > Metazoa > Chordata > Amphibia > Gymnophiona > Siphonopidae > Microcaecilia > Microcaecilia unicolor. Next base: position 415,968,431 of record NC_044033.1, read on the forward strand.
TTTATTTCACATTTATATTCCTTCTTTTTCAAAGTATGCTCATGAGATAAAATATCCATAGGCATATATTTATTCAAATAAAAACTAGGAAATGGAAATCAAATAGTAGAAAATGTTCTGAACAAACAGGTCGGGGCCAAAAAGCTGACTCAATGTCTGCCTTGGGCATGAAAGCTTCTGCTCTGCCTGACAAAGCAGACTGACTGTCAAGCCAAATGATGTACGCCATCAAGCACAGCTTGCAAGACATTAGTCATTAACTGATATGCTCTTGGAATATGATGTGTTTACATTTATATATTTTTCCCCATCTTCATTTGGACATCAGCACTAACAGAGACAGTCCCATCTCCTCAAGTGAATAGTGCAATAAAGGTCTGAGTTTTATCCTAATCCTCTTTCTCTCAGTCGTACCACAAATGAAGAACTTACAACTTTCGCATTACTGCTGACTGCAATATGGAATGTGGAATCCCCAAAATAAGACCTCGAGCAGCACCTCTGTCTCGTTTATATTAGGATATTGAGCCAAACACCATAAAATCATATTTGTTTGTACTAGCAAATGAAATGAGATTTGGATTTAGCTCACATTTTTTATCAGTAGCTGTGCAAAGCAAATTACATTTTTGTTCCCAGAGGGCTTACAACCTAGGGGCCCTGTTTACTGTGTGCTAGCGTTTTTAGCTTGTGCTAATCCTGTAGATGCACATAGGAATATTATGGGCATCTACATGGTTAGCATGCACTAAAAATGCTAACACACCTCTAGCGTGACTTAGTAAACAGGGCCCTAGGTTTGTACTTAGGGTTACCATATGGCTCCAGAAAAAGAAGGACACATTACTACTACTACTACTTAACATTTCTAAAGCGCTACTAGGGTTACGCAGCACTGTACAATTTAACATAGAAGGACAGTCCCTGCTCAAGGAGCTTACAATCTAAAGGACAAATGTACAGTCAGTCAAGTAGGGGCAGTCTAGATTTCCTGAAAGGTATAAAGGTTAGGTGCCGAAAGCAACATTGAAGAGGTGGGCTTTGAGCAAGGATTTGAAGATGGGTAGGGAGGGGGCTTGGTGTAAGGGCTCAGGAAGTTTATTCCAAGCATAGAGTGAGGCGAGGCAGAATGGGCGGAGCCTGGAGTTGGCGGTGGTTTCGGGCGGGAACGTAAGGGGAGATGAGGGTAGAGAGTTAATGAGGGGCTGCAGACTGAGTGCATTTGTAGGTAAGAAGGAGAAGCTTGAACTGTATGCGGTATCTGATCGGAAGCCAGTGAAGTGACCTGAGGAGAGGGGTGATATGAGCATATCGGTTCAGGCGGAATATAAGACGTGCAGCAGAGTTCTGAACGGATTGAAGGGGAGATAGATGGTTAAGTGGGAGGCCAGTGAGGAGTAGGTTGCAGTAGTCAAGGCGAGAGGTAATGAGAGCATGGATGAGAGTTCGGGTGGTGTGCTCACAGAGGAAAGGGTGAATTTTGCTGATGTTAAACAGAAAGAAGCGACAGGTCTTGGCTGTCTGCTGGATATGCACAGAGAAGGAGAGGGAGGAGTCGAAGATGACTCTGAGGTTGCGGGCGGATGAGACGTGGAGAATGAGGGTGTTATCAACTGAGATCGAGAGTGGAGGAAGAGGAGAAGTGGGTTTTGGTGGAAAGACGATAAGCTCGGTCTTGGCCATGTTCAGTTTCAGGTGGCGGTTGTACATCCATGCAGCAATGTTGGATAAGCAGGCCGATACCTTGGCCTGCGTCTCCGCGGTGATGTCTGGTGTGGAGAGATACAGCTGGGTGTCATCAGCATAGAGATGATACTGGAAACCATGAGATGAGATCAGTGAGCCCAGGGAAGAGGTGTAGATTGAAAAAAGAAGGGGTCCAAGGACAGATCCCTGGGGAACTCCAACAGAGAGCGGGATGGGGGTGGAGAAAGATCCATGAGAGTGTACTCTGAAGGTGCGGTGGGAGAGCTGATTAGGTACCGCATACAGTTCAAGCTTCTCCTACTAACCTACAAATGCACTCGATCTGCAGCCCCTCCCTACCTCTCTACCCTCATCTCCCCCTACGTTCCTACCCATAACCTCCGCTCTCAAGACAAATCCCTCCTTTCAATACCCTTCTCCACCACCGCCAACTCCAGGCTCCGCCCTTTCTGCCTCACCTCACCCCATGCTTGGAATAAACTCCCTGTGACCATTCGCTAGGCCCCCTCCCTACCCATCTTCAAATCCTTACTCAAAGCCCATCTCGTCAATGTCGCCTTCAGCACCTAAGCACCATACCTCTATTCAGAAAATCTAGACTGCCCTAACTTGACATGTCGTCCTTTAGATTGTAAGCTCCTTTGAGCAGAGACTGTCCTTCATTGTTAAACTGTACAGCACTGCGTAACCCTAGTAGCGCTCTAGAAATGTTAAGTAGTAGTAGTAGAGATAGGAGGAGAACCAGGAGAGGACAGAGCCCAAATGAGGACAGTGTGGCAAGAAGTAAATCATGATTGACAGTGTCAAAAGCGGCGGATAGATCGAGGAGGATGAGGATGGAGTAGTGGCCTCTGGATTTGGCAAGGAACAGGTCATTACAGACTTTAGAGAGTGCTGTTTCTGTCGAGTGTAGAGGGCGAAAACCAGATTGAAGCGGATCGAGGATGGCATGAGAGGAGAGAAAATCAAGGCAGCGGCTGTGAACGGCGCGCTCAATTATTTTGGAGAGGAAGGGTAGGAGGGAGATGGAGCGGTAGTTGGAGGGACAGATAAAGACACATTGATCCAGTCCGGGTTTTGCATCCAATGAAAGCAATGGAAGTAAAACCCAGACTGGTTCCAACTGTCCTCCTTTTTCTGGAGCCATATGGTAACCCTATAATGTACTTGAGGCAATAGAATTGGGGGAGGGGGCATAGATCTGTTTTGTACACCTATTAAGGAGACAGTTGCTAGAGCCAATAAATAAATGTGCCTACTCTGCAGACGGGTAATTACAGGTGGGTTTATTGAAACACCAACATATATCTGATCCGCTGTCTCTTATTGAGTCTGGCCTGCTGTTTGAGATTTCCCAGCAAACACTGGGGGTCTTTTACTAAAGATTAGCGTATGTTATCTGCAGCAGGGCCCAGAGGAATAAAATGGGTCCTGTGTCAGATAACATGAGTTAATCTTTTAATAAAAGATCCCCACAGTATATCCATGAAGGAAATGCTCCCCAAATTTCCAACCTGCATTTTGGAGCTCTATTCTTCACATGAAAATTGTCCCTCACTATTAAGCTATGATGGATAGTGCTTAAATGCTAGTTGCCACCTTTTTTTCTATACCTGGATATTCAGCGCCATTATCTGGATACTGACCAGTGCTAAATAACTGGGTATAACCTGACCATCGGCAGTTATTCAGGTATCAGTGATATTCAGGCTTGTACTCAAATAACTAACCAGATGGACAGCTGCTAATGTGGTAACCTGAAATTCTTCCCAGGTTCTACCCCCAGCCTGCCCTTGAACTGTTGTATAATGTCACTGAAAATCTGGGTATGGCAGTGGCATACCGAAGGCAGGGCGGTGGGGGCAGGGGCAGTCCACCCTGGGTGCACGCTGCAAGAGGGGTACAGGGAGCAGCCATGCGGCTGTTGGCTCCGCCGGTTCCCTGCTCCCTCTGCTGTTACTTCCTGTTCTGGAGCAGGGAATCAGCGGAGCTGACAGCCCTGCAGCTGCTCCCAGCACAACCCAGCAGGCAAGAAGAATGCACCCGGGGGTGGCTTAGAGGTGATGCGCCGGGGGTGTGTGTGACGCTGAATCCGGGGGGGGGGGGGTCGTGCTGCACACGGCAGGGGCGTAGCTAAGGGTGGGCCTGGATGGGCCCAGGCCCACCCAGTTTTATCTCAGGCCCATCCAGAACAGTCCCGACTTCCACCACCTCCGTCACCATGTCTCCTCACCTTCTCCCACCCCCGCCGTAGCGCTTCCATTTAATACTATCGGCGCTGCTTCCTCTCCTGCACTTCACAATCTCCGTTTCCCACCCCCGCGGCAGCGCTTGCAATTCGCTATCAGCGCTGCCTGCCTGACAGCTGACAGATGCAGCGCGTTGTCCTGCTCCGGGGCTTTCCCTCTGCCGCACTGATTAAACTTCCTGTTTATGCAGGGTGGAATGCACGCAGCAGAGAGAAGGTCCCAGAGCAGGACGTTGCGCCACGTCTGTCAGCTGTCAGGCAGTGCCGATAGCAAATTTCAAGCGCTGCTGCGGGGGTGGGACACAGAGACTGAAAGGTGCAGGAGGAGGCAGCACCAATAACGTTAAATGCAAGTGCTGCGGCGGGGGTGGGAGAGGGTGAGGAAGACAGTGGGGTGCTGGCCCTGCAAGGGGAGTGGGCTGAAGGGAAGGGAGAGGTGCTGGACTTGTGTGTGAGGGGGGTGAGGAAGACAATGGGGTGCTGGCCCTGCAAGGGGAGTGGGCTGAAGTGAAGGGAAGGGAGAGGTGCTGGACTGTTTTTTTAGTGGTAAGGAAGATGCGGATGTGCTGGCCCTTGGAGGGGAGGGGCCTGAAGGGAAGAGAAAGGTGCTAGACTTATGAGGGGCAGGGGGTTGAAGAGAACAGAAGGGAGAGAGGTACTGGACTAGCAGGGGGGAGGTTGGAGGGAAGGGTAGAGGTGCTGGATTTGCAGGGGGGTTGGAGGGAAGGGGAGAGGAGCTAGATATATGGGGGTTGGAGGGAAAGGGGAGATGGGCTGGATATGCAGAGAGTTGAAGTGAAGGGGAGAGGTGCTAGACATGTAGGGGGGCTGGATGAAGGGGAGAGAGGTGCTGGATATGCAGGGGATGGCTGAAGGGAAAGGAGAAAGATATGGACCTGCAAGGAGGGCTGGAGCAAAGAGAGAAAGGTGCTGGACCTAGAGGGAAGGGAGAGAGATGCTGGACAACGGATAAAGGAAGAGGGGGTCAAATGCTGAACCCACAGTGGGAGAAAGAGCCAGATGCATAAGGGGAAGGACAAAGAGAGGAAGAGAAGCTGGTTGGGGTGGGATCAGAGAGGAGAGGCACACATTGGTGTGGAGGAGGGAGAAAGGGGACATAGGGAGGTGTACCGATACAGAAGGGAGATGATGGGCATTAGATGGGAGCATGGGGACAGGGACACAAATGTGAGATGTTGTATGGGGATGCCTGACAAGGGGGGAGGGAGATATGGAATAGAGGTACAATGCTGGACACTGGAGAGGGGGTATATGAACACAGAGAGGGGGGAGAGATACCAGATAAGGGGGAGAATAGGAACACAGAAGGGATATGCTGGGCATGGGGTGCATAGGTGCACAGAGGAATGATGATGGATGAGGGGATATGAACACAGGGGAGATACTGGACAAGGAAATATAGGAAAACAGAGATGGGAGATGGATGATGGACATAGTTAAAGAAGAAATGTCAAATAGACAGGAGACCCTGGCAAGTGAGTTAAGAGAAGACAGAGAGAAGCAGAAACCAGAGACTGGGACCAATATGATTTGAAAAATAAAATGACCAGACAACAAAAAGGTACAAAAATTATTTTATTTTTAATGTTGTGAATATAGTATGTTGGATTTGAAATGTACATCTTGCCAGAGTTGATTTTAAACATGGTTGGGGTCCAGGACAGAAATCTAGGAAAGGACCCCAAAGTCCATTACCAGGCTGCGCCTTCAGCTTCCAGCAGATGAACTTTCTCTGGCCAGGGAAGCAAGCACAATTGCCCTAGTTGCAACCCCTAACACCATCCCTGGCAAGTGCTGTCTTTATATTTTGCACAGGAGGAAATGCCTTTCTTTCTAGTTTCTCTGGTGTTGTACTACACGCAAGGTCTGATTTCTTGAGGTTTCTGTTTAACTTATATTTCTAGAGTTTGTGGTCACTTATTTTGTATTTGACATTTGTGTTCTCTGTGTGTGACTGAGGTATTCTGTTAGCATGAAGTTTCTATGTAGCATTCTGTAGTAATTTGACTTGTTCAGCTTTCCTGATAAATGTATTTGTATTTTAGGGCCCCACTGTAATATTTAAGGCACTTCCTTTTCATAGGTAGAATCCTTGTTTTTGGAAGTTAGAGTTGGCATGGTAGATTTGCTGTGAGTTCTGAGCAGTGGTGTGCTGTAAATGTTTAACAACAGGCTCTCTCCCCGGTCCACCTCTGTGCCCCCCCACCCCCGTCCACCTCTGCGTCCCTTGTCCACCTCTACGCCCCCCCCCCCCCTCAAAATTGCAGCACTGGCTATAGCCGGGGAGAGAGCCTGGGGTGGGGGGGGGGGGGGGGAATGCATTACTCTCTCCAGGAAAAAAAAATTTAAATGATCCCAGGTTCCAATCTAATTCATGTTTAATGTGAGATAAAATGCCATAAATAAGTAAATAAATATAAACTTTTAACGTTGAGTACCTGATTCTCAAAGTGGACATATTCCAAACACTATAATGAAAATAAAATGATTTTTTCTACCTTTGTTGACTGGTGACTTTGTTTTTCTGATCATGCTGACCCAGTATCTGATTCTGCTGCTATCTCTCCTCTTAACTCCGTTTCCAGGGCTTACTTTCCATTTATTTCTTTACTTTCCTCCTTTCTTCTTCATTTCTTGCCCTACATCAGTAAGTAAAAGCTGGGTCCTCTGCAGACTTGACTGTCCAGTGGATACAGCTTCTGTCTATTTTCTCCTCTCTTCCTTTTCCCTCATCTCATCTCCTTCCTCTCTCTTCCCTCCCCTCCATCCATGTCCAGCACTTCTTCTCTCCCTTCCCTCTCCTCCATCCATGTCCAGCATTTTTCCTCTCCTTCCTCCATCCATGTCCAGCATTTATCCTCTCTCCCCTCCATTCATGTTCATCTCCTTCCTCTGTCTTCCGTCCCCTCCATCCATGTCCAGAATTTCTTCTCTCTCCCCTCCATCCATGTGCATCTCCTTCCTGTCTTCCCTTCTCTCCCCCCATCCATGTCCAACAATTCTCCTTTCTCCCTGCCCTCCCCTCCATCCACCCATGCCCAGCAACTCTCCTCTCCTCTCCCTTCCATCCACCCATGTCCAGCAACTCTCCTCTCCCCTGACCTCCCCTCCATCCACCCATGTCCAGCAACTCTCCTCTCCCCTGCTGTCCATCCATATCTAGCAATTATCTTCTCTCCCCTACCCCCTCCATCCATCCATACCCAGCTATTCTCTTCTCTCCCTGCCCCCCTCCATCCATCCATACCCAGCAATTCTCTTCTCTCTCCTGCCCCCTCTATCCATCCATACCCAGCAATTCTCTTCTCTCCCCAACCACCTCCATCCATCCATACCCAGCAATTCTCTTCTCTCCCCTGCCCCCTCCATCCATCCATACCCAGCGATTCTCCTCTCTCCCCTGCCCTCCCCACCCACTCCCATCCATGTCCAGCGATTCTCATTCGCCCCATCCTCCCCTCCCATTCATATCCACCTGCCTGCCCTCTTCTCCCCCCCCCCCCCCCAACATCTCCCTTTTTCTTCCTGCCACAGTGCCACCCTGCGTGGTTTAAATCTCTTTTATTACCTCTGTCAAAAATGAAACGGGCCCTAGGAAGGCTCTTGCCTAAGCGATTTCTCCTCTCTCCCCTGCCCTCCCCTCCATGCCCGCGTTTCTGACCTCCCCTCCATGTGCAGCGATTCTCCTCTGCCCTGCCGTCCCCTCCATGTGCTGCGATTCTGGCCTGCCCTTCATGTCTAGCTGTGCAGAGATTCTCCTGCCCTGCCCTGCCCTCCCATCCCATCCATGTTCAGCAATTCTCCCCTTCCCTCCATGGCCAGTGACTCTGTCCTTCCTGCCGCCCTGCCTGTAAGCTGTCCATCATACCTTAGATTGCAGCAGTGGCAGACAGGTTGGTCTCACATCATCTCCAGCGTTCCATGCAGGCAGGTTGGGCTCATGTCGCATCCAGCGTTCCCTGCAGGCAGGTTGGGCTTGCGTCCCCTCCAGCGTTTCGTTGCCTTCACTTGCTTGCGTTCATAACATCCTGACGTCAGCTCGCCTCCAGCGTTCCTTTCCCTCTCACTGTTCCGCCCTCCTCTGACGTCATTTCGTCTTTACGCTAGGGTGGGACACTGAAAGGGAAGGAAACGCTGGAGGCTTGCTGATGTCAGGATATTACGAACCCAGCCAGCCAGCCATAGAACGTTGAGGTACAAATTATTATATAGATGAATGTAATTCTATAACCTGTTTTGGCCACTGTCAGGAGGCTGGGCTAAATGAATGACTAAGTAAGTAAGTAAGTAAATAAGTATATAAATAAGTAAGTAAATGTTGCAGGAGATGCAGCATGTCACCCGGGAGGCTTGGGACAGCGTGTGGCAGCGGTATGTGGTTCTCCAGAGGGACATGCAGGCTTACCCAAAGGCCCAGACTGCTGTCATGCTTAACCAGTGGGCCCCATCCTCCCCACACACACATCTGGCATCAGGGAGGCTAGCAGCCAGACAGCACTACCAACAGGGTCTGCAGAACATGAGGGACAAGGCAAAAAGAGTGGGTGGCAATAGTACACAAACTGAATGCAGTCTTCCATGCCAATAGAGATGTGGAACCCTGTAATCACATGTGGCAGAAACTGAAGTGAAATGTCAAGGCCAAGCCTTGACAGGAACCTCAAGAAACCAACGTCCCCAACCTCACCCTTGTGCAGCACATGCTGCTCTTAAGCCTGCCAAGGGAATCCATCCCCCACACCTTCCCAGGCATGAGAGTTGTGTTCCAGGCTCAAACTGCTGTCTCCGGTCAAGGTGAATAGACACATATCCCACAGTGACATTGTCACAGCATGAAAACTATAAATTATGCAGTTCTTAAACACCAATAAATTCTGAAGTGCCTTTATAATTAAAAATAGGACTTTCCAAGAGATACTACGGTGCCTTTCCAAACACAAATGGTGCAGTCCATGATCATGAAGAAATATTGAGGTTCCATTCACGACATAAAAGTCAAGTTCATGAAAAGCATTATGCCTCCAGAGCCACAGCTGCCTCTTGTCTCCATTCTGGCCAGTGCCTGCGCTCTATCATGTCAGCAGTTAGGTCCTGAAAAATGCAAGGAAGCCATTGTAACAAAAACCTGAAAGCAGACCAGGTCTCAGATCATCTCCCCATCAGAAAGAGAAAGGGGGGCTCGGTGGTCTCAGCTTACCTGGACACAGTAGCAAAGGAGGCATCCTCCAGCTTCCTGGATTCTGTTGACTAGTACCGGGGAGAGAGGATGGAGAGTAAAAGAATTGTTTCACAGGTGCTGACTGTTCCTTCATCATGACAAGCCACCTCCCCATGTGCAACGTTAAGGCAACATTAATTTTCGAAAATGGTACCTAGTTTGCTCAATATAGACATAAATCCCCCCCCCCCCCCCCCCCCCAGAATGTCCAAATGTGTGGTCAATTTTCAAATTGAAGATGCCAAAATTTAAACCATATAATCCATGATAATTGTCACATTAAAAATGCCCTATAAAGATGTCCAAGTTGGTATTTTAAAACGTTTCTATCCCGCTCTCACTATGGCAGCCAGCAAGAAGTCAGCAAGGATGGCCTCACTAGGAAGGAGAGCTTCAATGCAGGGGATGTGGAACTGCTCGGGAAGAAAGTGGTGGCACACCACCACAACCTGTTTGCCCTTAAAGGTCAGTGATTTAGGGCCTATACCAAGCAAAAAAGAGTGGGTGGCAATAATGCACAAATTGAATGCAGTCTTCCATGCTAATAGAGATGTGGAAGACTGCAAGCACAAGTGGTGGAAGCTGAAGCGGGATGTCAAGGCCAAGGCTGGAAAGGAGTGCAGGGAGGCCGACCTCACTCAGCTGACCATTGTAGATCGAATGAAGCTGAGCAAGATCCCACCAGAGTCCATCCATGGGAAGGGAACACAGGATACATCTGTAGATCCTGGGAACATAGGTAGGATTATGGTGATGCTGCTTTTTGTATCTCTCCAACTCCCTATCTAGCAGACACAATGGGTGTGGGGATGATAGGACCCCTTTCTGTCCCAGCAGTGACCTGAGAAAAAGAACACCCACAGCATACTACAGGCAGAGCACTAGGTTTGGAAAGGCCTTGCTCTAACACTGTAGTGTGGCATATAGGTGTCCTGTCTCCCTTACCAACCTGGGTGTGTAGTTGTGATTCCTTATAGGTTCTGAGGTGGACAGTGCATGATGGACATCTTCTCCTCTACAGTGGGATTTTCAGGACATAGATAGGGTGCTGGCAGACAGTGTCAGTCCTCATCCCTTTTGAGATCAGAGTGCACATGGACGGTTGTGGTCTGGGAGGGTGTGCCAGCCTAACATGGTGGCTGTAGCTTATTGTGTTTATATTTGTTTCTAAACAGTACAAGGGATTTAGAAGTCCAATTCAAGTTGAGACTCCTGAGCCAGGCACACTGTACGCCAAAAAGCAGGACTGCATCAAGTCTTGATATTACTTTTTTTTTTATAGATTTTATAGATCCCTTGATTAGTACTTCTCTGGTTGTTCCCCTTTTTGTTCTGTTGTTTCTCCTTGGTTGCTTTTCGCAAAGAGGGCACTTCGGTGTTTTTGTTGTTGTTGTTGATTTCTGACTGTAGCAGTTTAGGCATGTTCTTACTTACTTTTCAGGTCCAGAGTTGGACTCCGAGGCAGAGGGAGGTCCCAGCAGTCTGGAGCAGGGGCATGCCGATCTGCAAGAGGAGGAGCAGGCTATGGCAGCAGAGGTGGCAGCAGATGGCCCCCCGGGTGGAAGGCCAAGTGTGTCATGGAGTAAATCTGGAGCCACACAACCAACCCACAGTAAAATATTGGTGCAGCAGCAGAAGTAGCTGGATGCTTCCACATCTCTGACACCAGTGAGGACTCCACAGAGCAAAGGTCAGACACTGTCTCTCCACTAGAGAAAGCTGAACATTCCACTGGAGCCAGAGGGAGGGGCAGGAAGGTTTGCCACAAGCGGAGATGGGGGGAGGGGGACAGGTGACTGAGGGCATGTGGGTCAGAGAATATGCTGTGAGGCACATCACTGTGGTGTGGTGGTGGTGGAGAGGGTGGACGGTGAGGTAGGTTGGTAAATTGGCATAAATGTGCCCACATTTAGACACATTCACTTAAACCAGCTCTTTGACTTGCGTAAATGTTAGCATCTAAATATGGCTCTTTAGCTTGTAACTTAAGACCCCACCTATGCCCTGCCTGTGCTCCTTGCCAGTGAATGCCCCCTTGCATTTATGTGCTAAGACATTGATGTGTATCTTATAGAATACCACTGAGTACACAGTTTGAACATTTGCATGTAAGTGGACAAATATACGCACACAATTGACACCTACAGTAATTCTAGGCACCCTTTTATAGAATTAGGAAGACAAAGAAGAGCAACCAAAATAATAAAGGTGATGAAGCTTCTCCCATATAAAGAAAGGCTAAGGAGGTTAGGGCTCTTCAGTTTAGAAAAGAGATGGATGAGGGGGGATATGATTCAGGTCTATAAAATACTGAGTGGTGTAGAATGGGTATAAGTGAATAGATTTTTCACTCTTTCAAAAAGTACAACTACCAGGGGACACTCAATGAAATTACATGGAAATACTTTTAAAACAAATAGGAGAAAATACTTTTTTACTCAAAGAATAGTTAAGCTCTGAAACTCGTTGCCAGAGGATGTGGTAAGAGTGGTTAGCATATCTGGATTTTAAAAAGGTTTAGACAAGTTACTGGGGGGATAGACTGAATGGTTAGCTTAGTGAGAATCTTTAGACTGTGTAGCTAGACAGTAGAAATATTGAAAAAAATAAATTATTCTCAGCACTGTTCAGCTTATTTTACTTTATGTAGCTGAAAATGATTATGGGAAATCATTTACAGTTCTTTGCAGTTAATCTTATTTATCAGTCTTAAAAATATTGTGGCAGTAAACACACAAAAAAACATCATTAACAGCGCAGTCTAGATGAATAGATCAGACTATATAATGAAAGCATCAATCAATTTTAAGGCAATAATAGATTATAAATACCTGTTTATATAGAAATTTTAGCTGCAGTATTTAGAAAAATTTGCAGTAACATGAATAAAAATGATCATGTCCTACATTTGAAAAACGAGTTAAGATGCCACTGAACTTTCTTTCTGAGACGTTCCGAGAGAAAAGGACATTTTTCTGGTAAGTGAACGCTATTTTGCTTTGTGCTTTGGGAACTTAAAGATTGGGGTTTAAAGGAGGAATTATAGGTTAGTGTTAGGCAAAATAAAAATATAAAATGCAAATTTTATTAACTAATCTCCATAGTCTTTTCCACCTAGTTTTAAAAGTTTTGTATCCCACAGCATTAACAGAATCTAGCAGGCACTGCAGGATCTAGTTTAGTATTAAGGGGGAATAAAAAGAGAGAGAGAGAGGGAAAAGCAAGCAGGAACTAGTTTAGTATTAAGGGGAGAATAAAAAGAGAGAAAGAAAAGCATTATTAACTAGTTGCCGTGGAGGGGCATAATCGAACGGGGCGCCCAAGTTTTCCTGAGGGCGTCCTCGCAGGACGTCCCCATGAAGGGGCAGGGAAACCCATATTATTGAAACAAGATGGGCGTCCATCTTTCATTTTGATAATACGGTCGGGGACGCCAAAATCTCAACATTTAGGTCGACCTTAGAGATGGTTGACATAAATGTTGAGATGGTCGACCTTAGAGATGGTCATCCCCGGTTTTCAGCCATAATGGAAACCGAGGACGCCCATCTCAAAAATGACCAAATCCAAGTCATTTGGTCGTGGGAGGAGCCAGCATTCGTAGTGCACTGGTCCCCCTGACATGCCATGACACCAGCCGGGCACCCTAGGGGGCACTGCAGTGGACTAACTGATGCACTAACTTAACGGAAAAAGCCCTTCCCTTACCGATCCCTTAGCGATTCGGAAAGGAATGGGCATGCATGAAGGAAATCGCATGCAAATGAGCTGCTCACTGTTAGCTCATTTGCACATGATTTCCTTCCTAAGGAGGGGAAGCCAGTGCAGAGCAGCCAAGCATTATGTGTGGCTGCTCTGTGCATGCCAAAGACGGCTTCATACATTCAGACAAGCTGCGGGTATAATAGCTGTCTACAACCTTAAATAAATTGCCATCTACAGGTGAAAACATCCAAGTGCTCGTCAGGGATGTCTTTTTTTTTTAGAGTATGGGTGAAGGACGTCCTTCGCTATGCCTCCGTCCCTATGACGGCAGGTGAGGACGTCCTTCGCTATGCCTCCGTCCCTGCGATGGCAGTTGAGTACATCCAAAATGTGATGTTTCTGTGAGAAGGATGGCCATGCCTGCTATGCCTCTGACACCCCCTTTATTTATTTGGATTTTGGATCACAAGTAGCAGTAGTGGGATATGAACCAGCTACCTCTGGACTGCAAGACCAGTGCTCTAACTACTAGGCCAGTGCTCTAACTACTAGGCCACCCACTCCACTCCTTTGAAATTTGGCCATCTTTGTGGGGAGGGGGGCAGTTCTGCATACTGCTGCGATGGACCTGAGTATGACTTCAGGCTGGCAAAAAAAGTTTTTAAAGTTGTTTTTTTCAGGGTGGGAGGGGGGTTAGTCACCACTGAGGGAGTCAGGGGAGGTCATCCCCGATTCCCTCCGGTGGTCATCTGGTCAATTCTTGCACCTTTTTGAGGCCGTGAAAAAAAATGCCCTTCTTTTTTCCATTATTGGCCGAGGACACCCATCTCTTAAGCACGCTCTCGTCCTGCCTTCGGTACGCTGCCGACACGCCCCCAGGAACTTTGGCTGTCCCTGTGACGGAAAGCAGTTGAGGACGTCTAAAATCAGCTTTCGATTATGCTGATTTGGTTGACCTTGAGAGAAGGACGCCCATCTCCCGATCTTTTGAAAATGCCCTTGATAGTGTTCCCATACTTTTAAACTTAAACCTTTTCCAGAGGTAGAAACTAAACAGCCAAAAACTCTTGTTCTAAAAGGCAGTTATTTTCTGTTCCTTGGCTGCTGGAGAGGAAGCACATCCAGCGACCTCAATTAAGTGTTATTTAAGGTGTGGGGATGTAGAATACTGGCATAGGTTGCTGAGTCAGCTTCAAAGAGCCTGTTTAAAAAAGGCCCCTTAGATTCAAAACTATATAAGGAGGAAAGGTCCCACTGAACTTTCTTTCTGAGAAGTTCCGAGAGAAGAGGACATTTCTCTGGTAAGTGAACTCTATTTTGCTTTGTGCTTTGGGAACTTAAAGATTGAGGTCTAAAGGAGGAATTGTAGGTTAGTGTTAGGCAAAATAAAAATATAAAAAGCAAATTTTATCAACTAATCTCCATAAGACATAAGCATCGCCACACCGGGACAGACCAAAGGTCCATCCAGCCCAGCACCCTGTCTCCGACAGTGGCCAATCCAGGTCACAATCACCTGACAAGATCCACGGAGCAAGCATTTTGTACTGCTTGTCCCAGGAATAGTGGATTTTTCCTACGTCCATTTAATAACATTCTATGGTCTTTTTCTTCAGGAAGTCGTCCAAATCTTTCTTAAACTCTGTTAAGCTAACCGCCTTAACCACATTCTCCGGCAACAAATTCCAGAGTCGAATTACGTGCTGAGTAAAGAAAAACTTTCTCTTATTTGTTTTAAACTTACTGCACTCTAGCTTCATCGCATGCCCCCTTGTCCTAGTATTTTTGGATAGCGTAAACAGATGCTCCATATCTACAGTATCTTTTCCACTCCAGTCATTATTTTATATACCTCTATCATATCACCCCTCAACCACCTTTTCTCCAAGCTAAAGAGCCCCAGCCGCTTTAGCCTTTCCTCAGAGGAAAGTCATCCCATCCCCTTAATCATCTTTGTCGCCCTTCTCTGCACCTTTTCTAATTCCACTATATCTTTTTTGAGGTGGGGTGACCATAATTGAACACAATACTGTAGGTGCGGTCGCACCATGGACTGATATAGTGACATTATAATATCCTCATTTTTGTTTTCCATCCCTTTCCTAATAATACCTAACATTCTATTTGCTTTCTTAGCCGCAGCAGCACACTGAGCAGAAGATTTCAACGTATCATCAATGATGACTCCCAGGTCCCTTTCTCGTTCCGTGACTCCTAACGCTGAACCTTGCATCACGTAGCTATAGTTTGGGTTCCTCTTTCCCACATGCATCACTTTGCACTTCCTCACATTGAACGTCATCTGCCATTTAGACGCCCAGTTTCCTAGTCTCGCAATATCTTCTTGCAACTTTTCACAATCTTCCCGCGATTTGACGACCTTAAACAACTTTGTGTCATCAGCAAATTTGATAACCTCGCTAGTTACCCCCACCTCCAGTTCATTTATGAAAATGTTAAAAAGCAACGGTCCCAGCACAGATCCCTGAGGGACCCCACTAACTACCCTTCTCCATTGTGAATTGTCTTTTCCACTTAGTTTTAAAAACTTTGTACCACAGCATTAACAGATATAATCTAGCAGACACTGCAGGATCTAGTTTAGCCTTCCCACCCACCCTCCCCAACACCCACCTACCCCTAGGACAACTCTTCATTTATAGTCAGTTATTGTAATTAGGGTATCAAGCAAGGAGTGCTCTTACAGAGTTTTAAATACATTTCATTGCCATCTAAGAAGGAAACACTAAATAAATCATACAATATACTATATAAACTAAAAGACATTTTATATTAGGTTAATATCCTTAATACTGTAGCAAGTTTTAAATTATTGAAAAACTCAAAAACACTAAGATGGAGTCAGCAGTCCAGCAGCGAGAGGGGTGCTATCCAGTCTTTTGCATTGAGTGCCACATGTATGATTATCTCCCAGTTGGTTAGATGCCATACGTGTATTCCCAATGCAAAGAGCTCCTAGCTCTCAGAGAACGTGTCTGTTCTTTTGAGACTAGAGTAGCAGACTTGGTGGAGCTGAGGGAGACAGAGAGATACATAGAGGAGACCTGCAGGGATGTTGTAGAGAAGTCCCACCCAGTGGTGTACCAAGGGGGGGGGGGGCGATGGGGGCGTCCACCCCGGGTGCATGCCGCTGGGGAGTGCCATGGCGCGCGCCTGCTCTGAGTTTGCTGACTTCGCGCGTTCGCTGCAGCTCCCTCTGCCCTGGAACAGGTTACTTCCTGTTCCGGGTCAGAGGGAGCTCCAGCGAACGCGCGAAGTCAGGGAACTCTGAGCAGGCACGCGCTGCGGCACCCCCCCCCCAGCGGAGTGCACCCGGGGGGGTCCGCGCTGCATCGGGGGGGTGCTGCACCCAGGGGGGGGTCCACGCTGCATTGGGGGGGGGGGTGCTGTACCCGGGGGGCGGGGTGCCGCCCTGGGTGTCCGCCCCCCTAGGAACACCACTGGTCCCACCTCCAGTCTGGTAGCCCCTGTGCTACCTTGGAGGAGGGAGGTCTTTTAGAAGGAGAGCATCACCCTGGTGAAGTAGGAAGTACTCCTGTAGCCAGGACCTGCCCACCAGGGGATGTACTATCCTCTCGCACCGAGTATATGTCTCCAAGTGCTGCCTGGGAGGGAAAGGTTAGGACAGCTATTGTAGTTGGTGATTCGATCATTAGGCATATAGATAGCTGGGTGGCTGGTGGACGTGAGGATTGCCTGGTGACTTGCCTGCCTGGTGCGAAGGTGCAGACCTCACGCGTCACCTATATAGGATTTTAGATAGTGCTTGGGAGGAGCCAGCTGTCTTGGTACATGTGGGTACCAATGACATAGGAAAATGTGGGAGAGAGGTTCTGGAAGCCAAATTTAGGCTATTAGGTAGAAAGCTCAAATCCAGATCCTCTAGGGTAGCATTTTCTGAAATGCTACCCATTCCATGCGCAGGGCCCAAGAGACAGGCATAGCTCCAGAATCTCAGTGCGTGGATGAGACGATGGTGCAGGGAGGAGGGTTTTAGCTTTGTTAGGAACTGGGCAACATTCTGGGGAAGGGGGAGGGGGAGCCTATTCCGAAAGGATGGGCTCCACCTTAACCAGGGTGGGACTAGGCTGCTGGCATCGGCATTTAAAAAGGAGAAAGAGCAGCTTTTAAACTAGAAACAGGGGGAAGGCTGACAGCCGCTCAAAAGCGCATGGTTTGGGATAAGGTATCTTTCCAAGATATCACCAAAACAGGGAAGATACGGTATCCTGATAGTGAGGTTGCAAAAGAGACCGTAGTAGATCAGGTGTCCTTAAATAAAAATAAAAATCAAACAAAAGATTGCAAATTAACACTGTCAAGTATAAAGCATGATGTAAATAGGAACAACAAACATAGTTTGAAATATCTATATGTGAATGTCAGGAGCCTAAGAAATAGGGTGGGAGAGTTAGAATATATTGCACTAAATGAAAAATTAGATATAATAGGCATGGCAGATGAAGTTCAATGTTGACAAGTGCAAAGTGATGCATGTGGGTAAGAGGAACCCGAATTATAGCTACGTCTTGCAAGGTTCCGCGTTAGGAGTTACGGATCAAGAAAGGGATCTGGGTGTCGTCGTCGATGATACGCTGAAACCTTCTGCTCAGTGTGCTGCTGCGGCTAGGAAAGCGAATAGAATGTTGGGTGTTATTAGGAAGGGTATGGAGTCCAGGTGTGCGGATGTTATAATGCCGTTGTATCGCTCCATGGTGCGACCACACCTGGAGTATTGTGTTCAGTACTGGTCTCCGTATCTCAAAAAAGATATAGTAGAATTGGAAAAGGTACAGCGAAGGGCGACGAAAATGATAGTGGGGATGGGACGACTTTCCTATGAAGAGAGGCTGAGAAGGCTAGGGCTTTTCAGCTTGGAGAAGAGACGGCTGAGGGGAGATATGATAGAAGTGTATAAAATAATGAGTGGAATGGATCGGGTGGATGTGAAGCGACTGTTCACGCTATCCAAAAATACTAGGACTAGAGGGCATGAGTTGAAGCTACAGTGTGGTAAATTTAAAACGAATCGGAGAAAATTTTTCTTCACCCAACGTGTAATTAGACTCTGGAATTCGTTGCCGGAGAACATGGTACGGGCGGTTAGCTTGACGGAGTTTAAAAAGGGGTTAGATAGATTCCTAAAGGACAAGTCCATAGACCGCTATTAAATGGACTTGGAAAAATTCCGCATTTTTAGGTATAACTTGTCTGGAATGTTTTTACGTTTGGGGAGCGTGCCAGGTGCCCTTGACCTGGATTGGCCACTGTCGGTGACAGGATGCTGGGCTAGATGGACCTTTGGTCTTTCCCAGTATGGCACTACTTATGTACTTATGTACTTATGTAGGCATCTCTGAGACCTGGTGGAAGGAAGTTAACCAGTGGGACACTGTCATACCGGGGTACAAATTATATCGTAGTGATAGGGTGGATTGAATTGGTGGAAGGGTAGCATTGTATATTAACGAGAGCCTTGAATCAAATAGATTGAAAATTCTGCAGGAAACAAAACACTTCTTGGAATCACTGTGGATTGAAATTCCATGTGTAAAGGGGAAAAGGATAGTGATAGGAGTGTACTACCATCCACCTGGCCAGGATGAACAGACGGATGCAGAAGTGTTAAAGGAAATTAGGGACGCAAACAAACTGGGCAACACAATAATAATGGGTGATTTCAATTACCAATAATATTATCGCTATCCTACCTATTATGCAACGTGTTTGAGGGACACTCTGGTGAACACAAGAAAGTGGAGAAAAAAAGACCTCAGGTCATTCGGCTACTCCTCGTTCTTAAAGGCCAAGCCTTTTGTATAATGAGGAGGCCTTATCAGTCATAGGTCTTCAAAAAAAACTCCACTAACTGAATTTCTCAAATTTAACCATAATAGGTAGGATAGCGATAATATTATTGATTATAGATCCTACTCATTCCGAAGTATTACTGTGATTTCAATTACCCCAATATTGACTGGGTAAATGTAACATTGGGGCACGCTGGGGAGGTAAAATTCCTCGATGAAATCATTGGCCACCCTCCAATCTTCCGGTACCATCTATAATCTATCTTGTGGAGTCCCTCAGAACTCCATCTTGGTTCCAATGCTTGGATGATCCAATACGTTTTAATATTTATCTGGCTCCTATTGAGCTACTGCTACAGACATTAGGTTTTATATTTTTTATTTATGCTGATGATATTCAGCTTCTTAAGGTCATTGATTCCTCTATCAATGACAACTCCTCTTATCTACCTCCCATCTAGAAAAGTAGCTGATTGGCTTTGGAGGCATGCTCTTAAATCAAATGCCTCTAAATTGGTAGCAGTTCTGTTTCCCTGATTTAAGTCAGAAACTACTACCTATACACTACAACTTAGTGGTATATCTATTCCTTTCAGTTAAGGTCCCCGGTGTTACTTTAGACAGACATCTCACCTTTGATCAACACATTTCTAATGCAATGAAAAGATAATGTTTTGTTCTGAAACAGCTATGTAACATTTACGGTATTCTTAATCATTCAAGTCTTTGTCTTCTTCTACATTCTCTGATCCTCTTGCACATGGCTTACTGCAACTCTATTCTCCATGGTTTAAAGAATCATTTCTTAAGAAGCTGTAGTTAATTCAAAATATATCTGTTAAGCTATTTTATAACATGAAAAAATGTGAGTATGTTACACCTCTGTTACGAAAAGAAAACTGGCTTTCAGCGTCCTATCAGATACTGTTTAAGATCATAGTAATTCCTCATCAGGTGTTTTATTCTAAACTAGTAAAAAAGGCCCGTTTCTGACACAAATGAAACGGGCGCTAGCAAGGTTTTCCTCGGAGTGTGTATGTTTGGGAGAGTGTATGTGAGAGTGACTGTTTGAGAGTCAGAGTGAAAGTGTGAGTGTGTGAGAGAGAGAGTGAGTCTGGGTGTGAGTGTGTTTGTGAGAGAGTGTGTGTGTGAGAATGAGAGTGTGTGCAAGTGTGTATGTGAGACACAGTGTGAGAGAGAGTGTGTGTGTGTGGGCAAGAGAGAGAGTGTGTGTGAGAGACACAGATTCTCTGTGAGAGTGAGTGTATGAGACCAAGCGAGTGTGTGAGTGACAATGTGGCACATAGAGAGTGAATGTGATACAGTGTGAGACAGAGTGTGTGAGAGTGAGAGTCAGAAAGACATTGTATATGAGAGAGAGAGTGTGAGCCCTGCCCTCCCAATCCATGCCCATCTGTCCCCTGCCCCCTCCATTCATCCTTTTCCAGTAATTCCCCTCTCTCCCTGAGCCCTGCCCTCCCAATCCATGCCCATCCATGCTCCTCTGTCACCTGTCCCCTCCATTCATCCCTATCCAGCAATTCCCCTCTCTCCCTGAGGCCTGCCCTGCAATCCATATCCATCCATGCCCATCTGTCCCCTCCATTCATCCCTATCCAGCAATTCCCCTCTCTCCCTGAGCCCTGCCCTCCCAATCCATGCCCATCCATGCTCCTCTGTCCCCTGCCCCCTCCATTCATCCCTTTCCAGCAATTCCCCTCTCTTCCTGAGCCCTGCCCTCCCAATCCATGCCCATCCATGTTCCTCTGTCACCTGACCCCTCCATTCATCTCTATCCAGCAATTCCCCTCTCTCCCTGAGCCCTGCCGTGCAATCCATATCCATCCATGCCCATCTGTCCCCTCCATTCATCCCTATCCAGCAATTCCTCTCTCCCTGAGTCTTGCCCTTCCAATCCATGCCCATCCATGCTCCTCTGTCACCTGGCCCCTCCATTCATCCCTATCCAGCAATTCCCCTCTCTCCCTGAGCCCTGTCCTGCAATCCATATCCATCCATGCCCATCTGTCCCCTCCATTCATCCCTATCCAGCAATTCCCCTCTCTCCCTGAGCCCTGCCCTCCCAATCCATGCCCATCCATGCTCCTCTGTCCCCTGCCCCCTCCATTCATCCCTTTCCAGCAATTCCCCTCTCTCCCTGAGCCCTGCCCTCCCAATCCATGCCCATCCATGTTCCTCTGTCACCTGCCCTCTCCATTCATCTCTATCCAGCAATTCCCCTCTCTCTCTGAGCCCTGCCGTGCAATCCATATCCATCCATGCCCATCTGTCCCCTCCATTCATCCCTATCCAGCAATTCCTCTCTCCCTGAGTCCTGCCCTTCCAATCCATGCCCATCCATGCTCCTCTGTCCCCTGCCCCCTCCATTCATCCCTTTCCAGCAATTCCCCTCTCTCCTTGAGCCCTGCCCTCCCAATCCATGCCCATCCATGTTCCTCTGTCCCCTGCCGCCTCCATTCATCCTTTTCCAGCAAGTCCCCTCTCTCCCTTCCATGACCCCCCCTCGCATCCATGCTCCTCGCTCTCCCATGTCCCAGCCTGGCCCGCCCTCTTCTCCCCCCCTTCGCATCCATGCCCCCCCCCCCTTTGCATCCATGCTGTCGTTTCTCCCCTGCTCTCCCGCTCCCATTGTTCTACTTTACTGGCCACCCTCTTCTCTCCCCCCAACATCCCTTTTTGTTTTTTTTTTGTTGTTTTTAAATTTACCTCCGTGGCGGTTCCGGCAGCGAAGCGTCAGGGAAGGAGGTGATGCTCCCGACGTCTAGCTTTCCCTTCGCTGTGCTCCGCCTTCTTTTGACGTCATCCTTGACGTCAGAAGAAGGCGGAACACAGCGAAGGGAAGGCTAGACGTCGGGAGCGCCGCCTCCTTCCCTGACGCTTCGCTGCCGGATTTGTTTGGGGTTTTTTTTCCGCCCTCGACGTCATGACGTTTGACACGAGGGCGGGGCAGAGACGGCTGGCTGGCTTGAAGGCTTCACACCACGAATCCACGAACCCTTCAGCCTGGGAGTGACGTCAGATGGCTTCAGAACGTTGTCCTCAGAACGTTGAGGGTGCGTTTTATTATATTAGATGACAATCTTTTCTGTTTGCTATGCATATACCTCATACACCTTCTCTGATATTTAACATTGTCCCAACAAAATCTTAGTTGTTCCACACCAGAAATTCTTGTTTCAGTGCAATGACCCCAATGCTGTAGAACCACATACGTCACTTGTAACATTTAAAAAGGCCCTGAAGACTTATTATTTTCAGTGAGCATTTTTGGGTTGATCTTTTTTACAGCCATTTTAGACCTATGGTTGTCAGAATTGTCTTCTCTTGTTTTTGTGTTGATTGACTTTAAAGTGTATCCTTACCCTCCTTTTTTGTTTCGTAAGGAATTAACATTAACTGTTTAGTATTTTTCTGCTAATGATTTTGTAATTCAGGTTTCCTTTTGTTTTATTATTCTTTGATTCCTTTCTCTCCCCATATTTAAATATAAACCACTTTGATATTTTTATAATATTGTGGTATATCAAATAAATAATATCCTATTGCCCTCAAAAGTTTGTGAAATTCAAGTAAACCCATTCCTCAGTCCCAAGAAGACAAATGATAACTTCCCTTAAAATCTGCATAACCGTCATTTTTTATCTTACCAAGAAATAAATGAAACATCTTAGTACTGTGACATCAAAATGAAGGAAGAATAAGAAGCCCCAAATTGTTGCCTATACTTCAGTTGCTTCAAGGGATCATTCACAAAGACATTTGTACCCTTACTTCATAGTGAAAAACTGGACAAAGATGAAAACTTGCATAAAGTTAGCAAATGACTGTAGAGTTTTTTTTTTTAATTTGGGGGGGGGGGGGGGGGGGTCTTTTACTAAAGTGTGCTAAGCTTTTGCACTTAGCATGCCATAGAAGCAAAAATTAAAATGTGCTAAGTGCAAGGATTGTATGATAATTATTAGGTGTGTGCCTATCATGTCCCCTACAATTACCACACTGAAATCTTCAATAGAATGCCTAAGCTTGGTTGTAATTAGTGTGGGGGAGCTAAATAAACCTGAGTTAATAGCAAAAGCGAAAACACATGATACATACTACTACATACTAACTGTAATATATAGTGGTTAACCAAGTACCCAAGAGATATGTTCAGCCATTACATTGACTAGACTGCCCCATCTTCCATAAAGTAGTGTATCCTATTCTTCCATACAGTCATTGGCTCAGGCACCTGCCCGCTGTGACAATAAACCCCACATTAAAAAAAAACATATATATCACCTAACCAAGCAAGTCCAAAGATGGGGGGGGGGGGGGAGAATGTGATGTGAAGAGCACCTGGTTCCCACAGCAGGTGCCCACTGCTCAAATAACTTCCTCATATCCCCTCAAAACCTCATCCCTCATTCAACTCCAAATATCCTCTTTACCCTCCATTTAAATCACACCAACCCCCCACCCAATGGCTATAACCAGGACTGGGGCCAGTACCCAGTTAAATCAGGCTTCCTGGACTGGGGCCAGTTCACCTCACTCTTCTCTTTTAAAACAAAAGAAAAGAAAGCCCAACTTCAATCACTAAAGTTATCTGGATAAATTTATCTCAATAATTTTATAACTGGTGCTTGGTCTTATCCTGTCCCGTCCTGGGTCCGGGTCCTTACCGTGGCTCCCAACGCGGGGGGCGAAGATCTGCGGAGGCCGCGGGATCCAGGGCGGCAGGGACGAGTCGCCGACGGGGCTGGCGCTGCCACGAGCCGCTCCGCGGCCGGCGAACCGCTGGAGCGAACGCCGGCCTTGGAGAAGGGAGCACGCCGGCCAAGATGGCGGCGTCGGCGTCGTCGTCTTCCTGGCTCAGCGCAGACCAACGAAAGACTCCGCCTGCAAGGTGGCCTGGCCTATCCAGGCGAGCCGGGTCTGCCAGAGCTTAGGGGATTGGTTCCTCTGCTAGAAAGGGAGGAACAGGCGGGAGATTTAAACCACGAAACAGGAAGAGTCAGTGCTTCCGTTTCGTTCGTCAGACGCCCACGTAGTGGATCGGAATCGCCACCTCCAGAGATTGTGTCTTCTTCGCTAGCCGTCCTTGCTAGCCACCCCCAGATACTGGGTCCTTTTCAGCTAGCCGTCCTTGCTAGCCACCGCCAGAGACTGTGTCCTTTTCAGCTAGCCGTCCTTGCTAGCCACCGCCAGAGACTGGGTCCTCTTCAGCTAGCCGTCCTTGCTAGCCACCTCCAGAGACTGGGTCCTCTTCAGCTAGCCGTCCTTGCTAGCCACCGCCAGAGACTGTGTCCTCTTCAGCTAGCCGTCCTTGCTAGCCACCGCCAGAGACTGGGTCCTTTTCAGCTAGCCGTCCTTGTTAGCCACCGCCAGAGACTGGGTCCTCTTCAGCTAGCCGTCCTTGCTAGCCACCTCCAGAGACTGTGGCCTCTTCAGCTAGCCGTCCTTGCTAGCCACCTCCCGAGACTGTGTCCTTTCCAGCTAGCCGTCCTTGCTAGCCCCCTCCAGAGACTGTGTTTTCTTCAGCTGGCCGCCCTTGCTAGCCACCTCCAAAGATTGTGTCCTCTGCAGCTAGCCGTCCTTGCTAGCCACCTCCAGAGATTGTGTTCTCTCCAGCTAGCCGTCCTTGCTAGCCACCTCCAAAGATTGCGTCCTCTGCAGCTAGCCCTCCTTGCTAGCCACCTCCAGAGATTGTGTTCTCTTCAGCTAGCCGTCCTTGCTAGCCACCTCCTGAGACTGTGTCCTCTTCAGCTAGCCGCCCTCGCTAGCCACCTTCAGAGGCTGTGTTCCTTTTGTGCTAGCCGTCCTTGCTAGCGGCCCTTTAGAGACTGAGTTGCTGACTATCTGCCAGGCCGACCGTCACCCCGCGGTTCCAGCAGTCCTGCTGGCCGCCTGCAGCTGGGGGCTCAACCCTCGGTGAACGGCGGTCGCCGCGGGTGAAGATTCGGGGTGCGTGGCGGTCCTCGGAGGTCTTACCGGGCCTCAGGGAACCCAAGGGCTCACCAATAACCGAAACAGGACATATCCATTCAAGTTCTCCAAACATCTGGTTATAATTAGTGATCAGGTACAATGGATGATTTTAACAACAGGTTACAGAAGACTGGAGGGTGACCAATGTAAAAAGGTTCCAGGGGTGATTCAGGAAATTACAGACCAGTATGACTACATTGCCAGGGAAAATAGTGGAAACTATTATAAAGAATAAAATTACAGAAAATTAAGGAACACATAAACAAACATGGATGACAGCATGGATTCATCTGAGGGAAGTCTTGCTTCACCATTGTGCTTCATTTATTTGAAGACATAAATAAACACATGGATAAAGGTGAGCCAGTTGATGTAGTGTATCTGGATTTTCAGAAAGCTTTTGACAATTTTCCTCATGAAAGAGTCATGGGATAGGAGGCAATGTCCTTCTGTGGATTAGGAATTGGTTACTTGGCAGAAAACAGAGGTTAGGGTTAAATGGCCATTTTTCTCAATTGAAGAGGGTGAAGAGTGGAGTGCTGCGGGGATCTGTACTGGGACCCGTGCTATTTAACATATTTATAAATGATCTGGAAAACAGAATGATGAGTGAGGTAATTAAATTTGCTGATGACACAAAATTATTCAAAGTTCTCAAAACTGGAAGAAGACCTAAGAAAACTGGAAGACTGGGCATCCAAATGGCAGATGAAGTTTAATGTGGACAAATGCAAAGTGATGTACATTGAGAAAACTAATCTGTATCATAGTTACCTTAGGAGTCAGCACTCAAGAAAAAAGATCTAGGTGTCATCGTAAACAATACGTTGAAATCTTCTGCCACTGTGTGGCAAACAGGATGCTAAGAATTATTAGGAAAGGGATGCTAAATAAGACCAAGAATATTATAATGCCTCTGTATCACTCCAGGGTGCAACCTCACCTTGAGTATTACATTCAGTTCTGTTCGCCATATCTCAAAAAAGATATAGCAGAATTAGAAAAGGTTCAAAGAAGAGCAACCAACATGATAAAGGGGATTGAACTCCTCCCGTATGAGGAAAGGTTAGGGCTTTTCAGCTTTGAAAAGAGATGAGCGGGGATATGATTGAGGTCTATAAAATCCTGAGTGGTGCAGAATGGGTAGAAGTTAATTTATTTTTCACCCTTTCAAAAAAGTACAAAGACCAGGGTACGCTCAATAAAATTATATGGAAATACTTTTAAAACAAATAGGAGGAAATATTTTTTCACTCAAAGAAGCTCCAGAACTTGCTGCCGGAGGATGTGGTAACAACAGTTAGTGTATCTGGGTTTAAAAAAGGTTTGAGCAAGTTCCTGTAGGAAAAGTCCATAGTCTGTTACTGAGATGGACATGGGGAAGCCACTGCTTGCCCTGGGATTGGTAGCATGGAATGTTGCTACTAATTGGGTTTCTGCCAAGTACTTGTGACCTGGATTGACCACTGTTGGAAGCAGGATACTGGGCTAGATGGACCATTGGTCTGACCTTGTATGGCTATTCTTATGTTCTTATATTCTTAATTAACTTTACATGGTTATCAACCCAATTTATAGCAGCTTCTTTATGTTTTCTCTTTTTTTTTCTTTTCCACTTTTACTGATCTTTCACCAAGCTGTGGTGAAAAGGGGCCTGCGCTGGTATTAGCA
Organism: Microcaecilia unicolor; assembly: GCF_901765095.1. Taxonomy (NCBI): domain Eukaryota; kingdom Metazoa; phylum Chordata; class Amphibia; order Gymnophiona; family Siphonopidae; genus Microcaecilia; species Microcaecilia unicolor. The sequence continues at coordinate 415,994,823 of NC_044033.1, forward strand.
TGTGTTTTTGACGCGCACTGAAGCCCCCCCTTTACCACAGCGGTTAAAAGGCTTTTTTTTTAAAGAAATGGCTGTACAGCAAGTGAACCACTTGCTGCGCGGCCATTTTGGGGAAGGGAGCACCTAACGCCAACCATTAAGATGACTTTAAGGGCTCCTGCACTAACCTGGTGGTAACCGGGCAGTGCACGGCACTGTAAACACCAGCGCTACAAAAATAAAAATATTTTTGTAGCGCCAGAAGTGACATACGCTGGGGGTGGGATATACTGCTGGACTGCTGTGGTAACACGGTGGTAGTTCCAGTTTAGCTTCATGAAAGACCCCTTTGTGTTTTAGCTTGATTGGAAAGAAAATAAGATGCAGCAATGTTGTTTCCTTGATTTGAGGTATTTATTCTAAATAAAACACCACTGTGAAAAAAATAAAACACTCTCAGAAAGATCCCATCAAATCACTGTGCATTCTGCATCTCATTTATCTACCATATAATTAAAGTTGGCTAAAAATATAAATACTTGAATAGTGCAATTTTTATATCTTGTCTCTTTTCAAACACAAGGCACAAGGCCTATCAATCAGACAGTTAGAAGTTGAAGTCATTACCACAGAAATTAAGGTAATTATATACAAATTAATATTAATGAAACTTCTAATAGAAAACAAGGTCAGAATTTCAACATTTCCTACAAAATTGAAACAAAACATTTTTACTGAGGTTTAATTTGGTGAGAAGCAATTATCCAAGCTATACCTATACCCCCACTTCCCACCAGTTTTCTTAGTAGCACAATTATACATATTCCCTGTTTATATGCAGCACACCAAGATAATTAGGACATGACATCTATTTTCAATTGAAGAACTGTAGTGTTCAATGGTATAAAATTTATCACTTGCAAGCAGTATGCAAACTACTATTTGATCAGATTGGCCTGGACATAAAGAAGGCTCCATCTTTTCAATTAAGAATTACAGACAGTTAAAGGAAATATTTTTATTACTAAAAATAGTTGAATGGTACAATTTATTTCTTATTGTTTAGTTTTAATTTCCTGTGCTTGCAGGCCTATTATATTTTATTAGTATTCAGTTTATATTTCTTATGTTGCCTACTATTCTTATTTATGAAATTTTGACAGTTACGTGTCGGATAGGATCATTTAAATGCTGGTGCCTGAGTTTAAATTGATATGGTCAACACCAGTGCTATGTTTTCTTTTTGCACTCACTTTTTTCCATACTAATGTGAAGATCCTTTAAGGACCTTCACAAGTCCAATATGTTCCTGGATTTAAGAATTAGTGGAGGAGGTATATACTATTCTGAAACAGTATCCCTTGCTGGGATGGCTGTAATGGTTCTACCTGTCCATAGAAAGTGTGTGGTGGGTTTTGTTGGTAAACTTTGTTGGTGGATTGTGTGGATTTGCTGACAGAGCCTACATTCCTTTATAGAATATTAGCTGAATTGGCTACATATGCACTTAACATTTAGGTGTAAGCACTTACGGCAGCCATAGAGTTGGTATATGAGTTAGCGCCTAAATGCCAGAGATGCATTTTTCTTGTAGTGAATAAAATACAAAGACATGTATGATGCACATTTCCCAAATGTATTATGCATGTAAGTGTGAACCTCACCTAAGGGGCTATTTTATTAAGGTGCATTGAAAAGTGCCTTCGCTGGTGTAGATGCATGTTTTTGACGTGTGAAGGTCCATTTTTTAGCGCGCCTGGAAAAAGACCTATTTTTGTGGCCGAAAATGGACACGCAGCAAAATTTAGTGGTAAGGTCTCATGCGCTAACCAGGCGGTAAGCATCAACTCAAATAAACTGCCGATTACCACCGGGTAAGTGCCACGTGGTAGACAATAGAAAATATTTTCTACCGTGTGTTTTGGACATGTCAAAAATGGAATTACCACCCGGGGCACGTGGTAGCTGGGTGGTAGTTCCAATTTTGATGCATTTTGGATACGCGTAGGCACCTACACGCCTTAGTAAAAGGTCCCCTATGTAAGTTAAGCAAGTAGTTGCAGAATAGCATTTAGGCAGAATTTTGGCATTTGTGTGCATTTGTGCACTCATATGCACATAAGTGCCATTATTCTCTATATTTACATTCATAAGGGGTATATAAATATTAGCCAATTATGCAAAACAAATAGGAGATGGACAAAATCCACTGAATATATCCACAGTGTTATCCACAAAAACAAACAAAAAAAATCCAGTTGAAAAAAAAAGCCTTGTATCACTAAATTAGTTTATTAATTTACAGGACAAAAGACCTCATATGGCACAAGTTGTTATATTGGCTGCACACTGAGTTCCAGATGTTCACATACAGTGCTAAAAGGTATTGGCAGGGATATTCACTCATCCCCTGATGAAACTGTTGGTGAAACGGAGATCCCTGTTGGGATTGAATATTTGATATGTGTTGATTCTTTTGTGTTGAAACATTTTCTAGCATTTAAGTACTGCAAACTCTAGGCATCTTTTACTAAGCATCTTAAACTTGGCAACTTCTTGCTTGTCTCAGTTTATTGTTGCTCTGGTGGCTTCTCTCCTGCAGACTCATGGGAGCTGAAATGAGAGACAGACAACAAACAAATAACATAAAAGAAAGAAAAATGTCTTTGAGTCTCTGGAGCAGACAATGATCCACAGTGTCTTCATATTTTTGTGGTGTGGATCACTGGCTTAGTGATGGCTATGCTGAAGAAGTTCCTTGTCTTCCAGGGAAGTCTTGTGTCGAAGTTCCCAGCTGGTGCCAAGTTGTCGTTGATGATCTGCAGCTCCACATGTCTGATGGCACTTGGAGATATGTGTCCATTCTTTCATCAGCTGGTTGATGAAGTGAAGATACAGTCTCTCTGTGTTAGGCAATACTGAGTACTGCAGGAATGTAAGTGCATGGGATGGGCAGTTGTTCAAGAGTCTTTAGAGAATCTTTCCATCTCTCCCAGTCTTGTCGCATTTCTGGTGGCAATGGGACATCCCACTCATCAGAATTTTAGGAAAGTTCCCTGAGTGGGGATATTCTTTGAATGGTGACTGTAGCCACAAACCCCCGTGGATTGTACAGACTATTGACTGTAGACAAGAGACACCTGTGCTCTTATGGCTTCTCTTGGATGAAGTCTTGAACGGTAAAAACATCCCTCTTCAATCCCAATGTAACCCAAAGCTTCTCTGAAGCTGAAGAGTGTCTACTCTATTCTTTTAAATCTTTGGAATGATCCTCTGCAGGAAGTGCTCTCAGTATTTCAAAACTGTTAAAGGCAATTTTATGAAGTCTCAGATTGGCTCTGCTAGCATTGCTTGTGTGTTTTTTTAACAAATCAATGACTTCCCTTCAGTAGCTAAGGACTTCAAACCATCATCTACATAAAATCACTCTCAATGAAACAACTGACATCTGTGCCATATTCTCTTTCTTCCTCTTGAGCTGTCCTAAGCCCGTAAGTTTTTACTGCAGATGATAGACTGTTACCAAAAATGTGAACTCTCATTCTGTATTCCACATTTTCCTGGTTGATATCATTGTCACAGTACCATGGTATCACAGTAATCTCAAATAATTTCAGTAGTCTAGGGGTACAGCAAAGCAACAGAACATTTACTGGATATCTGCTGTTAGGGCTATAGGTTCCTTTCTGAAGCAAATCAAGATTCTTGATAGGCTGTTAATCATGTCAGGCCCAGAAAGCAGCACATTGTTGAGTGAGAATCCTTGAAATCAAGCAGTAGAGTCAAACACAATCCTGATCTAGCCTGGTTTTTATGGATGGTAAACACCAAAAGTAGGTAAGTACCAGCATTTTTCATTGTCTTTTAATGGTGGAGCTGGCTCTGCATGGCCATTATCCAGCATGTTCTGCATGAATGCTGTAAAGTGCTATTTTATCTCTGGTTTCCTCCTCAGAGTGTTTTGCAATGAAGTGAGATGTGTGTGTGTGTGAGAGAGAGAGAGAGAGAGAGAGAGAGAGAGAGAGAGAGCGAGAGAGAGCTTGATCTCTGATGTTAGGTAGTCATGTTCTGGGTGTCCAGAATGGTAGCTGAGCTACTCAGCTGTTGGACTTTTCCATAATTCTCAAGAACCCTCTGTCTTCTACTGAAAAAGTTGGTTTGCCATCATCTTAGTTGACTTGGAACACCAAGTTCCCCAGATGTTCTCCTAAATATGGTGGAGAGGCATCTTGAAAAATGGTTGAGTTGGGATCTGGTTCTTCCCAACGATAAAAATCTTTCACATGTAGATAGTTATGACAAGGCATGAGCAAGGTGGTGTGCCCATTTTCCAAGATGCAGGTTTTGTACACATCTACACTTGGTCACCTCAGTCTGTTAAGACAGACAAAACCTACTATCACCCATCCTAGGGTGAGTTTGTAAGTGTATGGATTGTCAGTTGGACCTGCACTTGACTTATGAAATCTGATCAATGCTTGTGCATCTCTTCCCAACAACAGTAAGATCTTGGCATTTGAATCCAAAAGCTGCAGATATTCTACTATAGGTTGGAGATTATGATAGTGCTGTGCAACCTCTTATGTGGAAATTTCTTCTTGGTTATCAGGTATCTGATTACATTCAATAAGGAGATGGGTCTTGTTGCTACCATCTATTGCTTCTATCAAGTATCCACTCGCTCTTCTCCCTGTTTTTGTACTGCTCTTGAGGTGGTATGGATAGCGAGCTCCTGGAATGTCAAATAGGACAAAACTCTGGCTTTGCCAGGGACTGGTTATTCTGATCAACTATGATGAAATACATGTTTACTGCCTTTTTAGGTGCTATTTTGGATATACAGTACCTTAGTTACACATATCTTTCTGCATGACCGTCCACTGCGGCCTCCTCCACACACTTGTATACAGTTTGGAGTAGCATTCAGTGGAAATGCTTGTTCTAACTTCTTTTCCCCACCGTGGCTTGACTCTGACACTGGGGTTCCTGTAGATTATTTTCCCCACCGTGGCTTGACTCTGACACTGGGGTTCCTGTAGAAGTAGGCTTACTCTTGTCAGGGTATAAGTCTCTGATATATTGGCTACTATTGCACTCCATACATTTGATGGCTTCTTTGCAGTCTTTAGCCATGTGCTTGGATGAAGAGCAACATTTGTAGCAGATTCTGTACTTTAACAGATCTTTATGTTCTCTTAAATGTATCTCCCTAACCCCTCTACATTTCTTGAGAGGTTGAGGTTTCTTATATATAGGACACTGTCTGTCTGGATCTTCTACTTTCTCTGTAGGAGGACGATCATTTGGTGGGATTTCTGTGGGTGACACATCCATCCTATGTACAGTTCTAGGCTTCTTGTCTTGCCATACTTCTTGACCAGCCCTTTTCATGGGAAGCAACCTGTCATGAATGCTTCAGGTACATCAAACATGAAGCTGGGGTCATTTCTCCTCCTTGCCAAATCTTGGATGAACTTCACAAAGACTGTGAATGGAGGGAACCTCTTTGGTGGTTTTCTTTATATTTTCTGCCTACTGAAAAACATTTTTCTCTTATCTCATATGGCAGCTTTGATATAATCTCATTTATGCCCCAAGCTGTATCCAAGTAGTAAAGGCCAGGAAGGTTCAGTTCAGCTTTGAGTGCTTCCAATTCCTGGTGGAGGTCTCCCAATCCTTGTAACTTCTTATTATCTTTATTTGTGACCTTTGGGAAGCCCCTTATTCTCTTCATCAATGCCTGTTGGATAGCTTTTGGGCTTCCACAGCACTGGCCAAGTCTCTCCTACATTTCTTTCAATCCTTTGGAGGGGTCATGCAGATATGCATCTGATATTCCCTGCACATGCTTGGCTGACTCTGTTCCCAGCCACTTCATTATCAGGTTCATTTCTTGCTTCATTGTAGACTTCATGATTGCCATGGCCTCTTTAAAGTTAGATTTCCATCTTCTATACTTTTGAGAGCAGCCATTGATCTGCGTAAACCCTATATTTGCTATCTCTTTGTGAGCCATGTATGTTGCTAGATCTTCTCTCTCTGAAGTTTCTAGCATTCTGGCAGTAGGTGCCTGTGGCTGGCTATGTGCTGGGGATTGTCTGGAGTCAGACATGAAGTGTGGCAGGTCAGGTGGATCTTGCTTAATCATAGGGTGTTTTGCTGGACATAACTGCTCAACTTTATCTGAGTCTAGTTCCTGGGTAGCACCTGAGTTTGAGTCTGTGGGTGAAATGTCCCTTGGTGCATTTTCCTAGAGCGAGGGTCCATGATAGTGCATCCATTTGCATGGGGGCAAGTGGATCACTGTGGTGGCAAAATGTGCTTTGCCTTAGGCTTGCTTCTTTCAGGCATCTGTCGGGGTATATGGGCACACCAGGTTGAAAAGATGAGCACACCAGTTTGATAAGAAAACTGTCTATGGATTATGACGTTATACCTATGCACAGTGAAGTTTAAATAAAGAAGATTGTGAGAAATGCAGCATAGGAAGGAGGAGGGAATGAGTCAGTGATTAAATAAATGTGCATGAGCGTAGAATCACCGTGGGAGTGAAGTGACAAGGAGCCGTGTTCAGATATATGAGACTCTACCTCTTATAAGCTTGCAGAGTGACTCCCAATATACTCTCTACTATATATTTTTGTGTTATTTCTAGAATAAGCAGCATAAAATGTATTGTACTGTTTTGGGATCTTGTCAGGTACTTGTAACCTGGATTGACCACTGTTAGAAACAGGATGCTGGACTTGATGGACCTTTGATCTGTCCCAATATGGCAATACTTATGTACTTATATGTTATGTACTTTGTATGTAAACACATGTGTCCTGGAGTTTTGAAAGCTTTTCTCACTACCCTTGCTGACCTGTGTTGTGTCCCTTATGTCAGTGTGCTCAATTACAGCTCTGTCTGGGTCAAGAAACTCTGCCATGTCTTCACAGGTAACATAAACTCATTTTTCTGTGTATTTTTTCTCTTAGAACACCTTTGCAAAGTAAACATTGGCTTTGTGCCTAAATTTTGCCTTTGTACAAACAGCAGGGGGGGGGGGGGAGAGTACAGGCAGTGGGGAGAGGTTGAGCTCAGTAAATACTTTTGCTTGAGACTGGAGGAACCTGGAAGTCCCTATATGGCAATCCTCTTTATTATATGGCCAATTCAAATCCCACTTCTGCTCCTTGTGATCTTGGGCAAGTTACTTAACCCTCCATTGCCTCAGGTACAAAATTAGATTGAGAGCCCTCCAGGGACAGAGAAGCACCCAGCGTACCTGAATGTAACTCACCTTAAGCTACTTTTGAAAAAGGTGTGAGCAAAATCCAAAATTCTTAATAACCTGCAAGCAGAGAGTGTCCCTTAATAGTAACTTTTGTTTGTTGAAGCAAAGATGAGGGAAGGGCACAGATTCTTGCCCTGTGCAAGCACTTGGCTTCAGTTAATTAATTATGCACACTCTCTGTCATAGGACTGGTTCCAAGCTGTCTGTAACTTCTAAGTTCACAGCTCTGATAATGTACTAAGAAGGAACACTTCTTACATACACAATATACTACAGCCTTGAAGCAGAATTGACATTATAACTTCCAAACAGCAACTGCTCTCAGGCTTTATTTTAACCCTCCAGATTTCAGTTAAATGGCTAAAGGGTCAATTTACTAAAGTGTGCTGAAAAATTGCCTGCAGTAGTGTAGGCACGTGTTTTGAATGCGTGGAGATCCATTTTTCAGCGCACGTGTAAAAATGCCTTTTAAAAATTTTGACTGAAAATGGACGTGCGGCAAAATGAAACTTGACGTGGATCCATTTTGGGTCTGAGACCTTACCGCCAGCAATTGACTTAGCATTAAGGTCTCACACATTAACCAAGTGGTAATGGTCTATGCACATCAAATGCCTTTTACCGCCTGGTAGTGCTGCATGCCAGAAAATAAAAGTTATTTTCTGGCAAGTATAGTGGATGCACATCAAAAATGAAATTACCACCTGGGCCATGCAGTAGCCGGGCGGTAACTCAGAATTGGCACATGCTGGGCATCCATAGGCACTTACGCGGCTTAGTAAAAGGGCCCCTAAATGTTCTAAATAGTTCCCTAGGAGGATTCAGAGAGTCCCTAATATGATTAATACCTCTGTGGCATAAATGGCAGGAAGTGTGTCTCTTTGAATTTCTGTAAAGAGAGGGCATAAGGGACAGACTCAGAAGTAACCTGAGGAAATACTTCTTCACGGAAGCCTCCTTGGTTTATAATCATCTACTTTCCAATTAATGGACCCTCAATTGCGGAATTCATTACCATTGGAACTCCATAAAACTGATTCATTTTTACTTTTCAGAAAGCAGTTTAAATCATATACATTTCAGAAGGCTTTTCCATAACTACTTTTACCATCCATGGATACCTATAATTGAGCACACCGATACCCATGTTGAGAGCAGGTTCTCATTTTATTTTATAATGTGAATTTTGTTTATGTATCATATTGTCTTTTTACTGGTTTGTGTTTATAGTTGTGATCCACCATGAACTGTGGAATGTGTGGAATGCAATTATAAATAAAGGGTGGTGAATACGTGGAATGGCCTCCCAGTAGACATGGTGGAGATGAAAACTGTATCTGAATTCAAGAATGCTTGGGATGAGTACATAGGATTTCTACATGTAGGGGTTCTACATGGAATGTTGCTACTAATTGGGATTCTGGAATCTTGTAACTCTTTAGGATTCCAGAATCTTCAGAACTTTTAGTACAAGAACAGTGCTGGACAGACTTCTAGGGTCTGTGCCCTGAGAACGGCAAGGACAAATCAAACTCGGGTATAAAGTATCAGGCCACATTGAGCCTGCAAATAGGTGGGAAAATGTGGAATACAAATGCAATAAATAAATACATACATGGTTAATGTGCATACATTTGCTAATGCTTCACATCACTCACTGAAGCTTTTGGTTTTTGTAATTTTTCCCTGCTCAGGGGATTTCAGACATTATTATTATTATTATTATCTTGGTGCTTAACTCTCTACTAGTCATGTGAAGTATACGTTCTACCACACTTACCTTAACTATAGCATACGTTCCACCAAGCACTATTGTATTAGTCAGTGAAAGTTAAGTCAGTGTGAAAGCTGATAGTCATAAAGCAATTCTGCAAGTTCAATAAAGGAAAATGAACCCACTCCACATTGTAATGAAACAGGTACAATACTACAAGCTGGCAAGTGGGAGCTGCCTGTAACCTCACATATGGGTGGTTTGCCCAGAGTTGTTGAAATATATAGGACCTTTCAATGACACTTTTCAGGATGCAATGGCTTGTGTTTATGCATGCTAGTGAATACATTTTTTGCTGGCCATTTTTCGGAATCCTAAGGAAAAGTGAATTTACTCCATCATCTTTAATTATTTGTAAGTATTTTTATGTAGACTTTGATTGAGACAAAAACAATAAAAGCACACCCTGTAAATCAAGACTGCTTCTGCCTTTTAATTATCATATCTCTCTTCTTCATACCTAATTAACCTCTTTTCTTGGTTTACTGTGTCTCTGAGTATTCCAAGTTATTTATTATCTCTCCTGACATCTTCAGCATTGCAAGCACAACTGTGAATGCTTTTCATCCAGACATGTTTCTGCAACATGTCCTGTATTTATATTTATTTATTTATTTATTTTACCATGGTGAAGCAAGAGTAATTTCAAATAAAATCACATTGATAACAGGGGCACTTGTTATATTCACACAATGCAAGAAATATGACAAAAATAAATACATTTTGATGTCTCAGAGAGAACTGCCGAGAAGTGAGAATGTGTGAGTGTTTTTGTTTTTATTTCAAGAGGAATAGCATTCTCTTTTTCCATGACAAACTCATTTGACAAGCAGAACCTGCATTAGCAATTTAGCTTCACGTTTTTTTGTAGGCATTCAAATTATGTTGACAATCTCACAAATGCAACTTGGCAAGCATACCACAATAAAGTAATACTAATAAGAAAACACAAAATACTAGTGGAAAAGATAAGCTCAGTTGAAGCACTTACATCAAGCTGTGGGAGGGTTATTAAAGAAAATCCTTATTATGATATTTATATAACATAATGACTACCACCACTGATGCTAGCAAGGATCCAAACTATAGTGTCAATAATTCAATAGCTGAGGTACACTCATGTACCTTGGCAAATCAATCTATACCCAGAAATAGCAGCAGTTTCTGATCATGGTTCTGAAGCTCCTCCTCCTAGGGAGGTAAAATTCCTTAATGAAACCATGCACTGCTTTATGGAGTAGCTGGTTCAGGAAACAATAAAAGGGGAAACAGTTCTAGATCTAGTTCTTAGTGGAGCACATGATCAGGTGTACGAGGTAACAATGCTGGGGCTACTTGATAACAGTGATCATAACATGATTAAATTTGATATAAGCTCTGGAGTAAGTACACACAGTAATTCCAATACATTAGCATTTAACTTTCAAAAAGGAGATTATGGTACAATGAGAACAATGGTCAAAAAAGAACATAGAGGAGCAGCTGCAAAGATCAAAAATTTACATCAAGCATCATTGCTGTTCAAAAATACCATCCTGGAAGCCCAGACCAGATATATTCCATGTATTAAAAAAGGAAGACAGAAGGCCTAACTGCAGCTGGCATGGTTAAAAAGTGAGGTGAAGGAAGCTATTAGAGCTAAAAGAAAAGACTTCAGAATATGGAAAAAGGATCCGACTAAAATAATAGGAAACAAACATAAGGAATGGTAAGTCAAAAGCAAAGTGCTGATTAGGAAGGCAAAGAGAGACTTTGAAAGGAAGATTGTGCTGGAGTCAAAACATATAGTAAAATCTTTTTTAGGTATATTAGAAGCAAGACGCTAGATGACTGAGGGGTAAAAGAGGCACTCAGGGAATGCAAGGCCATAGCGGAGAGATTAAATAAATTCTTTACTTCGGTCTTCACTGAGGAAGATGTGGGAAACATACCAGTGTCAGAAATGGTATTCAATGCTGATGAGTCAGAGAAACTGAAACAAATGTTTGTAAACCTTGAAGATGACATGGGACAATTTGCCAAACTGAGGTGTAGCAAATTGCCTAGACCGGATAGAATTGAAAAATGAACTTGCAGAGTTACTGTTAGTAATATATAATTTATCTTTAAAATCAAGCAGGGTACCGGAAGATTGGAAGGTGGCCAATGTTATGCCAATTTCCCAGAGGTTATCTGGGAAATTATAGACTGATGAGCCTGACATCGGTGCTGGGCAATATGGTAGAGACTATTATGAAGAACAAAATCACAGCACTGAAACCGTACTAGTCAGGCTCATGACAAAACTCAAACAACTGATTGCAAACGGAAATAACATACTGCTGTTACAATTCGACATGTCAAGCGCATTTGATATGGTTGACCATGGAATTTTATTACACATCCTTGAATACTTCGGCATCGGAGGCAACGTTCTCAACTGGTTTAAGGGGTTCCTAACTACACGCTCTTATCAAGTAACATCAAATTCAGCTACATCAGCTACATGGACACCTGAATGTGGTGTTCCACAGGGATCCCCACTCTCACCGACCATATTCTACTACTACTACTACTACTACTTAGCATTTCTATAGCGCTGCCAGGGTTACGCAGCGCTGTACAAGTTTAAACATGGGGAAGGACAGTCCCTGCTCAAGAAAGCTTACAATCTAAAGGTAACAAACTATGTAGTAAGTGTAGGTATCATGACTGGAGAAGGTGGTTAGGCGCCAAAAGCAAGGGAGAAGAGATGGGTTTTGAGTAAGGACTTGAAAATGGTCAGGGAGGGCGCATGGCGTATGGGCTCGGGAAGTCTGTTCCAGGCATAAGGTGATGCGAGGCAGAAGGGGCGGAGTCTGGAGTTAGCGGTGGTGGAGAAGGGTACAGATAGGAGTGATTTGTTCTGAGAGCAGAGGTTACGGGTGGGAACATATGGGGAGAGGAGGGTAGAGAGGTAATGGGGGGCTGCAGATTGAGTGCACTTGAAGGTCAATAGGAGAAGCTTGAACTGTATACGATAGCGAATTGGGAGCCAGTGAAGCAACTTGAGGAGAGGGGTGATATGAGATTATCGGTTCACGCGGTAGATGAGACGTGCGGCGGAATTTTGGACAGATTGAAGGGGGGATAGGTGGCTAAGCGGGAGGCCAGCGAGGAGAAGGTTGCAATAGTCAAGACGAGAGGTAATGAGCGAGTGGACGAGGGTTCGGGTGGTCTGTTCAGAGAGGAATGGGTGAATTTTGCTAATATTATAGAGGAAGAAGCGACAGGTCTTAGCTGTCTGCTGGATATGGGCAGAGAAGGAGAGGGAGGAGTCAAAAATGACTCTGAGATTGCGGGCTGAAGAGACGGGGAGGATGAGGGCGTTGTCAACAGAGACGGAAAGTGGGGGAAGAGGAGAAGAGGGTTTGGGTGGAAAGACAAGGAGCTCAGTCTTTGCCATGTTCAGTTTCAGATGCCGGTTGGACATCCAGGCAGCGATGTCTGAAAGGCAGGCCGAAACATTGGCCTGGGTTTTGACTGTGATGTCGGGAGTGGAGAGATAAAGCTGGGTGTTATCAGCATAGAAATGGTACTGGAAACCATGTGATGAGATCAGCGAGCCCAGGGAAGAGGTGTATATCGAGAAAAGAAGTGGTTCAAGGACAGATCCTTGAGGAACCCCAACAGAGAGCGGGACGGGGGTGGAAGAAGAGCCATTAGAAAATACTCTGAAGGTGCGTTGGGAAAGATACGAAGAGAACCAGGAGAGGACGGAGCCCTGGAACCCGAATGAGGACAGTGTGTCGAGAAGTAAATTATGATTGACGGTGTCAAAGGCGGCGGATAGGTCGAGGAGGATGAGGATGGAATAGTGACCTTTGGATTTGGCAAGGAACAGGTCATTGCAGACTTTAGAGAGTGCTGTTTCTGTCGAGTGAAGTGGGCGAAAGCCCGATTGAAGCGGATCGAGGACGGCCTGAGAGGAGAGGAAATCAAGGCAGCGGCTGTGGACAGCGTGTTCAAGTAATTTGGAGAGGAAGGGTAGGAGAGAGATGGGGCGGTAGTTAGAGGGACAGGTGGGGTCAAGTGATGGTTTTTTGAGAAGTGGTGTGACAACAGCGTGCTTGAAGGTGTCAGGGACCGTAGCAGTGGAGAGAGAGAGATTGAGGATGTGACAGATTGAGGGGTTAACTGTAGGAGAGATGTTGATAAGCTAATGATGACACCCTTGGCCAAATTACTATCGAATCAGAACCTAAACCCACATATATATATGCTGACGATGTAACGATCTTCATCCCATTCAAACAAGATCTAAGGGAAATCTCCAACGAAATCAAGCAAAGCCTACACATCATGAACTCCTGGGCAGATGCATTTCAGCTGAAACTAAACGCAGAAAAAACCCAATGCCTTGTACTCACTTCGCAATACAATAAGAATAAATTCACCACCATCAGCACACCTAACCTAGACCTACCGGTTTCGGACACCCTGAAAATTCTTGGAGTCACCATTGATCGACACCTAACACTTGAGAATCATGCGATAAACATAACCAAAAACATGTTTCACTCAATGTGGAAACTAAAAAGAATCAAACCATTTTTTTCCAAGGTCCATCTTCCGCAATCTGGTACAATCACTAGTACTAAGTCATCTGGACTATTGAAATTCACTATACGCTGGCTGCAAAGAGCAAATACTTAAAAAACTCCAGACAGCCCAGAACACAGCAGCCAGACTAATATTCGGCAAACCAAGATATGAATGCGCGACAACCCTATGAGAAAAACTACACTGGCTTCCACTTAAAGAACGCATCACGTTCAAACTTTGTACCCTAGTCCAAAAGATCATCCATGGAGACGCCCCAGCCTACATGTCAGACCTAATAGAACTACCACCCAGGAATGCAATAAAATCTTCTCGCACATTCCTCAATCTTCATCCTCCCAATTGTAAAGGACTGAAATACAAATTGTTGCATGCATCTACCTTCTCCTATATAAGCGCTCAGCTATGGAACACACTACCACACAACTTGAAAATGGTCCATGAACTGGCCAATTTCCGCAAACTACTGAAAACTTATCTCTTCGACAAGACTTATCACAAAGATCAGCACATGTAACTGTACAATCTTTAATATATATAGGATTGTCTTATAATGTCTTTTGCTGTAATACAACCATGTACTTCACCACCATGTAACCCTAACCCTCCATAAACCAAATGTATATTCTCTTCTATTTCCAATATCCACGACGAATTGTAAGCCACATTGAGCCTGCAAAGAGGTGGGATAATGTGGGATACAAAAGCAAAAAATAAAAAATAAAATTATTAGTCTATGGAAATCTTGCCTCACAAACCTAATACATTTCTTTGAAGGGGTGAATAGATATGTGGATAATGGTGTATCTGGATTTTCAAAGGCATTTAACAAAGTAACTCATGAAAGACTCCTGAGGAAATTAGAACGTCATGGGATAGGAGATAATGTCCTATTGTGGATTAAAAGCTGGTTAAAGGATAGAGGGCTCCTTTTACTAAGGTGCACTAGTGATTTTAGCACATGCTACAGATGTCCATAAGAATATAATTGTGTATCTAGCATTTAGCATGCACTAAAAATGTTAGTGTGCCTTTGTAAAAGACCCCAGAAAACAGAGGATGGGATTAAATGGTCAGTATTCTCAATGGAGAAGGGTAGATAGTAAGGTTTTCCAGGTGTCTGTGTCTAGAGATAGGGTTAACTAGTGAGATAATTAAATTTGCTGATGACACAAACCAGCTCATTTTCGAAAGTGATCACCGGCCATCTTCCGACACAAATTGGGAGATGGCCGGCGATCTCCTGAACCCGGCCAAATCAGTATAAACGAAAACCGATTTTGGCTGGGTTCAACTGCTTTCCGTCGCGGAACCGGTGAAACATCAAGGGGGCTTGTCGGTAGGGTAGTGAAGGGGGGACGGGGGCGGGACAGGGGTGTGCTCACGAGATGGCCGGCTTTGCCCAATAATTTAAAAAAAGCCAGGCTTGTAGAGCATTTCGCCAGCTGTACTTGGTCCCTTTTTTTCATGATCAAGCTTCAAAAAGGAGCCCCAACTCACCAAATGACCAATGGAGGGAATCGGGGATGACCTTCCCTTACTCCCCCAGTGGTCACCAAACCCCTCTAACCCCCCCCCCCCCAAAAAAAACAAAAAAAACCTTTTTTGCCACCCTCTATGCTAGTCTTAAATGTCATACCCAGCTCCCTCATAGCAGTATGCAAGTCACTGGAGCAGTTTTTAGAGGGTGCAGTGTACTTCAGACAGGTGGACCCAGGCCCATTCCCCCCCCCCCCCACCTGTTACACTTGTGGTGGTAAATGGGAGCCCTCCAAAAAAAACCAAAACCCACTGTACCCACATGTAGGTGCCCCCCTTCACCCATAAGTGCTATGGTAATGGTTTGGAGTTGTGGGGAGTGGGTTTTGGGGGGGGGCTCAGCACCCAAGGTAAGGGAGCTATGCACATGGGAGCTATTTTTTTTTTATTTTTAGAAGTGCCCCCTAGGGTGCCTGGTTAGTGTCCTGGCCTGTCAGGGGGACCAGTGCACTACAAATGCTGACTCCTCCCATGATCAAATGCCTTGGATTTGGCCGGGTTTGAGATCGCTGGCATTATTTTCCATTATGGCTGAAAGCCGATGCCGGCCATCTCAAACCCGGCGAACTCTGACATTTGGCCGGGCCCAACCGTATTAGCAAAAAAAAAGATGGCCGGCCATCTTTTTCGAAAATACGGTTGGCTCTGCCCACTTACGGCGCCAGTGCCGAAGTTGGACGGCCAGCTATTTGGCCGGCGCCGTTCGATTATGCCCCTCAAAGTTATTCAAAGTTGTTAAATCACAAGAGGAAAAGGATGTAGGTGCCATCATTTATGCTACATTGAAATCCTCTGCTCAGTGTGCAACGGCAGATAAGAAAGTAAATAGAATGTTAGAAATTATTAGGAAAAGAATGGAAAACAAAAATGAGGATATTATAATGCCTTTGTATCACTCTATGGTGTGACTGTGTGCAATTCTGGTCACTGCATCTCAAAAAAAGATATAGCAGAATTAGAAAAGGTACAGAGAAGGGTGACAAATATGATAAAGGGGTGGGACAACTTCCATATGAGGAAAGACAAAAAGTGGGTAGGGCTCTTCAGCTTGGGGAAGAGATGGCTGAGGGGAGATATGATAGAGGTCTATGATATACTAAGTGGAGTGGAATGGATAGACATGAATCACTTGTTTACTCTTTCCAAAAATAATAGGACTAGGAGGCATGCAATAAAGATACTAAGTAGTAGAATTTAAAACAAAACAGAGAAAATATTTCTTCACTTAATGAGTAATTAAACTCTGGAATTCATTGCCAGAGAATGTGGTAAAAAGCAATTTGCTTATTAGGGTTTTAAAAAGGTTTGGATAGTTTCCTAAAAGAAAAGTCCATAAGCCATTATTAGGATGGTCTTGGGAAAAATACAATCAACTGCTTATTCCTAGGGTAAGCAGCATAAAATCTGTTTTACTCCACCTTTTATTGGTCTAGTATCTACCCCCCCCCCCTTTTTAGTCAGAGATTCTGTCTGTTTCTCTCTCTCTCTCTTCACTCTCCTCCCCCCAGCTCCAGCATTTCTTCTTTTGTTTCCCCATCCCACCTGAGTCAGGCATCTCCTTGTGTTTCGCCTCTGGCAGTCCTCCAGAATCCCAGTGGGTGACTGGCAGATGCAGCAATGTGAACAGCCTGCCTGTGGTGCCCTTCAATGGCCTTTGCTCTGTGTGTCTTATCTCCTGTGATAAGTTCCAATGGGTGACTGACAGAGGAAAGACCCTGGCAAGGCCAGCTGCAGGCAGCCTGTTCATATTGCTGCCTCTGCCAGTCACCATCTGGGATTCTGGAGGACCACTGTGTGTGTGTGGGGGGGGGGGGGGGGGGGGGGGGAGGGGAGAGAACAGAAGGAGATGCCATACCTTCATAGGGAGGGGAGGAGGAGGAGGAATGGAGATAGTGGTACCATACACCATAGGTGGTCAGTCAAAGAAGGCAGACAGTGGAATGGAGAGCAGAGGGCAGTAGGCAGCAATTTTCTAATTAAATTATGCGTGGATCTGGGATCCATACCCAAATTTGGGTGACCTATACAGAATCCGTGGGTAAATGCTTCGGATAAGGACCAAGCTTTCACCTGTTTCCTAAAGTAAAGGTAGTTTTGAACTAGACATTGTGCATCTTGGAGTGAATTCCATAGTGTGGAGACTATTCCTGAGGAGGCTTCTGAGAAGAGACGTGGAGGGGCATAATCGAAAGGGACGTCCAAGTTTGGATGAGGATGTCCTCGCAAAATGTCCCCATGCAGGGGCAGGGAAACCCATATTTTCAAAACAAGATGGACGTCCATCTTTCGTTTCGATAATACGGTCAGGGACGCCCAAATCCTGAAATTTGGTTATCCTTAGAGATGGTCATCCCTAGACTTGGTCATTTCTGATTTTCGGCGATAATGGAAACCAAGGACGTCCATCTCAGAAAAGACCAAATGCAAGCCATTTAGTTGTGGGAAGAGCCAGCATTTTTAGTGCACTGGCCCCCCTGATATGCCAGGACACCAACCGGGCACCCTAGGGGGCACTGTAGTGGACTTCATAAATTGTTCCCAGGTACATAGCTCCCTTACCTTGTGTGCTGAGCCCCCCAAAACTCACTACCCACAACTGTATACCATTACCATAGCCCTTATGGGTTAATGGGGGCACCTAGATGTGGGTACAGTGGGTTTCTGGTGGGTTTTCGAGGGTTCGCTGTTTCCTCCACAAATGTAACAGATGGGGGGGATGAACCTGGGTCCGCCTGCCTGAAGTGCACTGCACCCACTAAAACTGCTCCAGGTACCTGCATACTGCTGTGATGGACCTGAGTATGGCATCTGAGGCTGGCATAGAGGCTGGCAATCAATATTTTTAAAGATGTTTTTTTGAGGGTAGGTTTGGGTTAGTGACCACTGGGGGAGTAAGGGGAGGTCATTCCCGATTCTCTCCAGTGGTCATCTGGTCAGTAGGGGCACCTTTTTGTGCCTTTGTCGTAAGAAAAACACGACCAGGTAAAGTCATACAAGTGTTTGTCAGGGACATCCTTGTTTCTTTCAACTATGGGTCAAGGACATCCTAGTGTTAGGCACGCCCAAGTCCCACCTTCGCTACGCCTCCAATATGCCCCCTTTAACTTTGGCGATGGAAAGCAGTTAGGGGCGTCAGGGGCATAGCCACGGGTGGGCCTGGATGGGCCCAGGCCCACCCAGTTTGGGTTCAGGCCCACCCAGCAGCGGAGCGGAGGGAGCAGGCAGCGCTGATCCTGCATCTGCCTCCTTCTTTCTGACGGCAGCGCAGCGCTTCCCAGATGCTGCCTCCGCCGCCACGATCTACCTCCTCCCTCTGTCTCACTCAACAGCAGCGGTAGCGTCATGATTCAAACACGCTGCCTCCTGCTTCTAACCCGGAAGCAGAGGAGACGCTTCCGGGTTAGAAGCAGGAGGTAGCGTGTTTGAATCGCTACCGCTGCTGTTGAGAGTGAGACAGAGGGAGGAGGTAGATCGTGGCGGTGGAGGCAGCGTCTGGGAAGCGCTGCCGTCAGAGAGAGGGCGGGCAGGTGGAATGGGAGGGAAGGATGCATGGGGGTGAAGGAGAATCGCTGGACACATGGATGGGAGTGGGAGGGATGGATGGAGGTGGGGGTCAGGGGAGAGAGAATTGCTGGGGATGGAGGTGGGGGCAGGGGAGAGAGGAGAATTTCTGGGGATGGATGGAGGTGGGGTCAGGGGAGAGAGGAGAATTGCTGAGGATGATGGATGGATGGATGGAGGTGGGGGGCAGGAGAGAGAGGAGAATTGCTGGGGATGATGGATGGAGGTGGGGGGCAGGGGAGAGAGGAGAATTGCTGGGGATGGATGGAGGTGGGGGGCAGGGGAGAGAGGAGAATTGCTGGGGATGGATGGAGGGGAGAGGAGAGTTGCTGGACATGGGTGGATGGAGGGGAGGGAAGAGGAGAGAGGAAGGTTGCTGGACATGGGTGGATGGAGGGGAGGGCAGGGGGCAGAGGAGGGTTGCTGGACATGGATGGATGGAGGGAAGGGCAGGAGAGAGGAGGCTGCTGGATATGGATGGAGGAGAGGGAAGGGAGAGAGAAGAAATGCTGGACATGGATGGAGGGGAGGGAAGAGTGAGGAAGGAGATGAGATGAGGGAAAAGGAAGAGAGGAGAAAATTGCACATGGATGAAGAAAATAGGCAGAAGCTGGATCCACTGGACAGTCAAGTCTGCGGAGGACCCAGAGCAAGAAATGAAGAAAGGCGGAAAGTAAAGAAATAAATGGAAGGAAGCCTGGAAACGGAGTAAAGAGGACAGATAGCAGCAGAATCAGATACTGGGCCAGTATGATCAGAAAAACAAAGTCACCAGACAGCAAAGGTAGAAAAAAATCATTTTATTTTCATTATAATGATTGGAACATGTCCACTTTGAGAATCAGGTGCTCAACATTAAAAGTTTATATTTATTTACTTATTTATGGCATTTTATCCCACATTAAACATGAATTAGATTGGAACCTGGGATCATTTAATGTTTTTTTTCCTGGAGAGAGTAATGCATTGCCTCCTCCACCCCCCAGGCTCTCTCCCCGGCTATAGCCAGCTCTGCAATTTTGAAGGGAGGTGCACAGGTGGACGGGGGGGGGGGGGGGGGGGGGGGCGCAGAGGTGAACCGGGGAGAGAGCCTGTTGTTAAACATTTACCAGCACACCACTGTCTAGTGCCCACCCATCCAACCTGTTGGCCCACCCAAAAATTGACTTCTGGCTACGCCACTGGGGGGCGTCCAAAATCGGCTTTCAATTATACCGATTTAGACGACCCTGTGAGAAGACGCCCATCTTCCGATTTATGTCAAAAGATGGGCGTCCTTCTCTTTCGAAAATGAGCCCAATGGTTTCCTTTGATGAGGTTGCAGTCAGAGATGCTCCTTGAAAGGATCTTAGAAGCCTCAAAGGTATGTAGAGGACTAACTTATTTTTTAGGGATATAAATATTTAAGTGAAGCCTGCTTTAAAAATATTTCCTTTACACTTCAGTGCCCCATTTTTGTGTGGTTGAATTGCATCCAGGTTATACTTCAGGACAGCTCTGAGCTCTACGCTGCATTCCCCTTGTCATATCTCATGACGGATATGGTTTTATTATGTACCTTTGACTGGAAGTTCACCTCCTGGAGCATGAGGAAAGCTTGTTTTTTTCTTTCCCCCCATCTAACTAGAATTTATTCCTTTATGTTCTATCCCTGCGTGTTTTTGTCTGACCCTTGTAAAGAATGCCTGCAGGCAGCATTTTCTTATTCATGACTTTTTTATTCCATAAGCTGTCATTTTGGATTGATCAAGTGATGTACTTAAAGCAAGACAACCTCTCTCACCAGAATTCTGCAATGCTTGAGAGCACTTATGTTCCTTTTGTTCATTGGTCAGATATTCTTTTTCTTGCATAGCACTTGAAGAAGTGTTTTGCAGCTTGCAAAGGGCACTGTTCCCTTCTCTGGAGAGCGCTTAATCTTACTTAAAATTGCATGAAAGAATTATACATCTTGTTGAGTAGTCTATCATTCTTCACAGTGAATTAATGGTAGTCCATTATGACCACAAAGTTCACCCAGGTAGCTAACCAGCTCACACAAAGAGGTTGGCATTTTTCATATTCATACACAAAGGTAAAGAAATGAATTTTAAAAAATCGGTGCATATTAATGGGAAATTGTTAAATACGGTCATGAATATTTAAAACAAATAGTAAAGACATTAGAATAAGTTAGTCGTAAATTATTTATTAGAAATATCAGCTGTTTAACATATTTCATTGTTTAAAAGCAGAGTTGTCTTAAGGTAATAATAAAATACAAGTCTTCAAAAGCTAATTCCAAGTTCTAATTAATAAACAAAAAATGTGTCAGCATACCAAAGCAAATGGAAACACATTGCAAATTGTATGCTTAAAGGCCGGATTCTATATACGGCGCCTAGAAAATCTGCACGGAAAACATTTCCACCTAAAGGTATTCTATAAACGGTGCCTAGATTTAGGCACAGTATATAGAATACGCTTATTTGATATTCTAGCACCTAAAACTACGAACCTCCATTTACACCAATGAAAATGTGGCATAAATCCCGTCACGTAGATTTAGGTGCAGAGGGCCATATTCTATAACAACCCATGTAAATTTTTGAACACCCATGAAATGCACATTTCCCTGAATATAACCATTCCCCTTTTTACCTGTGTGCATTAAAAGTTAGGCACACTGCGTTACAGAAGTTAGGGAGTTATGCATGTAAATTCTAAGTATTGCTAATTAGTGCCCATTATTGCTTGTTAAGTGCTGTTAACAATGGACAAAGGAAAGTCAGACCTAAAAGTACAAGTGTCACAGGTCACAGTTTGTGACTTGACTGTACTGTTGCTGACTAGCCTCAAAATATCCAGGTGAATGGATAACTGAGAGAAGTAATGTCTTAGGGGTCCTTTTACCAAGCTACGGAAAAAAGCACGCTGCGACAGCAGCGGGAGCCATTTTTCCTGCGCACTAGAGCCCTTTATACCACAGAGGGTAAAAAGCCCCCACCCCCCAAAAAAATAGC
The DNA here is from genome assembly GCF_901765095.1 of Microcaecilia unicolor. Taxonomy (NCBI): domain Eukaryota; kingdom Metazoa; phylum Chordata; class Amphibia; order Gymnophiona; family Siphonopidae; genus Microcaecilia; species Microcaecilia unicolor. The sequence goes on from NC_044033.1 coordinate 416,016,538, forward strand.
CATGCGGTAAGATAACTCTTACTTCGTGGTCATGCAGCGGGGAGCACTTACCGCCACCCATTGAGGTGGTGATAAGGGCTTCTGCGGTAACCTGGTGGTAACTGGGCAGCATGAGTCAATGCTCGATTACTTCTGGGTTATCGCCAAGCTAGCCATTTCTGGGACTTTTGTTTTTTCCCTGGAAATGGCACATGCTCAACCCAGAACTACCGCTGGCAGCTGTGTTGGGCAAGCAGTAGTCCTGGAATAGCGTGCAGTAACCCGTGCTTGACTTACCACCGCTTTGTAAAAAGGCCCTTAATTTGTTTTCCAGTTCTGAAGCCTCGCAGATAGTAGCACAGTTCATTCCTTAAAACAATACAAATTCTTATACATAAAGGTGGAAATTCTGTATAGGGTACTCAAAGTTAGGTGCCGAGATGATGCATGCTAAGAGCTAATTCTATAAAGGCAGTTCCATGTGGAGCTTAAGTCATTGTCACGCCTAACTTTAGGAACAAGCATTTATGTCTGCCAAAGACTGGTGTAAATGCTTGTGCTTAACTACTGTCAGTTAGATGCAGAAATGGAAGTACAGTATTCTATCTCTCCACCTAAATCTTAGGAGCGCCCATGACCTGCCCATGCCTCTCCCTTGGCCATGTCTCCTTTAGAGTTGCACATAAAATGAATTAGGTGTGCAGGTTATAGAATAAGTCACTCTGTAGAAATGTTGGAGTTTACCAAAAATTGTAGCACCAAATAATTTCCTAAACTAAAAAAGACCTTAGCTGTGCCGCTCAATGGAGTCATCAAGACTTGTGCACTGATGTCGTCATTGGCTTTTTATAGAATACTATTCTTTGCATATATCACTCTTCTGATGAAATTTTACTCATTCCCCAATGGGAAACTATTTCAATAATATGCTCACATTTTTGTCAGCTCAACAGATTGGCCTGTCCATGGTCCAGGTTGCTGGGACCTGCCTCCACCTCAGATTTCAACTCTGGACATGCAAAGTAAGAAAGAGTACATGTCTTAGTTGCTAGAGCCACCATGTTAGGTTGTCATACCCTCCTACAACACATCCCCTCATGTGCACTCTGATTTCACAGGTGATAAGGACTTCCACTGTGTATCAAGCACCCTATTTATGCCCTGATATTCCACTGTGGAGGAGAAGATGAGTATCATGCGCTATCCACCTCAGAATCTGGAAAGTAAAGGAGACAGGACAGTGGGAGTGCTCTGCAATGTATGGGGTCAGGGCAGGCCTGAAAGCCAAAGAGAGACAATTGTCCACTTCAAAGGATGTGCTTGTTCCCCTTTTGTCTTTCAGGGAAGGGAGACCAGGATTTGAACAGATGACCTGAGAGCTCTCCAACCTGTTCACTGAACTGCATGCCACACTGTAGTGTTAGAGCAGGGACCTTACAAACCTGGTGCTCTGCCAGTAGTGTGCTGCAGGTGTTCTATCTCTCAGGTAACTGCTCGGCCTGAAAGGATCCTACCATCCCCATACCAATAGTGCTAGCTAGATAGGAAGAAGAGAGACAGAAAACAGCAGGCACCATAGTCCTACCCATGTACCCAGGCTCTGCATGTCACATCTGTGGTCGTGACCACCCTCAGGCTTACCTTATTTCTGGGGGTCAGCATCTATGCTGGCTTCTGTCTGTTTCTGTGTTAGTCTTGTCTCTGTCTCTGTGTGCTGATTGCTTCACTAGACCTCACCTGTGTGGGCTATGCCTCTTTGAGGAGCCAGCATCTAAGATGGCTCCCGCTTGTTTTGTGCCAGCTTCCAAGATGGCTCCTGCCTGTTCTTCCTATGTGTTCCAAGCCTCTCCTTGGTGTGAGTGTGTTCCCTGCTCCTGTCCTGCAGTAGGTGACATCATCAGTGAGAGCCTTCATAAGGAAGTGCTGTGCTTGCATTCAGGGCCTTTGCATAGTAAGTAAGAGTGTTATGCCTAAAGGTCGTCAGGTTAGTGAGTGCACTGCTGAACGGCTACTTAGCCTTTCTCTGGGGCTCTTGCCCATCTGCTATTTGTCTCTGTGGACTGCTAGTCCTTCCGACTGGGCTCCTGCCCTTCTGCTTTGCGTCTGTGGACTGCTAGTCCTTCTATTGCCTTGCTCTGTGTTTGGAGTCTGAAGCTTCAGCCATTTTCTCTCTGTCTGTGTTTGGAGTCTGAAGCTTCAGCCCTGACCCTGTTATCCCTGGATGATTCCTCTGTCTGCTGCCTGCCCAAAGACTAGGTTAGCTCCTGGTGTATTCTTCTGTCTGCTGCCTGCCCAAAAACTCAGTTAGCTCCTGGTTTTATTCTTCTGTCTGCTGCCTGCCCAAAGACTAGGTTAGCTCCTGGTGTATTCTTCTGTCTGCTGCCTGCCCAAAGACTCGGTTAGCTCCTGGTTTTATTCTTCTGTCTGCTGCCTGCCCAAAGACTCGGTTAGCTCCTGGTTTATTCTATTGTCTGCCGCCTGTCCAAAGACTCTGTTAGCCCCAGGTTTATTCTATTGTCTGCTGCCAGCCCCAAGACTCTGCTAGTTCCTGGTTACTTCTTCTGTCTGCTTTGCCAAGCTTGCTTGTATATCCTGAGTCCTGTTTCTGCCCAGCTTGCTGGTATCTTCTGAGTCCTGTTTCTGCCAAGCTGGCTGGTATATCCTGAGCCCTGTTTCTACCAAGCCTGCATGTATATCCTGATTCCTGTTTCTACCCAGCTTGCTGGTATATTCTGAGTCCTGTTTCTGGCAAGCTTGCTGGTATATCCTGAGCCCTGTTTCTACCAAGCCTGCTTGCATATCCTGTCCTGTTTCTGCCCAGCTTGCTGATATATTCTGAGTCCTGTTTTAGCCAAGCTTGCTGGTATATCCTGAGCCCTGTTTCTACCAAGCCTGCTTGTATGTCCCGAGTCCTGCTTCTGCCTAGCTAGTGTGTATATCCTGAAGCCTGCTTCTGCCTAGCTAGTGTGTATACCCTGAGTGTGTTTCCTGTATCCTGCTTCTGCCTAGCTAGTGTGTATATCCTGAGTGTATACCCTGAACCCCGCTTCTGCCAAGCTTGCATGTATATCCTGAACCCCGGTTCTACCAAGCTTGTATGTATATCCAAGTCCCTGTTTCCGTCTAGCCTTTGTGTATGCCCTGTCTGCTTAGCCTGTCTTGTGTTTCTTGCTAGTGGCTGCGTAGCAGCTTTCAGTCCTAGTCTAGTACCTATCCAAGCCTTCCTCATGTATCCCAGACCCAGAATGGGTCCTCTGGAGCTTCAGTTCCTGCTCTGTCCTGCAAGTCCTGCCGGCCACCCGCACTCCGGAGCTCAACTCCGGAGGAATGGTGGTCAAGCGCAGGTGAAGCTGTTCCTGTTCTGCCTGTTCTAGTTGCCTGCCTCCGTTACTACTCCAGTCCAGAGTTCCAGTCCTGCTCTTCCTTGTATCCAGTTCCAGGGTGGTCTTGCCTACCTCTGCCGCTCCTTGGCTGTGGTCCAAGGGCTCACGAATTCCGGTCCTGCCTCGAGGACCTGACACTGCAGATGTGTCCTGCCATCTCAACCCATGAATGGTCTCAGGTGGAATCTTGCTCAGGCAAAATCAGCCTCCCTATGCTCCTTTCCAGTCTTGGCCTTGGCATCCTACTTCAGCTTCCTCCATTTGCACTTGCAATCTTCCATGTCTATTGGCGAGGAAGACTGCATTCAGTTTGTGGACTATTGCCACCCACTCTTTTGGTTGACATAGGTCCCAAGTCATTGGCCTTTAGGGGCAAAAAGCATGCCACCACTTCCTTCACAAGGTGTTGTACTTCCCTTGCACTGAAGTTCTCCTTGCTTGTGATGCTATCCTTATTGGTATCCTTGCTGGCTGCCATAGTGACAGTGGAATGAAAATGTTTGAAAATATCGACTTGGATATCTTTATAAGGCATGGTAGATGTGTCAGTTTGTGCAGGTTAGACATTAAATGTGAACTTTTTTTAAAAATTGACCACACATGATGTCTTGAAGGAAAGGGCATCTATATTGAGCACTCTAGGCACCATTTTTGAACATCAATGTTGCTTTAACGTTGCAAAGGGAGAGGTGGTTTGTCATGATGCAGGAACAATATGTTTCACAGGTGATGACTCTCCATTCTCTCTCCCCAGCACTAGTCAGAACCCAGGAAGCCATGAAGCAGGATGATGCCTCTTTTCCAACTCTGTCTAGGTAAGCTAAGATCACCAAGCCCTAGGGGTGAACTGACAATGACCTGGGTCCCCAGACAGTGAGGGTGATCTGCCCCCCCCCCCACTGCTGCATTGCCACCCCCTCCCACCATGCTGCCACCCCCCTGTTGCTGTAGCTGTTGCTCCCCTCCCACACATCACAGTCCCCCAAGCCTCAGTGGGCCCTGCACAGTCCTACTTTGAAGGGCCCTGGTGGTCTAGTGACTTCTTTGGGGGGGGGGGGCAGGAAAGAACCCCACTCTTTTCTGCCCACTACTGCTATTCTGTCTAGCACTGCTGTATTTTCAAAATGGTGACTGAGACTTCCTGCACTAGTCTTGCGGGTCTCAACAGTCTTGCAAGACTGCCACAAGGAGTCTCAGCAGCCATTTTCAAAACACAGTGGTGCCAGGCAGAACAGAGACCACTATACCACCAGGGTCCTTCAAGGTAGGACCGGGGGGGGGGGTGTAGTGTGTGGCAGTAGCAGTAGAGGGCAAACAGGCAGAGCCTCTGGGCCCTCATGCACTGCCTGGTTGCCCGAATGGTCAGTTCACGCCTGCCAAGTCCACCCTTTCATTTCTGATGGGGAGATGATCTGAGACCTGGTCTGCATTCTGGTTTTTTGTTACAAGGGCTTTCTTGCATTTTTCAGGACCTGGCTGGTGGACACAATAGAACCTAGGCACTGGTCAGCATGGACACAAGGGGCAGCTATGGCTTGGGAGACACAATTATTTTAATGGAATTGACTATGTGCAGGGCCATGCCAACACGGTAAGCGGGGTAAGCACCACAGGGGGGTGCCGACCTCTGGAGGGCACCTACTGGCACCTTTTTCCTGAGGTCAGTTCACTTGCAAAATGTTTTACCTGAAGCTGTGATTCTCCTCTCTCCCCTGCCCTCCCCTCTTCGACCGCAGTGCTCAATGAGGCAGGCAGGCTCTGCTGAAGTTGTTTGAAAGAATACAACCAGTGCTATATATGTCTTTGGTCTGGCAAGAACTCCTCATTCAGGGTGAGCTTGAACAACATTCAAATTAAAGAGAACAGCCAGGTTTGGAGGGAAGTGTGCAAGTGAGAATGGGGAGAAATAAAAACTAAATAGTGTAATTGTTAAAATCTGTAAGTGGTTCAAAGTTTTTTTTTCTCTGAGCTTGTACACCGCGAGGAGGGCATGACTGCAATGATGCTTGCATAATTATCAGGTAACCGGATATCTACAGCTAAAAGCCATTTCATGGTAGAAGAGCTGGTAAGGAAAAATCTGATTGGTTTTTTTTGGTGTTTGTTTTTATATAAAAGATTCTCCTTGGATAGGAAGAGTCTGTGATATGTGAAAATATATTTTGCTTTAATGAAATTGCTAAACTTTAGAGTCAGAGACTTATCAATGATCAGAAAAAGGAAGTCACCAGACAACAAAGGTAGAGAATAATCATTTTATTTTCATTTTAGTGTTTGGAATATGTTCACTTTGAGAATTTACATCTGCTATCTTATTTTGTAATGTATAGCAATTTGTTTCTTAGAATATTGCTGACGATTCCTGTCAGTGTTGCAAGTGGTGAGCGATAATTTTCACGGTTAAAAATCATAAAAAACTAATAAAAAATGCCCGTTTCTAAAGGGAAGGAAATGGGCGCTAGCAAGGCCATCCCCCACCCTCCCTCCCTCGCTGTTCCAGACTCTGCCGTCCCTCCGTTTTCACCCCTCCCTTTCCGTGACCCAGTCGACCCCCCTTCTCGGCGAAAACCGTCCCCCACCGCCATCCAGTACCAGTGCTGACGGGGGACCCCAACCCCCGTCAGCAGAAGTCCTGTGCTGGCCTTCGAGGTGTTGTTTCTTCAATGATTTTGTGTCCAAGTTGCTCTGCGTTCGTGTCCAAGTTGCTTTGGTATCAGCTGTCACTGACGTCACTGACGTCAGTGCGTGCCTGCCTAGCAGACCACCTCCGAGGGAGGCACGGTCCCAGGCACATCCTGTTGGAGGTGAGAATTATTATATAGGATTATTTGCGATCAAGTATTTTGCAAGAAAGGCTTGTAAGCCTTGCCTTGATTGCTATTGAGAATGATATATGTGCCCAGTTAGATATCAAAGATTTAATTACTAATTTTGTGAACATGAAAGCACGAAAGCTAAGTGGTTGTAAACCCTCTATTTGTTCAGCAATCCCACAAAGATGCACTCCATCTTTCAGCTCCTATTTCCTTTGCATCTTGTGCCACACGGGGGGGGGGGGGGGGGGCACCAGAGACCCTAGGCATGGCCCTGACTATTTGTTGATTAGTACCTTAGTATTTAGTGGTTATCATGGACTACACTGTTGATATTTGTCATGATATCAGAATGTCACTGTGGGGAGATGTGCCTCCTCACCTAGCTAGGAGACAGCTATTTGTGCCTGAAACACAGCCCTCCTGCCAGGGGAACTATGGGGTATGGAGTGATGGGGCAGGCTTCTAAGCACCATCTGCTGCATACGGGGGAGGAAGTCCCTCATGAGTGACTCCTGAGAAAACCCATGGGGTTGAGACAATGTTCTGTTGTGGATTAGGAATTGGTTGATATATAGAAAACACAGGATAGGATTAAATGGTCAATTCTCTAAGTGGAGAAGGGTGAATAGTGAAGTGTCCCAAAGTTCTGTACTGAGACTGATTCTATTGAACATATTTATTAGTGATCTGGAAATTAGAATGACGAGTGGGGTGCTTAAATATGGGAATGATGAGTGAGGTGATTAAATATGCAGACAACAGAAAACTGTTCAAAGTTGTTAAAACACATGCAGATTTTGAAAAATTGCAAGAAGACTTTAGGATGATGGAAGAATGGGCATCCAAATGACAGATGAGATTTAAGGATGAAATATCTATATATGGTGCAAAAAAAAAAGGACTATTCTATGATCAACACTTATCTAATATAATAAAACGCACCGTGAACGTTCTGAAGACAACGTTCTGAAGTCACTCAAACACTCCCTGAAGGGTTCGTGGATTCATGTGGTGAAGCCAGCCAGCCGTCTCTGCCCCGCCCTCGCGTCAAACGTCATGACGTCGAGGGCGGGGAAAAAAAAAAACGGATCACACCCACGCACGGGGAGGAGTAGGGAAACACGCGTTTCCCTACTCCTCCCCTGCCAACCCACCCGCGGAAAGGGAAAACACCTCCAAAGCTCCGGAGTCCACAGTCCCGACATCCAACACACCCCCCCCCCCCCGCCCGCACGCAAAACGTCAAAAACTAGAAGCCCCACCCACATAATGGTAGATCCGCCCACCTCCGCCCCGACCCGACCCCCCCCCCCCCAAAGCTGCAGGTCAAAAGAAGGAGGTCCAACACTCCCCCGCAACAACCCCCTACTAAGCCACCCACCTTCGCGTTGCTTTGCCGGCGGGTGACCCGAAACCTCGCCAGCACAAGTCCTGTCTGCTGACTACGGCGTCATCTTCGGCGTTGCTAGCCTGTGCAGGCAGCCAGGGCTTCTGTGTATCTGACGTCCTGCACGTGCAGGACGTCAGACGCAAAGAACCCCGCCCTGCACAGGCTAGCAACGCCGAAGATTGCTGGAGGAGTCTGACTCACTCAGCACACATACAAGACTTCTACTGGTGGGATTTTGGGTCCCCCCACCAGCAAAACTACGCGATGGTGGGTGGGATGGCGGCGACCGGGTGCATCGCTGTGGGTGGGATGGCGACGGGAGGGGGGGCAGTGCGCGGAGGACACGCGTCATTACTTCTTCTTCTAAAAAGCAGGATCCTCCCTCCCCCTCCCCCAAAACTGAACCATACAACACACACACACACACACACTCTCATCCTCATCTGGCACCGCTTCCTTACCCCCCTCCCCACACTTACTCACTCACTCTCATTTTGCCACACTTCTTCAACGCCCCCCCCCCCAACACACACACACACTCATCTGCCAGCGCTTCCTGAAACCCCTGCCCCCCCCCCCCCCCACACTCAGTCATCTGGCTGTGTTTCCTGACCCCCCCCCCCCCCCAAACACACACACTCACTCTCATTTGGCCACACTTCAACGCCCCCCCCCCCCAACACACACACACTCAGTCTCTCTCTCTCTCTCTCTCTCTCTCTCATCTGGCAGCACCTCCTGAAATCTCTGCCCCCCACATACACACTCACTCACTCACTCGTGTGGCAACCCCCCCCCACCACACACACACACACACACACAGTCTCTCATATCGCACTGCTTCCTGAACCCCCCCCCCCCCCCCCCACACACACACATACTCTCGCTCATCTGGCAGCGCTTCCTGAAGCCCCCCACCACACACACACACTCTCATGTGGAAACACTTGATAAACCGCCCCCCCACACACTCACTCACTCATCTCGCAGCACTTACAGACACCCCCACACACCCCTCCTCTTCCAAGCTGAAACCCCCAACACACACCCCCCCCCCACACACCCCTCCAATACACACACACACACACACACACACACACACACACTCTTTCTCACGCTCATCTGCCAGCGCTTCCTGAACCCCCCCTCCCCCCACATACACTCTCTCTCTCTCATCTGCCAGCGCTTCCGGAAACGCCGTACACACACACACACACAGACACTCACTCTCTCTCATCTGGCAGCGCTTCCTGAACCCCCCCCCCCCCCCCACACACACACACACACACACACTCTCACTCATCTCGCAGCGCTTCCTGAAACCCCATACACACACACTCACTCTCTCTCTCATCTGCCAGCGCTTCCTGAACCCACTGCCCTCCCCCCCCCCACACACTCAGTCATCTGGCATCACTTCCTGAACCCCCCCCCCCCTCACACACACACACACACACACACTCTCTCACTCGCATCTGGTAGCGCTTCCTGAACCCCCCGCACCCCTCTTCTTCCAACCTGAACCCCCCCCCCCCCAACACATCCTCCCTCCTCCAGCACACCAATTGCTTGGGTGCAGTGGCGGGAATCTCAGACACCACAGACAGAGGGGAGGGGGCCTGACACCAGAGAGACACAGGAAGGGAGGTATCTCTGTCACACACACTCTCTCTCTCTCATATACAATGTCTTCCTGACTCTCACTCTCACACACTCTGTCTCACACTGTATCACATTCACTCTCTATGTGCCACACAGTCACTCACACACTCGCTTGGTCTCATACACTCACTCTCACAGAGAATCTGTGTCTCACACACACTCTCTCTCTCGCACACACACACACACTCTCTCTCACACTGTGTCTCACATACACACTTGCACACACTCTCATTCTCACATACACACTCTCTCACAAACACACTCACACCCAGACTCACTCTCTCTCTCACACACACACACTCACACTTTCACTCTGTCTCTCACACAGTCACTCTCACATACACTCTCCCAAACATACACACTCCGAGGAAAACCTTGCTAGCGCCCATTTCATTTGTGTCAGAAACGGGCCTTTTTTACTAGTAGAATATGAGCCACATTTATGCCGAAGAATTGTGCCTAACTTTAGGCACAGCCATTTGCACCAACTGAAATGTGGTGCACATGCATGTGTCTAAATTAGGCGCATATCTCCGTTATTCTATAGCAACTAGTAAAAAAGGCCCGTTTCTGACACAAATGAAACGGGCGCTAGCAAGGTTTTCCTTGAAGTGTGTATGTTTGAGAGAGAGTGTGTGTGATGGAGTGTGTGTGTCAGAGAGAGATTGAGAGAGAGACAGAGACAGCGTGTGTGTGTGTGTTTTTGTGTGTGTGAGAAAGAGTGTGTGAGAGACAGAGTGTCTGTGTGTGTGAGACTGTGTGTGTGTGTGACAGAGAGATAGAGTGTGATAGACAGGGAGTGTGTCAGAGAGAGTGTATGTGAGAGACAGTGAGTGAGTAAGTGTGAGCCCCCACCCCCCTCTTGCAGGGCCCCCCTCCCCACTCCCACCTCTCTGGTCTCAGGACCCCCTCCCCACCTCCCTCTACTCCTGCCCCCCCCCTGCAGCCACCTATGTCCAGCGACCCTCCCCTCCCCCCAGGCGCATCAAACCCCCTCACCGCCTGTCACGTTGCTGCGCTCCTCTGGGGTCTTACTCCAGGGGCAGTGACATGGAGGCGAGAGGAGGAGCGGCTGCAGAGACTGCGTTTTAAGACTCGGGCATTTGCAAATGATTTGGGCTGGTTTTAAAAACATTTATGTTTTTTTTTTCTTTTTGTAGTGGCCGCTGCTGCTCAACAGGAGAAGCAGCAGCGGCCGGACACCGTTACCAGTGGCAACTGTGGGTGGTGAGGGGGTTGATGTGCTCGGGAGGGGGCGATGTTGATGTGCTTTGGGTGGGGGGAGGGGGTGTTTGATGTGCTTCGGGGGGGGGGGGGTGTTTGATGTGCCGGGGGGTTGGGTGATGCGCCGAGAGGGGGGGTTCTGTGGTGCCGCGCTTGTATTTTTTTTGATGCGCCACTCCCTGCCACTTGCTCCTAAGTTGCAGGGAGTGGCGCACTGACAGCTGATTCCCAGGCAGGGGGAATCAGCTGTGAGTGATGTCATCCTGGCTACGGCGCCTAGCTCAGCAACTCCAGGAGCCACGGACACAGGCAGTCCCACATTAGAACGTTGGTGGTGAGAATTATTATATAGGATGTGTATAAATGCTAGGAACACCCCTATTCTTCCCATGACCTTCCCATTTCCACTCCCCCTTTTTTTTTACTCATGCGTAAAATTTAGCTGTGGATCCTGCACCTAAATTTACATGGGTAAGTTCCAATTAAATCTAGTCAGTGGCAATAATTGCTTGTTAAATTGCCAATTTTTGGCACTAATAGACTCATTATTCAATTAAATTGTGCACGCAAATTGAGCATGTGCCCAAGTTTGTGCTTGCAATTTTTGGCGAGTTTTATAGAATTAGAGGATTAATGTGGAGAAGTACAAAGTGATGCACATTGGCAACAATAATCAAAATAATGGTTATTTGATGCTAGGTTCCACCCTAGAAGTCAACACCCAACTGTTACATGACATATATAGATATATACATTTTTTTTATCTTCATTTCGATTACTTTTCTGTCTACTGAGCATAAGCATCATTTCACTCAGAACTAACTTACACTCTGTTTCTTTAGCAGTTGGTGATCATTAACTCTGGGTTTATAGAACTGTTTGCTTTTAGGCACTACTTCAAGCTTAAGGTTCCTGAGGCGGATTTTGTTCTGCTGTTCTCCTTTAGTATCCCTTCTGTTTTTCCACTCTCAAGAGGTGCTAATGAGTTTAATTCATCTATTTTACATAAGAGGAACCTGTTGATTGTATAACAGTGCTGCAGTTCTGTAGCACATTCTTTTAAGTGATCTTTTAAGTTTATGCTGGATGTTATTTTGGTTTTTAATTTATTTTGTCATAATGCATTAATATTCATTTATTCCTAATGATGCTTTTAGGGAATTACATTTTACCAAGTTTTGCTCTTATGTAGTCTTTTTGTTAATAATTTTATTTATTCTTTTCATGCCCTCATGTGATTTCATTGTACTGTTCCTTTATATATTTATTGTTTGTATATTGTTAGTTATTTAATGTTCATGTTTTCTATACAGTGTTGTGTATGACCTCTGAAACAGACCAACACATCCAGCAAAACAAGGCACCATGTCAAGTCTCATGTTGGTGGTGCCTCAATAAAGACTTGCTATCTGATACTCCCCGCATGGAAGTCAATGTGTTATCCTCTACTTCCTTGTTGTCTTTGGATTAGCGCAGAGGTTTCTTCCTGCTTTTCTTGTGGATTTTGGTTTCGTGCTGGGATCAACCATGAAATTCCAACCGTGGAAGAATGTCCTCAGCAGAACGACTTCAGCGTTTAATGGAGGTTCAAGTACTGAAAGATGAGGGCGGTAATAGGTCACAACCAGCATCTTTAGTTGACTTCTGGTCTTATGACTTATATTTTATAAATTATTGTTGAGCAAAAATAATACAGAAACAAACAGGATACAGTCTACTGCAGAAGTAGAACAGACAACCAAACTGCAGCAGCGATCCAAGAAAGGACAAGCATAGCAAGAGTTTATCCAAATGTCAACTTTAATGGAAACAAGACCCAAACTGGCCAAGTTTCAGAAAAACCTTTGTCAGGGTTCACATAGGATTCCACAATACATTCACAGATTCAAAGCATGTACTACAATACCTGTGTTTAAAAGAAAAATGAGGTCCAATGTCAAAAGTAAATGAATGGAGCCAACAACATCTGCATAGAAAAAGCTCTGGTCCAATTCCAAAAGTCCGTAACCACCAAATCTCCAGCCTAAATTCAAACAGCACAGTTAAATGCAAAAATGATACCCAGAGGGCTTAGAGTAAATAAAGCACAGATAATGTTTATAGACAACCAGTTATTTTTAGATCAATGGACTGCTATTTTAAATAAATACTCACTGGACTTGATGGTTTTATTGGCAGAAACTTGCAAAGTAAAAACTGAAGAGCTCAGACGTAAAGTAGAAGAAAAAAAATGTGCATTCTTAAGGACATAGATAAACACTATGATAATGTATTGTCTGAGCTCATAAAGACCTTTAAGCATGATATTAAAGACATTAAAAATAATAAATTTAAGAGAGATTAGTTAGATTACAAAAAGGGGTTGATTTATCCATAGATCCCAAAGAGTACTTCCCGTTACAACAGCACCTGCCCCCAAGTGTTGCAGCCATCCCCACTCAATCAGAGGAATTAATTTCAACTGACAGAGGGAGAAAACGTATCAGAAGTGACTCAGGTGAATCACATATCTCACCTCTGCACCAGCCCGGTTTCCCCACCACAAACAGGGCCATCAAGGTCTTTTTTAAGAACACATTTGGGTTCAAAGCTCGGAACGTCTCCCATTGAGACATTTTCACCCACACATTTTACCCCTCGGAGAAGGAAGGGCAATTACAGGTTTCAACAAGGTGGACCCTTCCTATACAATCCACATCAGTTCCAGCACAGAGTCAGCTGGAAATAGACATCCCAGTTTTCAATTTATCTGGTCACCCTCACAGATACACAAATCCAGGTTTTAGGTAAAGGTTTATTATTCATGCCCACTACAAAATATAATGCTTTTCAAACAAGGGTTGATCTGTTCAAATTCACAGAAATTACAGATAATTCAGGCATTTTCCAATAGCACAATACCCCATACTAATTTTTCTATAGTCAAGAGATCCTTCTCATGGTTCGTTCAAGGTCTTATAGACCCTCTGATTCAAACTTTCAACCAGTGTGTTCTTTGAGAAGTAGATCTCCTGGAGAAGAAAAGCAAGCAGTAATACTACAACCTATCAAGAGCAAAATAAACTGCATGTACTCTGGCGAGGTGACAGTACATGTTTGGAAACATTTTACTCTTGGTTGAACCAATGTGATCCATATCTCTCCTTCAAGTTACAATATGACCAGCACAAAATTAATTTCTTTGACTTAGTGATCCGGAAGAGGGAATATAGGTTCAGAACGTCTTTATACCGCAAACCTGCAGACAGAAATGCCTTTCTATACTTCTCCAGTTTCCATTAGTCATCTTTAAAATGTAACTTGCCATATTGCCATTTTTCATGGCTGAAGAAAATATGTTCTGAACATGAAGACTTTCAACACCAATCCACCATCCTGAAAGAAAACTTCATCAGGATTTTTTGTGAAGACTGGTTTCTTCTGTTTTTTGCATCATCACTTACCACATGGCCATTTCTTTTTAAGAAAAAAAGACAGCCTTTTACCTGCTGCAGTAAAAAAGGGCCTCAGCATGGGTGTAATTTGACTGTTTCATTTTTTTTTGGGGGGGGGGGCAAAGGATGGGGTGGGGCATATTAACATATAATTTGCATATATCATACATATTCATTATGGTTATTCACACAAAAAGCCAGCTCTTTCTCCCTTCCTTCCTTCCTTCCTTCCTTCCTTCCTCCTTACCCATTACTCCCTCTTCCTCTCCAGTAGTATTTCTCCATCGCCTTTCCCATACCATGTCAGTGTTGACCTTAGAAATGCATAAAATCTATATGCATATCCTTCAAGAGGTAGTGTGTCATGGTTCAGGCTCTAAAACCCTTTCTGGTGTTTTGGTGCCACCTCAGTAAGGCCAACACACAATCTCTCCACTGCAAAACACTATTCATAAACTTGTGTAGATCCTTCAAGAGGTGGTGTGTCATGATTTAGGCTCTAAAACCTTTCTGATGTTTTGGTGCCACCTCAGTAAGGCCAACACACAATCTTTCCACTGCAAAACACTATACACAAACTTGTGCAAAAACACACTCATAACCTTGACCAAACCATAACAGCACTAATTCCATGGACAGGATGAGCTAAAACCTTATGCATGGAACGGCAGCACTGTAGTTACACCAGGTTCTAAAACACCAATACACTACCTAGTGAAAAAAACAAACAAACAAAAAAACCCAAAAAGGGCTGCAAATACTACACACTAGCAGAATACTGTACCTTGATCACACATGAGAAACACATGACACAACAAATATGACACAAGGAAGTAGAAATAAAAAAATATGAAGGCAAAATACTGAACTGGAAAGTTACCTCAAGTAGTCAGACTTGGTATGCAGCAATACTAGAGAAATTGAAACTTATATGCAAAATATCACAGATGCACATTTCCAAAAGCTGACATATTTCAATTAATAAATTCTGAATAAAATACTTTTTTCTACCTTTGTTGTCTAAGCATTTAGTTTTTCTATTCGCTTTGGTCCCAGTGTATTCTGTTTTATGCAGTGTCTTCTTTCCATTTGACATTTTTTCACTTACCATGTCCACCATCCTCCTGTGTCCTTATGCGTCCTGTCTACCATCTGTAGCCCTGTCCCTATCCTTTCTCCACTTTCAGCATCTGCCCTCAAAGTGTTCCGATCCAGCTCTTAAATTCAGCAGTTTCCCCTCCATCCATATCTAGCATTTCTCCTCACTCTCCTCCCCTCCATCCATGTGCATCTACTTCCTTTGTCTTACCTCCCCTCCATTCATGTCCAGCATTTCTCCTCTCTCCCTTCCCCTCCATCCATGTGCATCTCCTTTGTCTTTCCTTCCCTCCATCCTTGTCCATTTCTCCTCAATTTCCCTGCCCTCCACTCCATCCATGTCCAGCATTTCTCCTCTTTCCTCTCCTCCATCCATGTGCATCTCCTTCCTGTCTTTCCTCCCCTCTATCCATCCATATCCAGCAACTCTCCATTGTCCTCTGCCCTCTCCTCCATCCATATCCAGCAAATTTCCTCTCTCCCCTGCCTCCTCCAGACATCCATGTCCAGCAATTCTCCCTTGCCCTACCCTCTATGTCCAGTGATTTCTCTTCTCTCCCCTGCCCTCCCCTCCCATCCATGTCCACTCTCCTCTGCCACTCCCCTCCCATCCATGCCCAGCGATGTTTCCTCTCTCTCCTGCCCTCCCCTTCCCTCCCATCAGTGTCCAGCGATTCTCGTCTGCCCTCCTCTCCTATCCATATCCAACAATTCTCCTTTGCTCTCTATCCTCCCCTCCCATCTAGGTCCAGTGACTTGTCTCATTCCCCCCCCCCCTTTGCAGTCCCCAAGTTCGAGTTCCAACCCAGCCCCACCTGCCCACTCTCTGCTCCCCGAAAGCCCTCCTCTCCGTTCCTGCCGCCCTGCATTTAAACCTTTTATTTTAAGTTGCAGTGGCTGAAGAGAAAAAAAAAAACAGCACAGCAGGCTCACCTCCAGCCTTTCCCTTCCCTCTCAGACAGTGTCTCGCCTTCCTCTGATGATGTATTTCCTGTTTCCATGAGGGCAGGGGAAAGGCTGGAGGTGAGCCTGCTGTGCTGTTTTTTTCACTGCCGTTGCTGCGGCTTTCAATAAAAGGTTTAAAAGCAGGGAGACAGGAACGGAGAGGAGGGCTGTCGGGGAGTTTAAGGCGGGTAGGGGGGGACCGAGAGCTGCCTGCAGCCAGGTTGCGCCGGCCCTGCATTTGGGGGGCAATCCCCCCTCGCCCCCCAAACTACACCCATGAATAAAAGGTTTAAATGCAGGGTGGAAGGAACGGAGAGGAGGGCTGTCAGGGAGCTGAGGGCGGGCAGGGAGGACTGAGAGCTGCCTGCAGCCAGGCTGCACCGGCCCTAAATTTAGGGGGGGGGGCAATCCCCTCTTCACCCCCCCCCCCCCACCCAAACTACGCCCATGGGCCTCAGTACATTTCAATAACACACACTAATGCTAGCACAGGCTTCCCTTTACCCCAGCTTAGTAAAAGGACCCCATAAATCTGTGCAAACAGCTTCCAACTCTCACCCCATCTCCCTCCTCCCTTTCTTATTCAAGCTACTTGAACATGCTGTTCACCACCTATGTCTTGGCTTTCTTTCATCTCAAGCTATTCTTGATCCATTACAATCTGGCTTTCTCCACAGGCTACACTTCCAACATATTTTTTTCATGTAAACCCTTGCTAATCTATACAATTTAAATTAAGACACATTTCTATTTTCCAGGATTCACGTTATATCTTATCTTATTGCACTGTAAAATGAAACATGCACTTCTATACAAAAAACACTTTTGACAATAAAAGTAATCATTAAATATACCTATATATTTATGTTTACTTATAAACATTAAGGTTAAAAATTTGACTAACTCAAGGCTTACTGAGGTCACATTAGTTATACAATAGGAACAGAAAACTAATTAGGTAGAATGTAGAGTGTTCAGCTAAATTGGGCTTGTTTTGATTTAATGAATGTGCTAAGAATATTTTAATGACAAAAAGAAATTGCAAAGTAGCCAGTGGAAGTCACAAAAATTACTAAAAGCTTAGAAAGTAGGATAATATGAATAAATTCAGTAAATTACAAACTGGAGAACAGAAAATGTGATTTTATAGTGACAAATACATGCAAGATAAATTTTGATTTTTTTTCTATTTGAGTATGAATAATAAGCAGTACATTTCATGATGATTTTAATTTTTATATTTATTACCCATGCACATTTTAATGATATTACACTTTATAAATGTATATGTTTATCATGTACTTCTCCTCTGCCTTTGTAGATCAACTATTATTGCTTGGGCATCTTGATGGTTTCTGGTTCAAAACCAAGCTAGGCACAGAACAGAACAGAAAAAACATGTTCCCCACTGAGTTGAGCTTTACATTTGGTTTAGGGGTCCTTTTACTAACGTGCGCTGAAAAATGGCCTGTGCTGTTGTAGGCACATGTATTGGACGCATGTAGGTCCATTTTTCAGCGCACCTGCAAAAAAGGCCTTTTTTTGGGGGGGGGGGGCCTGAGACCTTGACTTAGTGGTAAGGTCTCACACGTTAACTTGGCAGTGATCGTCAGCGCGTGTACACTGCCAATTACCGCTGTTAGCGCCATGTAGTACAAAATAAAAAGTATTTTCTGCCGCATGTAAAAATTGGAATTACTGCTTGGAGCTTGCGGTAGCCGGGCAGTAGTTCCAAATTGACGCATGTTGGATACTCGTAGATGCTTACGCGCCTTAGTAAAAGGGCCCCTTAATTTGCACACTGGTTAAAAAGACTGGGTTAAAGGTACATAAGCATCGCCATGTTGGGACAGACCAAGGATCCATCGAGCCCAGAACCCTGTCACCGACAGCAGCCAAAAGAACAAGCAATTTGTCACGCCCATTCTAGAAATACTGTATTCCCTCATCCATTCAATAACTTTCTATGGCTTTTTCATCCAGGAAGCCGTCCAACCCCTTTTTGAAGTCCGCTAAGTTAACCGCTTTAACCACCTTTTCCGGCAGCCAATTCCAGAGTTTAACCGCATTGAGTGAAGAAACGTTTCCTCCAATTCATTTTAAATTTACCACACTGCAGCTTCATCGCATGCCCCCTTGTCCTAGTATTTTTGGAAAGAGTAAACAGGCGCTCCATATCGACCCGTTCCATTCCACTCACTATCTTATAGACCTCTATCATATCTCCCCTCAGCCGCCTTTTCTCCAAGCTGAAAAGCCCCAGCCTCTTCAGCCTATCCTGATAGGGAAGCTGTCCCATCCCCTGTATTATCTTTGTCGCCCTTCTCTGCACCTTTTCCAATTCCACTATGTCTTTTTTGAGGTGTGGCGACCAGAATTGAACACAATACTCGAGGTGCATTGGTTGTTGCCAAGGAGAATAGATCTTTGGTGAGATTCAGCCCAATATAGAGAAACATGGGTTCCTATTCACCCATTGTATTCAATAATAAAGAAGAAGAGAGAGACTGCTCAGATCTCCAGTTAAAAAAAAAACTCTCCCAAGAATTTCCAGCTTATAGTACTTTACATCAATATATCACTAATGGAATATGATTAATACACATGTGGAAAGCCTCAGCACCCCACCTCCACCATTTCCTAACATTTCAAGGTGGTAGAACTTAAAACAGGTCAATTTTCTTCCTAGGCATAAAAGAAAACCTTTCCAGGAAACAATTGTTAAAACTCCACCAGTGTTCAATTTCAATGGATACAAAAACAAAAATGTGACTCAAATAAGTGAAAAAAGCAAAACTTAGCTTTCAAAAAACAAGTGCTTATCCACTTCTGATATCAATGCCACTGAATGTGGCCAGAGTTTTGCTGCAAAGCTGGCTCAAGGCATGACCAAAGGATTCGGCGTTTTAAAACTCCAATTTCTGTATGCCATCTCTGGTGTGATTGATATCAGAAGTGGATAACCACTTTGTTTTTGAATGCTAAGTTTTGCTTCCCCCCCCCCCCCCCCCCTCTTATTTGAGTCACATGTTTGGTTTTGGATCCATTGAAATTGAACACTGGTGGAGTTTTAACAGTTGTTTCTTGGAAGGGCTTTTTACGCCTATGAACTATGTTAAGTCCTACCATCTTGAAATTTAAAAAAAATGGTGGAGGTGGGGTGCTGAGGCTTTTTCCTTTCTGTATTAATTGTACTCAATCAGTGCTTTATTGATATGAAGTACTGTAAGCTGGAAATTCTTGAAAGACTTTCCTGTTCACCCATGTCAGACCAGTATGCCGGTGCAGCAGAGGAGATGATTAGCATTTCTCCATCTCCAGCAGCAAAAAACATCTGCTTATGCAGCAGAATGAGTCAGGTATGGCAGAGACTTTTCTTTTTTCTTGACTGCTGTTTGTGGACTGGGGCATTGTAGGGATTGCTAAGTCCAGGAGTAGTGCTGTTTCTCCTTCCCCTCCACAGGGGTTTCCATGGACCTTGATGACAGGCTTGAAAGCCTAGGTAGGCTTTCTTGCCTGTAAAAATATCCAGATGGCTATGGCACAGGACAAAGGCAGAACGTGTACTAATTGAGAGGAATGAAAGTAAAGGCTGGTTGAAGGTTCGTTTTGCCTTCTCTGTATTGCTATGCCATAGCCTTCAGGTGTTAATGAAATTTCTCTTTCCCAATTGCAAGGGAAGAAAGTGAGTCATCTTTCACAGCCCAAAGCAGCACCTATTATTGCTCCTATAGTATGACCTTCATTTCCAGAAGAACCCTCTGCCAGGGCAGGACATCATCTAGACCAGATGTCTGACAGCAATGCTAGAAGACTGTCTAGTGTACACAAAAGTCCGTATTTGTCCAGGGTCAAATAATATATATTTTACATCTCTCTCTCTCTCTCTCTCTCTCTCTCTATATATATATATATATATATATATTTGTTTATTTATTTGTAAGAAGTCTTTATTTAGCTTTCAAACTTAACAACACATTGTTGTGACAAACTGTCAACACAGTATTACATGGAGACCCATACATATAACATTACCATATGGTATATTAAGAATATATTTACAGGGAAAATGTAACATACATGAGGCACCTAAATCCTTCACTTCTTGTTGCATGGCAAGAAAGATGTCCTTTTATCTTGTATTGCTTTTGCGAGATCAAGAAAAACACATATTTCAGATTTCCAAAAATACAACCAGCAAACTATATTCAAGTTTTGCTCAAAAACAAAGCTAACCAGGTGAGTAGGCTTATGTTGCTTCACTCCTAGAGAGGCTTCCAATATCGAGGATACATCCAAGCATTCTACTGATAATTGGCCCAATCCTAATCACTCCTATGGCCACATACTCAGGTACAAAATATAGGGCTTCTTTTACAAAGCCATACTAACAATTTCTGCAAGGCAAGCCCATTCAGTTCTTATGGGCTTCCTTTCATTTGCCACGTGGGAATCACTAGTGTGGTTTTGTAAAAGAAGCCTATAGTTAGTTGACAGAATTAATTATTCTGAAATGGAAAGAACCTCCATCAAATAGTTTTCCAAAAATCATTTGTTGGTACAGTTGCCACTTTGGGAAATTTCATTATACATAAATTATGATGTTTAGCTTAATTCTTTTAAGACAAGGGTTCTCATCTCAGTTTTTTTGGAAACACCCAGCCAGTGAGGGTTTCAGGATATCCACAATGAATAAGAATGAGATAAATTTACATACACTACCTCCAATGCATACCTCCAATGTACGCAAATCTAACTCATATGTATTCATTGTGTGAGCCTGAAAATCTGCAGAGCTAGGTGTGTCTGAGGACTGGGTTGAGAACCACTGCTGTAAGGGCTTCATATTCAGAAACTAAGCTCCTAAATGTAAGCAGTGAATGCAAATAAATCTCATGCATATTCATTGTGGATATCCTGAAAACCTAACTTTCAAGGGGGGTACTCCAGGACCGACTTGGGAAATATTGATCTACACCACAAAGAAATCTGATACACATCTCTATACTCCTCCTGTTTGTTTAATCATTTATTTATAATTTTTCATTTTACAAGGGTCACTTGCAAACAGTAATACAGAGATGACTGTACATTAATACAATATTAAAAGAAAACAATCTCAACTAGATAAATGGATTATATACAATCTTTCTCTTTCTTAGACCACAAAAGAAATAGGGAGAGTGAAACAAGACAAGGAGATCAATTAAACAGCAGTAAACCAAAAAAACATGGTATTAACCTGATTATCCCCGGTTATTATTTATCTCTATACTCCTCCTGTTTCTCGTATTTCAACCAAGACATAGAACGCCCTACCACCTAATCTCAGAAATATCACAGATTACCTAACAAACTTGCTCAGACAATTTATCAGCGACTCACAATAATATGCATCAAAGTCCACAACCACCTCCCTTCCCTTTTCCTTCCATCCCTACCTAACCTCTGATTTCCAAATCCAGTGTCTCTTGGTTTACAGTCCACTGTTCCAACTCCAACTACTAGGTTACTCCTCTGATCTGCTTGCTGCTTTATTCACAATGGCTATAATACCTGATGTGGACAAAGAGCCTGGTTTTCCTTTTCAGTTTCACTTTCACTGCAGAGGGGGACAGCAATCACTGACGGGTTAAAGAAGGGTCATACCTAGGGTTACCATATGTCTGGTTTTACCCGGACATGTCCTTTTTTTTGATGACACGGCCGTGCAATCGGGCGGGTTTTGCCAGCCTGCCCATTTGACCGAATTTGCGGACAAATGGGTAGGCTGGTGGGCGGGCAGGCTTAGGGGTGACATATCCTCCCCTCCCCTTACCTTACTGTACTGCCCTGGTGGTCTAGTGACCTCTTTGGGGCAGGAAAGAGTCCCCTCCCAATCTTTCCTGCCCGGAGTGGCTGCAGACTGTCTTGCTGCCTCCTGTCCTGGTGCCAATTCAAAATGGCTGCCGAGAGTTCACGCAGCAGCCTCGTGAGAGTTCCACAGAAGTCTTGCAAAGTCACTGCTTGAACTCTTGGCATCCATTTTGAATCGGCACCTGGACGGGAGGCAGCAAGACAGTTTGCAGCTGCTCCAGGAAGGAAAGAGGGAGCTCTTTCCTGCCCCAAAGATGTCACTAGACTACCAGGGCAGTACAGTAAGGGAAGGGGAGGGGAGGATAGGACACCCTTAGGGGGTGTGACAGGGGCAGGGTGAAGGTGTGACAGGGGTGGGGCAAGAAATGACAGGGGCGGGGCGGGTGTGACGGGCAGGGCATGTGTCCTATTTTTGGGGGGGGAGCAAATATGGTAACCCTAGTCATACCTTAATCCTTTTAGTAGTCAGATGCTCAATCAGCACTTTTTTTTTACTTGGTGATGACTGAAGCAGGTCTAGATAGAAATGTCCTTTTGTTCAGACATGGATGTTTCTTAGGGGCCATTTACTAAGCCGTGTAAGCATCTATGTACACCTAACATGTGCCAATTTGGAGTTACCGACTACCGTGTGGCTCTTGCGGTAATTTCATTTTTGGTGCATGTCCAATATGTGCATCTGAAATTTTATTTTTGGTGCGCGTCCGCTATGCGCATCAAGTGTCATTTTACACGTGTAGGTCATTACTGCCTGGTTAACATGTGAGACCTTACAACTGAGTCAATGGCTGGCGGTAAGGTCTCAGATCCAAAATGGACTCATGCCAATTTTTATTTTGCTGCATGTCCATTTTCGTCAAAAATGTAAAAAAAGAGGCCTTTTTACAGGTGTGCTGAAAAATGGATCTGCACGCTCAAATCCCGAGCCTACACTACTGCAGGCCATTTTTCAGCGCACCTTAGTAAAAGGACCCCTTAGGTTTGAAAATCATGGTTGGATGTCCTACTTTTGGGTCCTCCCTAGTCCTGCCCAAAACACATTCCCTTGCTATTTGGACAAACTGCAGTTTGAAATATCCAAATTCTGACTTTACAAAATGGGGATTTGGACATTTTTAGCAGATGAACTCTTTTTTTAGGCATTTTTGAGGCATCCATCTGCTTTGAAAATGAGCACCTAAGTTTTCAGCTGAAAAATCGTCTTTATGTCAGTGATTTTCAACCTTTTTCAACTTACAGCACACTGACAAGGCGCTAAGATTTTCAAGGCACACCATCAGTTTTTTAAGTGTTTGAAGTCTATCTACTGAACAATAAGACTGATGAATTCCCTGAAATGATTCTTTAAGAAGCAGCATTCTTTGAAAAATAGTAAATGGAAAAGTATAGTTTGGATGCTTATCTTCCTCTTGAGTTGGAACATTTAACAGTGTGCTCTGCAAAAGCCATCTTTGTAGCTATGCTAGGTCAGACCAATTCAATGACATTAATTAGATGGAATGCCTGAGATTATTGCAGTTATAAACCATTTGAGTTTCACAATTTAAAAAAAAAGTACACTACAAACTTCTGTGATTTAAACAATTCGATCATACATATTTTATACAATTGTCTTTTCCTTCTCTCCTATATCTTGCCAAATGTAATGGTTGGTAAATTTTAATTAACCACTTTTTTTCACACACACCCCCAAGTTAAAATTATATAAATTTATCCACCTTAACATTTAGCACATCACATGCAAAAATATAGAAAAATCTATGGGGCCCTTTTACTAAGTCATGCTAAAAAGTGACCTGCGCTATTTTTAGCATGTGGGTTTCCCACAAACTGAGGCCACTTTTAGTGCGGCAGTAAAATGGTCACAATTTCTATTTTTCCATTCATGGGCATGCGCTAATTTCTCAATTAGCATGTGAGCCCTTCCCATCACCTATTTATTAGGCAGTAAGGACTCTGATACTAAACCCGCAATAATCAAGCAGCACGTGGCGTGCCTACTCTTCTGCTCCAAACAACCCCCCTCTGTGCTGATTCCAGAACTGCCACATGACACCTGAACTTTTTTGCAAGACTAATATTTATACGCAGGACAATAGCTGCAGATATGTGCTGGCACTTTCATTTTTTGTTCAGATACACACCTATTATTGCTGCTATCTCCCATCTTTGTTTTTTAAATTACAGATACTGTTCTTGCTGGAGAAAAAAAAACGAGGCATGTTAAATTACAGAACGGGCACAAAATCCTCTCAACTAACCATTCTAGGACCATAGAAAATGTCTTGCATTGTACACCTCATTACCTTAATGGCCTTGCTACCATTCATTTTAATGTTGTATGCTCCCATGTCTTCCTTGCAACTTAATACTCATGCTGAACCCCTCCCTGCATTGTTCTGCCAGTAACATGTATGTATGTACAACCCATGGTAACTTTGTGATTAGGCTTGTAGAAGCTTTCTGCATCAGCCTCTAAGTGAATATTTAAGAGTTAATTTTAGAACATAGTAACATAGTAAATGACGGCAGATAAAGACCTGTCTGGTCCATCCAGTCTGCCCAACAATATTAACTCATTATACATGGTATGCAATACTTTATATGTATACCCGACTTTGATTTGTCCTTGCCATTTTCAGGCCACAGATTGTAGAAGTCTGCCCAGCACTGTTCTTGTACTAAAATTTCTGAAGTTAACATCGAAGCCCCTTAAAATTTACACGCCAGCCCATCCATATCTATTCAGTCATGATCAGGGCACAGACAGTAGAAGTCTGCCCAGTATTGGTTTTGCTTCCCAATTACCGGTGTTGCCACCCAATCTCCGCTAAGATTCCATGGATCCATTCCTTCTAAACAGGATTCCTTTGTGTATATGCCACACATGTTTGAATTCCATTACCATTTTCATCTCCACCACCTCCCACCTCCATGTATCCACCACCCCCTCTGTGAAAAAATACTTCCTGACATTACTCCTCAGTCTGCCCCCTTTAACCTCAATTCGTCTCCTCTAGTTCTACCATCTTCCTGTCTCTGGAAAAGGTTTGTTTGTGGATTAATACCTTTCAAATATTTGAACGTCTGTATCATATCACCCCTGTTTCTCCTTTCTTCCAAGGTATACATACATGTTCAGGTCAGCAAGTCTCTCCTCATGTGGTTTGCAATGCAGATTCTGTACCATTTTAGTAGCTTTTGTTTGCACCACTTCCAGTCTTTTTACATCTTTAGCAAGATTTTTTTTTTTACCCCATGCTTTCCCACTCATGGCAGGCTCAATGCGGCTTAGGTATTTATTTCTACCTGGGGCAATGGAGGGTTAAGTGACTTGCCCAAAGTCACAAGGAGCTTCCTGTGCCTGAAGTGGGAATTGAACCCACTTCCCCAGGACCAAAGTCCCCAGGACCAAAGTCCACCACTCTAACCACTAGGCCACTCCTCCACTCCAACCACTAGGCCACTCCTCCACTCCAAGATACGGCCTCCAAAACCGAAGCCTTGCAATGCCACTAAATATCAACCCTGACCACTGTGGCACTGACTGGTTTGTGCCAAGGCAGTCTGCAAGCAGAGTTGGAAAGGAGCCAGACGCTATGCACCAATACATTTAGTACTAGTGCCCATAGAGCTAAGTGAGAAGACTGAACCACACAAAAACAGTCCTATCTGTGTCTGCTTAGCTAAATGGGTACCAGCATTGAATATTGGTCAGAACATGCATAACTTCCAGGTTGGTGGCTGACTCCAGGTATTCACTGCTGGTGCCTGGACATGGCCCACCATTGAATGGCCCTAAATGACAGAAGTCCATTTTATCTGTCCAACAAGGTGGCTAGAGTCGCACGCCACTCTGTACAGGTTATAGTCATTCTTACTTAAGGACTGGTTGGAAATGTGCGATCATGCCAACCACCTATAGGCAGATACATATGATGCAGTCCTGGGACAATATATGTTATATATATGTTATAATTGATACGTTCTTTGACTGGCTCCCAATCAAAGAACGTATCAATTTCAAAGCCCAGACTTTAATCCACAAGATAATACACGGAGAATTACTACTACTACTACTACTACTACTATTTAGCATTTCTATAGCGCTACAAGGCGTATGCAGTGCTGCACAAACATAGAAGAAAGACAGTCCCTGCTCAAAGAGCTTACAATCTAATAAACAAAAAAATAAATAAAGTAAGCAAATCAAATCAATTAATGGGAACGGGAAGGAAGAGAGGAGGGTAGGTGGAGGCGAGTGGTTACAAGTGGTTACGAGTCAAAAGCAATGTTAAAGAGGTGGGCTTTCAGTCTAGATTTAAAGGTGGCCAAGGATGGGGCAAGACGTAGGGGCTCAGGAAGTTTATTCCAGGCGTAGGGTGCAGCGAGACAGAAGGCGCGAAGTCTGGAGTTGGCAGTAGTGGAGAAGGGAACAGATAAGAAGGATTTATCCATGGAGCGGAGTGCACGGGAAGGGGTGTAGGGAAGGACGAGTGTGGAGAGATACTGGGGAGCAGCAGAGTGAGTATATTTATAGGTTAGTAGAAGAAGTTTGAACAGGATGTGAAAACGGATAGGGAGCCAGTGAAGGGTCTTGAGGAGAGGGGTAGTATGAGTAAATCGACCCTGGCGGAAGACGAAACGTGCAGCAGAGTTTTGAACCGACTTGAGGGGGGAGAGGTGACTAAGTGGGAGGCCAGCAAGAAGCAGATTGCAGTAGTCTAAACGAGAGGTGACAAGGGTGTGGATGAGGGTTTTGGTAGAGTGCTCGGAAAGAAAGGGGCGGATTTTACGGATGTTGTAAAGAAAGAAACGACAGGTCTTGGCAATCTGCTGGATATGAGCAGAGAAGGAGAGAGAAGAGTAAAAGATGACCCCAAGGTTTTGAGCTGAGGAGACAGGGAGAATGAGAGAGCCATCAACAGAAATAGAAAACGGGGGGAGCGGGGAGGTGGGTTTGGGGAGGAAAATGAGAAGCTCGGTTTTGGTCATATTTAATTTCAGGTGGTGTTGAGACATCCAGACAACAATGTCAGACAAGCACGCTGAAACTTTGGTTTGGATGCAAGGTGAGATGTCAGGGGTAGAAAGGTAGATTTGGGAGTCTTCAGCATAGAGATGGTAGGAAAAGCCATGGGATGAGATTAATGAACCAAGGGAAGAAGTGTAGATAGAAAAGAGGAGGGGACCAAGAACAGAACCCTGAGGTACGCCGACAGGCAGAGGGATAGAAGTAGAAGAGGATCCACCAGAGTGAACACTAAAGGTGCGGAGGGAGAGGTAGGAAGAGAACCAGGAAAGGACAGAGCCCTGGAATCCAAGTGAGGACAGGGTATCGAGAAGTATGCTGTGATCGACAGTGTCAAAAGCAGCAGAAAGATCAAGAAGAATGAGGATGGAATATTGACCTCTGGATTTAGCCAGTAATAGGTCATTGGAGACTTTAATAAGTGCAGTTTCGGTTGAGTGGAGAGGGCGAAAACCAGATTGTAGTGGGTCAAGAATAGCATGTGAGGAGAGAAATCAAGGCAGCGGCGGTGAACAGCACGCTCAAGTAATTTGGAGAGAAAAGGAAGGAGGGAGATGGGTCGGTAATTAGAGGGACAAGTAGGGTCGAGTGGGAGAGATGTGACCACAGCATGTTTAAAGGCAGCAGGGACAGTCACAGTGGAAAGTGAGAGGTTGAGAATGTGACAGATAAAAGGAATAAGAGCAGGAGAGATGGCATTAAGAAGGTGGGTGGGAATGGGATCAGAGGAACAGGTGGTACATTTTGAGGAAGAAAAGAGAAGTGTAGTTTCCTCAATAGTAACTTCAGTAAAGGAGGAAAGGGAATGAGGGGAAGGAGAGAGAGGGGAACGGACTAGTGGAGGGAGAGCTGGTGAGGTAGAGAAAGCAAGGTTTATCTTTTGAACCTTGTTGTGAAAGAATTCAGCAAGGGTCTGAGGAGATAATGAAGGGGAAGTTGGGGGAGGGCGCACCTTGAGGAGAGAGTTCAATGTGGTGAAGAGAAGTTGAGGATTAGAGCCAAGAGAGTTGGTCAGTTGGATATAATAATCCTGTTTGGCACGTAAAAGAGCAGATTGGAAGGAGGTCAGCATGAACTTAAAGTGTAAGAAATCAGCAAGGGCCCGAGATTTCCACCAGAGGCATTCGGCGGAGTGGGTACAGGAACGTAGGTAGCGGATATTAGAAGTCAGCCAAGGTTGGGGTTTTGTACGCCTTACAGGGCAGGTCATCAAAGGTGCAAGAGTGTCTAAGGCAGAGGATAGAGTATTGTTGTAAGAAGAAACAGCCTCGTTGACAGACGTGGATGGTGCCACAGTAGAGAGGAGGTTTGAAACATGGGAGGATAGAGATGAAGGGTCAATATCGTGAAGATTCCTAGATAAATTAGATAAGATAGGACGGGACTGGGAGGGAGGAGATTTAAGTGTGAAAGTTATAAGATGGTGATCAGAGGAGGGAAGATCAGAGGCAAGGAAACTAGAGGGTGAACAGTTGGAGGAGAAGATGAGATCAAGACAGTGACCATTTTGATGAGTGGGGGAGGTGGAGCATAGTTGGAGATTAAAGCGAGTAACTTGGAAATATAAGAGTTGGAAGGATCATTAGCAGGAATATTAAAGTCACCAAGGATGAGAGAGGGGGAGGAAGGATCATGGAAGAAAGCAAGCCAGGCATCAAAGTCACTGAGAAAGGATGAAAGGGACTTATCATGGGGACGATAAATGACCGCTATTCGAAGAGGCAGAGGAGAGAAAAGGCGGATAGAGTGGACTTCAAAGGAGGAAAAACAGTGAGATTGAGGTGGAAGAAGGGGTTGAAACCTGGAGGAGGGAGAGAGAAGTAGTCCAACACCGCCCCCATGGCCAGCAGGGCGAGGAGTATGTGAAAATAGATAACCGCCATGGCACAGGGCTGCGACTGAAGCAGAGTCATCAGGGCAGAGCCAGGTTTCTGTTATGGCGAGCAGATGGAGGTGACGTGAGATAAAGAGGTCCTGGATATAGGCGAGTTTGTTACAGATAGAGCGGGCATTCCATAGGGCGCAAGAGAAGGGCAGAGAAGAGGAGGGGAGTAGAGAAATAGAGATGAAGTTAGAGAGGTCGCGGTGAGATCTGTAGAGTTGGGATAATAGTTGGTGAGGGGGGCCAGGATTGGGATTGATGTCACCTGCTGAGAGTAAGAGAAGGAGTAAAAGAGAGCGGAGGAGAGTAGGAGAGGTGTGGCCACGAAGGCGTCGAAGGTGAGAGGTATTTAGGTGGAATGGGGAAGGCAAAATGGACGGAAGAAAGAGGCGGAGATTAAAAGCCAAGAGGGAGGAAGAGGGTAGGAGAGAAGGTGAGGTGATGAAGTCAATGGATGGGCAGTGAGTTCCTGTAGCGGAGAGAGGTAGGGGGTGAGGGAAAAGATTAGGAAGGGACAGGGCTAGGAAGAGAATGTGAATAGGGGCCATAAATGACTGAGGTACTTTAGCAACTGGGAAGAAGATTAGATGTAAAGAGAAAAATGCCCCGCGGCACCTAGAGCGGAGCCCTGAGTGGATCGGAGTGGACCTGGGTGTCACTCCGGAGAAGGCTGTAAGGATATGCAGATGAGCTGCAAGTCCTCCACAGCACCTGAAAGGCAGCCGGTGGTAGAGCTGGGCACCTCTCAGCTGAGGAAAGGCTTACCAGGGATTAGGCCGAGGCCAGCATTCCTCCCCCTGAGGGTCGCCTGATCCTAGCCAAAAAGCACCTGGAAACTCTGTGCACTTGGAGTGAGGGCCCTGGGAAGATCGGGGTGGAACTGGAGTCACCCCGGATACAGCTGTGAGGAAATGCAGAAGGGCTGCAAGTTCTCCACAGCACCTGGTGGGAGCACTGGGCACCTAGAGCGGAGGCCCTGAGTGGATCGGAGTGGACCTGGGTGTCAGCCAGGAGAAGGCTGTAAGGATATGCAGATGAGCTGCAAGTCCTCCACAGCACCTGAAAGGCAGCCGGTGGTAGAGCTGGGCACCTCTCAGCTGAGGAAAGGCTTACCGAACTATATGATAAATCTGGTCAACCTTCCAGCAAGAAACATGTCTGTATCCTCACGAAAGTACCTCAACCTGCACTACCCCAGCTGTAAAGGTCTCAAGTACAAAACTTATTATGGATCCAATTTCTCCTTTCTGGGCAGCCGTCTATCGAACGCTCTCCCTAGACCTACCTGAGCAATCCATGACCACCTAGCATTCAGAAAAGCACTAAAAACCCATCTATTCAAACAAGCCTACCCAAAACCAACTTCCGCAAACTATTGAAGACCCATCTCTTTGACAAAATCTATTGTAAGGATTAAAACACATGAAGTCCACACTCACTGTTTCAGAAATACACCAATACATTCTCTACTGAATTCTCATCCCCCATAATTTTATCACATTTATACCATTACTCACAGAAAATGTTATACCAAATGTTCTTTTGCTAATGTTCTATTACCCTATCAATTTTCCGCTGTCTCTTTACACTGTTCCATTGTTCTTTTCCTCGGTCCTATTCCCTTAATGATACTTTGACTTTGTCTTCGCATAACTTCTCATAATGTAATCCATAACTGAGTTGTAACAAATCGTATTTCCATCATTTACAATGTATTGTAAGCCACACTGAACCCGCAAATAGGTGGGAAAATGTGGGATACAAATGCAACAAAATAAATAAATAAATAAAAGACCCAGATTAATCTCATGAACCCATCTACCTTACATATACTAAAGAGAAAACAACATCGACCCAGAATCTATCTCCCACCTTACCCTCCTCTCTCTATCACCTGTCTCTACCTACCTACCCATCCATTTACTACCCATCCATCCTTCTATTATGTTATACATAATTTCCTACTTTACATAACAAAATTCTGTGTTACCTATTACTATGTAAGCCGCATTGAGCCTGCTTTTAATGGGAAAGTGAGGGATACAAATATAATAAATAAACAAATAATAAAGAGTAGTCTGTTATTGAGATGGACATAGGGGAGGCCACTTGTCCCAGGATTGGTAGCATGGAATCTAACTGGAGGGGGGGTCCTTTACTAAAGGGTTGCCATGTGGCAAAACAGAACCACAGCCATTTCTGGATTTGCTGGATTAAAAATAGGGGTTTACTATGCGGTAATGGGTGGTGGTAAGTTCTCCCCACCGCATGGCTACACGGTAAGAGTAATCTTACCGCATGACCCTTTTTTGGGGGAGAAGGGGCTTTTCACCTGCTGCGGGAAAAGGGTCCCTGGTGCATGGGAAAAACAGCCCCTGCCGCTACTGCAGAGCCCTTTTTCACACAGCTTGGTAAAAGGACCCCTGAGTTTCTGCCAGGTACTTGTGACCTGGATTGGCCATTGTTGGAAGCAGACTACTGGGTTAGATGGACCATTGGTCTGACACAGTATGGCCACCTCCACATGTAAATACAGCATTCGAAAATTGTCATTTAACCAAATGATATTCAGTCCGTGGAAGTCAGTGATTTTAAGCCAATGAAAGCTGCAAGCTGAATTAAGCTTAAATATTAACATAAGAACATAAGAGTTACCATACTTGGTCAGACCAATGGCCCATCTAGTCCAGTATCCTGCTTCCAACAGTGGCCAATCCAGGTCACAAGTACGTGGCAGAAACCCAGGGGTACTTTTACCAAGCTGTGGGAAAAAGGGCCCTGCGGTAGCGGCAGGGGCCATTTTTCCCATGCGCCAAGACCCTTTTTCCCGCAGAGGGTAACAAGACCCCCCAAAAAACAATGGCCATGCTGTAAGATTACTCTTACCGTGTGGCCATACAATGGGGAGAACTTACCACTACCCCGGCTGTAACCAGGCATGGTACTGTCTGATTATAGCCAGGTAACCCCTTGTAGCACTTTTTTTTAAATCCAGCAATGACGGAAATGGCACACCAGAGGCAGAAATGCCACCGGCGGCTGTGTTGGGCCGGCAGTAGTTCCGGGTTGCTGTGTGCAACTCTTTAGTAAAAGGACCTCCCAATTAGTAGCAAAATTCAATGCTACCAATCCCGGGGCAAACAGTGGCTTCCCCTATGTCCATCTCAATAACAGACTATTATCCACAAGTTATATTGTCCCAGGACTGCATCATATGTATCTGCCAGGTGGTTGGCATGATGACACATTTCCAACCAGAATGATTTTAAGCCATACAGAGTAGTGTAGGATAAATCACAGATAATAAATTACCTGTGTCCAGGTTCCTCTAAGCAGAACTATCTGCAAGCAAATAATCCTGAATTAGGTCTAGGGGTGGGAACCTTGGAACCTAGCCAAATACTTCCGTTAGAAAGAACTGTAGCTGAGACTGTAGGCTGAGATATATATATTAGATTTATTATAGTATGTCAGGTAAGAAAATAGAGCTAAGGTATACAAAATAGAACTCTGCAAGCTTTGGCTGAATACAAAATCACTGGCTGATAAAAATTACACTCATACGTCACACTACTAACACTAATTCTTACTGGTTATCAGGTAAAATTACACCACTGATCAGTCACACTATGTTACGAGGTAGTACAGTTATTAGCAACTTCTCCTGATCACAAGAATGACGGCACCAGCCTTCTGCTCAGGTAAATACCACTAACTAGCCCCGACTAGTAGGAAATGAATCACCGTATTTCTCACCAGGCTTAGACCTCAGGGTCGTGTCTCTTGGGAGCTGGCACGGGACACCTCACAGACTCAAGCTGGATTCACAGCGAGTCTCAGTCGCAGCTGGAAGGGAACTCTGCAGCAGATAAGGAGGTCACAGGTCACGCAGGGCAGGTACAGCTGAACCACGATACTTTCCTCCAGATACACAGTTCATCAGTTGGTGGACCTTATTAGGTCTCACTGGTCTTCTTTTCACCTCCACCTTCTTCCAAGGCTTCTTCCTAACTCTTTCTTTGTTCCTGCTCTCCCCGTACCTCTTGGTCCGGTGGCTGCAGGAACCAAACTGGATCTTCCTTGGTTCACTGCGTGGCAAGAATAGTTCTTGACCTTCAGGTTGTTACATTTTGGTATGCATTTTCTGTTTCTCACCCGCCTTGCTGGAGCCAGCCTCTCAGGGAGATAAGGGGGCCTGCTTTGCCCACAGCATGTCCTTGGTGTTGAGCTTCTGCTGTAATTTTCCACAAGCTGCAAAGCTGTTTCTTGCTGACACAGAGATGTGTGGGTCAGAGTGTACAGCCTCCATTTTGCTGTCATAGGATTATACAGGCCAAGGCCCGCAAGGTGAGACACACAGGGAAATACTCCTACATATTCCCCCCCTTGGAGATGGAATTTACTACAAAGGAGTAAAAGCCTTCTCCAATCTAACTAGTAATACAGCTAGACTGGTTAAGTCAGACTCATGGTCAAGACTGAGGACATAAAAACAGTAAATGTCATTAACTCAATACCAACACGCTATCAATGATAACTAGAAGCAAATACTTCATACAATCATACGCAATGTTCAAACGTAGTTGCAAAATACTAATACAGCAAACTACTAATACTAGAACACTCTTAGGGTGTTAGCAGCTATGTCTTAACACATGAAATTATAATCAACATTAAATCATCAAGATACTATAACATGCATGGCAAAAGCCTCAGCAAAATTAGTACAGAACTGAAAATGTAAACTAAGATGTTGTATAGTGGAGAGTTACTCATGGTTGACCTCCACACAGTCTAACAAAGTCAATGGTATGAGAGTCTTTAGACTGTAAAACGACATAATGTCCAAACCAAAGTCAATAGGGTGGACCATGATGAATGATGAGGTGTAAATGGACAACTTCTCACATCAAGAAGACATCAAACAGGAACAAAATGGTCCACGTAATGGTGCTGATGAAGAAAGTCTTAAAACATAAGCATTGGACACAGTTCAAAAAGAAAGTCAATGAAATGTCCCAAAACAAATAAACACATCCAAACTTCACTTTCAGGAACACTGGATCGGTTGAAATAAAAATAAAACCAAACAAATTCCCCCCCAACAAGAAGAATGATTCTTGGGAAAAGAAAATCCAACAGTCATGACTAAACAATGGAAATCATGAGGGACAAAGGGAAGGAATGTTGAAAACCACCAATGGTTTAGGAAGCAGGTCATCAGGAACATCTTGAAGAACGACATCAGGAACGGAAACAGGATCAATCTGTTTGGCAACTGCACCGAATCTTCAAGGTTTTGTTTTTTTTTTCCTCTGTAGCTGAAAAACAAAAGAAAACGAAGCTATTCTGCTTCATGGTTAGTTTGGGTCATTTCAACAATGCATGTATCTGGAACCAAATGACTGGGATGACATGGTCTCAGCTGATTGATGTGGACCCACTTAAGGTTATCTTCACCTTGAGCATTTTTTCTGAGGCGAATTTGGTAAGCCACAGGTGAAGCTTTTTCCACTATAGGGAAAGGACCATGCCAACTGGGCAGAAATTTCTTCTCTTTTACCTTGTTTCTGCCAAAATTGAAATAGAATACCTTGTCGCCAATTTGGTATTCTTTGGAGGTAGTCCCTTGATCATAGTAGGCTTTTCTACCTCTAGCACTACTTTCCAAGTTCTTTTGGGCAAAGGCAAAGGCACTTTGCAAATGCTGACGCAAATGGGTGACATACTCATGAGAGGAAGTAGCACTGGACAAGTTCACATCATTAGTCCTGTAAAGCAAATGAATTGGTAATATCATTTCCCTGCCTGTCATCATCTCAAAAGGTGACACTCCTGTAGACCGATGAGGTGTGGCACGGATGGCCATGAGGACCAATGGTAACTTCATGTCCCAATCCTTACCTGAAGATGACACATACTTCTTCAGAATGGTGATGATGGTACGATTAGCTCTTTCCACTTGTCCTGAGGACTGCGGTCGGTAGGCAATGTGTAGTTTACTCTTCACTCCTAGCATCTTCCACATGTGTTGGATCACTTCGGCAGTAAACTGAGATCCTTGGTCTGAATCCACTCGCATTGGCAAGCCCCACCGGCTGAACACATGATTCAGTAGTAAAGTAGCCGTAGTCTCAGCGGTGCAATTGGGTGCAGGAAGGCACTCCACCCACTTAGTGAACATGCAGGTGACAGTAAGCATGTACTTGTTGCCTCGGGTGGATCGAACCACCGGTCCAACCCAATCAATCTGGATATCTGACCAGGGCATAGCAATACCCTTCTTCCTGAGGGGTGCCCGATGGGATGGTGAAGATGGCTGGAAACGACAACAGGTCAGACAACCTCGTGTGTACAGCTTCACATCCTGACGCATATGGGGCCAATAAGCCACTTGCTTCAAGGTCTCATAGGTGATGCCTTCTCCTCTATGTCCTGCACATGGTTCATCATGAGCATGTTGCAACATGATGCCACGATAAGTCTGAGGCACAACCCATTGCTCAATGCCATGCTTACTCGTCCGAATAAGCAGGTCCTGGCGGATCTCTAACTTCTCTCTAGATGTATAGAGTATCCTCAGTTCTTCCGTTTGACACTCCTCTTCTGTCAATGGATGTTCTTGTGGATTCTGGATGTACCCATAGAATCTTCCAACCACCGGATCTGATTTCTGAGCCGTGACAAGGTCAAAGGATGGGACTTCACCGCTCCACTGGAACACTGGAGTCTCACAGAGCTGTTTAGTTTGCCGTCTGGTGACAGCCTGAACTGCCAATGCATCCGATTCTGAGAACCGCCATAGTTCTCCGGTGAGCGCACCTTCCTTCGCGAGTAGGTCTGCCAGATCGTTCCCTATCTTGTCAGGACTATCAACTTTTGCATGACCCTTGACCTTCTTCCAATAGATGGTCATGTCATGGTCTCGTACCAGTTGATCCAGAGCCAGAATCAAATTTCCATGATGTACTGGTTTTCCTTTAGAATTTAGCATGTTGTTCTGCTTCCAAATGGGCAGATGAGAGACAAAGTTCTGTCTCACATAATCTGAATCAGTGCATATGACTAGTTCCCTAAGTCCTCTCTGAACTGCAGACTGTACCGCCACCAAGGCTGCAACTATCTCAGCATACTGGTTTGTCTGGGAACCCAAGCTGTGCTTCAAAGTCTCTTCAGGAATGGCTGGATTCCATACCACTCCCACACCTGCAACCAACTCATGGTCTGTATCACGGCGGTAGGCACAACCATCCACATAGACCTTAGGCAGGGTCTCACAGATCTTTTCATCATACAGATGATGTAGATGAGGTTCTTTCTCCTGTGGGGGAACATCTGTTTCAGAAGTACCTGCAAGGGAATCATGGCCTGCACAGTCATGCAGGTCCGCCATACCTTGGGCTACTACATTGCGATGTTTCTGAGCATACCTTACCTCTAAAGGCCATCCTTGGAGAGCCAATGTCCAGGATACTATCCTGCTGTTGGACACCTGACCAGATTTGATTCGGTCGCTCCCCAGGAAACTAACAATCTGATGACACGTTTCCACGATTAGCTTCTCTCCTTGGATGTAACTCCTGAAATGTTGCAGAGCCCATACCGTGGTCCACAAGGATTTCTCACAGTCTGAATACTTCTTTTCCACATCAGATAGGCCTTTGCTAGCATAGGCCACGACCCGCTTGTCGGAATCATATTTCTGATACAAGACCGCACTCATGGTGTGCTTGGAGTAACCCAGGTCAACGTAGAACTCACGACCCCCCTCAGGGTACGCGAGGCATGGAAAGCGGCTAAGCTGCTCCTTCAGCTCCTGCATAGCAGATTCCTGCTCTGGACCCCAAGACCAGGGCATATCTTTCTTCAATAACTTGACCAAGGGTCTGGTGATCTCTGCATACTCCTCTATGAACTGTCTGGAGTAATTACATATT
The DNA here is from genome assembly GCF_901765095.1 of Microcaecilia unicolor. Taxonomy (NCBI): domain Eukaryota; kingdom Metazoa; phylum Chordata; class Amphibia; order Gymnophiona; family Siphonopidae; genus Microcaecilia; species Microcaecilia unicolor. The sequence continues at coordinate 416,053,176 of NC_044033.1, forward strand.
CCCAGGAAGGAACGAAGTTCTGTGAGATTGGTAGGTTGTTTCAGCTGTTGTAAGGCCTGTACTCGCTTCTTCTGAGGTCTCAGACCCTCTGCAGAAATTTCATACCCTAGGTAATTCAGCGATTTCCTGCACCATTGTCCTTTGGCTAGTGTTAGTTTAGCTCCAGCATCTGTCAACTGTCTGAAAACATGCTCAATCTCTGCCACGTGATCCTGAAAGGTAGGGCTCTTGATCAGAATGTCATCCACGTAGACCACAGTTCCTCGAGCTTCAGCATCTGGAAGTGCCTTATGGAGGAAGATGTTGAACTCAGCAGGTGAATTGAGAAAACCAAAGGGAGTTCTGTTCCATGTATACTGTTTCTTCCCAAAGGTGAAGGCCAGTTTATACTGATCATGTGGATGTACAGGTACGGTCCAAAATCCTGATGCCAAGTCTAAGCTTGTGAAATACTTAGCCCCTTTAATTGTAGCAAGACTCTGATCCAGCGGAGCCATCGGCCACCTGGACAACGGCACTCGCTTATTCAGCTGACGGTAGTCCAGTGCAATTCTCCAGCTGTTGTTCTTCTTCAGGATAGGCCACAGAGGGGAGTTGTATGTGCTGTTGCATTGCCTAATGATGCCCCTGGCCTCCAAAGTGTTGAGAATCTCTTGCACGGATTCGTAGGAAGCTAATGGGATCTTGTACTGGCGCACAAAGACAGGCTTACTATTAGGATCTGTAGGCACTCTGGTGACATGCAGGTCTGTATGGCCACAGTCATATGAGTCAACAGCAAAAAGTTCCTTGTATTTGTACAGCAACTCAGTCAACTGCAACTTCTCTGTGTCAGTAGTACACGCATCAGCCTGTTCAACTTGCTCTTTCACCATAGCATCAAACTCTGAGCAAGGCTGGTTGGATGGAATTTCCACTTGCTCCTCTATCTCCTCTTGCAAAGATGAAGTTTCAACAGAATTCACCAGTCTGGACTTCTGGGGTAAAGGCATCCTTCTGGACAAAATCAAGAATTCGTCTTCCAACTGCACCTGTGAATCTGTTGCATCATATGGCCAGATGAACTCCACAGATATGAGGCCTCTGGGAGAGGTAAACAGACATTCAGTTGTCTCCCCCCCCTGGCAGGTGTTCCAACTGGAGGGCAACCTGCCAATGATAGGCAAACTTACCTCGACATCAGGAAAAGACGCTCCCACCAAAAATCCAAAAGGGTCTTCTTTAGACACCACAACTGCCTCTGAATGCGGATTGGTGACCAACACGTGAAAAGGTGCATCTGTAACCTCCAAACATGGCAGAACACCGGTGGACAACCCTAGGTCACGAAAGTAAGAGTGAGGGTTGAAGAACACCACTTTATCCAACAGACGCTGTCCCTGTGCAAGGCGGAGCTGGATGGAAAAGTCCCTCACTCTTGCCGGGATGGTCACCTCTTTATCACAGACTACTTCACAGACCTGGGGTATGGTTTGCCCAGACTTTAAGCTCACAGGCGTCGACTCAGATTCCACTGGGTTGCCGTCCAATCTGCTCCACAGGACAAGATTCACCAAGTCCACGTAAACTCCCAGTCGCACAAGGCAATCGGAGCCCAGACATAGGGGCTGTTGTAGGCCTTTGACAACAGAGAAGTGATGGGTGAACGACTTCTGTCCCACCGTCAAAGGAAGACTGCATTTTCCCACTAGAGGCCTGGTACCTAGTCCAGGTACTTCTACCGAAATGGAAGAACACTTACTGAAGGGAAGTGGCACAGACTTGCGAAGACGGTAAAACAAGGTGTCACTGATGAAGGAGACGTCACTTTGCAGCAGCAACGTGGACTGAAGTATTTGGATGTCAGTTATCTGGACAGGAACAGTGTACGCATCACCCCTCTGTTGGATGTCGGTCAACCTACGAGGATGAGAAGGATCAGGACTGGGAATGGAAGCGAGGGTCTCTTGCGGCATGTCAGTAGCTTCATCAGGGGAGTTCTCCGCCGTAGGCGATGCATTCAGAATAATCTCCAGGTTGTCATCATTTAGAACCATATCAGCTATCCAATCTGTCTGGACGCGGATGACGTCACCACTCTGTTCGTCCCCCCCTGGTCCGCCACGCAACTGGAGCTCCCAGGTGAACGGGTCAGCTGAGTTCTGGAACTTAATTCGACCTGGGGTATCTCGAAGTCCCACGGAGCTGGAGCCACTGACTCTGCTCATCTGCTGGACTTTCCCATATGGAAGGGGCTCAGTGACTTGTGCCCAAATAACCTCATGGTGAAAATCCAAATCAACCCACAATCTCTTCAGAAGATCAATTCCAATTAAGAATTCTTCGCCCGCACAGGTGGTAATTATGGCAGGGTGTTTGATACTCATCTCACCGAGCTGTAAGGAAAGCCACACCTGACCTACAGTCCCAATGCTCTGTTTGCCATAAGCCTCCAGGGAGAATTTGCATGGGGTGACATGCAGCATCTCCCCACCCTCTTTTAGGGATTCCTCTAGTTTCTGAAACAGGCCTTGGGTAATTAAGGTCACCTCTGAGGCTGTATCCAGGAGACCCGGACAGGAAAAGATCTGATGAATCAACACATCCATGGTATATCTGGAACCTTTAGGAGTAAGTTTACCCATCAAGTACCTGGTTTCCTTAATAGAATCACATAACAGAGGCCTTTCCTGGTCCGCGGGCTGGGCATCAGCCTTGGGCAACGAGGGCTCCTCACTGACGGATGATAGAGCATCAACATGAACAGTGGGCATGTTGGCAGGTGACGCCGGAGCCAAGCCTAGTCATGCTGTTTCTACTTCTGCAGACTCCGGGTGTTCCGAGATTTCAACGGACTTGACACTAGGCCCGGTCTGAGTTGTTGGACCGGGGACCTGGTCCTTGTTCCCATGGTAAAGGTTTCCTCTCTTTTGAGAAGATGATGGATATTGCGAGGCTCCAGCATTTGAACCCTGTTGTTTAGCCCGCAGTGCTTTTATTTGGCCTTCTAGGGCCCTAATCTTCTCCTCAGGATCGGGACTCTGATGCTTAGCTATCGTTTGATCAAGCTGTGCCTGCAAGTTCCTGATCTTCTCCTGAGCCCACTGTCTCTGATTATGACGCCTCCTCCGAAAATGGGGTTGATCCTCTTGAGCAGTAGGAGGCGCTGTGTCCCTCGGCTGGTGTGATTGGTTACTGCCACCACGGGACTGGGCAGGTGGGTTTGCCCCCTTGTTTTCCAGAGAAAGTGTGGACGTAACAGCACAAACACTGGGTTGGGCCCCCGGGCTGCGGTTCTTTGATGCGGGTCTGGGTGTTGCCCCCGCGGGTGTTGTGCGACACATATCAAAAACCTCCTCTGCCCGCCTCAACAGAACGGCGAACGGTTCTTTCTTGTAACCTGCTAAAGACACTTTCACGTGGTTGGGCAGGCCTTTCACGAAAAGGGTCCTAAAATCTCCAAATTCAAGGTCTTTGGTATCTGGATCCGCCCCCCCCTTCGTAAAATACCTCCTTCAGGCGATAGGCCCATTCATGTGGACTCTCATTCGGGCCACAGCACATATTATATGCTGCCCTTTTGGCCTCTGTGGGATCCGCGAACTGTCCATACCGCTTCTTCAGGGCCTGTTCCACCGTGGATAGATCATTATGCTCGGCTAAAATAGCTTTTAAATATGTTTGGCACTCAGCCGCAAACGTCCACTTCAGTAGAGCTCTTTTATCTGATTCAGCATGAACCTGTAATTCTTCAAAAAGGTCACGCACGCTATCCAGGTGAGCGTGTATAGTCACCCCTGAAGACTCTTTAAAAGGTACAATCATAGAGCGAAGTGTTCTCATTGTTTGGTTGTGCTGATCTCTAGATAAAGGAGTAACTTTGGGTGTTTGGGTGTAATACCGCTGCTCACCAGCAGGAGAAGAGAACAGTGGTGTGGGTATGCTGCTGATGTCAGCAGGTGGGTCAGAGGGCTGTGTCCTTCCTGGGAGGAGCACAGGCCCACTGGTACTGGTGACATCATCATGCGGGGCAGAGGACTGTGACCTTCCTGGGAGGAACCTCTGTGCACTTGTAGCAGGGCCCTCATCAGGTGCAGTAAGCTGCGACCTTCCTGGGCGGGACCCAAGCCCAAGGGCACCAGTGTCCCCGTCAGGCAGGACAGAGAGCTGTGGCCTTCGTGGGCGGAGCATGTGTGTAATTGTACCAGTGTTCTCATCGGGTGCAGTGTACTGTGACCTTCCTGGGCGTGGCCCAGATGCAGCTGTACTGTAGCCGTCATTGGGTGGTACAGTACCCTGTGACCGGACAGGGCGGAGTCTGTGCTCCGGCATACTGTCGAAGGCTTCAGGGGTTAGGGAACTGTACCGGGGAGGAGCTGTGGAGAGATTTCTGGGACTTACATAAACACTGTTAGGTTCCCGTGCAGGGCTAGAGGGCCTATCCGCATCCCCAGTCTCTCCCCCCCCATCACCATCTATGGGCAGTGACTCAGGGTCATCACATATATTTCGCACTTCCCTACGCACGGCATCTAAATCTTCTTGGCATCGCTTTAATGTCTGCACGCAAGAATCTTTCTCTTGTCTTGCCTGGTCCAACAGCTGTGAGAGAGATTTATTCTCTTCCCACATTTCATTCTGCTCCTCTTTGGCACTGTACCATGCCTCTTGAGCGAAGCTGCACCTCTCCTGTTCTTGCTGCAACTCTCGTCGCAGAGCAGACATAGCCCCCTCAGATCTATCTCTCACTTCTTGCTGGAACGATTGTAGTCTAACAACTTCTTGACACCTTAAATCAAGAGACTCTTCAACGTCAGCTAGCTGCTGTGTTTTAGACCCCAAAACAGCATCTTTCTGCCTTAGCTCACACTGTAGGGAACAGACTTGTTTTTCACACTGGGCTTTCAGATCTTCTAGAGCTGCACATTTATCTCTCAGTACTGGGCAATTAACACATGTTAGCTGACCTTGGGTACTGCTCGACTCCCTATCTCCTACAGCAGTCGCCTGAGCCAGTCTGTCCGCCCACGAACGCTGCAATTCAGCCTTTTCTGTGGTCAGAGCAGACACTGTTTCCTGCGATCGCTGTAGGGCTACCTGTAGCGAGGAACAGTTAT